>NC_092745.1:24758032-25358032 GCF_047496795.1 Chiloscyllium punctatum | reverse complement strand
CCGGGAGGGGGAGAGTTACCTGGACGCTTTGTTTCAGGAGGCAGTCACACCTGGGAGATTAATTAATTCCCACTCAGCTAGTGATCAGGCACAAAAGAGTGTGACTGTAAGTGAGGCAGGTAGGGGGACCCAGAGTTCAGGAGTGGAGGAGCCTCAGCCCTTGACCTTGTCCAACAGGTACGAGATTCTTGCTCCCTGTTCGGATGAGGAAAAGGGCTCTGGACAGGATGAGCCAACTGACCAAGGCACCATGGTGCAGAAGGCCATTCAAGAGGGGGGAGCTAATAGACAGGTAGTGGTTATAGGGGATTCTATTATTAGGGGGACAGATAGTATCCTTTGCAAGCCGGATCGGGAGTCTCGCATGGTGTGTTGCCTGCCCGGTGCCAGGGTGCGAGACATCTCTGACCGGCTTGAAAGGATATTGGAGCGGGAGGGGGAGGATCCAGTTGTTGTGGTCCACGTTGGTACCAACAACATAGGCAAGACTAGGGTGGAGGACCTGTTTGGGCATTACGAAGCACTAGGCAGGAAATTGAAGCACAGGTCCTCAAGGGTCATAATCTCCGGATTACTGCCCGAGCCACGTGCCAATTGGCATAGGGACAAGAAAATTAGGCAAGTAAACACGTGGCTAAGGGATTGGTGTGGGAAAGAGGGATTCCACTTCATGGGGCACTGGCATCAGTTTTGGAACAGGGGGGATCTGTACCGTTGGGACGGTCTCCACCTGAACCGATCAGGTACCAATGTTCTGGCGAAGAGGATAAATAGGGTGGTCAGTAGGACTTTAAACTTCTGAGTTGGGGGTAAGGGAAAGTGAAAGCAACAGGGAGTATGGAGGTAAATGGAAAGATAAGCAGCAGGATAGCATGTTTCCAGGTGGATTTAAAATTGAGGCAGACTGAGAATGCAGAAAAAAGCAAGGATAACTTAGGACGTATGACTTACAACATCTCTAATAAGGAAGTTAGCATTAAGGCACTTTACCTGAATGCTCGTAGCATTCATAACAAAGCCGATGAATTAATGGCACAGATAATAGTGAATGATTATGATGTAGTAGGCATCACAGAGACTTGGTTACAGGGGGGTCAGGACTGGCAGTTAAACCTCCATGGTTTTTCGACTTATCGAAAAGACAGAGAGGTGGGCAGAGGGGGTGGAGTTGCCTTGTTAGTTAAGAACAAAATTAAATCTATGGTATTGAATGACATAGCGTCGGATGATGTGGAGTCTGTGTGGGTGGAATTGAGGAACCACAAAGGCAAAAAAACCATAATTGGAGTTGTGTACTGACCTCCTAACAGTGGTCAGGACCAGGGACGCAACATGTACCGGGAAATAGAGAAGGCATGTCAGAAAGGCAAGGTTACATTGATCATGGGTGACTTCAATATGCAGGTGGACTGGGTAAATAATGTTGCTAGTGGATCTAAAGAAAGGGAATTCATGGAATGCTTACAGGATGGCTTTTTGGAACAGCTAGTCATGGAGCCCACAAGAGAGCAGGCTATTCTGGACCTAGTGCTTTGCAATGAACCAGACTCTATAAAAGATCTTAAAGTAAGGGAACCCTTAGGAAGTAGCGACCATAATATGGTAGAGTTCAGTCTGGAGTTTGAAAGGGAGAAGGCGAAATCTGATGTAATGGTGTTACAGTTGAATAAAGGTAATTATGAGGGCATGAGAGAGGAACTGACTAAAATAGACTGGAAGCAGAGGCTAACCGGGAAGACACTAGAGCAAAAATGGCAGGAGTTTGTAGGTATAATTGAGGACACTGTACAGAGGTTCATTCCCAAGAAAAGAAAGATTAACCGGGGAGGGATTAGACAACCTTGGCTGACAAAGGAAGTCAGGAAATGTATTAAAGAAAAAGAGAGATCCTATAAAGTGGCTAAGAACAGTGGGAAATCAGAAGATTGGGAAGGATACAAAAGCAAACAGAGGATAACAAAGAGTGTAATAAGAAATGAGAGGATCAAATATGAAGGTAGGCTAGCCAGTAATATTAGAAATAATAGTAAAAGTTTCTTTCAGTACATAAGAAACAAACGACAGGCAAAAGTAGACATTGGGCCACTTCAAACTGATGCAGGGAGCCTAGTGATGGGAGATAAGGAAATAGCAGGAGAACTTAACAAGTACTTTGCGTCAGTTTTCACAGTGGAAGACAGGAGTAATATCCCAAAAATTAAAGGGTGTCACCGGGCTGAGTTGAGTATGGTTGCCATTACGAAAGAGATAGTGCTCGAAAAGTTAAAAAGTCTTAAAATTGATAAATCTCCTGGCCCCGATGGGATACACCCTAGAGTTCTGAGAGAGGTTGCTGAGGAAATAGCAGAGGCATTGGTTGAGATCTTTCAAGAGTCACTGGAGTCAGGAAAGGTCCCGGACGATTGGAAGATGGCTGTAGTAACCCCCTTGTTCAAGAAAGGATCAAGGCAAAAGATGGAAAATTATAGGCCAATCAGCTTAACCTCGGTTGTTGGTAAAATTCTAGAATCCATCATTAAGGATGAGGTTTCTAAATTCTTGGAAGAGCAGAGTCTGATTAGAACAAGTCAACATGGATTTAGTAAAGGGAGGTCATGCCTGACAAACCTGTTGGAATTTTTTGAAGAGGTAACAAGTAGGTTAGACCAGGGGAACCCAGTGGATGTGGTCTATCTGGACTTTCAAAAGGCCTTTGATAAGGTGCCACACGGGAGACTGCTGAGCAAGGTGAGGGCCCATGGTGTTCGAGGTGAGCTGCTGGGATGGATTGAGGATTGGCTATCTAACAGACGGCAGAGAGTTGGGATAAAAGGTTCTTTTTCAGAATGGCAGCCGGTGACGAGCGGTGTCCCGCAGGGTTCGGTGCTGGGGCCACAGCTGTTCGCATTATATATTAATGATTTGGATGAGGGAACCGGGGGCATTCTAGCGAAGTTTGCCGATGATACAAAGTTAGGTAGACAGGCAGGTAGTACTGAGGAAGTGGGGAGGCTACAGAAGGATCTAGACAGGTTGGGAGAGTGGTCCAGGAAATGGCTGATGGAATTTAACGTGAGCAAGTGCGAGGTCTTGCACTTTGGCAAAAAGAATATAGGAATGGACTACTTTCTAAATGGTGAGAAACTTAATAAAGCCAAAGCACAAAGGGATCTGGGAGTGCTAGTCGAGGATTCTCTAAAGGTAAACATGCAGGTTGAGTCTGTGATTAAGAAAGCGAATGCAATGTTGTCTCTTATCTCAAGAGGGTTGGAATATAAAAGCAGAGATGTACTACTAAGACTTTATAAAGCTCTGGTTAGGCCCCATTTGGAGTACTGTGTCCAGTTTTGGTCCCCACACCTCAGGAAGGACATACTGGCACTGGAACGTGTCCAGCGGAGATTCACACGGATGATCCCTGGAATGACAGGTCTAGCATATGAGGAACGGCTGAGGATACTGGGGTTGTATTCGTTGGAGTTTAGAAGATTAAGGGGAGATCTAATAGAGACGTACAAAATAATACATGGCTTTGAAAAGGTGGATGCTAGAAAATTGTTTCTGTTAGGCGAGGAGACTAGGACCCGTGGACACAGCCTTAGAATTAGAGGGGGTCATTTCAGAACGGAAATGCGGAGACATTTCTTCAGCCAGAGAGTGGTGGGCCTGTGGAATTCATTGCCACGGAGTGCAGTGGAAGCCGGGACGCTAAATGTCTTCAAGGCCGAGATTGATAGGTTCTTGTTGTCTAGAGGAATTAAGGGCTACGGGGAGAACGCTGGCAAGTGGAGCTGAAATGCGCATCAGCCATGATTGAATGGCGGAGTGGACTCGATGGGCCGAATGGCCTTACTTCCACTCCTATGTCTTATGGTCTTATGGTCTTATAGATTATGGCCCTTGAGAACCTGTGCTTCAATTTCCTGCCTCGTGCTTTGTAATCCCCAAACAGATCCTCCACTCGAGTCTTGCCTATGCTTTTAGCACCAACGTGGACCACAACAACTGGATCCTCCCCCTCCCGCTCCAATATCCTTTCAAGCCGGTCAGAGATGTCCCGCACCCTGGCACCGGGCAAGCAACACACCATGCGAGACTCCCGATCCGGCTTGCAAAGGATACTATCTGCCCCCTAATTATAGAATCCCCTATAACCACTACTTGTCTATTAACTCCCCCCTCTTGAATGGCCTTCTGCACCATGGTGCCTTGGTCAGTTGGCTCATCCTGTCCAGAGCCCTTTTCCTCATCTGAACAGGGAGCAAGAATCTCATACCTGTTGGCCAAGGTCAAGGGCTGAGGCTCCTCCACTCCTGAACTCAGGTTCCCCCTACCTGCCTCACTTACAGTCACACTCTGATGAGCCTGATCACTAGCTGAATGTGAATTACTTAATCTCCCAGGTGTGACTGCCTCCTGAAACAAAGCGTCCAGGTAACTCTCTCCCTCCCGGATGTGCCGCAGTGTTTGAAGCTCAGATTCCAGATCATCAACTCTGATCCGGAGTTCGTCCAGCAACCAACACTTGCTGCAGATGTGGTCACTGCCATTCACAATGGGATCAGCCAGCTCCCACATCATACAGCTACAGCACATCACCTGCCCAGCCATCTCTGCTTAGTTAATTAATTACTTAGTTACTTTGTACAAGTTTGAGTTAGAATACTTTCTGATACCTAAAACAAAGTAAATGTTTAACCAGTCACTGGTAAAGAAATAGGAAATGCGTACCTTTAAAAAAAACCCAGTGTAGAATCTCGGGGTTAGCCGCCTTCCTGATTTATATACTCACTGCTTTCCTTCCCGGCTGCCCCTCTGGTAGACGGCACTTCCCCTGCTGCTCCCGCTATTCTGAGAAGAGAGAGAAAAAAAACACTGCTGCCCGCTACAGGTAAGTAATTTTAAAACAAACTGTCTTACCTTAGCTGTCGTCTTCCGGGTTCGTTTTTACTCAGCCGCTGCTCGCACTCAAAATCCTTCATGAACCCATGCTGTGTCTGCCCAATGGGACAATTTCTATCAAGATTCCCTACTATTTCTTCCTTGATAATAGACCCAAGCATCTTTCCCACTACAGAGAATAAGGTAACTGTTTTGTAATTCCCCATCATTTTTCCACCTCCTTTTTAAAACAGTGGCGTCACTTTTGCTGCTTTACAATATGCTGGGACTGCCACAGTGTCCAGTAAATTTTGGAAAATTACTGCCAGTGCATTTGCTATTTCGCCTGGCATCTCTTTTCGTACCCTGGGATGCATTCCATCAGGGTCAGAAGACTTTTCTGTCATTAGATTAATTACCTCCAACAGTCCAACACTCGCTGTTCCGTAATAATGATAGTTTCCAAATCCTCATCTACCTTTGTCTCTTTGCTAACTATTGGCAAGATATTAGTATTCTCCACGGTGATATCTCATAACTTAATGCTCCTTCTCATTTTCCAAAGGACCAACACTTACTTTCGCCACTCTTTTCTTGAACAATATAAAATTTTGCTATCTGTCTTTATACTCTGTGCTCATTTATTTTTCTCATGTTCTATCTTACTTTTCTTTATAGCTCTTCTGTGGCTTTCTGTTGACCTTTAAAGTTTTCCCAGTTCTAATTTCAGGCTGTTTTTGGCCACTGTGCATGCCTTCTCTTTCAATTTGATCGCTTTCCTTAGATATCCATCGCAGAATATGCCTCTTCTGACAGTCCATCCTTTTCACTGGAATATACCTTTGCTGAGCACTTTGTAAAGTGTCTTTGAAAATCTTCCACTGCTCATCAACTGTCCCATAAAATCTTTGTTTCCGGTCTACTTTATCCAGGTTCTCGCTCATTCTATTGTAATTCCCTGTATTGAAGCAAAGGACCTATATATTAGATTTTATTTTCACACTCTCTATATGTATTCTAAATTCAACCATACATTGATCACTTCTTCCAAGAGGATCCCAAACCCTGAAGTCATTAATTATTCCTGTCTCATTGAACAGGGACCAGATCTTGGATAGATTGCTCCCTTGTCAGTTCCATGTCATACTGTTCAAGAAAACTATCATGGATACACTTAATAAATTCAAGGCTACTCTGACTGAGCTGGTTTGACCAATCCACATGTAGATTAAAATCACCCATGGTAATAGACATGCCATTTTTACAGGCAATAGTTATTTCTTTGTTTATTGCCCATCCCAATGTGTTGTTATTATTTGGTGGCCTGCACACTAACCTGTCAGTGACTTTCTTCTTAGAATTTTGAATGCATCATTCCTGTTTCTCCTAATGTACAGCAATAACAACAACTACTTGCATTGTCTGGGATCTTTCACAATGGCAAATCTCCGAAGGTGCTTCATGAATGATCAAAACATTGATATATAGAATGATTTTAAAATACATCTTAAAAGGAGGATAGAGAAGGTTAGGGAGGCTACTCCACAGACTTCTGCCCTTAATAGCTCCAATTGTGGAGTGATGCAGGTGGGGTGGGTTGCAAAGGGAAAATGGAGCAGCGCAGGCAGTGTGTAAGGTCTTAAGGACAGAGGAGGTTCCAGTCTGAGTCTGTCTGTCATAGAGAGTATGGCTGCCTCATGGAGTTTGAAGCACTGCAATGGGTCCATGCATATCATGTAAGTCGAGGAGAGTATAACGGTGGCTGAGAGAAATTTTGATGAGGACTCATCTCCTGAGGTAGTGTGGGCTGAGGTTAGAAACAGTAGAGGAGAGGTCACACTGCTTAGAGTTTTTTTTAAAAGGCCTCCGCATAGTTCCAGGGAGGTGCAAGAGAGGATTAGCAAAATTATTCTGGGTAGGAATGAAAGGAACAGGGTGGTCATTGTGGGGGACTTTAACTTCCCAACATTGACTAGAACTTGTATAAATCTCGTACGTCGGATGGATCAGTTTTTGTCCAATGTGTACAGGAGGGTTTCCTGACACAGTATGTCAAAGGGCGGACAAGAGGGGAGGCCACACTGGATCTGGTGCTTGGTAATGAACCAGAGTAAGTGTTTGATTTAGTTGTAGGTGAGCACTTTGGAGAGAGTGATCATAATTCAGTTATGTTTAGTTTAGCGATGGAAAGGGATAAGTACATGCCACAGGTCAAGTGTTATCGATGGGGGAGGGGCAATTAGAATGCGATTCAGCAAGAATTAGGATGCATAGAATGGGGTAGCAAAAGGCAGGGGGTGCAGACTATTGAAATGTGGAGCTGGTTTAAGGAACAGATATTGCGTGTCCTTGACAGGTATGTTCCTGTCAGGCAGGAAGGAAGAAGTGATAAGGTAAGGGAATCGTGGTTTAGTACAGAAATTGGATCTCCTGTTAAGAAGAAGAAGGAGGCTTATGTGTTGAAGCGGCAAGATGGTACAGATGAGGTGATGGAGTGTCACAGATCAGCTAGAAAGGATTTAATGAGAGAGTTAAGAAGAGCAAAGAGAGCACACAAGCAGTCTTTAGTGAATAGAATAAAGGAGAATCCTAAAGCTTTCTATAGGTATGTGACGAACAAAAGCATAGGGTAGGAATAGAGCCAGTCAAAGTCAGAAGTGGGAAGTTGAATGTGGACCCTGTGGAGATTGGAGAGGTGCTAAACGAACATTTCTCATCGGTTTTCACTCAGGAAAAGGAGAATATTATAGAGGAGAAGAATGTGGTATGAGATATTAGACTAGAAAGGATAGAGGTTAGTTACGAACAGGAGTTATCAATTCCAGAAGGAGTGAAAGTAGACAAGTCCCCTGGGCTGGATGAGATTTATCCGAGGATTCTCTGGGAAGCTAGGGAGGAGATAGCAAAGCCTTTGGCTTTGATATTTGAGTCATCATTGTCTACAGGTTTGGTACCAGAGGACTGGAGGATTGCAAATGTTGTGCCCTTGATCAAGAAGGGCAGTGGAGATGAACCAGGTAATTATAGACCAGTGTACCAATCATTCTATAATCATTTAGCGAACACCAATTTGACTTCAGATAGTCAACATGGTTTCGTCAAGGGCAGGACATGTCTCACAAACCTGAGTTTTTTGGAAGGCAGCAAAGCATATAGATGAGGGTAGGGCAGTTGACGTGGTAGATATGGACTTCAATAAAGCCTTTCATAAGGTTCCACATGGTAGGCTGATGGAGAAAATGCAGAGACATGGAATTGAGGGTGATTTAGCAGTTTGGATTAGAAACTGGCTTTCTGAAAGAAGATAGCGAATGGTGGTTGATGGAAAATATTCAACCTGGAGTCTGGTTACTAGTGGTGTGCCACAAGGACCTGTTTTGGGACCACTGCTGTTTGTCATTTTTATAAATTACTTAGACATAGGCATAGGTGGATTGATCAGGAAATTTGCAGATGACACTAAAGTCGGTGGAGTAGTGGACAGTGTGGAAGAATTTTACAGGTGCTCAGGCGGACTTGGATAAACTGCAGAATTGGGCTGAGGGGGGGCAAATGGAGTTCAATGCAGCTAAATGTGAGGTGATGTACTTTCGGAAGAATAACAGGATGGCAGAGTACTGGGCCAATGGAAAGATTCTTGGTGGTGTGGGTGTGAAGAGGGATGTTGGAGTCCATGTACATAGGTTCCTGAAAGTTGTCACCCAGGTGAATATTACTGTTAAGGCAGCATGCAGTGTATTAGGTTTCATTCGTTGAGGGATTGAGTTCCGAATCTGCAATTTCATGCTGCAACTATACAAAATGTTGGTGCGACTATACTTGGAATATTGTGTGCCGTTCTGGTGCCCATAATTCGGGAAGGATGTGGAAGCATTGGAAAAGGTGCAGAAGAGATTTACCAGGATGTTGCCTGGTCTGGAGGGAAGGTCTTTTGAGGAAAGGTTAAGAGACTTGAACCTGTTCTCATTGGCAAGAAGGCGGCTAAGAGGGGATTTGACAGAGACTTACAAGATGATCAGAGGATTAGATAGGTTTGACAGTGAAAGTCTTTTTCCTAGGATGATGACATCAGCGTGTTCGAGGGGGTATAACTACAAATTGAGGTGTGATGGATTTAAGACAGATGTCAGAGGCAGATTCTTCACTCAGAGTGGTTAGGGTGTGGAATGGACTACCTGCTAATGTTGTTAACTCAGCCACATTAGAGACGTTTAAACAATCCTTTAGATAAGCACATGGGTGATTTTGGGATAGTGTAGGGTGATGAGCTGAGAATAGTTCACAGGTCGGCGCAACATGAAGGGCCTGTTCTGCACTGTATTGTTAGATTAGATTAGATTACTTACAGTGTGGAAACAGGCCCTTCGGCCCAACAAGTCCACACCGCCTCGCCGAAGCGCAACCCACCCATACCCCTACATCTACCCCTTACCTAACGCTACGGACAATTTAGCATGGCCAATTCACCTGCCCTGCACAAGATTTGGACTGTGGGAGGAAACCGGAGCACCCGGAGGAAACCCACGCAGACACGGGGAGAATTGAACCCGGGTCTCTGGCGCTGTGAGGCAGCAGTGCTAACCACTGTGCCACCGTGCCGCCCACAAAAGTTCTATGACAAAAGTGCGACAAGAGATTTCTACAGTCTTAAACAGTGATGAATGTTGTATTGTGGGCTTACAAAACGTCACTGATCTCTACCAAACATGTACGAGGCAAAGCCAGAGCAATAATAAGATGCTGCGACAGGAGGGGAACTGGTACCTCCATAAAAATCCCTCCTCCTTCTCACCTATTTCACCTCCAAAACCGAGCGTGTTCCAGGAAAGCACCTCTATCTCCCACCACGACACTTTTCCCCACAACCGTGGTATCTGGCTGTGCACGAGGAGTGCAACAGTCTGTACTAGGACCCACTGGGGTCCTGAAACACTTGGTAAAGGTGAAAATCTTCTGGGCATTGACAGCCCCACCACATTGCATTCATTTTCTATGTTTTTAAACTCTGTTCCGGACTTTCCTTATTTTTCCGAATGAACCTGTTCAAAGTTTTTATTACACACAAGCTATGAATTGACCTCAAGCCTCTCGGTCCAAGATTTGGGATATTTTCACCACATCACAAGGCATCGACTCTAAATTCCCTTGTCCCTTAGCCTGCTGAGTCACGCCTGAATCAACTCTGCAATTGGGAGGAAGGAGAGGAACTGGAGGACCGAGCAGCGGCCGATCCTCCAACCAGAGTGAGTGAGGAGCGGGGCCGAAGCATTCTCCAGCAGTGAAGGCTTCAGGATTGGTCAGAAAACAAACTGTTTTGCAGGATTGATCGTTACTACCACACAGTGGAGTATTAAACCTCTCTCACAAATCAATGTGAGATTTTAAGAAATAGTTGAGATGTAAATCTGATAACGTACATATTTCCAATCGATTTGCATAACTCGAATAAGAAACTTCTTTTCAAACTCTCAGAACGATTGCTAATTTACATACCTAGCCGGTATGGTTGAGTTGGACCGAACAACCTGTTCACATGCTAGAAATCTCTATGACTATACTCGACAAAGCAATTGTTAATGACTAATATTTCACCCATGATCCTGTGCAGATATGAATATTCTCTACAAACTCACCGATGACCTCAGAGCATGCGCAGTGTCACATTGGTCAGGACAGAGAGAGAGAGAGAAACATGGAGCTGCTTTCTCCGGCAGCGGCTGCGATCGGCTCCAGAAAGCGGCGCTCAGAGTCGGTGTGTGGGAGCCTCGCTGGGAGAAAAGTGGAGAGAATTCACAAGTCCCGGATAAAGGTTAAAAAGAAACTCGTAGAAGACCCTCCAGGCCCGAGTAAGGATGTGGCGGTCTCTGATCAGGGAAGCGATCCAGGGTCACGGCCGCCATTTGTTTGAGGGAAGAGGGAGCGCGGGCTTGAGGGCCGCCATCTTGAGAAGGTCAAGGTGCAGGAGGGCGGGGCTCTCGGGGTCTGTAGAACAATCAGAGGAAAGGGAAGCCCCATTGTTATTGATTAATTCCACGAACACAGCGTCACTGGGCGGTCCTGCAGGAATATCCTCTCTCAGTCCTGCTGGGATGTTTCACCCCATCAGAACCA
This sequence comes from Chiloscyllium punctatum, assembly GCF_047496795.1. NCBI lineage: Eukaryota > Metazoa > Chordata > Chondrichthyes > Orectolobiformes > Hemiscylliidae > Chiloscyllium > Chiloscyllium punctatum. The sequence continues at coordinate 25,347,061 of NC_092745.1, read as the reverse complement.
GCAGCTCTCCTCCTCTCTCAGCTCCCCTTCTGTCCTTCCTGCAGCATCTGTCCCCTGGAACATTGAGCTGCCTGTCCTGTCCCTCCCTCAGCTGTTGTTTCTGTAATACCTGTGATATCCCAGTCCCATCTTAGATTACTTCACTAAAGACAGGAATGTACCCGATGGACTTTTCTTAACATCAGCAATTGTTTAATACTCATTTACAAGTTTTTAATTACATCGTTTTTGAAGCATTTAATTCACATTCAATCATTTGCAATGGTGGGATTTGAACCTGTGTCCAGAGAACACTTGCTGAGTTTCTGGATAAATTGCCTCACAATAATTCCACTAGGCCATCACTTTGTCTGCTCACAGGTTGCGCATCCCAGTGCAACATGAATCAAAACCCTTTCTTCCCGCACAATTATTTGATCCTGAACTCTGGTGATATCACTCAGTATCTCTCCATGTTGAATCCATCACTGTGTGGGTCTAATTGATCCCTCTGTCAGCGTCTCTCACTCTTGCAGCTACTCCAGATCCTGAGCCAACAGAATTCTCCACGACAGAGAGATGAGGCAGTACAGGCCAGGGGTGGAGACTGGGATTTTCCAGATCTCTGTGGGCTCAGCGCCATTCTACATCTGTAATCCTCACAGCATCAGTCTAATTTCTGCTTATTTCTGTGTCCTCTACAGGTACTCAGGGAGTTCCTGACTCAATAGACTTGCCAACTGCTGGTTGGGAGGAAGATTGGTCAGCCAGAGAGACAAAGGTCAGGGAGGTCGGGAGCCTTTAATAAATCCTGCCGCCAGGTAAGATCACTCATAGTACACAGAGCAGAGAGCAATGAGAGGGCTCCAAACATCAGCTAACAGGACATGACATAGACATAGTGCTGGAGGGGCAGCACAGTACAGACACACCTCAGGGTCAATTACCACCCCTACTTTAAGTTTTGTTGTACTGAGACAGCATCGGGAGTTCCCAGTTTTCAATCCAAGTGTTTGCTGTCTTAGTGAGCACTAGGATAACAGAGGGGAATGCAGGCCTGCAATGAGAGGGTAGTAATGCTGCCTGGGATCTTTCTGTTCCCTATTCCCTCTCCAGCATTGTATGGCTCATCTTGTGGACCAGTGTCTTCAATCATTCTAACTCCCATAACAGTTCCTATCTCTGTCATCCCCTCCCCTCTCACCAATTATTCGTCACATTTGAAACCTCCAGTCCAGACGACCATCCGTATCGCTGTAACTTGCTTCAGTCTCTACAATATGTCTTGTCTCGATAGGCTGCTCCTCCAACAACTGGAGACATAGGGTCTGTTTCTGTGCGGCATGACTTTTCGGCCGAGGTTTCCTAAATGGAATGAGTCGCGTTTGCCTGTGTTTGGCCCATATCCCTTCAAACCTTCTCCTTTCCATGCACCTGTCCGAGTGTCTTTTCCAAGTTGTAATTGTACTTGTTTTTACCATTTCCTCTGGCAGTCCATTCCATCCATGCACCATCCTCTGTGGAAAATGTTGCCTCTCAGCTCCCTCTTTAAATCCTTGCTCTGTCACCTCACTTTTATGCCTCTAGCTTTTGACTCACCTACCCTTGGCTATTCACCTTACTTAGGCCCTACAGGGTTTCATAAACCTTGATAACGTCACCCCGTGGCCTCTTCTGCCCAGGAGAAATATTGACGACAATGTTACAAATATCTCTAACTTATGTACTCAACGGTCTGGCCACTGATGGCAAGTGTCCCAAATGCTGCTTTCCCCACCCTGTCCACCACTAATGCCACTTCCAAGGAACAATGTAACTGCACTCCTTGGTCTCTCTCTGTTTGACAACACTGCCCAGAGCCCTACCATTAACTGTATTAGTCCTCCCTGGTTTGTCTGAACTAAATTCAACACCTGAATTAAACTCCATCTTTCATTCCTTGGCCCACTGGCCCAGTTGATTAACATCCCCTTCAATAACTATATTCCCTGCCCACTCTTCCACTAATCTTGGTATCCATAAACATAATAACAGGGGCTCCTAAATTTTCACTCAAATTGTTTATGTAAGTGGTGCACAACAGTGGTCCCAGCACCAATCCTTACAGCACACTGCTGGTCAGAGGCCTCCAGTCTGAACAACAACCCTCTCCCACCACCCTCTGTTTCCCACTGTCATCCCATTTTGTATCCAGTTGACTAGCTCTCTCTGATCTTTTGTGATCTACCCTTACTAACCAATGTATCATGCTACACCCTGACCAAGGGTTTGCTGAAGACAGAAACAGCGTCTGTTGCTCTGCCTTCATCCATCTTTTTGGTCACATCTTGAGCAAACTCCAGTGAAGTTTGTGAGACATGTTTTCCCACGCACAAAACCGTGCTGGCTGCCATAATCAGTCCTTGTCTTTCCAAATGCATGTAAGTCCTACCTCTCAGAATGACCTCCAATAACTGACCCACCCTGATGTCTGGCTCATCAGTTTGTAGTTCCCTGGCTTCCTCTAGCAGCCTTTCTTAATTAATGACACATCATTATAATCATAATCAGAGAGTCATACCGCACTGCTTGGTTAACGCTAACCGTACTCTAAAACTGATCTCCTCCCACCTGCCTGTTCCTGGATCATATCCCTTCAAACCTTTCCTATTCCTGTACTAATCCAAATGTCTTTTAAACATTGTAATTGCCCCCAAGTTCACCCCTTCCTTGGGAAGTTCATTCCACACACAACCCACCCTCTGTGTAACAATGTGCCCCTCATGTCTTTTTTTTAAATGTCTCTCCTCTTACACTTAAAAATGTAGCTCCTAGTCTTGAAACTCCCCTGTCCACGGGAAAACACAACTCCCATTCACTCTATCTATCCCCCTCATGATTTTATAAACTTCTATGAGGTCATCTGTCGACATTCAGGTTTCAATGAAAAAATACCAACCTATTCAACCTTTCTTTATACTGAAGCCTTTCGTACCCAGCCACATCCCAGTAAATCTCCTCCCAACCCTTTCCAGCTTAGTAATATCCTTCCTATAACTGGGCGGCCAGAATTGGACACAGTATTCCATAAGAGGCCTCACCAAAGGCCTGTATAATCTCAATGCGACTTCCCAACTCCTATATCCAAAGGACTGAGCAATGAAAGCAAGTGAGGCAAGCACCTTTTTTAAAAACTATCCTGTCTCTCCATGTTGCAAACTTCAAAGAATTATGTTTCTGAATCCCAGGGTCCCTCTGTTCTACAACACTACCGAAGGTCTTATCATTAATTGTATAAGTCCTGCCCGTGTTTGTTGCACCAAATGCATTACCTCACATTTATTCAGATTGAACTCCATCTCCAGTTTTTCAGCCGTTCACACATTTCATCAGGATCCCTTTGTAATCTCAGAAAACCTTCTTCACTGTCCACAATGCCACCTTCCAGTCCAACAGCCTATCACACATGGTATAGATATCTCTGCTAGGGGCCCTACAATTTCTTCACCAGCTTCCCACAATGTCCTGTGATACATTTGATCAGGGCCTGGGGATTTATCCACCTTTGTGTTTTAAAACTTCCAGCATCTCCTCTTCGATAATGTGGACTCATTCCAAGACCTTCAGTCACAGAGATGTATAGCACGGAAACAACTTTGGAACAACTCCTGCATGACGTGTCTAGTCACTTTTGCCAGAATGTTCCCTTCCTGTTCATACACCCATCCACATGCCTTTTAAATGTATTTCTATCACCCTCCACTATTTCCTCTTATTCCATAGACTCTGCCGGAACCAGTTGTCCTTTAGGTCCCTTTGAAAAGTTTCCCTCGCACTGTAAAGCTATGCCCTGTCGGTTTGGAATCCCCCAGCCCTGTGGAAAAGACCTTGTCTATTGACCCTGTCGATGACCATCATGATTTTAAACACCTTTATCAGGTAACTCCTCAGCCTCCCATGTTCAAATGAAAACTGCCCCAGCTTATTCAGGCTTTTCCTTGTAGCTCTAACCCTGACAGCATCCTTGTTCATTTCTTCTGAACCCTTTCATGTTCCACGACATCCTTCCGATGGCATTGAGATCAGAATTGCACACCACGGTATTCCAATAGTGGTCAGGCCAAACACTGTTTAGTTCCCTGAGCGCCCCAGTCTTTATCCACAGTAAGTTCCAAAGTGAAATATTTATTTTGGATCTTGTAGTTTCACACATCGTTGCCTTCATTGATCATTAAGGAGACCGGGTTTGTCCCGAGCTCTTCTTTTGCTCTTAATACACTTGTAGAGTCTCTTTGGATTCTCCTTAACTTTCTCTGCCAAAGCTATCTCGTGTCCCCTTTTTACATTCCTGATTTCCATCCTAAGTGTATTCCTACAGCCCGGATGCTCCTGAAGGGATTCCCTTGAGTCAGCCAGTTATATCTGACATGCGACCCCTTTTTTCTTGACCACAGCCTCGAAACTCAGCCAGTGTTTCCTAATTCAGTCAGCATTGAGCTGCACACTAACAGGAACACGTTGGCGCTGAACGCTCCTTTTATCTCGGTTTTAAAATATTCCTACTTGCCAGACTTCCCTTTATCTGCAAATAGCCTCCCCAGATCTACTTTAAGAATTCATGTCTAATACTATCTTGCTCCACTGAATAACTTTAACTTGTGGACCAGGCCTGTCCTTTTCCATCGCTATTTTCAAACTAATACAATTGTGGCAACTTTCCAAAGTGCTCCCCAACTAACACCTCAGTCCCGTTCCCTACCTTGTTTCCCAAGGGGAGGTCAGGTTTAGCCCCATTCTCCAGTTGGGCCACTTACATAATGACTGCGAGTTTTCCGAACACACTTAACAAATTCCTTCCATGCAAATGCTTAACTTAGTAGCAATCCCAGTCCAGGTTTGGGACGGTTAAGATCCCCTATCATTACAACCCTATTATTCTAAGAGATATCTGAAATCTCCTGCCATATTTGCTCCTCCATCTCCCATTGCCTATCGCTGTAGTCTGACCGTAGAAAACTAATGACCAATTTTTATTTCTCAGTTCCACTAATATCGTTTAACTGGGTGATCCTACATGAATCCTCCCTCGAGGTACTGGTGGGGTGTTTCCCCCAATCAAACCCACCAGCTCTCCTCCTGTTTTGCCTCCTGTTCTATCCTTCCTGTAGTATCTGTCCCCTGGAACATTGAGCTGCTGCTCCTGTTGCTCCCTCAGCTGTGTTTCTGTAATATCTATGGGATCCCAATCCCATGTTCCCATCCATGCTCTGGGTTCATCTGCCTTATCTGTCTGGCCTTTTACATTAAAATAACTGCAGTTTAATCCACCAGTTTTCCCTCATTGTCTGCTATGTCCTTGCCCTCCCTTGTCTCCTTATATTCCTCTCTTGAACATTTGTACCAGCTTCAACTTTCTTTCTGGCCTTACGACCCTTTGGGGTCACACAGCCATGTCAGACCAGTTTAAATCCTCTCGAGCAGCTCCAGCAACGTTCCCCACCAGGATGTGGGTCCCCCTCCTGCTCCCAGTTCAGGTGTATTCCCCACCCTGTCTACCTGTGCTGACACCTTCAGACATCCAGGGACTTACCCACCAAGGTCCCTGTATTCCTCAGTACTCCAGGAGGACCTACCATTCATGATGTATATCATTCATTTATTAGACTTCCCACAGTGCATTACCTCACAGTGATCAGAAGTAAACTCCATCTGCCATTACTCTGCTCAGTTTATCATCTGATCGATATCAGACTGCAGCCTGAGTCTATCCCCCTCACTGTGGACAACACCCTCACCTTTCATGTTATCTGCAAACCTATTAATGTTACCTTCTGCTTTCACATCTGAGTGATTAATGTCCATAATGAACAGCAATGGCTCCAGCACAGATCCCTGTGGGACACCCGGTGGGCAAAGGCTTTCAATCACAAAAACAACCCTCCACCAATTGTGGAGCCAATTTACCAACTTGCCTTGGATCCCATGGGATCTTCCCTTTTGGACCAGCCTTCCGTGTGGGACCTTGTCAAAGACCTTAATGAACTCCATATAAACCACATCATCTGCACTGCCCTCATCAATATCAGAGGATAGTCGTCGAGCAAATCCATACAGACAATCCCTAATGAAATTGCGGGGGTATCCGTTTTTGGCGAATACATTGTATAGGTGTTCTTCTTCCTCTTTTTGCAGTTCTGGTGTACTGCAGTGTGTTGTGGCCCTTTTGAACAGTGTCTTGATGCAACTTTTTTTGTGTGTGTTGGGGTGGTTGCTTTCGTAGTTCAGGACTTGGTCTGTGTGTGTGTGGCTTTCCTTTGTGGTGAATTCTCCGTTTGGTGTTCTCTGTACCGTCACGTCTAGGAATGGGAGTTGGTTGTCCTTTTCTTCCTCTCTAGTGAATCGGATTCCTGTGAGTGTGGCGTTGATGATCCAGTGTGTTCTCTCTTTCTGTATTTTTAATGATTACAAAGGTGTCATCCACATATCTGACCCAGAGTTTGGGTTGAATTTGCTGTAAGACTGTTTGTTCTAATCTTTGCATTACCACTTCTGCTATGAGTCCAGAGATGGTTGAGCCCATGGGTGTGCCATTGATTTGTTCATATATTTGGTTGTTGAATGTGAAGTGTGTTGTGAGGCACAGGTCCAGTAGTTTGAGTATGCCGTCTTTGTTGATAGGTTCCCCATTTTGTTGTCTGTTCTGTATGTCCAGCAGGTTGGCTATTGTTCCTCTGGCTAGGGTTTTGTCGATAGAGTTGAACAGTGCCGTTACATCGAATGAGACCATCGTTTCTTCCTTGTCTGTGTATATTTCTGATGATGTCCAAGAATTCCTGTGTCGATTGTATAGATTGTCTGGATCCGCTGATCAGGTGTTTCAGTTTCTGCTGTAGCTCTTTAGCCAGTTTGTGTGATGGTGTCCCTGGTAGTGATACTATGGGTCTGAGTGGGATGTCTAGTTTGTGCACTTTTAGGTAGTCCATAGAATCTGGGGGTGTTGTTGCTTTCAGTTTTCATTCTCTGTTGGTCAAACCTGGTTATCTGTCCGTTTTGTTTTTGTAGGTTTCTCAGTGTGTTGTTTATCCTATTGGTGAGCTGCGGGGTGGGGTCAAACTCCACACAATTTCATCCACAGATGCCTTAGGGAAAGACAACGGAATGAAGACATGCCACAACCCCAAGGACTAGCCATACTACCATACATCAAGAACATTTCGGAATGGACAGCCAGACTACTGCGACCACTAGGACTCACAACAGCACACAAACCAACAGCCACTCTCAGACAACAACTCACCAGGACGATGGACCCGATACCCAGCATGAACAAAACCAATGTAGTGTATAAAATCCCATGCAAGGACTGCACAAAACACTACATAGGACAAACAGGAAGACAGCTAACGATCCGCATCCATGAACACCAACTAGCCACGAAACGACACGACAAGCTATCCTTAGTAGCCACACACGCAGATGACAAGCAACATGATTTCGACTGGGACAACACTACCATTATAGGACAAGCCAAACAGAGAACAGCCAGGGAATTCCCCGAGGCATGGCACTCATCCACAGATTCAATCAATAAGCACATTGACCTGGACCCAATATACCGGCCACTGCAGCGGACAGCTGGAACTGACAACCAGAAGCGGTAGATACAAACCACTATAAATGCTGGAGGAAACATCACAGATGCGCTTCACAGGAGGCTCCCAAGCACTGAGGATGTCACCTAGACAGGGGACGAAACGTCTGCAACACAAATTCCCAACTCGGTGAACAGAACCACAACAACCAGCACCCGTGCTACAAATCTTCTCACAAACTTTGAAGCCCTTTAGACTCTACAAAGCTCCGACATGAACAAGCCACCATCTCTCTATTTCCTTTGCCTTCTTCAGTGTCTGCAACTCTCGCTGTATCTTCCATTAATGTTCTTCAGTTACTGCAGGTCAGCCTAGCTCCCCAGATAACCTGTTTCATCCCCTACAGCTCCCTCAATCACTGTAACACTTTCTGCTCTGTCTAATCCTCCTCTTTCCCACTGTCTTCCAGGCACAACGGCGATCCTGTAAGAGAGCAGTGTGGAATGGGATGTTATAAATCTCAGCTGAGGCTTGAGGCCTACCATTACCTGGGAGTCACATGGGGAGAGAACCTGAGCGAGTGCAGCACAAAGCAGGAGAATATAAATCAGCAGCGAGGGTCAAGGCCGACTGGGACTTGGATTTGGATAAAAAGCAGAGCAGGAGGCTTGAAATCAGCACCGAGTCACAGAGGGAGTGACCGTGTGAGGGAGCAACTTGGAGCAGGAGCTTGAGGCTGACTCACACCTGGGAGAATATAATTCAGTACTGAGGATCGAGGCCTAGTTGTACCTGGGAGTCACAGAGATGGTGACCCTGTGAGAGAGCAGAGTGGAGTGAGAGCTGGACGATTACACGTCCGAGGAGACAATCACTACGTATGCACGTGTCCCTCCATTGTTCTGTGTTTGTGTGTGTGTCCCCTTCCCTCACTGTGTGTGTGTGTGTGTGTGTGTGTGTGTGTGTGTGTGTGTGTGTGTGTGTGTGTGTGTGTGTGTGTGTGTTTGTGCGTATGTCTGCGTGTCTCCCTCCCTCACTTTGTGTTTGTGTGTGTGTCCCCTCGCTGTGTGTGTGTCCCCTCGCTATGTGTGTGTCGCTCTTGCTGTGAGTGTGTGTGCCCCTCTTGCAGTGTGTGAGGGTGTCCTCCCCTCGCTCTGAATGTGTGTGTATGCATATCTCTCACTCAGTATGTGTCTGTGTGTCCCTCCCTTGCTGTGTGAGTGTGTGTATGTGTGTGCGCGCGCGTGTCCCTCTCTCAATGTGTGCATATCGCTTTTGATGTGTGTGTCCCTCATGCAGTGTGTGTGTGTGTGTGTGTGTGTGTGTGTGTGTGTGTGTGTCCCTCCCTCGAATGTCTGTGTGTTCCTCCCTCGCTGTGAGTGTGTGTGTGCGCGTGTCCCTCCCTCGCTGTGTGTGCATGTCCCTCTCTTGCTGTGTGTGTCTGTGTTTGTGTGCTTTCTCATGCACATGTTGCTCCCTCGCTGTTGCTGTGTGTGTGTCTGTGTGTGTGTGTGTGTGTGTGTGTGTGTGTGTGTGTGTGTGGTCCCACCCTCGCTTTTTGTATGTGTGCGTGTCTCTCCTTCACTTTGTGTGTGTGTGAGTTTCCCCCCTTGCTCTGTGTGTGTGTGTCCCTGTTGCTGTACGTGTGTGTTCGTGTCCCTCCCTCGTTGTGTGTGTGTGCGCGCGCGCGTGTCCCTCCGTCGTTTTGTGTGTGTGTGTGTGCGCGTGTCCCTCCTTCGCTGTGTGTGCGCGTGTCCCTCCTTCGCTGTGTGTGCGCGTGTCCCTCCTTCGCTGTGTGTGCGCGTGTCCCTCCTTCGCTGTGTGTGCGCGTGTCCCTCCCTCGCTGTGTGTGCGCGTGTCCCTCCCTCGCTGTGTGCGCACGTGTCCCTCCCTCGCTCTGCGTGTGCGTGTCTCAGCAAGTCCCTCCCTTGCTGCGTGTGTCCCTTGCTCGCTGTGTGTGTCTGTGTGTGTGTGTCACACACTCACAGTATGTGTTTGTGTGTGTCCCCCTTCGCTGCGTGTCCCTCACTCGCTGGTTGCATGTGTGTCACTCCCTCGCGTTGTGTGTATGTGTCTCTCTCTCGCTCTGTGTGTGCGTCTCCCTCCCTCGCTGTGAGTATGCATGTCCCCCCTCGCTGTGTGTATGTGCGCGTGTCCTTCCTTTTGCTGTGTATGTGTGTGTCCCTCCCTCGCTCTGTGTGTGCGCATGTCCCTTTCTCACTGTGTGCGCATGTCCCTCTCTCACTGTGTGTGCACGTGTCCCTCCCTTGTGTGTGTGTGTGTGTCCCTCCCTTGTGTGTGTGTGTGTGTCCCTCCCTTGTGTGTGTGTGTGTGTGTGTGTGTGTGTGTCTCCCTCCATTGCTCTTTGTGTATATCCCCCTCACTGTATGTGTGCATCTCCCCTCAGTGTGTGAGTGCATGTTCCCTCTCGCTGTGTGCGCGTGTGTCCCTCTCAATTTCTGTGCACGTGCCCTCCCCCTTGCCGTGTGTCTGCTTGTCCCTCCTTCCCTGTGTGTGCGTATCCCTCCCTCGCTGTGTGTGCACGCATCCCTCCCTCGCTCTGGGTCTGTGTTTACGTGCGTGTCCCTCCCTCTGTGTGTGTGTGTGTGTGTGTAAGTGTTTCTCTCTCCCACGCTGTGAGTGTGCGGGTCCTCCTCGCTGTGTGTGTGTGTGCGTATCCCCCTTCGCTCTGTGTGTGTGTGTGTGTGTGTGTGTGTGTGTGTGTGTGTGTGTGTGTGTGTGTGTGTGTCCCTCTCTCGCTGTGTATGTGTGAGTTTCCCCTACTTGCTGTGTGGGTGTGTGTCCCTCTTGCTGTGCATGTGTGTGTGTCCCTCCCTCGCTGCGGGTGCATGTGTCTCCACCTCGTGTGTGCGCGTATCCCTCTCTCGCTCTGTGTGTGTGTTTGTGTGTGACCCTCCCTTGCTGTGTGTCCATGTCCCTCCCTGGCTGTGTGTGCGCGTGTCCCTCTCTCGCTCTGTGTGTGTGTGTGTGTCTCTCTCTCTCGCTGTGTGTGTTTCTGTGTGTGTGCTTGTGCATGCGCGTGTCCCTCTTGTTGTGAGTATGTGTGTCCCTCTTGCAGTGTATGTGCGTGTCCCACTCTTGCTTTGTGTGTGCACTTGTCACTCCCTCGCTCTTTGTGTGTGTGTCCCTCCATTGCACTTTGTGTATATCCCCCTCACTGTGTGAGTGCATGTCCCCCCTCGCTGTGTGTGCGTATCCCTCCCTCGCTGTGTCTGTGCATGTCCCCTCTCACTGTGTGTGTGTGCCCCCTCTCAATTCCTGTACACATGCCCTCCCCCTCGCCGTGTGTGTGCTTGTCCCTCCCTCGTTGTGTGTGTTTGTATGTCTGTGTGTCTGTGTGTGTGCGCGCGTGTGTCCCCCCCTCGCTGTGTGCGCGCGTATGCCTCCCTCGCTGTGCGTGTCCCTTCCTCGCTTTGCGTGTGTTTCCATCCCTTGTGTGCGTATGCGCATCTCCGTCCCTTGCTCTGTGTTTGTGTATGTGTGCGTGTCCCTCCCTCGCTTTGCGCGTGTGTCCATCCCTTGTGTTTGTGTGTGCACGTCCCTCCCTTGCTCTGTGTTTCTGTGTGTGTATGTGTGTGCGTGAACCCCTCTTGCTTTGTGTGTCCGACTCTTGTGTGTGTGAGTGCATGTCCCCCCTTGCTGTGTGCGCGTGTCCCTCCCTTGCTGTGTCTGTGTGTGTCCCCTCTCGCTGTGTGTGTGTGCCCCCTCTCAATTTCTGTGCACATGCCCTCCCCCTTGACATGTGTGTGTCCCTTCCTTCACTGCATGTGTGTGTGTATCCCTCCCTCGCTGTGTGTCTGCGGGTAACCCCCTCACTGTGTATGTTTGTATGTCCCTCCCTCGCTGTGTGTTTCTGTCCCTCCCTCACTGTGTGTGCACACGTCCATCCCTTGCTCTATGTTTATGTGTTTGTGAGTGTGTGTATCTGTGCGTGTCCCTCCCTCACTTTGTGTGTGTGTGTCTGTCCCTTGTGTGCATGTGTGCCTGTGTGCATGTCCCTCCCTTGCTCTGTGTTTGTGTGTGTATGTATCTGTGCGTGTCACTTTCTCACTTTGCGTGTATGTATCCATCCCTTGTGTGTGTTAGTGTGTGACCAGCTTGCTGTGTGCGCGTGTCCCACCTTTGCTGTGTGTGTGTGTCCCACCCTTGCCATGTCTGTGTGTCCCCTCTCGCTGTGTGTATGTCCCCCTCTCAATTTCTGTGCACATGCCCTCCCCCTCGACGTGTGTGTGTGTGTGTGTCCCTCCCTCACTGTGTGTCTGCGTGTATTCCCCTCACTATAAGTGTGTGTGTTTGCCCCTTTCTCACTGTGTGTGCACGTCTCTCCCTTGCTCTGTGTTTGTGTGTGTGTGTCTGTGTGTGTGTCCCTCCTTCGCTTTGCATGTGTGTCCCTGTCCCTCGCTGTGTGTCCCTCCCTCGCCGTGTGTCTGCATGTATCCCCGTCACTGTGTGTATTTGCGTGTCCCTCTATCGCTGTGTATGTGTGTGTATTTGTGCATGTCCCTGCCTCGCTTTGCGTGTGTGTGTGTCCCCTCTCAATTTGTGTGCACATGCCCTCCCCCTCTCGGTGTGTGTGTGCTTGTCCCTCCTTCGCTGTGTGTCCCTCCCTCGCTATGTGTGCGCATGTCGCTCCCTTGCTCTGTGTGTGTGTGTGTCCCTCCCACGCTGTGTGTGTCCATGCTCCCTCCCTTGCTGTGTGTCTCAGCGTGTCCCTCCCTCGCTCTCTGTGTATGTGTGTGTGCATGTCCTTCCCTTACTGTGTGTGCATGTCCTTCCCTCACTGTGTCTGTGTGTGTGTGTCCCTTCCTTGCTGTGCGTTTGTGTGTGTCTCCCTCGCTGTGTGTGTGTGTTCCCCCCTTGGTGGGTGTGTACGTGTCCCTCCCTTGCTCTGTGTGTGTGTGTGTCCCTCCTCACTGTGTGTATGTGTGTGTGTGTGTCTCCCTCCACCGCTCTGTGTGCGTGCGTGCGTGCTTGGCCCTCCCTCGTTGTGTGAGCATGTGTCTCCCCCCTGGCTGTGTGTGCGCATGTCCCTCTCTTGCTCTCTGTGTGTGTCCCTCCCTTGCTGTGTATGCATGTCCCTCCCTTGCTCTGTGTGTGTGTGTGTGCCTCCTCACTGTGTGTGTGTGTGTGTCTCTTTCTCGCTATGTATTTCAGAGTTCCCCCCTTGCTCTGTGTGTGTGTGTGTCTCCCCCTCTTGGTGTGCGTGTGTGTACTTGGCCCTCCCTCATTGTGTGAGCATGTCTCCCCCCTGGCTTTGTGTGCGCATGTCCCTCTCTTGCTCTCTGTGTGTGTCCCTCCCTCACTGTGTATGCATGTCCCTCCCTGACTGTGTGTGTGTGTCTCCCTCTCTCGCTGTGTGTGTCTGTGTTTGTTTGCTTCCTCATGTGCGTGTCCCTCCCCCGCTGTGTATGTGTGCGTGTGTTTGTCCCTCTCTCCCTCGCTGTGTGTGTGTGTGTTTGTGTGCTTCCTAATGCACGTTTTGCTCTCTCGCTGTCTGTGTGTGTGTGTGTGTCCCTCCCTTGCTGTGTGTGTGCGTGTTCTTCCCTCACTGTGTATGTGTGAGTTACCCCCTTGCTCTGTGTGTGTGTGTCTTTTGCGGTGCGTGTGTGTGTGTGTGGCCCTCCCTCGCTGTGAGTGCATGTGTATCCTCCTCGATGTGTGTGCGCGTGTCCCTCTCTTGCTCTGTGTGTGTTTGTGTTTGTCCATGTCCCTCACTGGCTGTGTGTGTGCGTGCCCCTCTCTCGCTGTGTGTCTGTAACTTTATGCTTGCGCATATGCGTGTTCTTCCCTCGCTGTGTGTACGTGTCCCCCTCTTGCTGTGAGTATGTGTGTCCCTCTTGCAGTGTATGTGAGTGTCCTTCCCTCGCGCTGTGTATGTGTGTGTTTGTGTCCCTCCCTCACTGTGTGTCACTCCCACAGTGTGTGTGTGTGTGTGTGTGTGTGTGTGTGTGTGTCCCTCCCTTGCTTTGTGCGTGTGTGTGTGCCTCTAGCTGTGTGTGCGCGTGTCACTCCCTTGCTCTGTGAGTGTGTGTCCGTTCCGTGTGTGTGTGTGTGTGTGTGTGTGTGTGTGTGTGTCCCTCCCTTACTCTTTGTGCATATGCCCATCATTGTGTATCTGCATCGCCCCTCGGTGTGTGAGTGCGTGTCCCCCCTTGCTGTGTGCGTGTGTCCCTCCCTCGCCATGTCTGTGCGTGTCCCCTCTCGCTGTGTGTGTGTGCCCCCTCTCAATTTCTGTTCACATGCCCTCCCCCTCGCCGTGTGTCTGCTTGTCCCTCCTTCCCCGTGTGTGTGCGTGTCCCTCCCTTGCTGTTTATGTGTGTGTCGCTCTCTCGCTCTGTGTGTTTGTGTATACCCCTCCCTCGTGTGTGTGTGTGTCTGTCCCTTGTGTGTGTGAGTGCGTGTCCCCCCTTGCTGTGTGCGTGTGTCCCTCCCTTGCCATGTCTGTGCGTGTCCCCTCTCGCTGTGTGTGTGTGCCCCCTCTCAATTTCTGTGCACATGCCCTCCCCCTCGACATGTGTATGCGTGTCCCTCCCTTGCAGTGTATGTGCGTGTCCCTCCCTCACTGTCTGTTTGCGTGTATTCCCCTCAGCATAAGTGTGTGTGTTTGTCCCTTCCTCCTGTGTGTGCACGTCTCTCCGTTGCTCTGTGTTTGTGTGTGTGTGTGTATGTGTGCGTGTCCCTCCTTCGCTTTGCATGTGTGTGTCCCTGTCCCTTGCTCTGTGTGTGTGTGTCCCTCCCTCGCTGTGTGTCTGCATGTATCCCCCTCACTGTGTGTATGTTCGCGTCCCTCCCTTGCTGTGTGTGTGTCCCCATCCCTCAGTGTGTGTGTGTGTGTGTGTCCCTCCCTCACTGTGTGTGTGTCCCCGTCCCTCACAGTGTGTGTGTGTCCCTCTCTTGCTGAGTGTCTGCCTGTATTCCCCTCACTGTTTGCATGTCCCTCCTTCGCTTTGCGTGTGTATCCCTCCCTCGCTGTGTGTCGCATGTATCCCCCTCACTGTGTGTATTTGTGCGTGTCCCTCCCTCACTTTGCGTGTGTGTGCCCCCTCTGAATTTGTGTGTACATACCCTCCCCCTCGCGGTGTGTGTATGCCTGTCCCTCCCTCGCTGTGTGTGAGCCTGTCCCTCCCTCGCTGTGTGTGAGCCTGTCCCTCCCTCGCTGTGTGTTTGCGTGTCCCTCCCTCGCTGTGTGTGGGCATGTCCCTCCTACGCTGTGTATGTGCGTGTCCCCTCCCTTACTGCGTGTGCATGTCCTTCCCTCACTGTGTCTGTGCGTGTCCCTCCCTCGCTGTGTGTGTCCCTTCACTGCGTGTCTGTGCGTGTCCCTCCCTCGCTATGTGTGTGTGTCACTCCCTCACTCTGTGTGTGTGTATCCCTCACTCGATGTGTGTGTGCCCCTCACTCGATGTATGTGTGCCTCTTCCTCGTTGTGTGTGCATGTCCCTCCCTCACTGTGTGTGTGCACGTCTCTTCCTCGTGTGTGCGTATCCCTTTCTTGCTGTGTCTGTGCGTGTCCCTCCCTTGCTGTGTCTGTGTTCCCCTTCGCTGTGTGTCTGTGCGTGTCCCTCACTCACTGTGTGTGTGTCTGTGTGTGCGCTTGCTTCCCTCGCTGTGTGTGTGTCCCTCCCTCGCTGTGTGCGTGTGTCCCTCCCTCATGTGTGTGTCCCTCACTCTGTGTGTGTGTGTGTGCATGTCCTCCCCTCACTGTGTGTGCGTGTCCTTCCCTCGCTGTGTCTGTGTGTGTGCGTATGCATGCCCCCCCTTTGCTGTGTGTGTCCGTGTCCCTCCCTCGCTGTATGTGTATGTGTGTGTCCCTCCCTCGCTGTGTGCGTGTCCCTCCCTCGCTGCATGTGTGCGTGTCCCTCCCTTGCTTCGAGTGGGTGTGCCCCTCCCTTGCTGTGAGTCCCCTCCCTCGATTTGCGTGTGTGTCCTTCCCTCGCTGTATGTTTGCGTGTATCCCCCTCACTGTGTGTGTGTGTGTGTGTGTGTGTGTGTGTGCGCACGCGCGCGTCCTTCCCTCGCTGTGTGTGTGTGTGTGTGTCCCTCCCTCACCGTGTGTCTGTGGGTATCCCCCTCACTGTGTGTGTGTGTGTGTGTGTGTGTGTGTGTGTGTGTGTGTGTGTGTGTCCTTCCTTTGCTGTGTGTCTGTGTGTATCCCCCTCACTGTGTGCATGTGTATGTCCTTCCCTCGCTGTGCGTCTGCGGGTATCTCCCTCACTGTGTGTGTTTGCGTGTCGCTGCCTTGCTGTGTGTCTGCATGTGTCCCCCTCACTGTGTGTGTGTGTGTTTGCATGCCCTTCCCTCGCTGTGTGTCTGCATTCTGCCCCTCACTGTGTGTGTTTGCGTGTCACTGCCTTGCTGTGTGTATCCAAAATTTGCACCATCAGTGGATTGGCCATTATAAATTGACTGTAGTATTCAGGAATGTGTGGTTTAAGTAAGTTCACCATGAGAAATGCAGGGTTTAATGTACAGCTGGAGGGTTGGGTCTGGGTCAGATGCTCTTCAGAGGGTTGGAATGGACAGGTTGGGCCGAATGGCCTGGTTGCACACGATGGCGATTCTATTCAGGTTATTGTCCAGCCCTGTCAACCATCCCCATCTCTTACACCTGGCCTTATTCCCAATATTCTCCTTAACACTGTAATCTCCTCCAGACTCTAAAGCACTCCTTGGCGATGTAACCTTCTCCAGTCCTTACAAAGATCGATATGCCTGTCACCTCTTCCTGCTTTTAGAACCCTCCCTATAACTATTCCCATTTGGTACAGCACTCCCAATCATTGTTCCCTCTTGAAACTCCCATAAACATTTGTATCTCTGAAAACTCATCTGGACTGTCTCAACTTCCCTTTGACAGTTACGTGCTGAGACCTGCTCTATATCGGTGAAGTAATTAAGTCTTGGCAACACTCACTGTTATAATCTCCCTCCAGCCTCACAGCACTGAGGATCTGTAGAAGCTCTTTTCAACCCGAGAGCCATCTCTGTGTCTGTAATCTCCTCCACTCCCCATAATACATTCTCTCTGAGCTCCTCTGTAGTCCACTAAACACTCCCTAACACTGTCTGTATCAGTGTAACCTTCTCCAAAAACACAACCTTCCCTATCTGTGTAAATACCTACACCAGTCCCTATCCCACTCATCTCCGTCTATACAATACAACCCTCCATGTCTGTGTATTCACCTTCAGTCCCTACTCACCTCCCTATCTGTGTAACCTTCTCCATGCATTTTTGCTTCAGTCTCTTCAACTGTCCCTGTCAGTGTAACCTCTTCCAGACCCGAAAACTCTCCTCTTTTTGACTTACTCCGACCACACAACCCTCACTATCTGTAACCTACTCCTGTCTGAGAAACCTACCTCTGCAAATTGCTCCAACTCTTCAACTCTCCATAATCTCCTGCAGCTCTTACATCCCTCCCTATCTACCAAATCTCTTCCAGTCCCTAAACCCCAACAGTCTGTGGAGACCCAACCACCATCCCTATCAGTGTAATCCTCTCAGGTCTCTGCAGTAATCCTGATCTGTCGAACTCACTCCATACCTGTGCCTCTCCCAATCCAGTCCCTACAAAACCCACTATCTATTTAACACCCTCCTGTCACTATCACCCCCATGTCAATGTAAGCTCCTCCTGTGTCTCCACCATCTACCATCTCCATAACCTTGTCCAGCTCTTACACCACTATCTGTTTAAATGTCACCCTCCCCCACTACTTCCTCCTGTTTGTGCTATGCTCCCTTATCTGTGAAACTGTCTCTGACCAAAATTGTTATCCCAATCTCTGAAACGAAATCCAGATTCCACAGCCTCCATCACCCCCAGACCCTAAGCCTTCCTATGTCTATAAACATCTCCAGTCACGACTACCCTGCATATCTCTGTTCGTTCTTCCAGTCGATACAAATATCTTTATCTCTGTAATCTGCTCAGCTCCCTAAAACACTCCCTGTCGGTGATCCAGTCCTGTCCTACTAACATCCTTATCCCTGTAAGCTTCTCCATCCCTCCCAACATTCCCAACTCCATGAACTCCTGCAGGCCCTATAGCTCTCCACATTTCTGTAACCTCCTGTGGCTCTATGGTCCTTCTTCTCTGTGTAACCTCATTCACACCCCATACTCTCCAGCTTCCTGAATCCTCTTCCTGCCATTGCAACCAAAACCACATGTTTATGTAATATCCACCAGTGCTTACACCCTCCCCAACTCAGTAACCACTTGCAGTCCTAACAAAACACCTAAACTGTGAAACCTCTCATTTCCCTACAATCCTCTCTCCCTCCCTCCCTCCTCAAATGCCTTCATCACCATGAAACCTCACAATTACTGAAGCCTCCTTTTGGCACTGCAAACCTCCTAATGTCTGCAAAATCCTCCTGTCCTGATATTCCTCCCTATCTCTGTAACCCCCACCACCCTCCAGTGCCCTTCTGGGGAACATGGCAGAGAAGAGAAGATTTGTAGAGTCTGGACCATATTATGGAGGTAGAATTCTGGGAATTACAGATTTGGTCGTATGTCTATGGTGTGCAGATTATTGGCGAGGACTCTAAAGACAGGATTTATGACTACTTGGAAAACCATAGTTAAATTAGCCACAGTCAGTATGGGTTTGTGAGGGGTCAGGTCATGCCTCACAAACCTTATTGAATTCTTTGAGGATATGACAGAATACGTTGATGGCTCATTCAGAAAAGAAAGAAAATTGGGATACAGGGAAATTTGTCTGTCTGGATACAGGATTGGATGGCCGAGAGAAGACAGAGTATGGCAGCAGATGTACAGTATTGAGCCTGGATCTCAGTGACCAGTGGGGTCTGTAACAATCGGCTCTGGGATCCTGCTCTCTGTGATTTTTGTAAATGAGTTCGATGTGGATGTTGGAGAGTGGGTTAGTAAGTTTACCAATAACATGAACGTTGATGGAGTGGTGGGGAATGTGGAGGGCTGTTGTAAGTTGCAATGGGACATTGACAGGACGCAGAGCTGGGCTGGAAGTGGCAGATGGAGTTCAATCTGGAAAAGTGTGAAGTGATTCATTCTGGAAGGTCGAACCTGAATACAGAATACAGGGTGAAAGGCAGAATACTTGGCAGTGTGGAGGAACAGAGAGATCATGGGGTCCATGTCCATGTCAAAATCATCACGCACGTTGGTAGGTTTGTTAAAAAGGCATATGTTGTGTTGGCTTCCCTTAGCAAGGGGATCGATTTTAAGAGCCGTGAGGTTTTACTGCATCTTTATAGCGACCTGGTGAGACCACACTTGGAATATTGTGTTCAGTTCTCGTCCCATCTTTACAGGAAGGATGTGCAAGTTTTAGAGAGCGGACACTGGAGATTTACCAGGATGCTGCCTGTAATGGAGGGCATTTCTTATGGAGAAAGGTTGACGGAGCGAAGGCTTTTCTCATTGGAGTGAAGAAGGGGGCGGGGTGACCTGGTAGAGGTGAACAAGGTGATGAGAGGCACAGAGTGAGTGAATAGTCAGAGACTTTTTCTCCTATGGCATAAATGGCTATTACAAGGGGGTGTAATTTTAAGGTGATTGGAGGATGGATCAGAGGATAGAGAATGGTAGGTGGTTGGAATGCACTGCCAATGGTGGTAGTAAAATTAGATACATCTGGGACATTTAATAGACTCTTGGACAGATACATGGATAATAGTAAAATGAAGGGTATGTAGGTTAGTTTGATCTTACAGTTGGATAAAAGGTTGGCATGAAATCATGGCTGAAGGGTCTTGGGCTGAACTGATCTGTGTTCTATGTTCTCTCTGGTAAACTGGGTAATAAGCTCAGATCAGTGCAAAAAGAATATGGCATTCAGGAGGAGCTCGTGAACTGGATACAAAATTTGCTTGATGGCTGTAGACAGAGGGTGATGGAAGACATGTTGTTTTTCTGACTTGATGGTAGGAGCCAAGAGGGTGAAGGGGGACATGTTTTTCTGACTGGAGGTATGTGACCAGCGGTGTAGTGGGTCCACTGTTGTTTGTTATTTGGATAAATGGTTTGGATGGGAATATTGGTTTCCTGGTAAGTAAGCTTCATGGGTGACACTGACATTCGTGGTAAAGTGGTTAGTGGAGAAAATTATATATAATACAACAAGATTAACAGTACTACTGGGATAGTGGGCTGAAGAATAGCGGATGGAGTTTAATTAGATAAAGGTGAGGTGTTCCATTTTGGTTAAACAAACCAGGGTGGGACTTGTACAGTTTATGTTCGGGCACTGGGTAGTGTTATCAGTCAGTGACCCAGGGATGCAGGTACACAGTTCTTTGAAAGTGGTGTCACAGGTAGACAGGCTGGTGAAGCAGGCATTTGGGATGGTTACCTTCATTGGAGAGAGCATTAAGAGCAAGAGTTGGGATGTCATGTTGTGCCTGTAAAAGATATTGGTGGGGCCACCATAAAACATTGTTGATCAGTAGGAAGAACTCATCTAGTTCACTAACCTCCTTTAGGGAAGGACATCAAATATTCTAACCTGGTCTGGCCGACATGTGACTCCAGACCCACAGCAATATGGCTGACTCTGAGCTACCCTCTGGGTAATTAGCAGAGGGGTCAAAGAATGTTAGTTTAGGCAGTGACACCCCTCCAGCTACAGCAATCCGTACTGGCTTTGTAACACCGTTCAGACCCTGACCACTCTCTGTAACACTCTCACCACCTCTAGCACCTTCACCTCTCCCTGTTCCTATTGTGTCACTAAACCCTGACCATGGCTCCCCTTCCCACAGCCCTCCTCCTGCGAGCAGACCCATTCCAATCTATTAACATTTACTCCTAAAGCACACTCTCACTTCTGGATTTTAAGCATTTTATAGTGATCTTCTCAGCCTTATAATCTAGTATAATCCCTTTTGTCCTGAGTGAGGGATCAGTGGGAATTTCTTGCTGAGGTGTTTACTGTTTCAATGGAGTGTCCTTTTGTTGAGTGTTTTACACTGTTCCTTCAAATGTTTTCCACTGTTCATTTACAGACACATGTTTCAATCTGTTTAGCCTGTTTACCTTGGTCAGTTCTCCTCTCAAACCCATGTAATTGGCTATTTTCGTTTCTAGTTGTAGCTTGTCCCTTCTTTGATTCACTTTACAACTTTATATTTCTTTAAACTGCACTTTATCACAATTTCCCGAAGGATCTCTCCAGGTGACATTACTCATTCACTAAGTTTCATCACATGGTCGCTCTGCGAGAGTTATGTCCCTAGCCAGTTGCACAATGTGTTTTTCAAAGAAACGCTGAAAAAAAAATTCTCTGAACTCCTCTTCCAATATCAATGTTGACCGTGTGTTGTCCCAGATTATACAAATATTGAAGTTTTCCAAAATTATCACAATGTGTTTGTCAAAAAATTCCAATGAGTTCCTGTGTAATGCAGTGATGAGCAATGGAATGCTGTTCGGTGGCTAAAACTGTTCTGCTGCTTGTGTCCTTGGCAAGTAGTAGCCAGAATTTATATTCAGACTGACTCTACTTCATGATCTGAGGCCAAATGCTTTCTCTGTAATGCCTTTGTTACCCATTATTGTTAGCATCGTCCATTTTGCCTGAGTTTCTGCAAGGTTGTGAACCATTGAATATTTATGTCCAACTCTTGTTCATCTTATAACCATATCTCTCTGGTGTCTAAATTTCTTCTATCTCTGTCAGAAATCCATCTGCCTGATTGATGAGACTTCGTCCATTCAAAAAAAAAACATAACTTACTCTCTCCCACAATTTCCTGTCACAATCCTACAGCGATTGGTGAATCGCTGTCCCATTCTGTTCCTTCCTGCTTGTCTATGGCCACATCCCCGTGCTGTTCCGATGCTCCACCTTTTCTCTTTGGATTTGGAAAGCTCCTTTGACCTGAACCCTGTCCCTGCATCCTCTCTGTCAGTTTAAAGCCCTGTCCTTAAACCTACTGACACGATTAGCCAGAATACTGGTCCCAGCACAGTTCCAGTGGGACCATCCTAATGGATTTGTTTTTTTATAAATCAGGTAGGGGATGTGGGTGTCTCTGGCTGACCAGCCTTTCTTGCCCAGCCCTAGCTGCCCATGAGCTGAGTAACGTGCTCGGCCATTTCAGAGGGCATTTGAGATGCAAACGCTTTGCTGTGGGTTTGTCGTGCAGACCACATGAAGATGATCAGACCTCGTTGTCGAAAGGACAAGTGGGCAGCATAGTGGCTCAGTGATTAGCACTCCTGCCTCACAGCACCAGGGTCCCAGGGTCAATTCCAGACGCGGGCAACTGTGTGGAGTTTGCATATTCTCCCCATGTCTGCATGAATTGCCCCCGGATGCTCTGGTTTTCTCCCACAGTCCAAAGACGCGCAGGTCAGGCGAATTGGCCATGCTAAATTGCCCATAATGTTAGGTGTATTAGGTCGAGGGAGATGGGTCTGAGTGGGTTCCTCTTCGGAGTGTTGACGTGGACTGGTTGGGCCGAAAGGCCTGTTTCCAAACTGTATGGAATCTAGTCTAAGGGTTTGTGATATTTGTACACCAGCAATGGTTTCATATTTGTTTATGGATTGTTCATTGCTATTTTTAAAATTATTGATTTTAAATTCCACCATATCTTATGATGGGATTCAAACCTGCCTCCCCTGAACATTAGCTGAGGTTTTGGACAAATGCCCTAACAATAATGTTACTAGGCCATCACTTCACCTGCTCACTGGTTGCTCATCCCTGAGCACTGATACATGAAGCTAAACCCATTCTTCCAACATGATTGTGTGATCCTGAAGTCTTCCAGCACTCCAGTGATATCACTTAGTCGCTGTCCATGTGGTATCCCTCACTGTGTGGGTCTAATTGCTGCCTCTGTCAGCATCTCTCACTCTTGCAGCTACTCCAGATCCTGAGCCAACAGAATTCTCCACTCCAGAGAGACGCAACAGCACAGGCCAGGGATGGAGTTTGGGATTTTCCAGATATCTGTGGGGTTCATTTCCATTCTCCTTGTGTAACCCTCACTGCATCAGTCTAATTTCCCATTCTGTCTATCTCTCTGTCTCCTGTAGGTACTCAGGAAGCTGCTGACTTAATAGACTTCCCAACTGCTGTGTGTCTCATCCATCACCTCATTGAAGGTGGTTGGTCAGCCAGAGAGACAAAGGGCAGGGAGATTTGGAGCCTTCAATAAATCCTGCAGTGAGGTAAGATCACTCATAATGCACAGAGCAGAGAGCAATGAGAGGGCTCCAAACATCGCTAACAAGACATGACATAGATACAGTGCTGGATGGGGAGCACAGCATAGACACACGCCATGCTCAATCACCACATCTACTTTAACTTATGTTGCAGTGAGACAGCATCGGGAGTTCATAGTTATCAATCCAGTCCTGTGCTGTCTTAGTGAGCATCAGTACAACAGAGGGGAGAGTAGGCCTCCAACGAGAGGTTGTGAATGCTGCCTGGGATCTTTCTGTTCTGTGTTCTCCTCCAACACTGTACTAAGACTCACTACTCTGCAACACTGTATCTGTGGCCTGGCTTGTGCACCAGTGTCTTCAGTCATTTTTAACTCCTACAATAGTCCCTGTCTCTGTAACCTCCTCCCTTCCTGATACTCCCTCCACATATTTGAGACGTACTGCATTCCAGACTACCATCCCCATCGCTGTAACTTGTTTCAGTGTCTACAACGTGCCTTATTTTGGTACGCTAATCCTCTTTAACTGGATACAGAGTGATACAGCACGGAAACAGAACCTGTGGTCCAACCCCTCAATGCTGCCCATGTTATGTAAACTGAATGAGTCTCATTTGCCTGCATTTGGCCCTTATCTCTTCAAACCTTCTCCTCTCCATGTACCTGCTCAAATGTCTTTTCCATGCTGTAATTGTTCTTGTTTCTCCCATGTTCCTGAGGCAGTCTGTTCCGTCTATGCACCATCCTCTGTGGATAATGTTCCCCCCTCAGCTCCCTCTTTAAATCCTTGCTCTCTCACCTCCTGTTTATACCCTCTAGTTTTGGACCCACCTACCCTTGGTTATTAGGGTCACCTCGTGACCTCCTCTGCCCAAGGGAAATATTTAGGACAATGTTACAAATATCTCCAACGTATGTCACAAAGTGCTGGCCAATGTCGGCAAATGTGCCAAATGTCGCTTTCCCCGCCCTGTCCACCTGTGATGCTACTTCCGAGGAACAATGTAACTTGCACCCCCTGGTCTCTCTCTCTCTCTCTGTTCGACAACACTGCCCAGAGCCCTTCCATTAACTGTTATTCCTCCCTGGTTTGTCTTAACAAAATCCAACACCTGAATTAAACTCCATCTTTCATTCCTTGGTCCACTGGCCCAGTTGGTCAAGATCTCCTTTGATAACCGTATTTACTGCCCACTACACCATTCATTTGATCATCAACAAACTTTCGCACAATCACTCCTATATTTTCACCCAAATCGTTTATGTAGATGATGCACATCAGTGGACCCAGCCCCGATCCTTTCTTCAATAATGGAATCAAACCATATTCTTGTCACAGACCCATACAGCATGGAAACTGACCCTTCAGTTGATACCCACCATCATCTCAAACTAAACTCTTCCCAGCTGCCTGTTGCTGGCCCATATCACTCCAACCCTTCCCTATTCACCTGTTTATCCAAATATCTTTTAAACGTTGTAATTGTACCCACATCAACCCCTTTCTCGGGAAGTTCATTCCACACTCAAACCACCCTCTGTGCAGCAAATTGCCCCATATCTTTGTTTTGAACATCTCTCCCCTCCAACCTTAAAAATGTGGCCCCTCCTCTTGAGACTCCCCCGTCCTGAGGAAAAGGCAACTACCATTAAATTGATCTATATACCTCATTTTTTTCATAAACCTTTATAGCATCATGTCTCAACCTCCAGGCTCCAGTGGAAAAAGACTCAGCCTATCCAGCCATTTTTCAGAACTCAAGCCTTCCATACCCAGCAATATCCTGGTAAATCTCTTCTGAATGCCCTGCAGCTTAATAATATCCTCCCTGTTAACTGGGCGACCAGAACTGGACAGAGTATTGTAGAACGGGCCTCACAAATGTCTGTGCAATCTCCACATGACGTCCCAAATCCTCCACTCAATGGACTGAGCAATAGTCAGGCATGCCAAGCACTGTCTTATCCACCCTGTGATGCAAACTTCAAGAATTATGTACCTGAACCCAGAGGCCCCTCTGCTCTAAAACACTAACTGAGGCCCTAACATTAATTGTATAAGCTCGACCCTTGTTTGTTTTACCAAGTGCACTACCTCGTATTTATTCAGGTTGAATTCCATCTCTAGTTTTTTAGCCCATTCACTCCCTTCATCAAGATCCCTTTGTAATCTCAGAAAACCTCCTTCACTGTCCATGATGCCACCCTCCAGCCTGCCAGCCCATCCCATATGGCTGTCAGTAGTACACATACCTTTGCTAGGGGCTCCACAATTTCTTCCCTAGCATCCCACAGTTTCCTGTGATACACTTAATCAGGTTCTGGGACTTGCCATAGCTTTGTGTTTTAAAACCTCCAGCACCACCTCTTTTATAACATGCACTCTTTTCAAGTCATAGAAATATACAGCATAGAAACAGACCCTTCGGTCCCCAACATGTCCAGGCTTACCAGAAGTTCTGAATAAATCCATTCCCTTTTCCAGCATTTGGCCCATATACGTCTACACCCTTACTATTCAGATGCCCATCCAGATACCTTTTAAATGTTGTAATTGTATCAGTCTCCATTACTTTCTCTCTCAGCTCATTCCATACACACATCACCATGTGTGTGAAGAAGCTGTCCCTTCAGTCCCTCTGTAAACCATTCACCTCTAACCTTAAACCTATGCCCTCTAGTTTTGGACTCCCCACCTTCTGGGAAAAGGCCTTGAATGCTTACCCTATCCATACCACTCATGTTCATATAAACCTCTGTAAGGTCATCCCTCAGTCTCCGATTCTCCAGTGACAGTAACCCCAGCTTATTCAGCAACAACCCTGGCAATATCTTGTTAATCTTTTCTGAGCCCTTTCAAGTTTGACAACATCCTTCCTGTAGCAGAGAGACTGGAATTGCAGAGAACTCCAATTGTGGTCTAACGTATTGCTCTTGTTCCCTGAGTTCCCCGGTCTTTCTCCACAGTAAGTTCTGGAGTGAAAAAAATGTTTAGGATCTTAGCAAATATCCTGCAGTTCCACACATCGATGGCCTCATTGATCTTTAATGGACACTATTTTGTCCTGAGTTACTTATGCACTCTTAATATCCTGATACAATCACTTTTGGATTCCCCTTTCCTTCTCTGCTGAGGCTATTTCATTTAGACTTTCTCCATTCCTGTTTTCTACTCAAAGTGTATTCCTACAGCCCCTGTGATCCTCAGGGATTCCCTTGATCCAGCTGGCTATACCTGACATGTTGCCCCCTTTTCCTTGACCAGACCCTCAATAGAGAGCCAGTGTTTCCGAATGCTGTCAGCATTGACCTGCACACAATCAGGAAAATGCTGGCGCTGATCGATCAGTTTATCTCACTTTTAAAATATTCTCACTTGCCAAACTTCCCTTTCCCCGTAAATAATTCCCTTCCCCAACCACATTTTGAAAGCTCCTGGCTAATACGATCAAGATTGGTCAGGCTCCATTTTATAACTTGCACTTGTGGACCAGGCCTGTCCTTTTCCAAAGCTGTTTTCAAATTACTAGAACTGTGGTCACTTCGGCAAAACGCTTTCTCACTCACACCTCAGTCCATTTCCCTACCTTGATTCCCAAGGGGAGGTCAGGTTTCTCTTTTCAGGCTATTTACATATTGCTTGGGAGTTTTCTGGAACGCAATTACCAAATTCCTCCCTTGCAAACACTGAACACTGGCAGTCCCAGTCTAGGTTTGGAAAGTTTAAAAACCCTACTATAACAGCCCTATTATTATGGTTGATATTTCAGATGTCCCGACATATTTGTTCCTCAGTCTGCCACAGATTATTCAGGGTCAGCAGTCCGATTGTATCAAAGTGATGACCCATTCTTATTTCTCAGTTCCACTAATATAGCTTCACTGGGCGATCCCACAGGAATATCCTCTCTAAGTACTGCTGTGATGATTCATGCAATCAAAACCCACCACCACACGTCCTCTCTTGCCTTCCCTTCCTGTAGCATCTCTACCTTGAAACAATGAACTGCCAGTCCTGCCCTTCCCTCAGCTGTATTTCTTTAATAACTATAATATCCCAGTCCCGTGTTCCAATCCACGCCCTGAGTTCATCTTCCTTAGCTGTCTGGCCCCTTGCATTGAAATAAATGCAGTTTAATCATCAGTTCCCTCTCCCCCATTCCCTGCTATGTTCTTGCCTGCCTTGTCGGCTGAAATTGCTGTCTTTAACTCGTGTACCAGCCTCAATCTTCTTTCTGGCCTTACGTTTATTTAAGGTCCAACACCCTGCCAGACCAGGTTATATCCTCTCAAGCAGCTCGAGCAATTCACCCCACCAGGATATGGGTCCCTCTCTCGCTCCCAGTTGAGGTGCCTTTCCCACCCTGACTCCCTGTGCTGACACCTTCAGGGATCTATGGACTTGTCCACCAAGGTCCCTGTATTCCTCAGTACTCCGCAAGGACCTACCGTTCATTATGTCTGTCCTTTGCTTATCGTACCTCCCACAGAGTATTCCCTCACTTCGATCAGAACTAAACTCTGCTTAGATTATCATCTGATCGACATCGGACTGTAGACAGAGACCATCCTCCTGACTGTGAACAACGCCCTCACCTTTCATGTCATCTGCAAACCGACTAATGATACCTTCTGCTTTCACATCCGAGTTATTAATGTTCAATGGTTCCTGCACAGATCCCTGTGGTACACCTGCTGGTGAAAGTATTCTATCCACCAATTTTGCATCCAATTTGCCAACTTGCCTTGGAACCCAGTCCTTTTGGACCAGCCTTCCATGTTGGATCTTGTTTAAGGACTTATTCAAGTCCATGTAAACCACATCATCTACACTGCCTTCATCAATATACTTAAGCAAAATTTCAAAAAAACTGAACTGAATTCCTCAGACAGTATCTTCCTCTGCCAAATCCGTGATGACTAAACCGAGTTGATCCTTACCTTTGCAAGTGTTGATTCATCCTCACAATTTTTTCCAATAATTTCCCTCCCCCTGCTGTCAGACTATCTGCTCTGTAATTACCTGGCCCATCCCTGCTGCCCTTCTTGAACAAAGGAACCACATTAGCGATCCTCCAGTCATTCAGCACTTCACCTGTGGCCAGCAAATTATTATATATATCCACCAGGGCCCCAGCAATCTCTGGGTAATTAGCATGGGGTCAAAGAATGCTGGTCTAAGCAGTGACACCCACATCCCATGAATGAATAAATAAAAATACATATGTCCCTCCTTACCTCTGCAAACCACTCCAGCTGCAGCAATTCGTACTGGCTTTGTAACACTGTTCAGTCCCTGACCACTCTCTGTAACTCTCTCACTACCTCCAGCACCTTCATCTCTCCCTGTTTCTATCGTGTCAATAAACCCTGACAACGATTCCCCTTCCCACTGTCGTCCTCCTGCGAGCAGACCTATTGCAATCCATTTAAAACTTATTCCTAAAACACTCTCTCACTTCAGGATTTTAAGTATTTTGTGGTGATCCTCTCAGCCTCATACTCTAATATGATCCATTTTGTCCTGAGTGAGGGAATGTTGGGGATTTCTTGCTGAGTTTTTGTCTGTTTCAGTGGAATGTCCTTTTGTTGAGTGTTTTACACTGTTCCTTCAAATGTTTTCCACTGTTCATTTCGAGACACATGTTTCAGTCTGTTTAGCCTATTTACCTTGGTCAGTTCTCCTCTCAAATCCATGTAATTGGCTACTTTTATTTCTAGTTGTCCTTTCTGTGATTCACTTTGAAACTTTATATTTCTTTAAACTGCACTTTGTCACAATTTCCCAGAGAATCTCTCCAGGTGACATTACTCATTCACTAAGTTTTATCACACAACAGTCGCTCTGAGACAGTTACGTCCCTCGCCAGTTGCACAATGTGTTATTCTAAGAAACACTAAAAAATATTCTCTGAACTCCTCTTCCAACATCACTGTTGTCAGTGTGATTGTCCCAGACTTTGCGAATATTGACGTTTCACTAAATGTTCACCGTGTCTGTATTAAACATTCCAATGAATTCCTATTTATTACAGTGACGAGCCATGAAATGCTGTTCGGTGGGTGGTCGAAAACTGTTCTGCTGCTTGTGTCCTTGGCAAGTAGTCGCCAGAATTTACATTCAGCCTGACTCTACTTCATGATCTGATGCCAAATGCTTTCTCTGTAATGCCTCTCTTACCCATTATTGTTAGCGTCGTCCATTTTGCCTGAATTTGCACAAGGTTGTGAACCATTGAATATTTACGTTCCATCCTTTGTTCGCCCAGTAACCACATCTCTCTGGTGTCTAAATCTCTTTTATCCCTGTGTCACTAATCCATCTACCTTGTTGCAGAGACTTTGTACATTAATAAAAAACATAATTTACTCGTTCCCACAATTTCCTGTCACAAATGGATTTGCTGATCTACAGTTTTAGTTAAACTTTGTCACATCCTGTTCCTTTCTGTTGTCTTCGGTCACATTCCCACGCTGCTCTGATGCTTCACGTTTTCTCTTTGGATTTGGAAAGCTCCTTTCACCTGAAGCCTGTCCCTGCATCCTCTCTGTCAGTTTAAAGCCCTGTCCATAAACCTACCAACGTGATTGGCCAGGACATTGTTCCACTGGAACTGTGCTGGGACCAATCTGAATGGATTTTTAAAAAAATCAGGTATGGGATGTGGGTGTCTCTGGCTGACTAGCCTTTATTGCCCATCCCTTGCTGCCCTTGAGCTAAGCAGCTGGCTCGCCCAATTCACAGGGTAATTGAGAGGCAAACACTTTGCTGTGGGTATGTCGTGCAGACCAGATGACAGTGAACTGTTGTCTTTCTCTGAAGGTCAAGTGTTTGGATTTTTATCAATACTTATTTATGGATTGTTAATTCCAATTTTTAAAACATATATTCATTTCAAATTCCACATGGTTAGAAGTTAGAAAGAAGAAGGGGTTGGTCAGTTTGTTGGGACTGTATTGTAGACTGTTGTAGACCCAACAGATACCAGAGGAGCAGCTGTGTAGAGAGATTGCAGATAACTATAGGAATAATAGAGGAGTGCAGGCTGGAGATTTTAATATTCCCTGTATTGACTGAGTATAAAAAGAACTGGCCAGAGGGCAATTTTTCAAATGTGTCCAAGAAAGGTTCCTAAATCAATATGCAGAGGGTCCTACTCTACTCAGGCAGTGTAACACTGGACCTCCCCTCAGAAAACGAGGTCGGGCAAGTGACTGAAGTGTCATTCAGAGAGCACTTTGGGTCCAGTGCCCACAACTGTCTTCGTTTTAATATAGTTATGGAAAAAGATCAGCAGGTCCACAGATTGAAGAGGAAAACTGGAACAGGGCCAGGTTTGGGGCCATTCTGCAGGATCTGGCCAGCGTTAATGCCGTGAATTTAAAATTGCACAACGCCCAGTTATAATCCAACTCGCTTTGGAAGGGCTGGTGATCACTGTAACAGATGGAAGGCTTAAACTAAATTTGTTTGATATTATATTCCATGACACTGCCATCCTGTTGCTATAAATTCTGTACCTTAGGATTGTGCTCCACAACCACCTGATGAAGAAGCAGTGCTCTGAAAGCTAGTGCTTTCAAATAAACCGGTTGGACTGGAACCGAGTGTCGGGTGATTTTTAACTTTGTACAACCCCAGTCCGACACCGACACCTCCACATTATGATTCTAATCGATTGGGTGAGTCTGTTTGAAGGAAAAGGAACAACTGGCAAATGGGAGGCTTTTCAAAGTATGATATCAAGAATCCAGGACCAGTATGCCCCATTGGGGTAAAGGGAAAAGCTGGCAGGGTTAGGGATCCTTGGCTGATGAGGGATAATAAGGCTCTGGTCTTGAAATGAAGACTGCATGCAATGGGTTTAAGATTTCCGTATCTACATATTCTTAAAGACACGATCAATCTGTGGAGACCCTCCAATCCTCTCAGTCCCTGTAATACTCCCAATCTGCAGAAGTCATTCCAATGCCTGTGACTCTTTCAATACAGTTCCTACAAGACCCTCTATCGATGTGATACCTTTTCATTGCCAGCACCCACCCTGTCAATGGCAGCTCCTCCAGTGTCTCCATCCATCTCCTCATTACCACAATCTTCTCCAGCTCTTCCATGTGTAAACATCACCCTCCCCTACAACCCTTCCCCACTCTGACCAAACTGGAGGAGGTTACTAATGCTCCCTAATCTGTGAAACTGTCTCCAACCAAAGTCTTTATCACTTGGAGAATCTATCTGATTCCACACCCCCTTTATCTAAATAACCTGCAGAACCTAAGCCTTCCTGTGTCTATAAACATCTTCAGTCACGACTACCCTCCATACGTCTCTGTGTTTTTCCAATCTGTACAACCCACTTTATCTCTGTACTCAGCTCCATTCACCTGAAACATTCCTGTCTGTGTAAAACACCCCATCCTACCAACATCCTTACCCCTGTAAACTGCTCCATTCCTCCCAACCTCCCCATCTCCATGAACTCCTGTGGGCCCAACAGCTCTCTACATTTCTGTAACCTCCTGTGGCTCTATGCTCCTCCCTCCCTGTGAAAGCCCCTCCAGTCCCCAGAATTCTCCCAGTCTGGTCATCTGCTCCAGATCAGACCATTGATGTCTCTGTTACCTCATACAACTTTAGCAACGCCTCCGATTTGTGTCACTTCATTCAGATCGCATCCTCTCCCGCATCCCGAAACCTCTTGCTGCCATCATAACCCTTGGTATTCAGAACATGGAATAGCACATTCCAGTACAAGCCCTTCCTCCCTCAATATTGTGCTGACCTTTTATCCTACTCTGAAGATGAAACGAACCTACATACCTTACATTTTACTATCATTGATGTGCCTATCCAAGAGTTGCTTAGATGTCTGTACTGTGTCTGAATCTACTACCATGGCTGGCAGTCCATTCCACGCACCCACCACACTTTGTGTAAATAACGTACCAGTCCCTTCCATGCCGACAGGATATCACAACCCAATCTAGTCCTACCTGCCAGCACCTGGCCCATATCCCTCTGATAGCTCAGCTAAACCTTCCGCCAATTATCTTAAACGTATGTCCCCTTGTGATAGCCATTTCACCATGAGATGTAGTCTCTGGTTATCCACTCTATCTATGCCTCTCATTCCCTTGTACACCACTATCAAGTCACCATTCTTCCTCCTTTGCTGTGATCAGAAAGCCCTTGCTTCCACAACCTACCTTCTATGGGCATGCCCTCCAGTCTAGGCAGCATCCTGCTAAATCTCCTCTGCACTGTCTTTAAAGCTTCCACATCCTTCCTATAATGAAGCGAACAGAACTGTTCACAATATTCGAAGTGTGGTCTAACTGGGGTTCTGTAGAGCTGCAGCAAAATCTCACATCTCTCAACTTCAATCCCCCTGCTAATGAAAGCCAACACACCATCCGCCTTCTTAACAGCCTGTCAACTTGGGTGGGAACCTGAGGGACACAGGATCCCTTTGTTCCTGCACGCTGCTAAGAATCCTGCCTTTAACCACGTAAAGGTTTTCTGCAGAATCCTCCAGTCTAAAACTATCCCTATCTTTGTAAGTTCCTCCAGTCCCTACAACACTCATAAACTGTGAAACCTCCTCAAGTTCATATATTCCTAATGTCTGCAAACTCCTCCCGTCCTGATGTCCCTCCATTTCTCTGTAACCCCCACCATCCTCCAGTGCCCTTCTGGGGAACATTGCAAAGGAAGAGGAGTTGGAGAGTCTGGGCCATGTTACGAGGTATGAAGGGCTGCAGAACCTGGAGGATGGTACAAATGTCAGAAGGGACGTGGGACTTGCAGAAGGTTAGAGGTTCCAGGATTCATTGAACCTGCAGGATGGGACAGGGGATGGCTTGTGGGACCTGGAGGATATTATGATTTGAACCACAGGTAATTTTTGATTCGACCATTCAGCCGATCTTACAGTCATAGAGATGTACAGCATGGAAACAGACCCTTCATTCCAAACCAGCCATGCCGACAGGATATTCCAACCCAATCTAGTCCCACCTGCCAGTACCTGGCCTATCTCCCTCCAAACCCTTTCTATTCATATATCCATCCAAATGCTTCTTAAATGTTGCAATTGTACCATCTGTAAGATTGGCTGAAAGATCCAATCAAACATTATCTGTGGTTCAAATCATAACATCCTCCAGGTTCCACAACCCATTCATGGTCCCATCCTGCAGATCAGATATTCCAACCCAATGTAGTCCCACCTACTAGCTCCCGGCCCATCTCCCTCTACACCCTTCCTATTCATATACCCATCCAGATGCCTTTTAACTGTTGCAGTTGTACTAGCCTCCACCACTTCCTCTGGCAGCTCATTCCATATATGTACTATCCTCTGCGTGAAAAAGTTGCCCCTTTTTATCTTTTATATCTTTCTACTCTCACCCTAAACCTCGCCCTATAATTCTGGACTCGCACACCCCAGGAGAAAGCCTTTGTCTATTTACCCTATCCATGCCCCTCTTGATTTTATAAACCTCTATAAGGTCACCCTCAGCCTCCGACTCTCCAGGAAAAACAACCATCACCTGTTCAAACTCTCCCTCTCGCTCATCCCTGGCAACGTTGTTGTAAATCTTTTCTGGACCCTTTCAGGTTTCACAAAATCCTTCCGATCGGAAGTAGAACAGAGTTGCATGCAGCATTCCAAAAGTGGCCTCACCACTGTCCTGTACAGCCGCAACATGACCTCCCAACTCCTGTACTCAATACTCTGAACAAAAAAGGAATGTATACCAAACACCTCCTTCGCTATCCTAACTATCTGTGACTCTACTGTCAAGGAACTCTTTATTTCATTTGAAAAATTGCATAGACAGGTAGAGTGGTCCGATGTCTTCTGGGTAATGCTAGTCCAGTCTAAGCTGGTAGGCAGAGCCAGTGAAATATTTGCAGTGCTGTCTGACGAATGTTCGAGAGATAATGCACATGTCAAACAGGCTGTTTTCAGTGCTTATGGATTGCTTATGAAACGGAAGCCACTACAATTCCCTTTACTGTACCATCGCTATCTGTCAAAGTTCCTTCAGGTCTATATCCTCCGAATTGTTGAAACCTGCTCTCACCATTGCAACTCCCATTATTTCCTAACATTGTTGAGTCTCTAAAAGCTTTCCTATCAGGTTAATCTCCTCCACTGCATACACCACTCCTAGCATGTGTAATCTCTTCAATTCCTTCAGTTCCTGTATACCTATCTATAGGTGTGCCTACTTTGTGGCCATTGTATCCTCATTTATATCTGCAAAAGGCTCTGCTCGCTGGAGCAGATCCTATGCTCATAAGTTAATCTGGTCTCTCACAAGACTCTCTATCACTCTCTCCTCCAGTCTCTACAAGCTTCCCTATCCCTGTCGTATCTTGCAGCATGCACACCACTCACTCTCTCTGACATAACTTCCAGTGTATAAATTCATCTCTCCTTCTAACTGTATCCAGTCTATAACTTCATCCCTGTCCGTGCAACATCCTCCAGTCCATATACTCCTCTCTAATGCTGCAGCATTCTCCAGCTTATATCATCTTCCATGTGCTTGCAACATTCTCTAGTCCATACTACCCACCCTTTCCCTGTAATATTCTCCAGTCCATACCGTCCTCCCTCTCACTGTGATATTCTCCAAATCCCACAATTATTGTTAAATGTACGACATCCTGGAATCCTGTGAATGTTTCTACACCCTGATCAACATAGTCCATGTAACAATCCACAACACTGTACACAACCCTATCTCTGGAATCTAATCAAAGATACTTTATCTCTCTAACTTCCTCCAAACAATAAAATGTTTTCTCCTGCGAACATTCTGTAGCAACTGTAGCTATGCTTAACCCTGCAACATTTTTGCGCCCCCAAACATCTCTCCCACTCTATGACTTCTATCCATCCCTCAAATGCCCTCTCTCGGTGACGAGGCAGATGGAATGACAGCATTAACTGAAGGGAACAGATATGACCGAACTGTTATTGTGGAGGGGTGGCTGCAGAATAATCATGACAGCAATGTGATTATTGAGGGGTTGTAGGGATTTAGGCAGGATCAGCAAAAAACCAAACAAGGTCCCGTTTTGTTGTGAAGAAAGGACGCAGTCAGTGCATTAGTGAGACAGTCACTTTAATCTGGGAATGAAAATATAGAGTTATTTTGAATGGACAGCTTCCAAATAGCAAGGGAGATCTGGAAGATCAAATCACAATCCATGCTCGTTGGGAAGTTTGATACAATATTTTCTTGGTGATAGTAGACAGAGGCATGTGGAGTGGTCAATTTCTGATTGGACATCTGTGGCCAATGCTGTTTCACAAGGATCAGTGCTGCGATGTCTGTGTGTAATTTATATCTGTGATTTAGATGAAAAGGTCAGCAGTTTGAGTGGTAATTTTGCAGACGACATTTGGAAAGGCATGTAATGATTAGGGATAGTTAGGAGAATTGTGGATAGTGAGGAAGCGTGTTCAAGGTTGCAGCACTATGTAGATCAGCTGGAATGCTGGGCAGAGATGTGGCAAATTGAATTTCATCGGGACAGGTGTGAAGTGATGCATTTATGAAGTCAAATGGAAGAGAGAAGTACACTAATTGACGAGTTGGAAACATTGATAAACAGAGAGACATTGGAAGCAAATCCATAGCTCCCTAAAAGTAACAACACAACAGGATGTGGTGGTAGAGGGGGAGTATGGTATGCTTATCTTCATTGGTCACAGTATTGAGTACAGACCTTTGCATGTCATGTTGGGACTGAATGAAACTTCATTCGGCCTTGTTTGGAAGGTTGCGTGTCGTTCTCATCGACACACCACAGGAAGGATGTGGAGGTTTTGGGGAGGGTGTAACAGAGTGTTGGCAGAATATTGCCTGGATGAGAATGTATTTACTGTAAGGAGGTTGGACGCAGCTGGATTGTTTTGCGAGAGCATCGGAGACTGAGGGGTGACCTGGTACAGGTATATATCATTAAAAGAGGCATGAATAGTGTGGATAGTTGGAATCCTCCTTCCAATGTAGAAATATCAAATACTAGGGCGTATCAGTTTAAGGTGAGAGTGAGAAGTTTTAAGTGAGATGAATGAGGCCAGTTGTCTTTCCCGAAAGGGTAGAAGCTGCTCAGGAGGTGGGAGAGGTGGCAACGAGAGCAAACATTTGAAGGGCATTTAGACAGAAACATGAACAGACAGAGAATAGAGGGATATCGCCCATGTGCAGGCAGATGGGATTAGTTTAGAATAGCATCATGGTCAGCACAGCCATGGTGGGCCGAAGGGCCTATTACTCTGCTGTACTGTTCAATTTTCTAACTTAACGACATCTAACCTGTCAAAGCCCCTCACAATCCTGGATGTTTCATTCAATTTCTCTCCCATTCTTCAAAACCCCAATAGGCTCAAGGTCAATCTACTCCACCTCTTCTCATTGGAAAATCCCGCCATCTCCAGGATCAGCCGAGTGAACCTTCCCTGGCCTGCCTCCAACACAAGAATGTCTTTCCTTAGGGCACGCATACTGTTCAATATAATCTAGGTGTGGTCTGACTTGTACCTTGCATCGTTTTAGCAAGGCCTCCCTATTTTTAGACTCCATTCCCTTTGTAATAAATGGCAACATTTGATTTGCCTTCTCTATGACCTGCTGATCCTGTAAGCTACCTGTTTCAGATTGATTCACAAGGATTCCCAAAACCCTTTGTGCAGTCAGTCTGAAACCAAACGGTGTTAGCCTGACAGTAGGTCGGGAACGTGCTGGAATGTGCTATAAAGGATATGACAATAAGTGATAACTGGATACTTAAAAACAATGGGAGATATATGATTTTTATAAAAGGGGAAAATTTTTAAATCTGTTGGATTCTATATTTTGGTGTGACCTTAAATGGCAGAACAGGTAAGGGTGAGGGAGGCAAGTTGCAGAAGAGGGATATTTGAAATTTCAGAAGCATTTTGACAAGTTTCAACCAGGGCTAAAAATTAGCTCGTGAGAGAATAGGTCCCCTGAAAGGTCAATGAGACTGTCTGTGTGGAATCACTGCTGATGGGGGAGATACTGAACAAATATTTTGTGTTCGGATTTACTACGGAGAAAGACATGGAACATCGGGAAGTTAGGAAAATACATAGGGATGTCTTGAAAAGAATTCACATTGGAGAACAGGAGATGCTGGATGTCTTAAAATGATAAAAGTTAGATAAAACCTTGGGACATGGTCAGATGTATCCCAGCGCCTTGTGAGAAGTGAGGGAAAAATTGCAGGGCCCCTCCCAGAGATATTTGCATCATCAACAGCCACTACAGACCAGTGAGACTGATGGCAGGGGTGGTAAGTTGTTGGAGGAGATTCTGAGGGAAACGATCATCATGCCTTTGGAAAGGTAAGGACAGATTAATGATCGTCAGCATGTCTTTGTGCATGGGAAATCATGCCTCAAATGTGAGTGTGGAGATAAACAAGTGAGAGGTCAAAGCAGAGCAGTACACAATGTAAACATGAACTTTATCAAGGCCTTTGACAAGGTTCTGCATGGCAGACTGGTTAGTAAGTTTAGATCACACATAACCAGGGAAGGCTCACTAACTAGATACAAAACAGATTGATGGTAGGAGACAGAGCATGTTCATAGAGGGTTACTGCTCAAACTGCAGTCCTGTGACCAACGGTGTGCCATGGGGTTCGGTGCTTGGTCACTGTTGTGCATCATTTATATAAACAGTTTGGATGATAATACAGGAGCCATGGTTAGCACCTTTGTGAGTGAGACTGAAATTGGTGATAATGTGGACAGTGAAGAGGGTTATCCAAGAGTACAATGGGATCAACAGTACTGCTGGACCAGTGAGGTTAGGAATAACAGGTGGAGAAATGCATAGTGTTGTATTGTGGTAAAGCAGACCAGGCAGGACTTGTACAATTAATGTTCGGGCCCTGGGTACTGTTGTCAATCAGTGACCCAGGGATGCCGGTACACAGTCTTTTGAAAGTAGCGTCACGGGTAGACAGGCTGGTGAAGCAGGTGTTTGGGTGGGTTACCCTTCATTGGGCAGAGCATTGAGAGTAGGAGTTGGGATGTCATGGTGTATCTGTACAGGACATTAGTGAGGCCTCTGTATAAACATTGTTGATTATCTGGTAAAAATCAACTTGTTCATGTATGTCCTTTCGGGAGGGATATCTGACAATGTTACCTGGTCTGACTCGCATGTGACTCCAGTCCCACAGCAATATGGCTGACTCTGAGCTGCCTCTGGGCAATTAGCAGGAGGGCAATGGATGCTGGTCCAACCGGTGACATCCTTAGGCCGTGAATGAATCAATCAAAAATACATATATCTACCCCTACCTTTGCAAACAACTCTAGCTGCAGCAATTCGTACTGGCTTTGTAATGTTGTTCAGGCCTTTGCCCCTCTCTGTAACACTCTCACCACCTCCAGCACCTTCAATTCTCCCTGTTCTGATCATCTGATTAAACACTGACAATATTTCCTCTTCCTACTGCACTCCTCCACATTTCTAAATGTTAGTTACTTCAGAATTGATCGGTTCTTTTTCATCTCTTAATCAAATCGGCCAAGACCGTCTGAAGTGGGGAAGGAGCATTGGCAAGGTGTCAAGCACCTCGAGACTTTCTGTGGGGAAAACGGGAATCCCGGAGAAAACAGCACAAGGAGCGCGCTGTCATATCAACGCCCCACCCACTCCCTTTCCATGTCCACCTTCTGCCTCAAGTGTAACAGAGTCTGTGGAAGGCCACATCGGTC
Organism: Chiloscyllium punctatum; assembly: GCF_047496795.1. Classification (NCBI taxonomy): domain Eukaryota; kingdom Metazoa; phylum Chordata; class Chondrichthyes; order Orectolobiformes; family Hemiscylliidae; genus Chiloscyllium; species Chiloscyllium punctatum. Next base: position 25,308,533 of record NC_092745.1, on the reverse strand, counting down.
TGTACAGACAACTCCAGACTCCCCCACCCCCACTGAGAGTGGGAGAGAGTCAGCCTCATCTGTGACCCACTGCCAAAGAGATGATGAGATAGGAAGGTTGAATCCCCTCACAATTATCCCAGTGCCTTTGTTACAAATTCAAACAATTCCCTTTTAATACAGTGTCTAATAATGTGCTATCACTCAGTATGTCTCCATGTGGTATCCCTCGCTGTGTCGGTCTATTTACTGCCTCTGTCAGCATTTCTCCCTCTTACAGATGGTCTGAGATCCTGAGTCAACAGAATTGTCCATTCCAGAGAGATGCAGCAGCACAGGCAAGGGATGGAGACTGGGATTATCGAGATCTCTGCTGGACTCAGTGCCACTCTGCATGAGTTATCCTCACTGCATCAGTCTAATTTCCCATTCTGTCTATTTCTGTCTCATGCAGGTCATCAGGATGTTCCTAACTCCTGTCTCATCCATCACCTCATTGAAGCTGGTTGGTCAGCCAGAGAGAGATGGAGAGGGAGATCTGGAGCCTTCAGTAATTCCTGCAGCCGGTAAGATCGCTCACAGTAAACAGCACAGGGTGGAGGTAGTAGACTTCTATATTCAGACCTGGAAGACCGGACATAGATACAGATCTGGGTAATGAACAGCAACATTCTAGGCCTCATTTCCACCATCTTGTGAGGGTCCTGCTTTCACCTCTGCTGTACTGGTCCTCAATGCGACAGCACAGCGGATTGCAGGCATCAATCCTGGCCCATTGCTGTGTTAGTGATCTCTGTAATATCCTCCAGTCCCGATAATCCTTCCTCTGTTTGAAATCTCCTCTAGTCCACATCATTCTCTGTGTCTCTGTCTCTGTCTCTGTCTCTGTCAGGTTCTCCAGTCCCTAATACCCTAATCCCTAACCTACTGCAGTAGATACTAAATTCCTTCATCCCTGTAAACCCTGACAGCCCTGTCTATCCCTGTAAGCTTCTCTCACCAATACCACCCTCCATGTCAATGTATTTGTCTTTAACCTCTCCATCCGTCCCTACCTATGTAATCTTCTCCAGCTCCTACAACCCTTCCTTAGCTGTGAAAAATTTGTAATCTCCTTATCCTTCTCCAATTCTTTGATCTTTATCTTATTAAATTTCACACTCATTCCTGACACCATACCCCTCCCGACCACAGGAACCTCTTTCAGTTTGTGCAACCCTCCCTATCTGTGTAACTGTCTCCAACCCAGTAACCTGGCATTCTCCATTGCCTTCCTATCTATGTAGCCTCCAGAGCCTAGAAGCCTTCTTATATCTGTAAATATCCTCAGTCACGTCAACCTTCCATATCTCTGTTAGTGTACACAATAATCTCCTAGATGAAACAGCCCCCTGTCTGTGCCTCTCAGTCTGCCTGCCTCTCCCTACATCTATCCCTATCCCTATCTCCAGAATCAAATCCAGCTCCCTATATCTCTGTAAATTCCTCCAATCCCCAAACCCTTTTGTCCCACTGACATTCTTGAACAGATGTAACTCTGTTTAACTCAAACATCCTCGAGTCCCTGTAAGCCTCCCTATCTCTGTAACCTCTACCCATCTGTTCAACCTCCCACTACTGAGGAATGACTCCCTGTATTCACCATAAGGCAGATGGAATGACAGTGAACGGATAAGATGGAACTGTCATTCCGGAGATGTAGCTGCAGAATCACCATCGCTGGGAAGGGAATACTGAAAGGTTGTTTTAATAGTCATAGTGTCAGAGAGATGTACAGCATGGAAACCGACCCTTCGGTCCAACCCATCCACGCTGTGCAGATATCCCAACCCAATCTAGTCCCAATAGGCAGACTAGGCAAAAAGCCAACAACTTATGAAGGAAGCATGAGGTTAATGAATTAATGAGACAGTCATGTGGACCTGAATATGAAAAGTGGAGCTGAGAATAAGCAAGCAACAGCAACCGTTAGCAGGAATTCTTTTGTAGGCACCAAACAGTGATGGGAATGTCAATATGGTTACAGTCAGGACACTGAATGTACTTATGACAAGGGCATTACAGTAAGTATGTGTGACTGTGGTCTCCATGCTGACTGATTCAGCAACCGAGCCTGTTGGATTGAATTTGTTGGTGTGAATATAAATGGCAGAATTGTAAGGGTGTAGGAGGGGTGTTGTAGTATAGGGGATATGGTGTATTTGAATTATCAGAAGCCTTTATGCAAGTTTCAATAAGGGCTAAAGAGTAACTTGGGAGAGAATAGAGCCCCTTAAAGATCAATAAGGTCGCCTATATGTGGAACCAGAGGAGATGGGTGAGATATTAGACAAAATAGTCTTGTCAGTATTTACTGTGGAGAAAGACATGGAAGCTCGGGAATGTGGGGAAATAAATAGTGATGTCTTGGAAAGAATCCTCAACAGAGAAGAGAAAGTGCTGGAATCTTACAACAAATAAAGGTAGATCAATCCTCAGTAGCTCATTAGGTCAATCCGAGAATATTGTGGGAAGCTCGGGAAGAGATTGCAGTATCCCTAACAGAGATATGTATATTATCAACAGACACAGTGAGATGTTGGAAGACTGGAGGTTTGCTAATGCTGTTCCATCACTGAAGGACTGCAGGGAAAAGCCAGGAAATTACAGTCCCGTGAGACCAGTGATGGGGATGTTGTTGGAGGAGATTCTGAGAGAAAAGTGATCCTTACATTTACAAAGGCAAGGGCTGATTCGAGATGGTCAGCATGGCTTTGTGAGTGGAAAACCACGTTTCACAAACCGGATTGACTCTTCGAGGAGGAGGCCAAAGATAGGTGAAGGCAGAGCAGTCAACATGGACTTTAGCATCTAATCAAGAGGAAGGAGGAAGCTTACTTAAGGTTGAGGAAGCAAGGATCAGACAGGGCTCCAGAGAGTTACATTGGATGGCACGGTGTCTCAGTGGTTAGCACTGCGACCTCATAGCACCACGGACTCCATTTCGATTACAGCCTCAGGCAACTGTCTGTGGGGTGTTTGCACATTCTCCCTGTGGGTTTCCTCCGGGTGCTCCGGTTTCCCCCCCACAGCCCAAAGATGTGCCAGTTTGGTGCCTTAGCCATGCTAAATTACCCATAGTGTTCAGGGATGGGTAGGTTTGGCACATTAGTCAGAGCAAATGGAGAGTAATAGGGTGGGGAATGGGGCTGGATTGGATACTGTTTGGAGGGTTGATATGGAGTTGTTGGGCCAAATGGCCTGTATCCACACTGTAGGGATTCTCTGAAGGTACCAGGAAAGAACCAAGAGATGGACTTAGGGCAACTAGAAGGGGGCATGAAAAAGCATTGTTGGGAAGGATTAAGGAAAACCGTGAGGCATTCTCCACTTATGCGAGGAACAAGAGCAAGGCCAGAGTGAGGATAAGGTCAATCTGGGATAGTGGAAGGAACTTGTGCCTGGAGTCACAGGAGGTAGGGGAGGTCCTTAATGAATACTATGCCTCAGTATTCACTGCTGAGAAGGGTCTTGTCGTTTGTGAGGACAGTGTGAAATTGACTGATGTATGTGAACAGGTGGATGTGAAGAAGGAGGATGTGCTGAGAATTTTGTAAAAGATAAGGATACATAAGTCACTGAACCAGGCTGGATGTGTCCAAAGTTACTACAGCAACCGAGGGAGTGGATTACTGAGCACCTGGTGATGACCTTTGCAGCCTCATTGAACTCCATCTGCCACTTCTCAGCCCAACTCTGCATCCTGTCAATGTTCCACTGCAACCTACAACAGCCCGCCACACTATCAACCACTCCACCAACCTTTGTGCCATTGGGAAACTTACCAACCCCTCTTTCAATCACACATCCAAGTCATTCATAAACTCACAAAGAGCAGAGGTCCTGTAACCTCTCCCTGCAGAAAACCACAGATGATTGGAGGCAGGAAAATATTATTCCCTTGTTCAGGAAAGGGAATAGGGATAATCCTGGGAATTGCACACCTGTCAGTCTTATGTCTGTGGTTTGCAGATTATTGGAGAGGTCTCTGGGAGACAGGATTTATTATTCCTTGGAAAACCATAGTTTGATTAGAGATAGTCAGCATGGTTTTGTAAGGGGCAGGTCATGCCTTACAAGTCTTATTGAATTTTTAGAGTATGTGACAAAACATTTTTATGGCTCATTCAGAAAGTACAGAGGCATGGGGTACAGGGAAACCTGTCTGTCTGGATACAGGATTACTGGTTCACAGAAGACAGAGGGTGATGATAGATGGAAAGCATTCATCCTGGAGCTCCGTGACCAGTGGTTTTCTGCAGGGAGAGGTTACAGGACCTCTGCTCTTTGTGAGTTTATGAATGACTTGGATGTGTGATTGAAAGAGGGGTTGGTAAGTTTCCCAATGGCACAAAGGTTGGTGGAATGGTTGATAGTGTGTAGGGCTATTGTAGGTTGCAATGGAACATTGACAGGATGCAGAGTTGGGCTGAGAAGTGGCAGATGGAGTTCAATCTGGAAAAGTGTGAAGTCATTCACTTTGAAGATTGAATTTGAATGCAGAATATAGAGTTAAAGGCAGGATCTTTGGCAGTGTGGAGGAACAGAGGGATCTTGGGTTCCAAGTCCATAGATCCCTCAAAGTAGCCACCCAAGCTGATTGGCTTGTTAAGAAGCAATATATTGCGTGGAATTTCATTAGTTTGGGGATTGAGTTTGAAAGCTGTGAGGTTATGCTGCAGCTCTATAGAGCCCTAGTTCGACCCCGCTTGGAATATTGTGTTCAGTTCTGGTCCCTTCATTGCAGGAAGGATGTGGAAGTTTTAGAGAGGGTAAAGAGGAGATTTACCAGGATGCTGCCTGGACTGGAGAGCATGTCTTATGACGAAAGGTTGAGGGAGCTAAGGCTTTTCTCATTGGATTGAAGAAGGGTGAGGGATGACTTGGCAGAGGTGAACAAGGTGATGAGAGTCATAGATAGAGTGAGTAGAGAGAGATATTCTTTACCCTCATATAAATAGTTATTACAAGGGGGTATAATTCTCGGGTGATTAGTGGATGGTTAAGGGAAGATTTCAGAGGTAGGTTCGTTACATACAGAGTGGTGGCTGAGTGGAATGCACTGCCAGCGGTGGCGGTAAAATTAGATGTATTCGGGACATTTAATATACTTCTGGATAGGCACATGGATGATAATAAAATGAATGGTATGGAAGTTAGAGTCCTAGAGATGTACAACATGGAAACAGTTCAGTCCAACCTGTCCATGCCGAACAGACATCCCAACCCAATCTAGTCGCACCTGCCAGCACCCGGTCCATATCCCTCCAAACCCCTACTATTCATATACCCATCCAAATACCTCTTAAATGTTGCAATTGTACCAGCCTCCACCACATCCTCTGGCAGCTCATTCCATACACATACCACTCTGCATGATAAAGTTGCCCCTTAGGTCTCTTTTATAGCTTTCCCCTTTCATCTATAACCTATGCCCTCTAGTTCTGGACACCCCAACCCCAGGGAAAAGACTTTGTCTATTTACCCTATCCATGCCCCTCATAATTTTGTAAACCTCTATAAGGTCACCCCTCAGCCTCCGATGTTCCAGGGAAAACAGCCCCAGCCTGTTCGGCCTCTCCCTGTAGCTCAAATCCTCCAACCCTAGCAACGTCCTTGTGTGGGATATAGGTGGATTAGTGTTACTTCTGCAATTCCATTTTACAAAGGAGGTGAACTCACACCAGTGGGTAATTGTTTTAGTCAAGAGCTGAGTCAACAAGAATGGAAACGATGTAGAGGAAATGTAGAATTGTTTTTGTATTAGCTAAAATTGTATGTCAGAATGAAATGTGCCAATGAACAATAGTAGGCACGATGGGCAAATAGATAAGATGTTGTGAGAGGATGAAGTTAAGCTAGATACGCCTGTACAAACAGTAGGTATAAACATCTGCTTCCCACTTTTACAAAAACACAGGAACAAACCCCAATTAAAAGGGTCATAGGGATCAGAACGGCCTCGGGAAAGGCACAGATGAAGGGGGTAGATAATGATGAAGAAAGGATATGCGTAACAATGACCTGTAGCAGGGTAAGGTCAAACAGCCTTGTGAGACCAGAAATAAGCATTTTATCACAGACAAGGCCGGATAAGGCAAGAGGCAAACAGGGGTAATGGGGGCCGGTCTTAGGGAAGTGGACGATGTAAGCAGGGGAGGGAGCAGTGTAAAACAATAGACATCAAATCATATAAATATTATGTATGAATTGAACTTGGTGTGTATGTCCTCTGCCTTATAGACACTGGACATCACACCCACTTGCAAGTGTAAAATAAATGACACTATTGATTCAGATCTTGTCTCGGACTGAAATTATTGAAGTGTGTGAGCTTTGTTTCTCACAATTGGGGGCTCGTCCGGGATTTTCTTCCATCACCAGGGGAGTGGCTGGCCTTGGACAGTGGGAAGACGCGTCCCGTTCCCCATTGAGGAGCGGTCTCGTGTCCTGGTTTGGTCTGCTCCCTTGGGCGACTGGTACGAATCCCACAAGAGAGACATCTGAATCAGACAGGGATAGGAGGTCGATAGAAACTACGGCGACAAGGGGCCAGGCAACTCTGTGCACAGACCAGGGTAAGAAACCTGACTTTTAAGTATTGCCTTGGTGGCCGGGACAAGGGGTATTTACTCGCTGAGGGACTAGCGAAGGCCCCGGGAAATGGGGGGGTAGGCAGAGTAGCTGTCACGAAGTACAGGAAGAAGAAAAAGTCCCTGGTAACATTCCTCCTGAAAGTCCGTTGGGGAGGATGTTGCGGGAATGGACAAGTAATACTTGTACAAGGGAAAATGATAAAAAGAAAATGATTAAATATTGTTGTTTAGTATGGACCAAAGACCCAATCCTTCGTCCGGCTGTCTTCTGGCCAAAGTATGGTTCGGACGAGGATTGGGTCTGTCAGTATTTAGGTTTGTATGTGAATAAGAAACAACCTTTTAGTCAAGAGGAGGTGGACTATGCATCCTGTTGGAAGGGCAGTTTGGGAATGATGGTAGTAAAGACAAAGGATTCCCCCTCTGCCCCACCTAGTCCCTGGGATCCTCTTGGCTGTTTGCCCTCCCCCATACCATAAAATCAGGTTAGGTGAAAATGGGGGAGGAGGAGAGACAGACAGACAGGGACAGGAAACAGATGATTCACGAGAGGAGGATGAAGGGGCAGTGGACGTGGATGTTGTTGTTCCTGACCCTCAATCCTCAGTCAAAGAAAGCACAGCTGCAGTAGATGTAGAGGAGGGCTCCGGAGGATCTAAATCAAAGCCAAAGGGGGGGAAAACAAAAAAAAAGGGAAGAACGTAACGACTTATCCCCTTCGGGAGGTACCAATAGGGGACAAAGAGATTGGGTTTGTAAGTGCTCCCCTCAGCAGTGGGGAGGTCAGAACATTTAAAAAAGAAATGAAGGTCCTGGTTGAGGATCCGGTGGGGCTGTCTGAACAAATTGATCAATTTTTGGGGCCCAGTCTGTATACATGGGCTGAGTTAATGTCTATTTTGAATATATTATTTACTGGGGAAGAAAGGGGACTTATACGGGGAGCAGCCATTAAAATATGGGACAGGGAACATCCGATTGGAGATGGGGATGCTGGACAGGGAGAGGTGAAGTTTCCCCTCAGAGACCCCCAGTGGGAAAATCAAAATCCGGAGCATAGAGAAGAAATGAGGGAATTGAAAGATCTGATTCTAAAAGGAATAAGAGAGGCAGTTCCGAAGTCACAGAATTTGACTAAAGCCTTTGAAGTTAGACAGGAGAAAGATGAGACTCCCTCAGCTTTCTTGCAAAGATTAAGAGACTCAATGCGGAAATATTCTGGAATGAACCCTGAGGACCCAGTGGCACAGGGTCTTTTGAAAGTACATTTTGTGACAAAGGCATGGCCAGACATACAGAGAAAGATACAGAAGATAGAAGGGTGGAGTGAAAAACCATTCGATGAATTGTTAAGAGAGGCACAGAAAGTGTTTGTAAAGAGAGAGGATGAGAGACAGAAACAGAAGGTGAAAATGATGGTAGCTGCGGTTGATGAGGTAGTTAAGAAAAGAATGGAACCAATAGTGAGCAACCGGAGCGGGGGGTGGCAGCATGTAGGACAGAGAGGACAAGGGGGAGCGTTTGATAGAGGGTTCGAGCGACAGGGGCAGAGCTGGAGGACTCCACAGGCAGGATGCTATTATTGCGGAAAGATAGGGCACTTTAAGCGGGAATGTCCGGCTCTGAAAAGGGAAGAGAGGGCAATTCTGCTTATGAATTTTGATGAAGAATAGGGGTGTCAGGGGTTCCTGCCCTCGGGGGCCCACCAGGAACCCTTGATAAACCTGAAGGTGGGACCCTGTAGGGAAGAGGTAGTCTTCCTCGTCGATACGGGGGCAGCACGGTCATCGCTGAATTTTAAACCAAAGAAAGTAGGAATGTCGACACGGTCAATTACTGTTTCAGGGGTTAAAGGGGAGGGATTTACTGTTCCAGTATTTGAACCTATGATGATAGAAGGTCCTAAGGATAGGGTCACAGGGGAACTGTTGTATATCCCTGATATAGGAAGTAACTTACTAGGGAGAGATTTAATTATCCTCTTAGGACTGGAGATGGGAATTCAGGAAAAAGAATTAGTTGTCCAAATGGCAATGTTGACAGAGGATATGGAGATAGAGATAGACCCTATTGTATGGGCTAGAGAAGGGAATCGTGGAAAACTACAGATCCCTCCCCTTGAAATAATTTTTTTTTTTTTTTTTTTAACTCCAGGGTGTCAGTGGACACCCGCGTGCTCCTTCTCCAAGGACACCCAGGCTCTAATCTCATGCCCTGTTTTTTTTGTTTTTTTTTTAACACTTCTGCTAATTTTTTTTTTTTTTTTGTTTTTTTTTTAGTTTAACCCCCACACTACCGCCTAAGTGCGGTAGTGCTCATTTTTTCCCCAGCACCCATGGTGTGTGTGTGCAGGTGTGAGACACAGTGAAAGACACAAAGTGCACAAATCTTTATTCAATTGCCACCACCAGGAAGATAGGAAAAAACACCCGAGTGGCCAGTGACAAGCACTGCCCTTCACATCAAAGGGCAATGCTGTGTGATCAAAACAGTGAAGGGGAGGGTAGGGACTAAATCAAAATAGAGTTGGAGGGGGAAATAATGCACTCCACTCCCTGTGGCGCACCCGTGTCCCTGAACGACTCCAGAGTGGTGCTGGACACCGCGTGCTCCTTCTCCAAGGACACTCGGGCTCTAACGTAACCCCGGAGGAGGGGCAGGCAGTCGGCCCTAACGACCCCCTACACGGCCCGCTGCCTGGACCTGTTGATGGCCAGTTTGGCCAGGCCCAGGAGCAGACCCACGAGGAGGTCCTCGGACCTGCCCTCCCTCCTCCGTACCGGGTGCCCGAAGATCAGGAGCGTGGGACTGAAGTGCAGCCAGAAACAGAGGAGAAGGTTTTTCAGAAAATCAAAAAGGGAGTGCAAACGCCCACACCCAATATATACATGGTCCACGGACTCCACAGCGCCACAGAACAAGCAGTTGGGCTGGGAGTCCGTGAACCACCGCAACCTGCGGTTGCAGGGGACTGCTGCGTGCAGCACCCTCCACCCCAGATCCCCGAGAGAAAGGGGGAGGACTCCCGCGTAGAGAGCCCTCCACTGGGGATCCCCACCGCCCGGTGGCACATGGGCATGCCAAGGCGTGTCCGGACGGTGGATGAGGGAGAAGAGGTGGACGGTGTGCAGCAGCAGTCGATACAGGGCCCTCCTTTTTATGTCCCTGAAAGAAACAGGCGGCTCAGGTTGTGGGGCACAGGCTCCCGCGGGAAGTACGGGACCTTGGGGCCAATGTGAAATTCCGTCCGGGCCGGGGTGAGCGCGGACGGGATCCCACCGCACACCTGAGCGTCCTCCAACTGGTGCACTACGTCGGGTCCGAGCACCGCCGTTATGAAATAAATTTAAAAAGGAAAGGGGACGTTGTCTGTGAGCGACAATATCCCATTTCCATAGAAGGTAAACGAGGACTGCAGCCAGTAATTGAAGGATTGATTAGAGATGGATTGTTGGAGCCATGTATGTCTCCTTGTAATACCCCAATACTACCAGTGCGGAAATCCGATGGAACTTATCGATTGGTGCAGGATTTGAGAACATTAAATCAAATAGTACAGATCAGGCACCCAGTGGTGCCAAACCCCTATACCTTATTAAGTAAGATCCCTCATGACCACAAATGGTTTAGTGTGATAGATTTAAAGGATGCCTTTTGGGCCTGTCCCTTGGCAGAGGAAAGTAGGAATTTGTTTGCCTTTGAGTGGGAAGACCCTAAGACAGGACGAAAACAGCAATACCGGTGGATTGTGCTTCCCCAGGGGTTTACGGAATCCCCGAATTTATTTGGACAGATGTTAGAACAAATATTGGAGAAATTTAGCAGCCCCAAGGGGACTACCCTGTTGCAGTATGTAGACGACCTCTTAGAAACAGGAAAAAAAAGAGAAAGAGTAGTAGAAGCCACTAACAAATTATTGAATTTCCTGGGTCAGCAGGGACTGCGAGTATCTAAAAACAAACTACAATATGTGGAGCAAGAAGTGAAATACTTGGGACATTTAGTTAGTGAGGGAAAGCGAAAGATAAGCCCGGAACGGATAGAGGGAATAGTGGGGATGCCACTGCCCAGCACTAAAAGGGAGTTACGCAAATTTGCAGATTATTGCAGATTGTGGATTGATTCCTATGCACAGAAGACTAAGAAGTTATATCTCAAACTATTAGAGGGGGAACCAAAATGTCTAAGTTGGGATGATGAGGAAAAAGAACTAGTTGAGAAACTCAAAAGAGATCTGATCCATGCCCCCGTGTCAGCCTTACCTTCTCTAGATAAACCTTTCCACCTCTTTGCTACCGTGGATAAGGGAGCGGCTTTGGGAGTATTGACCCAGAGGTGGGGAGGAATGAGACAGCCAGTAGCATATCTTTCGAAGCTATTGGATCCAGTATCCTGGGGGTGGCCTGAGTGTGTGCAGGCTGTGGCTGCCACTGCACTGTTAGTGGAGGAAAGCAGTAAGCTTACATTTGGGGGAGCCCTAATAGTAAGCACTCCACACCAACTGAGAACAATCCTAAACCAAAAAGCTGGGCGATGGTTGACAGACTCGCGGATTCTGAAATATGAGGCAATATTAATAGAAAAGGATGATCTAGTGTTGGTCACTGACAATTGTTTAAATCCAGCTGCCTTTCTTTGGAAAGGGGAAGGAGACTCTCCTCGGAATCCAGGGCACGATTGCCTTGACATTATAGAATACCAAACTAAGGTCCGCATGGACCTCAGAGATGTTCCATTTCATGCAGGGGCTAGACTTTTTATAGACGGATCATCCCGGGTGATTGAAGGGAAAAGATATGATGGGTATGCCGTCGTAGACGGGACAAACGGTAGTGTGGTGGAGGCAGGACGGTTGCCAAATGGGTGGTCAGCTCAGACTTGTGAACTCTATGCATTGGAAAGAGCCCTTAGAGCATTAGAGAATAAAGAGGGAACAGTATACACTGACTCTAAATATGCATTTGGTGTTGTGCACACTTTCGGCAAGATATGGCAGGAACGAGGGCTGATCAACAGCCGAGGGAAAGAATTAGTACATGATGAATTGATTAAACGGGTCTTGGAGTCCCTATTACTTCCCCGAGAAATAGCAGTAGTGCATGTAAATGGTCATCAGAAAGGAAATGAACTAGAAGTTAGGGGGAATAGATTAGCCGATGAGGTGGCTAGGGAAGCAGCCCTGAACCCACAAGAAGTGGTGATCCATTCCCTAATACCTACTGTTCCAGGTCCTCGGGAAGCTCCCATATTTACTGAAAGCGAAGAAAATGAATTGAGAGATTTAGGGGCTGTAAAAACAGCAGAAGGCCATTGGAGGTTACCTGATGGAAGGAGAATGTTAAACAAAGTGATGATGCGAGAGATTATGGCTGTCCTACACCAAGGCAGCCATTGGGGAGTACAAGCAATGTGTGATTTAGTTCTTACGGTATATGGATGTAAAGGAATATATACAATTGCTAAACAAATATGTGAGGGATGTATCATATGCAGAAAGGTAAATAAGAAAGTCTTGAGAAAACAGACCCCGGGAGGAAGAGACCCAGGACTGAGACCTTTCCAAAGTATACAAGTAGATTATACTGAACTCCCCAGGGTATGCAGACTAAAATATATGTTGGTCATAGTAGATCATCTATCCGGTTGGGTTGAGGCATACCCCCTAGCTACCGCCACTGCGAGTAGAGTGTCTAAAACAATATTGGAGCACATAATTCCCCGATATGGGCTCGTGAACCATATTGATTCCGATCAAGGAACTCACTTTACTTCTAAAGTGTTACAGGGGGTAATGAAAGGGTTGGGAATTTCCTGGGAGTTCCATACTCCGTGGCACCCGCCATCATCGGGAAGGGTTGAGAGAATGAACCAAACACTCAAACGACAGCTCTCTAAATTGATAATAGAAACTAGACTCCCTTGCGAGTACGAACAGCCCCAAGAAAAGACTTGGGACTATCCCCCTATGAAATCTTATTTGGATTACCTTACTTGGGAACGAATGGAGAATTGCCAATTCCCGAAACTAAAGATTTGTTTTTAAAGAAGTACATATTGGGCTTGTCCTCCTCTTTGTCTTTCCTAAGGAAACAGGGTTTATTGGCACAGACTCCACCCCTTGAATTCACCGTTCATTCCATCCGGCCGCGCGATTGGATCTTAGTAAAATCATGGACAGAGACTAAATTACAACCGGACTGGGAAGGGCCGTACCAGGCTCTTTTGACTACCGAAACGGCAATAAGGACAGCGGAAAAAGGCTGGACTCATTACACACGGATCAAAGGGCCAGTGGACCCTCCCATGGAGGAAGAAGTCTGGACAGCCGAATCAACGCAAGATCCGCTGAAACTCAGACTAAAGAGACTTTGAGTAACTAATTATACAGTGGCGACGCGAGGGCGGGATTATTTCCGTAAGATTGTATATTGTCTTTTTGTGCTTCAGCATGATATTTCGAATACTGGGAATGCTTAGAGTTATGATGCTAGCTCTCTTAGTATTGGCATTTCATCAAATATCATTTTCATATGTATTATTAACGGTTCCTGAATCTGATAACCCACAAGTAATAGACGCTGATGTATGTAGCTTAGTAAATTGTGGGGACGTAGATAATCAGAGACAGTATCGCAGCTCTGAGATACATCTTAAGTCCTATGGGGATGGCCTTGGGGACGGTACTTGGTACAACGGTCTTGTCACAGTACACCGGGCCCCCTTCCGACCAGCTCGCGATTGCCCTGATAAAAAGTGTAACCCAATATACCTGACAATAAGGAAAACCACCTGGCACGAAACAATCCTGGGTGGGGCCACCTATGAGATACAATTAAATGAAACATTTGGGATAGAAATGAAAGCAAATGGGAAGGATTTCTTGGGCTGTTGTTTCCGAATTAGTGTAGGACAGGGAAAATGGGTAGAACTACTGGGTAATAAGATACAATCTTTCACCCCTCCCGATGATCCTAAAGTTGTAAAATTTATAGAGGTAAAGGACTTGAAACAGACCATTGAAATAGAAACTGGGTACGGGGATGCAAATGCCTGGGTTGAATGGGTAAAGTATACTGTAAAAAGTCTGAACAAAAGCAATTGCTATGCATGTGCCTCCGGTCGGCCAGTGGCCCAGGTGGTTCCCTTTCCGCTCCAGTGGAAGCGAGACAGGAAGGGCATGAAATGTATGATAGCCGTGTACCAGGATGAGACTGCATGGAATGATAGGAATTGTACCTCCCTATCTCAGATGTTTCCTCCCTTGGAGAAGAAAGATGTAAAAGCTCCCCCCCCTGTTTTCTGCCGCAGTTGGAAATCACACATCGTGTGTGCGTAGACGAGGTACAAGTCGGTCGAAAGATTTGGGGGAGCTGAAATTATGTACAGAGATTAAGAATGTCACCGAAACGGAGAAGGGAGGGAACTACTCAGTATTAAAGGATCTGTGGTGGTACTGTGGAGGCAAAATATTGAGACCCACCCTACCTCCGGATTGGAGAGGGATATGTGCAATTGTACAATTGGCAATTCCATTTACCCTGGCATTTGAGAAGGAAAAGATAGGAGGGAAAAAGGGAAGGGGTAAGAGATTACTGTTAGACACTTCTTTCGATGACAGGATTTATCTTGATTCGGTAGGAGTCCCTAGGGGAGTACCGGATGAATTTAAGGCTCGTAACCAGATTGCAGCAGGCTTTGAGTCAGCTCTCTTTTGGTGGGTAACAATTAATAAAAATGTAGATTGGATAAATTACATTTTCTATAATCAACAGCGATTTATAAATTATACAAGAGATGCGGTTAAAGGAATATCAGAACAGCTTGATGCGACAAGTAGGATGGCATGGGAAAACAGAATGGCCCTTGATATGATTCTAGCGGGAAAAGGGTGTGTGTGTGTGATGTTAGGAGGAAGCTGGTGTACCTTTATTCCTAACAACACTGCACCTGATGGTTCAATTACTCGGGCCTTAAGGGGATTGACTACCTTAGCAGAGGAACTGGCTGAGAATTCAGGAGTAGATACATCTCTCACAGGATGGCTTGAATCATGGTTTGGAAAATGGAAGGGGGTGGTGGTTTCTATCCTTACTTCCCTGATAGTAGTAGTCGGGGTATTAGTAGCCATTGGCTGCTGTATCATACCCTGTATACGAGGACTCACCCAAAGGTTGATTGAAACAGCCCTAATGAAACAGATGCCCCTAAAAGGGAATCAGGCTGAAGGACTTTATCGACTAAATAATGAGGAGATGAGTGAGACCAAGATGGATGAAATCTCCGCAATGATGCTTGCGAATTTCGGGAGCGATGCTTAAAAACAAAATATTTGCAGAAGATAACAAATGGTAACTAAAAGAAAGAGGGGGAATTGTGGGATATAGGTGGATTAGTGTTACTTCTGCAATTCCATTTTACAAAGGAGGTGAACTCACACCAGTGGGTAATTGTTTTAGTCAAGAGCTGAGTCAACAAGAATGGAAACGATGTAGAGGAAATGTAGAATTGTTTTTGTATTAGCTAAAATTGTATGTCAGAATGAAATGTGCCAATGAACAATAGTAGGCACGATGGGCAAATAGATAAGATGTTGTGAGAGGATGAAGTTAAGCTAGATACGCCCGTACAAATAGTAGGTATAAACATCTGCTTCCCACTTTTACAAAAACACAGGAACAAACCCCAATTAAAAGGGTCATAGGGATCAGAACGGCCTCGGGAAAGGCACAGATGAAGGGGGTAGATAATGATGAAGAAAGGATATGCCTAACAATGACCTATAGCAGGGTAAGGTCAAACAGCCTTGTGAGACCAGAAATAAGCATTTTATCACAGACAAGGCCGGATAAGGCAAGAGGCAAACAGGGGTAATGGGGGCCGGTCTTAGGGAAGTGGACGATGTAAGCAGGGGAGGGAGCAGTGTAAAACAATAGACATCAAATCATATAAATATTATGTATGAATTGAACTTGGTGTGTATGTCCTCTGCCTTATAGACACTGGACATCACACCCACTTGCAAGTGTAAAATAAATGACACTATTGATTCAGATCTTGTCTCGGACTGAAATTATTGAAGTGTGTGAGCTTTGTTTCTCACACTTGTAAATCTTTTCTGAACCCTTTCAAGATTCACAACATCCTTCCGATAGGAAGGAAACCAAAATTGCACGCAATATTACAACAGTGGCCTAACCAATGTCTTGTACTGCCGCAACATGATCTCCCAACTCCTGTACTCAATACTCTGACCAATAAACAAAATCATACCAAACCCCTTCTTCATTATCCTATCTGTCTGCGACTCCACTTTCAAGGTGCTATGAACCTGCACCTGAAGGTCTCTTGGTTTAGCAACACTCCCTAGGACCTTACCATTAAGTGTGTAAGTCCTGTTAAGATTTGCTTTCCCAAAATGCAGCACCTCGCATTTATCTGAAATAAACTGTATCTGCCACTTTTATTTTTGATCTTCCGGTCGGATAAAAGATTGGCATATCATCATGGTTGAAGGGTCTTGTTCTGTACTGTTCTGTGTTCTACATGTCGTATGGTAAACTGGGTAATAAGCTCAGATCAGTGTAAAAGGTTATGGCGTTAGGAGGAGCTAGTCAACTTGACAGAAAATAGAGCTTGATGGTAGGAGACTGAGGGTGATGGGGGACATGCTGTTTTTCTGACTGGAGGCATGTGACCAGCAGTGGAGTGGGTCCACTGTTGTTTCGTCATTTGCAATATGGCTAACTCTGAGCTGTCCTCTGGGTAATTAGCAGTGACACCCACATCCCATGAATGAATAAATCAAAATACGTATGTCCCTCTCTACCTCTGCAAACCCCTCCAGCTGCAGCAATCCGTACTGGTTTTGTAACACCGTTCAGACCCTGACCACTCTCAGTAACACTCTCACCACCTCCAGCACCTTCACCTCTCCATGTTCCTTTTGTGACATTGAACCCTGACACTGATTCCCTATCCCATTGCCTGACTCCTGCTAGCAGACCCTTTGCAATCCCTTTAACACTTACTCCTAAAACACTCTCTCACTTCAGGATTTTAAGACCTTTTTGGTGATCTTCTAAGCCTCATAATCTAATATGATACATTTTGTCCTGCATGAGGGGCCGGTGGGAATTTCTTGCTGAGGTTTTGTCTGTTTCAGTGGAATGTTCTTTTGTTGAGTGATTTACACTGTCCTTTCAAATGTTTTCCACTGTTCTTATACAGGCACATATTTCAGTCTGTTTCGCCTCTTTACCTCGGTCAGTTCTCATCTGAAACCCATGTCATTGGCTGTTTTTGTTTCTAGCTGTAGCTTGTCCTTTCTGTGATTCACTTTAAAACTTTACATTTCTTTAAACTGCACTTTATCACAATTTCCCTGAGGATCTCTCCAGGTGGCATTACTCATTCACTAAGTTTAATCACACAACGATCGCTCTGAGATAGTTATGTCCCTAGCCAGTTGCACAATTTGTTATTCAAAGAAACACTGAAAAAAAATTCTCGGAACTACTCTTCCAATATCACTGTTGTCAGTGTGACTGTCCCAGATTATGGGAATATTGAAGTTTCCCAAAATTATCACAGTGTTTGTTAAAAAATTCCAATGAGTTCCTGTTTAATGCAGTGATGAGCAATGAAATGCTGTTCGATGGCTAAAACTGTTCTGCTCCTTGTGTCCTTGGCAAGTAGTAGCCAGAATTTACATTCAGACTGACTCTACTTCATGATCTGAGGTCAAATGATTTCTCTGTAATGCCTTTGTTATCCATTATTGTTAGCGTTACCCATTTTGCCTGAGTTTCCACAAGGTTGTGATCCATTGAATATTTATTCCAACTTTTGTTTGCCCTGTAACTACGTCTCTCTGGTGTCTAAATTTCTTTTATCTCTGTGTCACAAATCAATCTACCTTATTGAAGAGAGTTACAAATCACACAACACCAGGTTCTAGTCCAACAGGTTTAATTGGAAGCACACTAGCTTTCGGAACGACGCTCCTTCATCAGGTGATAGTGGAGGGCTCGATCGTAACACAGAATTTATAGTAAAATTTTACAGTGTGATGGAACTGACATTATACATTGAAAAATTGATTGTCTGTAAAGCCTTTCATCTGTTAGAATACAGTGATAGTTTCACTTCTTTCATGTGTAAATCACAAAACATTTTTTAAAAGTTGCATTCTCAGGTTAGCTGTTAACAATGGTGATAGCTAGACAACATGCTGAAGGTGTTAGCCCCCTGTGTTCTCTGTCTATGCCCTGATGTTTAGATTGATTCTAATCTAAAAAGTGAGATAACAGCGTTTTACATAAATTCATGCAGTTTTTGAGCTCAGAGTTCTACATGAATGCATGCAGTTTTTGAGCAAAGTACAATGTAACTCTGCAAGTACAAATTCACCCCACAAAATATGTGTGTCTGTGGGTCTTTGTCTGTCTGTGTGTGTCTGTCTGGGGTGGGAGTTGTGAGTGTGAGAAAGTGTGTGTGTAGTGAGTGCAGAGTGTCTTAAGTCTTTGAGGGCGTGCGTGTAGGAGTGTGTGTGTCTTTCAGGGTGTGTGTGGATATCTGTGTGTGCGTCTGTGTGTGTGTGTGTAGGAATATCTGTGTGTGTGTCTGTCGTGCAATGGTGATCACCTGTAATGTGACATGAACCCAAGGTCCCGGTTGAGGCCCACCCAATATGTATCGAACTTAGCTATCAGCCTCTGCTCAGCAACTTATTTCTCTGCTGCCTGTCCCGAAGTCCACCTTGGAGGATGGTCACCTGAAGGTCTGAGGCTGAATGTCCTGGACCACTGAAGTGTTTCCCAACTGGGAGGGAACCCTCCTGTCTGTTGATTGTTGTGCGGTGCCCATTCATCCATTGTCGTAGCCTTTGTTTGGTTTCCACAATGTACCATGACTCAGGGCATCCTTGCCTGCAACGTATAAGATAGACAACGTTGGCTGAATCACATGAGTACGTGCCATGAACAAGGTGGGAGGTGTCCCCACATGTAATAGTGGTATCTATATCCACAATCTGACACGTCTTGCAGCGTCCACCGTAACAGGGTTGTATGGAGTTGTCCTGAGGGCCATCCGCTTTATCCTCGATTACAACGTCTTCACAGTCCACTATGCCACCCTCCAGCCTTTCCAGCACATCACACATGGCTATCAATGGTACAAATATCTTTGCTCGGGGCTCCACAATGTTCTGTGATACACTTAATCAGGTCCTGGGGCTTTCCATAGTTTTGTGTTTTAAAACCTTCTATAACATGCACTCTTTTCAAGTCATAGAGATGTACAGCATAGAAATAGACCCTCGGTCCAACTCGTCGATGCTGACCAGAAGATGTAAATAAATCCATCCCATTTACCAGCATTTGGCCCATGTACTTATAAACCCTTATTATTCATATACACATCGAAATATCTCTTAAATGTTGTCATAGTATCAGTATCTGCTACTTTCTCTCTCAGCTCATTCCATACACACACCACCGTGTGCATAAAAAAGCTGTCCCTTCAGTGCCGTTTAAACCTTTCCCCTTTAACCTTAAACCTATGCCCTCTAGTTTTGGACACTCCAACCACTGGGAAAAGGCCTTGAATGTTTACCCAATCCATACCCCTCATGTTTATATAAACCTCTGTCAGGTCACCCCTCAGTCTCCGATGTTCCAGTAAAAATAACCTCAGCTTATTCAGCAGCAACCCTGGCAACATCTTGTCAATCTTTTCTGAGCACTTTCAACTTTCACAACATCCTTCCTATAGCGGGGATATTGGAATTGCAGAGAACTCCAAATGTGGTCTAACATATTACTCTTGTTCCCTGAGTTCCCCAGTCTTTGTCCTCAATAAGTTCTCGAGTAAAAAAAATGTGTTTAAGTTCTTAGACATATCCTGCTGTTCCACACATCAATGGTCGCATTGATCTTTAAGGGACAGCATTTTGTCTCGAGTTACTCTTTTACTCAATATATTTATACAATCACTTTTGGATTCTCCTTATCATTCTCTGCCAAGGCTAATGCATGTACACTTTCTGTATTCCTGATTTCTACCCAAAGTGTATTCCTAAAGTCCCTGTGATCCTCAGGGATTCCCTTGATCCAGCTGGCTATACCTGACATGTGCCCCCTTTTCCTTGACCAGACCGTCAATAGTCAGCCAGTGTTTCCGAATGCTGTCAGCATTGAGCTGCACACGAACAGGAACATGCTGGTGGTGATCGCTCAATTTATCTCACTTTTAAAATATTCTCACTTACCAGACTTCCCTGCAAATAGGCTCCCCAATCACCTTTTGAGAGTTCCTGGCTAATATTATCAAGATTAGTCTGGCCCCATTTTATAACTTGAACCTGTGGACCAGCCTTGTCCTTTTCTATCACTATTTTCAAACGAATAGACTTGAGTCACTTTGGCAAAATGCTTTCCCACTCACACCTCAGTCCCTCTCCCTACCTTGTTTCCCAAGGGGAGGTCAGGTTTTGCCCCTTTCTCTTTTCAGGCCATTTACATATTGATTGGGAGTTTTCTGGAACACAATTAGCAAATTCCTCTCTTCCAAACACTGAACACTGGCAGTCCCAGTCTAGGTTTGGAAAGTTTAAAAACCCCAACCATAACAGCCCTATTATTATGATTGATATTTGAGATCTCCTGATATGTTTGTTCCTCAGTCTGCCACTGATTATTCAGGGTCACTAGGACAATCGTGTCAGAGTGATGACGCATTCTTATTTCTCAGTTCCACTAACATAGCGTCACTGGGTGATCCCATAGGAATATCCTCTCTAGGTACTGATGTAATGATTCATGCAATGAAATCCCACCACCACGCGTCCTCTTGCCTCCCCTTCGATGCTTCCTGTAGCATCTCCACCTTGAAACAATGAACTGCCAGTCCTGTCCCTCCATCAGCTTTGTTTCTGTAATAACAATTATATCCCAGTCCCATGTTCCAATCCATGCCCTGAGTTCATCTCCCTTAGCTGTCAGGCCCCTTGCATTGAAATAAATGCTCTTTAATCATCAGTTCCCCCTCCCCCATTTCCTGCTATGTTCTTGCCTGCCTTGTCTGCTGAAATTGCTGTCTTTAACTTGTGCACCAACCTCAATCTTCTTTCTGGCCTTATGACTGTTTAAGGTCCAACACCCTGCCAGATTAGATTATTTCCTCTCAAGCAGCTCTAACAATTTGCCCCATCAGGATGTGGGTCCCCCTCCTGCTCCCAGTTCAGGTGCCTTCCCCACCCTGTCAACCTGTGCTGACACCTTCAGATATCCAGGGACTTGGCCACCAAGGTCCCGTTTTTACTCAGTTTTCTAGCAGGACCTACCCTTCATGATGGATATCCTTCGCTTATGAGACTTCCCACAGTGATTACCTCACAGTGATCAGAAGTAAACTCCATCTGCCATTACTCAGTGTGTGTACAACTCTGATTATGACTAACTTCATCCAGTCTCCCGAACCGTCCCTACCTCTAATTGTCGAGAGAATGCACAACCCTCCCTATTGCGCTAACCTCCTCCAGACCCTCTCATGGACACCATCCATGTAAGCATCTCCTGTTCCTGACTATATTTTCCTCCTGTTCCAATAAACCCTTGTTAACTTTGTGACCTAGTCCAATCTCTGCAGTGCTCTGTATAATCAGTCTCACTGTGCTTGGAACCTGGCTTCAATTCCAGCATTGGCCGACTCTCTGTGGGGACTTTGCATGTTCTCGCCCCGACTGTGTGGGTTTCTTCCGGGTGCTCTGGTTTCCTGCCATAGTCCAACATTTGCACGATACGTGATTGGCCATCATAAATTGACTGTAGTATTCAGGCAAGTGTGGTTTAGGTGAGTTCACCATGAGGAATGCAGGGTTTATTGGATAGGAAGAGGGATGGGTCTGGTTCAGATGCTCTTTAGAGGGGTTGGTGTGGACTTGTTGGGCCGAATGGCTGGTTTCCACACTGTGGAGATTCTATTCAAGTTATTGTCCAATACTGTCAACCATCCCTGTCTCTTCAACCTTGCCTCATCCCCAATACTCTCCTTATATGTGTAATCTCCAACAGTTTCTAAAACACTCCTTGGCGATGTCAGCTTCTCCAGTCCTTACCACGATCGATATGACTGTGACCTCTTCCTGCTTTTAGAACAATCCCTATAACTATTGCCATTTGTTACATCACTCCCAATCACTGTTCCATCCTGAAACCACCAAAAACATTTATATCTCTGTAAACTCAACTGGACTGTCTATACTTCCTTTTGACAATCCCGTTCTGACACTTTCTCTCTATCAAAAAAGTCATTAAGTGTAGGTAACTCTTATTATTGCAACCTCCCTTCAGCCTTACAGCACTGAAGATCTGTAGAAGCTCATTTCAAACCGTCAGCCATCTATGTGTCTGTAATCTCTTCCACTCCCCTTAATACATTCTGTCTGAGCTCCTCTGTAGTCCATTCAACACTCTTTAACACAGTCTGTATCATTGTGACTTTATCTGTGTAAATCCCTACACCAGTCCCTATCCTTCTAAGCTCAGTCTAACAATACAACCCTCCATATCTGTGTATTCACCTTCAGTCCCTACTCACCTCCCTATCTGTGTAAACTTCTCCATCCATTTTTGCTACAGTCTTTTCAACTGTCCCTGTCAGTCTAATATCTTCCCGTCCTGAAACTCCTCTCTCTTTAACTTTCTCAGGCCACACATCCCTCACTATCTGTGACCTACTCCTGTCGGAGAACCCTTCCTCTGTGAACTGCTCCAACTCTTCAACTGTCCATAATCTCCTGCAGCTCTTACAGCCCTCCCTATCTACCAAACCTCTTCCAGTCCCTAAAACACCATCAGTCTGTGGAGACCCTACCACCATCCCTATCTGTGTTATCCTCTCAGGTCCCTGCAACACTCCCGATCTGTAGATCCCACTCCAATGCCTGTGCCTCTCCCGGTCCTGTTCCTACAAGACTCATTAACAATGTAACATCCTCCCGTCAGTATTACCTACCCTGTCAATGTAAGCTCCTCCTGTATCTCCAAACATTTACTCATCTCCATAACCTTCTCCAGCTCTTACCCCCCATCTGTGTAAATATCACTCTCCACTCGCACCCTCCCGACTGCAGGAACTTCCTTCTGTTTGTGCTATGCTCCCTTATCTGTGAAACTGTCTCCAACTAATCTTGCTACCCAATCTCTCAAAAAAGAATCCAGATTCCACAACCTCCATGTTTAAATAACCCCCAGAACCTAAGCCTTCCTATGTCTATAAACATCTTCAATCACGATGGCCCTCCATATCTCTGTTTGTTCCGCCAGTCGATACAAACCTCTTTATCTCTGTAATCTGCTCAGCTCCCTAAAACAGTCCCTGTCTGTGTAATCCAGCCCTGTCCTACAAACATCCTTATCCCTGTAAACTTCTCTATCCCTCCCAACATTCCCAACTCCATGAACCCTTCAGCCCTACAGCTCTCCACATTTCTGTAACCTCCTGTGGCTCTGTGGTCCTCCCTCCCTGTGAAACCACCTCCAGTCCCCACATCCCTCCCAATCTGGGTCCTCTGCTCCAGATCAGACCATTGCTGTCTCTGTAAACACCTCCACTCCTGAAAACTCTTCCCATTTGTGTAACCTCGTTCAGACCCCATACTCTTCAGGTTCCTGAATCCTCTTCCTGCATTGCAACCAAAACCACATGTTTATGTAATATCCACCAGTGCTTAAACCTCCCCAACTCAGTAACCTCTTGCAGTCCTAACTAAACACCAAAATTGTGAAACCTCTCATTTCCCTACAATCCTCCCTCCCTCCCTCCTCAAATGCCTTCATCACCATGAAACCTCACAATTACTGAAGCCTCCTTTTGGCATTGCAACCCTCCTAATGTCTGCAAAATCCTCATGCCCTGATATCCCTCCCTATCTCTGTAATCCCCACCACCCTCCAGTGCCCTTCTGGGGAACATGGCAGAGAAGATTTGTAGAGTCTGGACCATATTATGGAGGTAGAATTCTGGAAATTACA
The DNA here is from genome assembly GCF_047496795.1 of Chiloscyllium punctatum. Classification (NCBI taxonomy): domain Eukaryota; kingdom Metazoa; phylum Chordata; class Chondrichthyes; order Orectolobiformes; family Hemiscylliidae; genus Chiloscyllium; species Chiloscyllium punctatum. The sequence continues at coordinate 25,284,883 of NC_092745.1, read as the reverse complement.
GATTTGGTCTAATGAATGTGGTGTGAAGATTATTGGCGAGGACTCTAAAGAAAGGATTTTTGACTACTTGGAAAGCCGTAGTTAAATTAGAGACAGCATGGGTTTGTGAGGGGCAGGTCATGCCTCACAAACCGTATTGAATTCTTTGAGGATATGACAGAATACATTGATGGCTCATTCAGAAAAGAAGGATGATTGGGATACAGGGAAATCTGTCTGTCTGGATACAGGATTGGATGGCCCAGTAAAGACAGAGTATGACGGCAGATGGACAGTATTGAGCCTGGAGCTCAGTGACCAGTGGGGTTCTGTAACAATCGGCTCTGGGACTCTGCTCTTTGTGATTTTTGTAAATGACTTGGATGTGAATGTTGGAGAGTGGGTTAGTAAGTTTGCCAATAACATGAAGGTTGATGGAGTGATGGGTAATGTGGGAGGGCTGTTGTAGGTTGCAATGGGACATTGACAGGACACAGAGCTGGGCTGGAAGTGACAGATGGAGTTCAATCTGGAAAAGTGTGAAGTGAATCATTCTGGAAGGTCGAACCTGAATATAGAATACAGGGTGAAAGGCAGAATACTTGGCATTGTGGAGGAACAGAGAGATCATGGCGTCCATGTCCATAGATCCCTCAAAGTTGCCACGCACGTTGATAGGGTTGCTAAAAAGTCATATGTTGTGTTGGCTTTTCTTAGCAAGGGGATTGATTTCAAGAGCCGTGAGGTTTTACTGCATCTTTATAGCATCCTGGTGAGACCACACTTGGAATATTGTGTTCATTTCTCATCCCATCTTTACAGGAAGGGTGTGCAAGTTTTAGAGAGTGGACACTGGAGATTTACCAAGATGCGGCCTGGAATGGAGGGCATTTCTTATGGAGAAAATTTGAGGGAGATAAGGCTTTTCTCATTGGAGAGAAGAAGGGGGTGGGGTGTCTTGGTAGAGGTGAACAAGGTGGTGAGATGCACAGAGTGAGTGAATAGTGAGGGACTTTTTCTCCTATGGCATAAATGGCTATTACACAGCGGCATAATTTTAAGGTGAATGGAGGATGGATAAGAGGATAGAGAATAGTAGGTGGTTGGATGGACTGCCAATGGTGGTAGTAAAATTAGACACATTCAGGACATTTAATAGACTCTTGGACAGACACATGGATAATAGTAAAATGAAGAGTATGTAGGTTAGTTTGATCTTATAGTTGGATAAAAGGTTGGCATGAAATCATGGCCGAAGGGTCTTGGGCTAAACTGTTCTGCGTTCTGTGTTCTGTCCGATAAACTGGGTAATAAGCTCAGATCAGTGTAAAAAGAATATGGCATTCAGGAGGAGCTCGTGAACTGGATACAAAATTTGCTTGATGGTTGTAGACAGAGGGTGATGGGAGACATGTTGTTTTTCTGACTGGAGGCATGTGCCCAGCGGTGGAGGGGGTCCCCTGTTGTTTGTCATTTGGATAAATGGTTTGGATGGGAATATTGGTTTCCTGGTAAGTAATTGTTTTGGGTGTCACTGAAATTGGTGGTAAAGTGGACAGTGAAGAAGGTTATCTGTGATACAACAGGATGAACAGTACTGCTGGGATAGTGGGCTGAAGAATAGCAGATGGAGTTTAATTAGATAAAGGTGAGGTGTTCCATTTTGGTGAAACAAACTAGGGTGGGACTTGTACAGTTAATGTTCGGGCCCTGGGTAGTGTTGTCAGTCAGAGACCCAGGGATGCAGGTACATAGTTCTTTGAAAGTGGTGTCACAGGTAGACAGGCTGGTGAAGCAGGTGTTTGGGGTGATTACCTTCATTGGGGAGAGCATTAAGAGTAAGAGTTGGGATGTCATGTTGTATCTGTAAAAGATATTGGTGGGGCCACCATAAAAACATTGTTGATCAGGAGGAAGAACTCCTCTAGTCACTTACTTCCTTTAAGGAAGAGCATTAAATATTCTAACCTGGTCTGGCCAACATTTGATTCCAGACCCACAGCAATATGGCTGACTCTGAGCTACCCTCTGGGTAATTAGCAGAGGGGTCAAAGAATGTTAGTCCAGGCAGTGACACCCACATCCCATGAATGAATAAATAAAAATACATATGTCCCTCCCAACCTCTGCAAACCCCTCCAGCTGCAGCAATCGTACTGGCTTTGTAACACCGTTCAGACCCTGACCACTCTCTGTAACTCTCTCACCACCTCCAGCACCTTCACCTCTCCCTGTTCCTATTGTGTCATTAAACCCTGACCATGGTTCCCCTTCCCACAGCCCTCCTCCTGCTAGCAGACCCTTTGCAAACTATTTAACATTTACTCCTAAAACACTCTCTCACTTCAGGAGTTTAAGTACTTTTTGGTGATCTTCTCAGCCTCATATAGTATGATCCCTTATGTCCTGAGTGCCGGACCAGTGGGGATTTCTTGCTGAGGTTTTTACTGTTTAAGTGTAATGTCCTTCTGTTGAGTGTTTTACACTGTTCCTTCAAATATATTCTGCTGTCTATTTACAGGCACATGTTTCAGTCTGTTTAGCCTGTTTACCTTGGTCAGTTCTCCTCTCACAAACATGTCATTGGCTAATTTATTTTCTAGTTGTAGTTTGTCCTTTCTGTGATTCACTTTAAAACTTTATATTTATTTAAACTGCACTTTATCACAATTTCCCGAAGGATCTCTGCAGGTGACATTACTCATTCACTAAGTTTCATTACACGGTCGCTCTGCGATAGTTATGTCCCTTAACAGTTTCACAATGTGTTTTTCAAAGAAACACTGAAAATAAATTAACAGAACTCCTCTTCCAATATCAATGTTGACCGTGTGTTGTCCCAGATTATACAAATATTGAAGTTTTCCAAAATTATCACAATGTGTTTGTCAAAAAATTCCAATGAGTTCCTGTGTAATGCAGTGATGAGCAATGGAATGCTGTTCGGTGGCTAAAACTGTTCTGCTGCTTGTGTCCTTGGCAAGTAGTAGCCAGAATTTACATTCAGACTGACTCTACTTCATGATCTGCGGCCGAATGCTTCCTCTGTAATGCCTTTGGTATCCATTATTGTTAGCGTTACCCATTTTGCCCGAGTTTCTGCAAGTTTGTGAACTATTGAATATTCCTGTTCTCCTTTTGTTCGTCCTGTCACCACGTATCTCTGGTGTTTAAATGTCTTTCACCTCTGTGTCACAAATCCATCCACCTGATTGAAGAGACTTCGTCTATTCCAAAAAATACGTAATTTATGCTTTCCCACAATTTCCTTTCACAAATCGATTCGCTGATGTGTCATCCTGTCCCATCCTGTTCCTTTCTGCTTGTTTATGGCCAAATTCCCATGCTGTTCTGATGAGTCACCTTTTCTCTTTGGATTTGGAAAACTCCTTTCACCTGAACCCTGTCCCTGCGTCCTCTCTGTCAGTTTAAAGTCCTGTCCATAAACCTACTGACATGATTGGCCATGTCACTGGCCCCTGCACAGTTTCAGTGGGACCTTCGGAATGGATTTTTTTTAAAAGTCAAGTATGGGATACGGATGTCTCTGGCTAACCAGCCTTTCTTGCCCAGCCCGAGCTACCGTTCAGCTGAGTAGCTTGCTCAGCCATTTAAGAGGGTAATTGAGAGGCAAACGTTTGGTGTGGGGATGTCATGCAGACCACGTGAGGATGGGCAGATGTCCGTCTTGAAAAGCGAAGTATTTGGATCTATTGTACATCAGTAATGGTTTTTATAGATTGCCAATTACTATTTTTTAAATAATTTATTTCCGATTCCACCATTTCAGATGGTGGGGTTCAAACCTTCCTCCCCCGAACATTAGCTGAGGTTTTGGATACATGCTCTAGCAATAACACCACTAGGCTATCACTTCGCCTGCTCACAGGCTATTCACCCCTGAACACTGATACCAGTGCATCCTGGAGACAAACCTGTTTTTCCTTCATGATTGTTTGATCCTGATACCTTCCTGCAATCTGGTGATAATACTCAGTTTCTCTCCATGTAGTATTCCTCATTGTGGGTGTCCAATTTCTGCCTTTGTCAGTGTCTCTCACCTTACAGCTACTCCAGATCCTGAGCCAACAGAATTCTCCACTCCAGGGAGACACAACAGCACAGGCCAGGAATGGAGACTGGGATTTTCCAGATCTCTGTGGGACTCACTGCCATTCTCTATGTGTAATCCTCGAAGGGCTTTTGCCCGAAACGTTGATTTCACTGCTCGTTGGATGCTGCCCGAACTGCTGTGCTCTTCCAGCACCACTAATCCAGTATTTGATTTTCAGCATCTGCAGTCATTGTTTTTACCTAATTTCCAATCCTGCCTATTTCTCTATCTCCTGCAGGTATTCAGGAAAAATAGACTTCCCAACTACTGGGTATTTTGTCCATCACCACATTGAAGATGGTTGGTCAGCTAGAGAGACAAAGGGCAGGGAGATCTAGAACCTTCAAGAAATTCTGCAGTGAGGTAACATCACTCACAGCGAACAGAGCAGAGAGCAATGAGAGGGCTCCAACCATTGGCTAACAAGACATGACGATACAGTGTTGGAGGGGGAGCACAGTACAGATACACCCCAGGACAATCACCACCCCTCGTGTAAGTTTTGTTGAACTGAGACAGCATCGGGAGTGTCACAGATATCTATCCAGGCTTGTGATGTCTTCGTGAACATCAGTATAACAGAGGGGAAAGCAGGCTTCCCATGAGTGTGTGGGAATGCTGCCTGGGATCTTTCTGTTCTATGTTCTCTCTCCAACACTGTACATTTAACATGTCTCGTGGACCAGTGTCTTCAATAATTTTTAACTCCTATAACAGTTCCTGTTCCTGTAACCTCCTCCCTTCCTGATAGTCCCTTCACAGATTTGAAATATACTGCATTCCAGACTCCATAGCCATCGCTGTAATTTGCTTCAGTGCCTACAACATGCCTTATCCCAGTAGTCATCTCCTCTAATAACTGGAGAAAGAGCCATGCAGATCAGAAACAGTTCCTTCGATCCAACTAGTCCATGCTGAACATGGTTCCTGAACGAGTCGCATTTGCCTGCGTTTGGTCCCTATCCCGTCAAACCTTCTCCTCTCCATTTACCTGCCCAAATGTCTTTTCCATGATGGAATTGTACTTTTCTCTACCACTTCAGCAGCAGCTCATTCAATATGTGAACCATTCTCTGTATAGAAATGTTCTCCTCTGGTCGTTTTTAAGTATTTCCTCTCCCACCTAATATTTCTGTCCTCTATTTATGGATTCGTGTACCCTGGGGTAGAGACTTTCACAACTCACCCTATGTATACCCATCCTGTTTTTATAAACCTTTATACGGTCACCCCTCAGCCAGCTACACCCAATGGAAATATGAAGGATAGTGATACAAATATCTCTGCAATGTTCCCCACTGCGACTTTGCCTCAATGTTCTGGGATACACTTGTTCAGGACCTAGGGCTTTCTCTACCTTTGTGTTCTCAGACCTCCATCACCACCTCTTCTGTAATGGGGATGCTTTACAAGACATCACTGTTTCTTTCTTTTGTTTCCTAATCTTTGTCCACAGTACTTGCTGACATGAAATATTCATTTCAGGTCACGGCCATCTCCTATGGTTCCAGGCATAGATTGCCTCATTGATCTTTGAGGGGCCTTATTGTCTCTCAAGTAGCTTTTTTGTACTTGTATGCTGTAGAATCTTTTTGGATTATCCTTAACCTTATCTGCCAAATCTATCTCATTCCCCCCATGTTGCTTTCCAGCTTATCCATCCTCTCTGTTTCTGTCAAACCCTGCAGTATCAGTAACATCTTCATCAATCTTCGCTCCATTTGCAGTTTCAGAATATGCTTCCTAAATCAGGATGATCAGAATTCTACACAGTACTCCAACTGGAGACCCAGCAATGTCTGATACAGCCGTACCATGATGGACCAACTCATGTCCTCAATGCTCTGACCCATGAGGGCTAGTGTGCCTAATCTGCTTTCTCCTTCCTGTCCACCTGTGATGCCACTTCGAAGGAACAATGTAAATGCAGCCCTTGGTCTCTCTCCATTCGACAACACAGTCCAGAGCTCTGCTATTAATTGTATTAGTCGTCCCTTGTTCGTCTTAACAAAATCAAATACCTGAATTCTGCTCCATCTTTTATTTCTTAACCCACTGGCTCAATTGGTTAAGATAACCTTTGATAATTGTATTCACTGCCCACTATAACTCTTATTTTGCTATCCACAAACTTAGTAACAATAATTCATATATTCTCGATTATGTCAATAATACACATGCGTGACCACAGCACCAATGCTGATGGCACACCGCCGGTCAGAGGCCCCCAGTCTGCACAACAACCCTCTCCCACCATCCTCTGTCTCCTACTGTCAAGCCCATTTTGTGTCCTTTTGTCTTGCTCTCCCTGATCCCTTGTGATCTAACCTTACTAACCAGTGCACCACGATAAACCCTGTCTCAGGCCTTGCTGAAGTCAGGATAGACAACGTCTACTGCTCTGCCTTCATCCATCTCCTTGGTCACCTCTTCAACAAACTCTATCAAGTTTGAGAGACATGAATTTGTATGCACAAAGCTATGCTGACTATCCCTAATCAATCGTTGCCTTTCCAAATGCATGTAAGTCCTGTCCCGTGGAATTGCTTCCGACAACATTTGCACCACTGACATCAAGCTAATTGGTGTTTATGTCCCCAGCTTTCCGTCGCAGCCTTTCCTAAATACTGGCCCAACATTAGGCAACTTCCAGGCTCCGAGCTCACCACCCGTGGCTGTCAGTGATAGAAATATCTTTGTAAGTTTCTTCCCTAACTTACCCCAATGTCCTGGGCTATACTTGATTAGTTCCCAGGGAGTTGTCTAATTTTAATGTGTTTGAAAACCTTCAGCACCTCCTGTTCTCCAATGTGGACTCTTTTGAAAACATCACTGTTTATTTCCCTGATTTCCAGTGTGTTTTCCACAGTAAATTCTGTCGTGAAGTGTTTGTTTCGGACCACACCCATTTCCTGTGGCATCATTAATCTTTAAGGAGTCAAATTCTGTCCCGAGTTAATCTTCTGTTGTTAATATACTAGTAGAATCTCTCTGGATTTTCCTGAACCTTCTGTTCCAAAGCTCTGTCAGTTCCCCTTTACGCCCTTATGGTTTCCATCTTTAGAGTAATACTACACCCACAATGTTCTTCAAGGGATTGACTGAATCCAGCTGGCTGTATATGACATGTGTCCCCTTTTGTCTTGACCAGAACCTCAATATCCCCAGTCATCCAATTTTTCCCACTTGAGTCAGCATGGTCCTTCACACTAACAGGAATATGCTGGCCCTGAAATCTTAATTTATCTCTCTTTTGAAAGAATCCCACTTGCCCGACGTTCCTTTACTAGCAAACAGCCTCCACGAATCAACTTTTGGACAGTCTTGCCTAATACCTTCTGGACTGGGGCAAGGCCACTTTTGATCTTTAACTTGTGGACCAGGCCTGTCCTTTTCCATCGCTATTTTCAAACTAATAGAATTGTGGTGACTTTGCAAAAGTGCTCCCCCACAAACACTTCAGCCCCTTTCTTTACCTTGTTTCCCAAGGGGAGGTCAGGTTTTATCCCTTTCTCCAGTCGGGCCAGTTACGTCCTGATTGAGAGAGTTTTCTTGAACACACTGAACAAATCCCTCCCATCCCAGCTGTGAACACTCTGGCAGTCCCAGTCTAGGTTTGGAAAGTTAAAATCCCCGACCATTACATCCCTATCATTCTTACAGATCTCTGAGATCTCCGACATATTTGCTGCTCAATTTCCCGCTGACTACTGCGGGCCTGTAGTACCGTCATATCAAACTGATTATTCATTCTTATTTCTCAGATCCACTAACATACCTTCACTGGGCGATCCTCGGGAATATCCTCTCTCAGTGCTACAGTGATGTTTTCACTGATCCACTCCCCCTACTTTCTTGTCTCCCCTTCTATCCTTCCTGTTGAATCAGTCGTCTGGAACAATGATCTGCGAGTCCTCTCCGTCCCTCAGCTGTCAGGCATTTGACATCAAAATAAATGCAGCTTAATTCATCAGTTTTCCCTCATTGCCTGCCGTGCTCTTACCTGGTTATCAATTGAAATTACTCTGCTGAAATTCTGTCCCTGCCTCAACCCTCAGTCTGCAGCCTGAGGTCATCCCCCTCACTGTGGACCACACCCTCACCTTTCACGTCTTTTGCAAACCTCCTAATGAAAACTTCTGCTTTCACATCTGAGTGATTAATGCCCCTCATATGTTCCTCCCCATCTCTGTGATATTCTTCAGTTACTGCATTTCTCATTCTTTATCTCCAGAGCTTCCAATCCCCCTGATCGATGTAAGGATATTGATCCCGTGCAGCATGTTTAACACCTGTAGCAGCCTCCAACTCCTCAATGTATCCTGTCCCTGTAACCTCCTCAAATACTACAGCTCACTGTCTTTGTAATACCTTCCAGTATCTGCAACCCTGTTGATTTCTGTAACCTCCTCCAGAACAGCACTCCACATCTCTGTGTAACTGATGGGAATGCTGCAAACCTGCCTTCACAGTCCTCAGTAGCTCTCTGAGCATCTACAGACCTACAACCCTCAGTATCTCTGGCTCCTCCATTCCCTACACTTCTCCCTGGCTGTGTGAACTGATCCAGACCCTTCAACCCTCTCTATCTCCCTTTCTCCTGCAGCTCCAACTATTGTCCATGTCAGTGTAACTCCCAGCACCAACAATCCTACCGGGCTCTATAAACTCCTCCAGCTCCAACTGTCTACAATCAGTGCCTACAATCCTCCCTTTCTCCTAAAACTTCTGGGCTCCAACTACCACCAATATCTGTGTAATCTCCAGTCCCGAGAACCCTCCCAGTCTCTGTATTTCCTGAAGCTCCAACGACCACACCTATCTGTGTAATCTCTAGTGCCTATATTCCTCGCTATCGCTGTAACTCCTTCAGGACTGATAACCCCGTAAATCTCCTTGACATCTTTCAGCCCGACAACCTATCTGATTTCTAACCACCAACAATGATCTCAAACCACCCGAACTCTGTAACATCCTCCAGTCTCGACAACCCATCTTTTCTCTGTTAGCTTCTCTGGTAACTGTATTCCCCTTCATCTCCGGTTACAGATCCTTGCTCAGTGAAACAATGTCTCAGTACCGAATCTGTAAGAGCACAAGAATCTTCAGTGTATCAATAAATTTGCCTAATTTTCTAAATTTTAACGACTGCAAGTTCAACCTTCTCCACCTCTTCTCATCAATATCCCTCCATTTTGAAGACCAGCCTGGTGAACCTTCTCTGGGCTGCCTCCAATGCAAGGACATTTTCCCTCCAGATAGAGGACCAAACCTGTTCACAGTATTCTCAGTGTGGGCTGACTGGAGTTCTCTAAAGTTGTTACAAGCCTTCCCTATTTTTATTCTCCATTCCCTTTGAAATCAATGCCAGCATTCCATTTGCCTTCTCTATGTCCTGCTGGTCCTGTATTCCACCTTTGAGATTTATACACGATGATTCTCAAGTTACTCTGTGATGTAGCTTTCTGCAGTTGATCTGAAACCAAGAGTTGACAGCAATAATCAGGAAAGTGCTGGAATGTGTGGTAAACAATATGTCAGAAATGATGACTGCACACTTAGAAACCTATGGAAAAAACGCAGACCATAAGACCATCATGTATAGGAGCAGAATTAGGCCATTCGGTCCATCGGGTCTATTCCACTATTTGATTATGGCCGAATTGTTTCTCAACCCCAGTCTCTCACTTACTCCGGGTAACCCTTGATCTCCTTATTCATCAAGAACTGAGCTATCTCTGAATTTGATACATTGAATTACTTAGCATCCACAGCCCCATGATGCAGTGAGTTAAACATATCCATCACCCTCTTGATGAATAAATTCCTCCACATCTCTATTCAAAAGGGCCCTCCCTTCACTCTGAAGCTGTGCCCTTGGCCCCTCGTCTCTCCTGCTCGTGGAAACATCTTGCCCCCGTCCACTCCATCCAGGCCCCTCAGTATTCTGTAAGTTTGAATAAGATTCTACAGCCTAAACGTCGTCAAGTGCAGACCCAGAGACTTCACCTGCTCTTCATATGACACAAAATTCATCCCTGGGATCTTTCTTGGAAACCCATTTCTCGTACGCTTCATATTCTTTGTCCAGACTCTTAATGTACAATGTGTAGAGTGTCATCCCAACACTGACACCTGCGGTGCTCCCCTCATCACCAGTTCCCATCGTGAAAAAGACCCCTTTCTTCACACACTCTGCCTTGTGCCAATCAGACAAATCCTCTATCCATGCTCAGCATGTTGTTCTGAAACGGAAATGTCATTTCACACTCACTGCTGGGTTTATTTTTCTGTCTGGCTGTAAACAGCAGAGTTTCCCCATTACCTTCCCATCTGTAATTCCCTGGAGAAGGTGGTGGGGAGCTGCCTTCCTGACCCACTGCAATCCTTTGGGTGTAGGGACAGACACAGTGCTGGGAGGATGGAGCATGGCTTGGAGGGCACCTTGGAAATGCTGGTATTCCTGTGCACCTGGAGCTCCTGTCCTTCCAGGGAATAGTGGTTCCGGCTTTGTGAAGTACTGTTGAAGTGGCCTGCCTGAGTGACCATAATCCTACTTGTAGATCTTTTATTCCTTCATTCGTTGGTGAACATGAGCTTTGTTGGCTGGGCCAGCATTTATTGTTGATTTGGAGTTGTCCCTGAGAAGGTGGTGGTGAGCTGCCTTCCTGAGACACTGCACCAGCCGTTGGAACTGTTATTATCTGTGTCCCCTCCAGCAGGCGCTACTCCTCATGTCTGTAACTGCATACAGACAATGCAGCTCTCCCTTTTATATCTGACATCCTCCCCGACTTATAACTCTTGTAGTTCCTCACAACATCTCACCTCTTCCATTCCCATCTGTGCTAGAGATCTCTAAAATTCCTTTGTTCTTGTTTAAACGTCTGATCACCTAAAACCTCTCCCTTTTTAAATTTGTAACCCCTTCAGTTTCTGCAACTCTCCATATAACTGCAATCAATGATAGCACAGGTTCCCTTCCTAAATCTCTGTAATTACAATGGTTGCATGTGCTAAATTGGCACTTTTCATCCTCCTTATACATCTCAGGGTTTTCAGGCCCTACATTCCCACTATTTGGAATGCTCCCATTCTCTGCACCTCCTCATGTCCTGAGGGTCCTTGAACACCACCAGTGCTCCAAAGGTTTATAATCCCTCCAGTTACTGCAAGTCTTCTAACTCTGTAATATCCAACAGTCTCCAGCACCATACAACACTTGTTGACTGTCAATTTGCATTTGTTGAAGACGACACATCTCTGTGAGCAGCTCAGAAAAAGCCCTTTAGACTCTACAAAGCTCCGTCATGAATAAGCCACTATCTCTCTATGTCCTTTGCCTTCATCAGTATCTGCAACTCTTGCTGTATCTTCCAGCAAACTTCTTCAGTTGCTGCAGGTCTGCCCAGCTCCCCAGATAACCTGTTCCATTCCATATAGCTCACCCAATCACTGTAACACCCTCTGCTCTGTCTAATCCTCCTCTTTCCCACTGTCTTCCCGGCACAAAAGTAATTCTGTAAGAATGGGATGTTATAAATCTCAGCTGAGGCTTGAGGCCTACCATTACCTGGGAGTCACAAGGGGAGAGACCCTGAGAGAGAGTGGGAGAATATTAATCAGTAGCGAGGGTCGGGACCGACTGGGACTTGGAGTTGGAGAAAAAGCAGAGCAGGAGGCTCGAAACCAGCACCGAGTCACAGAGGGAGTGACCGTGTGAGGGAGCAACTTGGAGCAGGAACATGAGGCTCACTCACACCTGGAAGTTACAGAGGCAGCAAAGTGGGAGGATATAAATCAGCACTGAGGATCAAGGCTGAGTCATACCTGGGAGTTACAGAGACGGTGACCCTGTGAGGGAGCAGAGTGGAGTGGGAGCTGGAGGATTACACATCCCTGGGAGTCACAGAGACAGTGACCCTGTGAGGGAGCAGAGTGGAGTGGGAGCTGGAGGATTACACGTAAGTAGGAGTTACATAGACAGTGACCCTGTGAGGGAGCAGAGTGGAGTGGGAGCTGGAGGATTACATGTCCCTGGGAGTCACAGAGACGGTGACCCTGTGAGGGAGCAGAGTGGAGTGGGAGCTGGAGGATTACATGTCCCTGGGAGTCACAGAGATGGTGACCCTGTGAGGGAGCAGAGTGGAGTGGGAGCTGGAGGATTACATGTCCCTGGGAGTCACAGAGACGGTGACCCTGTGAGGGAGCAGAGTGGAGTGGGAGCTGGAGGATTACATGTCCCTGGGAGTCACAGAGATGGTGACCCTGTGAGGGAACAGAGTGCAGTATGAGCTGAAGGATTACACATACCTGGCAGTTACAGAGACGGTTACCCTGTGAGGGAGCAGGGTGGAGTGGGAGCTGGAGGATTACACGTACCTGGGAGTCACAGTGATAACCTTCTGCTGCTGGGACCTGCCTGCACTGAGTTTGGAAGAAGTGCAAGAGCCATCACAGAAAAGGCTGTAAGTTCATTGGCTGATAAATACACCGTTATTAACGACTATCAGTTAATTGCTGTGAGTCAGCAAAGTTATTTTTTCAACTTCTGAAGTAAGGTTTGAACTCAGAAATAAGAGAGAATGTGAAATTCTGAGCCAATATAGTCAATTACCCTCAGTAAGCCACAGTGGAATACGGGACTTAACCATATTGTTATTTCCCGGATGTTAACTTCATTCTAAGTAATTATTTAAGTTATTCTAGACTGTTGGATTTTACGACATGGCAAGACATATTTGTCAGATGGAAATTGTGTTCTGTTACATTGGGAAGTCATAGCCCCTGCTCGTGTCCTAGATGAACACGGGTCTCAGAGATCAGACAGTGCTAGAGACTCTGTGATGCTGAGAGTTATGGGGATAGCACACACAGAGAGCAGATCACCCTGCAGACTTGACAGACTGGAATAAGGAAGGGAATGGGGGACTAGGCAATCGAAGAGAAACAGTCAGGGAATCCAGGAATACAGTGATATCTCCCTCCCAATTTAGTTTCCCAGTTTGGAAGCTGATTAAGGTGTAGGCTGCTCAAGGGAGGGCAGTCAGAGACATGTCTGTGACCCCACAAGCAACCTGACTGTACAGGATCAGAGGGAGAAGGAAGAAGGAACAATAGGCACAGGAGATTCAGGAAATTGAAGAAGATGTCAGTGTTTCTGTAATTCCAGGATCGTGGGGTTAAGAATGTCACTGTGTCTGCAGGACATTCGTCTGGGGTACAGTGAGCAGTCCAAGGTCACGTCCATGCTGATAGGAATGATCTGGGTAGGAAGGGTGAAGTGGTCTGGGAATCAGAATTTAGGGAGCTAGGTGGATGGTTAGCAAGCAGGACCTCAAATGTAGCAATCCCTTGGTTACTGCCAGTGCCGTGTCAAAGTGAGAACAGAACTCTGAATTTTAGGTGGATGAGAGTGTGACTGGAACGATGGTGCAGCAGGAAGGGCTTCAGATCCCTGGGACATTGGGACTGGTTCTGATGAAGGCAGCAATTGTGCAAGGTGGATGGGCTAATGTGACAGAGCCGGGACTGAATATCTTACGTGTTTTTTTTTGGGAGGGATTGAAAATAACTTGGCCTGTGCTTAGGATCGAAAAAGGAATATTAGAGGAGACTACCAGGATTCTCAAAATATTGGGAGATACATTTGGTACTAACTTACAACAACAAATGTATCAGTGGAAGATGGAGCAAGAAAGAAAGCTTTAATCTGAGGTTCTCTGCATAGACATGAATACTCGGAGTGTGTGGAGTTACAGATACAGATTGGTGTGTCTAAATCTGGCTCAAGAAATGGCAGGACTGGGTGTCAAATATTGCTGGGGATAAAGAATTCCAAAATGATAGAAGTGAAGGGAAAAGATGAAGGGAAAAGTACTGGTTTAAATTAGCATTAGTTTAGGAGTCCAAGACAAAGATGATCCATCCAAGGACACAATTAATTTGGCTGGAGCTATAGAACAAAAAAATATACAATTACACTGTGAGGTACAGTCTGTCGGCCAGAAACCAAAAAAAATGATGGAGAGAATAAATATTAACTGATATTAACTGTGTTATTGGTGTTGCAGGGTCACGAGGTTCGAGTATTCCTAAGATTACATGGAGGAGAGCTTACTGCAGGAGTATGTGTCCAGCCCAAGACAGCATGTACTGTTGGACCTGGTCCTTGGAAAAAGATGGGGCAAGTAGATCCAGTGTCAGTAGGGGAAGAATTTGGGGCACAGCGATCATTTTATTGTAAAGTTCAGGATGATGGTAGTGAATGATATAAGTAATTGAGAGTGAGAAACATTAGTTGACTGAGAGCAGCCTTCAATGGGGCAAGACTGAAGCTGGGAAGGTTTGACTGGAACAGCAATTTGATCAGAAAATGACAAACTGAACCATGGGCTCTCTGCAAAGACGAGATGGCTTGGGTCCAGTTGAGGAATGGACCCTCAAATAGGAACAGCAGGATAAACAATCCCAATGCTGCTTCGTGTGAGTAACAATAGAATTTGTGTCAGATGGAAAATCGAATTAAGAGCCATGAGGAATGCTGGAGATTCAGAGGGGAGATGGTAGAACAGAGGGGAATTATGGGAAAACTGAGAGCCACCATAGAGCTGTCCCGGAATCCTCCTGTGGGCCCCTCATAACGAGCGTATCAAAAGATGGAGTAAGGCTGCGTCAAAATTAGAAAGAGGATTTATACCTGGAAAAAGATCTTCACAAGTAGTTAAGATGCACTTAGATGCGTTGTAGATGCATGTTTGACTGAAACATTCAGGAGGCGATTAGATGGTATTTGATACAAAACAAATGTGAGGATATGAATGAAGGAGAAGTACATTACTCAGCAAAGAGTTCAGTTGAAGAGCTGGTGTAGCCATGATCGACCATATGACACCCTTCTGTGCCAAAAGGCGTCTGTGTCATTCCGTGTGATGTCTTGAGAGTCCTCCAAATCCATAAATATCCCGTCTTTATAACCTCGTCGATCCTGTATGATACATTCTAAATCTCCATCAGCCAATGTCGCCGTCCTTATCTCTGTAACTCATACAGGCCATACAAACCTTCTTTCTCTGGAATCTCCTCCAGCCCCAATAACCTTTCCTCTCTATAAAATATTTCTCAAGTCTTTACAGCTCTCCCCTTCTCTGCAACTATCTGATCCATAGAAACCTAATCTTTGCAATCTCCTCCAATCCACACAACAATCAGCCTTACTAACCTCCTCCTGCCCTGACAGATTGCAATATCTCCATAAACTCCAGCCACAACAGTGTTCATTATATCTCCAACATTCTCCAGCACTGACAACACTGCCAATCTATTTTCTTTGCTCCAGTTCCTACAATTTTCCCTGTTGTGTAACCTAATCCAATGTCTAACCAGCTGTGTAACATCCTCTAGTCCCAACCATGCTCCTGATTCTGTAACCACCTTCTGCTCCGACACAGCTCACTGTCTCTGCAACCTCCAGATTCTAAACCCGTCCTGATCTCTGGAAATTCCCCCAACCCTCCCTCTCTCTGTAATATCTACCAGATGTTAAAACTGAAATAAATCCACAGAGGCTGGTATCCTGTTACCAAATCACCTTTTATTTCTTCATGCATGATCCATGGCACTGACCCAAGCTAGCTCAGAGCCGGCTCTTATAGTTAACAGAGCCCCTGATGCTTCTGTTCATTTCTGAGCCAGGATTCCCTGATTAGAAACGGTTAACAGTCCCAATCAGTTAACACGTATTAATGAGATTTGCCTGACTGACCTCGTTCCAATCACTGTAAAAACACTCCACGTATCTCTAAGGTTAATTAACACCTACAAATCCGCTCGTATCTGAAACCTCCTCCAGTTTCACCAATTCTGTCTCTGTAAATTTCCCCAATGGCAGTCCTGTACCTTTCAGTCGATCCTCCTGTTATCAATCTCCTGCAGGACCAATACAAGCTTTTTTTCCTGTTTTCTACAAACTCTTCATCTCAATGTTCTCCACCCAAAATGTCTCTTCCTAATCACTAACTGGTTCCAAAGACTCGGTCTGCCGTTTGTGTCTGACATTCTCCATAAGGAGGAAGGGGGTTTTGAAACAGGGAGCTTCATAGGGCATGGAGACCTTTACACAAATAGGAATGTTTGTAGAAACTAGTGGGTTTACAGAAGTGGGAAGGGTCATGGAACATGTCGGATGTTTCAGAGACTGGCAGTATGTAGGCACAGTGGACAGATTTTTTTTTATATCTGGAGCCGAGAGGTAAAGATAAATAAATCATGTGATAAATTGTCCAGGTAACATTTTCATCAGGTGTCGGGGAGGGTTTCTCTCTACAAGGCTCTCGTAGCCAGAATATTGATCTGGCTGCTCCAGCTTCATTTTCACTTCAACCAAAACCTAAAACTATTCTTGTCTTTGTAATCTTCTTCAGCCTCTAGAACAACCCATATTCCTGCAATATCCCATACTTTCACACAACTCCCTATCTCTCTAACCACCTCTGGACCCTACAGCAATCCTGGACTTTGCACTTGCTGCCATCCCTGAATTCTTTCCTAACGTTTCAACAAGGCCAATGAAATGGTAGTTTTCAATAGCATGAACCAGGTCAGATGGAGCTGTCATAATGGCGATGTGGCTCCAGTGTGACAACGACTGAGAACTGGATATATCAAAGGGGTTTACCATTTACACAGGAAGGATAAATAAGGCTAACTCAGTGAAGTACACTGTGTATAAAGATCGTGATCAGTATTATTGTGATGATAATCAATTCACACACTGCTCCTCGCCGTTTTCTCCCCTCATTCCTGCGTATTGATCCTGTCAGATATTGGTAACCCTTGAAAACTTCATAAAATAGTACAGTATAGAGGAAATCACTCTGCACACTGTCTACATTGGACAAGATGTCATGTTATTTTTGAAGCCCTAGTTCTCTCTCCCCAGAGACGATAGACTTTCCAGTTCAGCTCCCAGCATCTTTTTAAAATGGTTTGACATCTACTCCACTTCCATGCGTGACTCCCAGATCTCAACCATACTCTGGGTGAAATAACAACCTTCCTCAGTACTTCACTAATATTTCAATTAATTACATTTAATATTCACCGTTTGTAATGCAATTCTACAACAAGAGCAAAATGTTCTCTCCCTTTCTCCCCAGGCTCCTGACAATATGTGCACCCCAATCAAATCTCCTCTCAGTATCCTCCATTCCCCTATCTTTCCCCATAACTGCACTTCCACTGTCACAGGGTAACAGATCTCCCCTGTACCCTCTCCAGTCCAATTCCATCCTTCCATGTGATAGAGTGACCAGAACTGCACACAGTCCCCAAGCTGTGACTGAACACATTTTTAAACAGTTCCTGCATAAGCTTCCTGCTCTGAAATTCTGTATTTTGGCTGACAGAGGAAATCATGCCAATTGCTGCATTAAAAAGATTATTGATCTTTCCAGCTACCTTCATTTATCTGCCCACACTGACCATACTCTCATTTATTGTGTATTCCTCTCTATTGTTGATGTCTCCAAATGCCTTGCCTTTCATTTCTCTGGGTTGTTTGCTCCATTCACCTGGACCCCATAGTTTCTGGTTTTAAACATTCTGCCATGGGATCTCTTGTCAATTCCAAGAAATTCACATGCAGTTACAAGTAACTGCTTCAAACCAACACAGTCAGATTAATTACACACGATCTTCCTTGAAAAAATCAAGATCGACTGTCCTGGAGTCCCTGGGATTTCCTCAGTGACAGTTTATCCACTGTCTCAGAATTCTAGCCTCAACCTATTCAGTTAGTCCCTTGCTCCACATTAAACAAAGTTGCAGTGTTAGCCATTTTCCAGTCCTCCGGCACCATCCCTGCATTCAGGGAGGATTTGATAATGTAGGTAAGTATAAGGCAGGGGATTTTCCCCGGAACTGTTTAACAGTCTGGAACATTGTGTTACCCCTTTTTAAGGAATTGAATCTCCTGTATAATTCTCCGCTCCAAGTTTGTTTCTCCCAATATTTCATCCCTATTTTGATTCAGACAGACAGATGCCTGAACCATCTTATGATTTGGTCAAGTCTCATTTTAATCGGGTTTCATGGAGGGTTTCTCTCCACAAGGTGAATTGCATTTTCTCATGATACCATCCCCAAACTGCCTCATCCCCAAACTACCCTACCTGCCTGCGTGGTCTTCCTCTCATCTGACACTAACGTGATGATTTTTCCCCTTCTTCATAAGAATTGCCCTCTGCCTGGATACCCCAGAACTTACCAGCCTCCCTGTTTCCAGGAGCCATCCTTAAAAAGTCATTTTACTCTTGGATTGTGAAGTCGAAATTGGCCTGGACATGGCAGAAGGGATAAAACTGGGGGCCCACTTTGTGGCCAAGGCCCTGGTCCTGGTGTATGACATGGTGCATGAGAGGGACATTATCTTCCTCCAGGGATTGCAGGGGAAGCTCTACCAGACCCTGCCAGCTTGGTCAGAGTCTGATCCCTGGGTCAGTGAGGTGCCAGCCTTCTGGGTGAATGTCTATCAGTATAGGAAGGAGGTCAGTGACCTTCTCCCTGCACCAGGGTAAGTGCCACCATCTGCACTTTATGACCTCACTCTCACTCTCTCTGTTACTGCACCCGCCTCTCACCAAGGCTCATGTTCTCCCACTCTCACTGAATGCAGCATCTTCTCTCAGTCTCTCTAATCTCTTTTCTGCCCCTCTGCCCAACTCTGCCTGGTGTCTGTGCTGCCTACTCACTCACTCAGCACACCTCGACACCTTTCCCCCAGCTGTCCCAGCACTAACAGCTGTACCAACCAATTCCATTTCCCTAATCCTTCTTGAAAATTCTCACATTCCGGAAGCAACCATCCCACACTAGGGCACAAAGGGCGAAGAGGGATATGGGGCAACCTAACATTCATCTCCTCACCCCCTCACAGGGGAAGGATCCTGACCCTAACAACCACAAGAGGCTGACTGACCATGTCCAAGTTCCCGGACTGGGATCTGAGACTCCCCCTGACTAACTGTGCTGGGCACCATGACTGATTGTGGACAATGATATCAAGCTTCCTGGGTTTGTGTCCCTGCAAAACACCAAGACAACACAGCAGACGGGTGAATCTGGTAGCTCTAGCTGAGGGGAAATGCTGGTAAAGGCAGAGTAAGGCAAGGCAATAATTCTGTGAGCATTTAAGTCAGCTCAAAGTGAGTGTGTACAAACATGGAGTGATCAGCCCAGAGGGACAGTCCATGAGCTGGGTGTGTGTCCCTGAGCACAGTGTCCTTGGAGCAGCATTGATTGTGTACAAACATGGAGTGAGCAGCCCAGAGGCATCAAACCATGAGCTGTGTGTGTGTTTCCCGAGCACAGTGTCCTTGCAGCAGCATTGCAATGAGAGTTGTCAGTGTACCCTGAGCTGCAGCATTGAAGTACTGAAGCGTACTGTCAGTGGGTCCGAGATGTGCTGGAAATGCATGGTGAGGCTGGCATGTGTCAGATGCCATCATTGGTGGGTGTGTACATGCAGCTTCTCTCTGTGCAGTGTCCCCCGAGACGTTGCTGATCAGGATAGAAGTCTGCAGGAGCGAGCGGCGAGATGGAGTCACCAGGTAACAGGTCTGACTTTCATGTCAATTCTCCATATTGAGTTTCCCCACAGTGGGGGAGGATATGAAGCTGCAAGTTGATGAGGGGGTGGATCTACAATAATGTGGTTGTTGATCATCAGTAATCATTCAGTGAGGATCTCGCCTCTCCCGCGCTCAAAATCTTGACTTTAACAACAGTCCAGCACAGGTACAGGCCCTTCAGCCCAGCAAGCCCGCACTGTCGCATGATGCTGTTCTAAAGTTAAAACAAAAGTTTTTGCTCCGACACCCTCGATGTCATTCTATTCCCTACTTACTTATACTTGTGCTAATATCCCTCTTAAACCTTGCTATATTGGCTTCTTCCCCTCTATCTTTGCATTCCAGGCACTTTACATTCTGTCTGTAACAGCAAAAAAGCCTTACCTATCACATCTCCTGAACTTTCTCCCTTTTACCTAAAACCTACAGTCCTGAGTAATTGATACTTCTACTCTGGGGGGAAAAAAGCCTCTAGCTGTCCTTCTATCTATGCCTCTGATAATTTTGTAGATATCTATCAGGTAGCCCCATAGCCAATGATGCCCAAGTGCACACAAACCCTATATGTTCAATTTCTCCTTTTGGCTAATACCCTGCAAACCAGACAACATGCTGGTAAAATTTTTCCATACCCTCTCCAACACTTCAACATCGTGTGGCAACCAGTACTGTACACAATATTCTAAATGTACCTCGAAATAAGTCTCTCTACAGCTGCAATTTTCATACTGCATGCTCTGATGCATGTCTGCAAGTTTGCCATCAGTCTTCTTGATCACCCTATCCACCCGTGTTACCCCTTTCAGGGAACTGTGGAGCTGTACACCTAGATCCCTTCGGATGTTGATGCAATCAGTAGTTTTTCCATCCACTTTATACTTCTCTCCTGCATTAGACTTTCTAAAACGCATCATATCGCAACTGTCCAGATAAAGTTACATCTGTGTTTTCTCGGTCCAAGTCTGCGGCTGGCCTATATCCCGCTGTATTCTCTGGCAATCATCCTCACAATATGCACCTCCGCCAATCTATTTACAGATCACAAAAGCACTGACCCACCACTACTCTGTCTTCTCAGACCAAGCAGTTCTCTATCCATCTTACTAACTGATCCCCTTTCACTTCACCTTCTGTATGAGCCTGCCATAAGGAACCATATTAAAGGCCTTGCTAACATCCAAATGGCCAACATCCAGCCCCATTCCCTCATCAATCAATTTTGTCACTTCCTCAAAATATTCAGTCATGTTTGTGAGACATGATCCTCCCCACACAACTGTGTTTCCGGTTGCTAGTAAATCCAGATTAGAGTACTGTTGGAGCTGTACTCATTCAGACAAGTGATTATTCCATCATGTTCCTGACTTGAATCTTGGAGAGTAGATTACATTCCTTACAATGTGGAAACAGGGCCTTACATTCCTTACAGTATGGAAACAGGGCCTTCGGCCCAACTAGTCCATACCAACCCTCCGAAGAGTAACCCACCCAGACCGATTTCCCTCAGACTAAAGCGCCTATCAATATGGGCAGTTTAGAATTGCCAATTCACCTGACCTGCACATCTTTGGCCTGTGGGAGGAAATCACGCAGACACGGGGGGAATGTGCAAACTCCACACAGTCACCCAAGGCCGGAATTGAACCTAGGACCTTGGTGCTGTGAGGCAGCAGTGCTAAGCACTGAGCCATCGTGCCGTTCTTGATGGTTACCATATAGTGGGAGGTATTTGGGGCCGTACTGGTTACTGTACAGTGGGAGGTATGTCAGGCTGTGATGGCTACTGTACAGTGGAAGGTATGTCGGGGTGTGATGGATACTGTACACTGGTAGGTATGTCGGGCCATGATGGTTACTGTACGATGGGAGGTATGTCGGACCGTGATGGTTACTGTACAGTGGGAGGTATTTCGGACCGTGAAGTTGCATACTGTATGTGCTGTACAGAGTATGATTCTTCTGCTGCTGATGGCCTCTGTACCTCATGGCTGCATCATCATTAATTATTCAATCTGTTTAAATTCTGTCCCATTCAGTACTCAAGGGGCTACATATCATGGTGAGGAGGGTCTGCAAAATGTGAAGGTACCCCTTGCGCCATGACCATTCTTACTAATATTTGAGATGGAGAGGTGTATCTTCAGCAGGCAGATCGGTGATGATGTGATTAATTATATGTTCCCCTTTTATTGATTCCACCATAACCTGCTGCAGAGCAGTCTAGCAACCACAGGATCCAGCACTATCATTAGATTTGATCCCTTTCAGGATGGGAACAGGCCCTTCAGCTCAACCAGTCCACACCGACCTTCCAAAGAGCAACGCACGCATCTCTGACTAATGCACTGAACACAATGGGCAGATTAACATGGCCAATTCAACTGAGGTGCATATCTTTGGACTGTGGGAGGAAGCCCACGCAGACAGAGGGAGAACTGGCAAACTCCACACAGGCATTGGCCTGAGGCTGGAATCGAACCTGGGTCCCTGATGCTGTGAGGCAGCAGTGCTAACTACTGAGCCACCACGCCAACCTATATTGACTATATACCAATGAGCAGTCCCCCTTTGCCTGGCTGTGTCCTGTCAGTGGGACAGAACCTACCAGAGAGGGTGGTGTTGTTGCCTGGGACATAGTCCTGTTCACAGAATCCTGCTTTACAGACAATATCTGACTGTTGCTTGATTAGTCCATGGGAAATAGATACCTGGTCTCTTTCACATTTTCTGTAATGAAGAGTTAATATCACTTTATTTCTTACATATTTTAAAATAAACCAACCATCATTGTTTTTCAGTTGAAAACAGTTGAATTGAACAATAATTGAATTACCAGAGTGCACACCTAACTATTACACGATTCAGTAACTATAGTAAACAGCCGATTCATGTACAGATCAGTGAACACACCATCTTGCAAGCAGCAAAGCTGTTGGAAATGTCTTTGATGAAAAGCCTGAACTCAGACACAGTGTGATTGGGTCTCACTGGGACCTCCAAAACACTGGCCATCTCCAAAATCTGACAAAGAGCTTTCAAACTGGAGCTGGGCAGTTGCTCACACACTCCCTCACAATAGACTGGTTAGAGGTCCACCTGAACAACAGGGAGATGTGTGTGGGGCCAGACTGGTCAATGGACTAGCACATGGCACTGGTCCAGATGCAGTTCAATATTTATAACAATGACCTATAAACAGCCATGTCTTGCAAGTATATCTCTTCTTGTGTGCCACCTAAACTCTGTAATTCTGAACCTTGCACCCGATCCTGAATGAATGTGTTATAAAGGTGATGGGCTCCTGCAGCACATGGCATCTTACATTGAATCCCTCATAAACCATATCCAGTGTATGTTAGCCCTACAATGTCAGTATCCAAACAGAATTGTGCAGCTCCATTGATGGCCAGCGTGATCCCAGCCCAACAACCTTGCGTGTGACTTGAGCTGGAAATCTCTGTGTAAATGTTTGCAGCATTGTTCTAACCATTAACAGCAAAGTCTCTTTACTAAAGGTCCGATATCCTTTCATAATACCAACTTATAGTTTGTCCAACAAGCACAAAATCCACCCATTTATTCAGTACACTGTTATAACAACAATATGATGAAAACTCACAGTAAGCAACATTGAAATGATGAGTCTCATTGCCACACCCAAGAACAAATTATAATTAAGTACAAGAACTTTGAAAATATACAATTATTTTCCCTTGTATTAATATTGTTAACTAATAGTCGATTCTCCTGCTCCTCAGATGCTGCCTGAACGTCTGAGTTTTTTTTTCAGAATCACACTTTTTGACTCTGATCTCCAGCATCTGCAGACCTCACTTTCTCCCTGCTAATATTCACTCATAATAATTTTCGTGGCAACAATATCACTGTGTTTAAACAGTTCCAGTCAGATATGAGTACGTTTTCAGTTGCTTCTGTCTATCTCAGAGCTCAGTAATGTGGGATGAGAATGCCAGTGTCTGTGTGATGCTCGGTATGTAGGCCATGCCTCTGAGAGACTGAAAGATTGTTTCAAACAACATATCCCTTCAGCTGTTCACAACATGCAAGGTACTGCCTGGACCAACTCGCCTGAGCTCACAAAACCCAAAACACAGTGTCCAGTATTAAACAGGTCTAGACAATATTTTTTATGTTAATTTATTCATGAAATGTGATTTGTACGGCATTTATTGATAGATAGGGAACTTAAAACAGTGACACTGAAGGAACGGCAATATACTTCCCAATCAGGATGGTAGATGGCTTGGAACAGAACGCGAACATGGTGGGGGTCCAGTGTATCTGCTTCTCTTGTCCTTCTCGATGGTCGGGGGTTTCAGAGGTCCGTTGTAAGGAGCCTTGGTAAATTTCTGCAGAGCACTGAGTAGATGGTAGGTATTGCTGCTACTGATCGTCAGTGGATGAGGGGTGAAGCTGCACTCACACGGGCAAATGGAAGTATTTAATAACACACACATTCAACATGTGTCTTAGCAATAGGTGACAGGCTTTCGGAAATTTTGAGGTGAGTTATTCCTGCAGAATTTCTAGTCCCTGACATATTCTTGTAGCCAATGAAGTCATGTGCGTCAAAAAGTGGCGCTGGAAAATCAAAACAGGTCAGGCAGCATCTGAGGTACAGGAGAAGTCAATGTTTTAGCATAAGCCCTTCACAGGAATAGGTAATGAAACCATATGGTCAGTCCAGTTCAGGTTAACGATAATCCCCGCGATATTGTTTGGTGTGTGTTCAGTGATGGTGGTGGAATTGAACGTTAGAGGATGTGGTTCAATTTTCCATTGATATTAGTAATCGTTGTCTGGCACATGTGTAATGGAAATGGGATTGTCACTGTTAAGCACAAACCTGCATATCTCCAGGTTCTGTTACATTTGGACAAGGACTGCTTCAGTATCTGAGTAAATCATGAATGGTGTTGAATACTGCCCAATCATTGGCAAACATCCTCACTTGTGATTTTACAGTCATTTATGAAGCAGCTGAAAATTATAGGGCCTAGGGCAGAGAGCACTCTTATAGCTCACTAATACTGTCCCTCTCTCTGAGCTAGGAAGCTTACTTCTAGTCCACCTGCTCCAAAGGTGTTTACCAACATATCTGAATGGAATAATATTACAATATCTATCACACAGAGCTGCGTGAGGATTTGGTTAGCTCAATCAGTTGGATGGTTGGTTTACAATGCAGATTAATGCCAACAGTGTGAGTTCAATTCCTTGGGTGACTAAAGGACTGTCCTACTCAATCTCTCCCTTACTTGAGGTATGATAACTGTCCAGTTCAACTGCTGCCAGTTGTCTCTATCATCCTGTAGGAGTATGATGCCCTACCTTTACATTTCTGATCTACAGGCTTACCCAGAAACCCCGCCCCTGGGGAACTGCGGTGAAGCTGAGATGGCTGCTCTCCACCAACCCCAGCCACCTTCCTTTGTACCAGGTATAACTCATGCCAGTGCAGACGATTCCTATTTGCTCCAGGTTTGCCGTTAATCCTGGATATGACATTTGGTCAATGCAGTTATGATCATGTAAAAAGTGCAGTAACTGTCACCTCACCTCTCGAATTCAGCTGTGTGTTCTCTTGTTGTACATCATTAAACCAAGGCTTCAATGAGCCCAAGGGATGAGAGCCCAAACTGAGCTTTAGCGAGCAGGTTAGTACTGAGGAAGTGCTGCTTGATCCCACTGTAGATGACATCTGCCATCCCTTTATTAATGACAGGGATTAGAGCAATGGGGTAGTCACTGATTGTCCGATGTTTTGTCTGTGTGTGTACAGAACACACCCGGATAGTTTCCCACATTGTCAGGTAGGTCCCAGTGATGTATCCCAGCAGGAACAGCCGGAATGGAATGTTATCATGGCCCACAGCCTTTGCATTCTCCAATCCCTCCAGCTGTTTGTAAATACCACACAAAGTGAATCGGATTAGCTGAAGACTGCCATCTGGAAGAGACTAAAATAGATCATCCCATCGATATTTCTGTCTGAACATTGCTGTGAATGTTTCAGCCTTAGATTTCTATTGTTGTGCTAAGCCCTTCCATCATTCAGGAAGGTGGCATTGGTGGATTCTTCTCCTCCAGTGAGTTGTGTGATTGTCCACCACCACTCACCCAGATTGTAGTGATTAGGTCTGATTCATTGGTTAGATCTGTGTATCATTTGCTATTCATACCATTTGGCGAGTAAGTGGCACAATTTAGTAACTTCATCTCATTCTGAGATGTATTTGGTGCTACTATAGTCAGGCCTTCCTGTTTTCTCCATTTAACAAGGGTGTATCCCTGGCTTGATGGCCAGGATAAAGTGGAGTATACGTCAGGCAGTGATAGTGAATATGATACTGGAGTACAATTCTGCTGCTGTTGGTAATGATCCGAACCACCTCACACAGGCCAGTGCAAAATTCCAAAATCTATTGGAAATGTGCCTTGTGGAGCACAGTGATGGTGTCACATATACACAGGGGGTCTTCAATATGTAAAAGTGGAAAATGTCTCCATAAATACTGTGTGCGGTAGTTCACCATTCCCAATACGGTCATTGAACAATGTGTCTGCAGCCGGTAGGTTGGTGATAGTGAGGGGGATGGTGATGTTTCTCCCTATCAGTCGTTCCCCCTGACCCGGTGCAGACGCAGTGAAGCAGTTGTGTCTTTGTAAACTCAACCACCTCGATCAGCAACGCTGCTGCAGAACTCCTCTTGGTGGTGGCTTTGAAATGGCCCACCCAGTATACATCTGCCAGCTCTGTCACTCTCTCAGGGCTTCCTCCAAGTGTTGTTCAATGTAGAGGGACAATGATCCACCAGCTCAGGCAGGGGAGTCAGCAGGAGGTTTCCGTGTCAGTGTTTGATCTGACACCGTGAGGCTGAGAGAGGGGAGTCAGCAGGAGGTTTCTGTGTCAGTGTTTGATCTGACACCGTGAGGCTGAGAGAGGGGAGTCAGCAGGAGGTTTCTGTGTCAGTGTTTGATCTGACACCGTGAGGCTGAGAGAGGGGAGTCAGCAGGAGGTTTCGGTGTCAGTGTTTGATCTGACACAATGAGCTTCAAACCTCCTCCAAACCTACCCCCTTCGCTACCTCTCTCTCCTTCTCCAAACCCTACATTCCTCTCTATCTCTACAACCTCTTCCAACCTTCCACCCTTCCGATCTATATAACTTCCTCCAGCCCCTACTGCCTTTGCTATCTCTATAACACCCTCCATGCACTGTACCCCTTTTATATCTCTCTAACTTCCTCCAATCCCGACACCCCTCCCTATCTCCTTAACCCTTTCCAAATACTGCACCCCTTCCTTGCTCTCTAAACTCCTCCAATCACTACTCCCTTCCCTATCTCTTCAACCTACTCTAGCCCCTGCACCACACTCTATCTCCTTAACCCATTCTAAACCCTGCTCTCCTCCCTATCGTTCTAAACCCTCTAAACCCTATACTTCTCCCTACTTACTCAACCCCACCAAACCCCTCTATATCTATCTAATCACATCCAATCCCTACACCCTTCCCTATCTCACTAACCTGTTCCAAACCATATGCTACTCCGTATCTCTCTCAAACCCTGCACGCCTCCCTATCTCTCTAACCCCTCAAAACCTACACATTTCCCTATCCGTCTAACCCCCTCCAATCCGTAACCCTTCTCTATCTCTCCAACCTCCTTCAAACCCTATACTACTCCATAACTCTCTCAAACCCTGCACGCCTCCCTATCCCTCTAATCTACTCCAAACCATACACCCCTCCCTATATCTGTAAGCCCCTCCCAAATCATATACTACTCCCTATCTCTCTCAACCCGCTCATACTACCCGCTAATGTTTTATCACGCCTCATATTTACGCTTCTACTTCCGTTTTAAGTTTAGCCTTACACATATGGTAGTTGCCTCCATTGACCTGCTCAATTTGTACCTGCTTTAAGCTTCTCTTTCCGATTTAATTCCCTTCTTACTGCAGTAACTGACTCCATAACTAATAATGCATCACCACCTCCTCCTTTACCCCTCTCCTGTGCTGCCTATAGTTCTTGTACCGCACAATATTGAGTTGTCAGCCCTGATCTCCTTCAAACACATCTCTGTAATGGCAAAAATGTCACAATTCCACGTGTCAGCTCGTTCCCTTATCACATCTGTATGTTTGATAATATACCCAACCTTAAGGGAAAGCACATCCACCCTGGAATATATTACCTGGAATACTTTGTACCTCGGAGTTCTTCAGTCATTGACTGCTCGTTATCAAGCTGCCTAATTCATGAACCAAAACTGTAACTCTGGGACTGAATGAATATTTGTTGAATAGAAATTTTGTTTTCAGTAAATGTATTCATCAAATGCAACTTTCCAGAACTGAACGGTCAGCTCTAAATACAGCAAGTTTCTGCTGATTAATTGCCTGCTCAGTGTGCAGAGGGGACAGCCCTTTGTAATGAAGAAAGTGAGACCTGGAGATGCTGGTGATCAGAGTCGAAAAGTGTGGCGCTGGAAAAGCACAACCAGTCAGGCGACATTTGAGGAGCAGGAGAGTCAAAGCTTTGGGCATCAGCCTTTCATCAGGAAGGCATTGGTGCCTTCCCATGTTTTCCATTCCATGATTAACAGGTTATAGGGAACCATATGTGTTCAGGAAAGCAGCACTGTATAGAGCCCTGAAATGGAAAGCAGTCAATCAGATAGTTGGACAGTGAGGAGACACGGTGAGGTGAAGGACAGACTGATTGAAATACAAACATAGGGGTAGATAAATCTCCTAGGCGAGACGGGATCCACCCTGGCTTACTACAGGAAGAGAGCGAAGAGATTACTGCACCTTTAGAGATGATCTTTGCGTCCTCACTCTCCATTGGAGTCGTGCCAGATGATTGGAGGGTGGCAAATGTTACTCCCTTGTTCAGGAAATGGAATAGGGATAATCCTGAGAATTACAGACCAGTCAGTTTACATCAGCATTGGGCAAAGTTTTGGAGAGGATTCTGAGAGACAGAATTTAGGATTACTTGTAAATCATAGTTTGGTTAGAAATAGTCAGCATGGCTTTGTGAGGGGGCAGGTCATGCCTCACAAACCTTACTGAATTCTTTGAGGATGGGATCAAACACATTGAAGAAGCGAGAGTAGTGGATGTGGAGTACATGGTTTTTAACCAGGCGTTTGGTAAATTTCCCCATGGTAGGTTCATTCAGAAAGTTAGGACGCATCGGATACAGGGAAAGCGGTCTGTCTGGACGCAGAATTGACTGGCCCATAGAAGACAGAGGGAGGTGGCAAGCATTCTGTCTGATGCTCGGTGACCATTCCATTGGGATCATTTCTGGGGCCTCTGCTTTTTGTGATATTTATAAATGACTTCGATGAGGAAGAGTGGAGGTGGATTAGTAAGTTTTTCAAATTAACAAAGTATGGTGGAATTGTGGGTAGTGTGGAGGGCTATTGTAGTTTGCACAGGACATTGACAGGATGCTGAACTGGGCTGATAAGGGACAGTTGGAGTTCAACCTGGAAAAATGTGAAGCGATTCAGTTTGGAAGGTCAAATTTGAATGCATAATACACGGTTAAATGTAGTATTCATACGTTGTGGAGTAACAGTGGGATCTGATGATCCATGTCATAGCTCCCACAAAGTTGCCACCGAGGTTGATAAGGTTCTTAAGAAGCTGGATGATGTTTTCATTAGCATGGGGGTTGAGTTTAAGTAGTGAGGTTATGCTGCAGCTCTATGGAACCCTGGTGAGATCACACTTAGAATGCTGTGTTCTGTACTGGTCGCCTCATTATATGAAAGATGTGGAAGCATTGGCGAGTGTACTGAGGATATTTATTAGGACGCTGCTTGGACTGGAAGCAGGTCTTGCAACGAAAATTCAGGGAACTAGGTTTTTTTCTCATTGGAACGAAAAAGAATGGAACATGACTTGATAGAGGTGGACAAGATGATTAGAGGCATAGATAGAGTGGATAGCCAGAAACTTTCACCCAGGACGGAAATGGCTATGATGAGGGGGCACGATTTTAAGGTAATTGGAGGAATATTTCTGGGAGATGTCCGAGGTAGGTTCTTTACACAGAGTGTGGGTGTGTGGATAGGCACATGAATGATCGTATAATGAAAGGTGTGTAGGTTAGTCTGATCTTAGAACAGGATAAAATGTCGGCAGGACGTCAAGGGCTGAAGGGCCTGTACTATGATTCCTGTTTCGCCAAGCTTGTAGATTTTCATCAATTCTTGAGTGTGTGAGGGAGTGATGTGTGTGAGATCAGGAAGCTTTGACGAGGTGTTAGGTCAAAACTTACATTTACGGTGTGCATTGTTACAGTCACCTGAGTGCCAATACAATATGTGTATGTAACCACACACCAAACAGAATCCGCCAAGTTCAGTTATTAACGTGCTTCTTGGCCTGCCATTTGCTGCTGTTTTCTTCAGATATATTCTGTTTGGTGAACCATGTATTAATCTCTGGTCATCCACAGAGATGTAAAATTTCATTTTGATACTGGTGTTAATGAAGGTGACATTTATTGGACATGATTTCAGAGGTTTCTTTGTGAGACTCAAGATTGTGCATCAGACTGTCAACTTTTTAACGTCTTTTCCCAGCATCCGGTCCAGGGTGCAGACGTATGGAGTCTGGGAGGCAGGCCAGGTGTCAGCACCATCAGTAAGTTGTGCGGTGTGATTCTGACACTGCATGTCGACACATCTGCCCACTGGGCCAGGCTCTGACTGGAAATGATTTTTTAAAACTTGGTTGCTGGTCAGCCATTGATATCTAATTTGGACATTATTTGTAGCTACACTGAGACCAGTAAATGTCTGTTAGAGAGCTCCCACCTTTCCCAGGGTGGATTCCAAATCATTTATTGTGAAGAAATGTTTGACTGACTGCCCTGACCCAGGTTAGAAACTCTTTGCACAGTTTTAGGAGCAGGTCAGTGTGTCACTCAGCATCACAGGCAACTGTGAATTCCAGTAAAACTGTAAATGATTCCAAATCTTTTGGAAGCCATTTTTAGCGTAGCTCATTGCAAGGTGTTGAGTTTACTGACCCGAACAATAATCAGCTGTTAGCTATGTTTCGTGAATTGGACAAAAATGAGATATGAAGTATGATTATTCAACTGAACTATAATCTCTGAAAACAATTAGGTCGATTCTATATTTATGGGAGTTAAGTATAATCTCCTATCAATTTTTTGTAACACAAAAATAAAGAATGCACATTTTATTTTATATCAAGTAAAGAACATGGTACCTAACTGTTGTGATCAGAATTATACATTCAATGTCAGGATTCAAAACAATGCATTGCCACTCCAACATTTTGAAAATGGTCGGCTTCTGAATGATTATATGTTCTGAGTGAGTAAACGATTGAACAATCAAATAGAATTAGCCTTCTTATACATTTATATATAATCAATCAGTTAAATTTCTCAGTGAAATGTACGAGCTTCAGCTAATAGCCAGCAATTTAGAAATGGCAATAATTCAACATGCACTGTGAATGATTTATGTTATCAAATTTTAGCGAACAATAATTTGAAAACTTCCGATTTTTAGAAAGAATAATACTTAATATGAAATGTGGACAGTGAAAAAAAAGGGACATATTATGGTGTGAGGGAAAAGTCGGACCTTTTCGAAGAGATTTGTGCCAAAGCAATGATATATTTGTTTTCGTTATCAGAACATAACATTTAAAATATTCATGTTCTGAGTAATAAATAGACTACATAATGAGACTGACCTTGCAATATTTGCATTTTAAATGTTTATCCTGCACCAAATAATCAGATATTTGCGAGCACTTAAAACGGGAAATAATCCGATACTGATTTTTATTTGCATCAGACACATGATAGAGTGCAAGCCTTTAAAATACAGGAGGAGGCCATTGACCACTGTGTTTCCCAAGCACCTTCCATTTGCCAGCCCTATCCCTGTAGCCCATTAAATTCATAATTTCCAAATATATATCCAATTCTTTATTAAATCGTCATCGACAACTCTCCCAGGCAGTCTAATCCAAATCCTAACAACTCTCTCAATAACGAAGTATTTATGTATCTCAGTCCCAGCTCTTTTGCTGACCATCTTGAAATTAGAACTCCTTGATGCTGTAATGCCAACTAACGGAAACAGAGTTTTCCTGTTTTACTCTGCAACTTTCTTCATACTTTTGAGCACCACAATAAGTTCACATCTTTGTCTGTTCTGCTCCAAGAAGATAAGGCCTTGCAACTACTGTAACAAACACTACATCGGAAAAACAGGCAGAAAACTAGCCACCTGGATGCATGAACAACAACTAACCAGAAAAAAGACATGACCCACTCTCACTAGATCCTTACATACGGATGAGGAAGTATATTAATTAGACTGGGTCTGCACATCCATCTTGGACAAGCCGAACGGAGACACGCACGAGAATTCCTAGAAGCATGGCAATCCAACCGGAACTCTATCAACAAACACATCGATTTTGATTCCATCTAACACTCTCTGAGGAAACGGATCAGGCATGAAATCACCAATACTGGAAATGACATCACTGACTCAAGGAAATCTAAACACATAAATAGGAAGTGGGACATAACACTAGCATTTCACCGGAGTCTCACTGATAATGTTCCCTAGTACAGTGATGAACCATCAGAAAATGAACTCTCCAGCTCAGCGAGCAAACTGGCATCCAGAAGAAATGCAATTTCTCTCATTCTCCCTTTAACTAAATCCTTCATTCCAGTTATCATTCCCATTATTTTAAGGTAATTGGCATTCTTCTGCAAAGTAATATGGTGTCTGTCTGATTGTGTGTGTGATTGAGAGAGAGAGAGACAGAACAATCCTCTGTAATTTCTGAATTACTCCCCGTGCCATATGGAAAAGAGGTAAGGATTAGGACGGCGGTACAGCTTAACATGTTGTTAAAAAGCTATTTCAGGGTTGATGGTTTCAGATTTTTGGATTATTGGGATTTCTTCCAGGACAGCTGGGACCTGTACAAAAAAGACAGGTTGCATCTTACCTGGAGGAGCAACAACATCCTTTTGGGGAGCTTTACTAGTGCATGTCGAATGGATTTAAACTAATAAACCAGGAGTTTGGTAACCAAAGCAACGGGTCAGAAACTGAGTAGAAGGTCGAGATGAATAGCACATCAGGCATGGCCAGTCTAATGACCATGCTGAGGGAAGGAATCATATCAGTTCACATTGTGAGATGGAAGTTGGAATAAATGATAGAGATGAGGCTCAGGTTTATCAGCGATTCACAAATGAGGATGGAGATTGTGGGGGATGTGAGGGATTGAGGTGGGAGAGATCAGGAAGACAGTGCACAAGAAAATATTAAAGGGTAAATATTGAAGGGGTGGAGTGGAGTGGGGAATTCTGTGATAAATAACTGGCAGCAAAACACAGGAAAACTTGCTTTTTATCAAAGTGAATATCTGGGAAGTAATTTATTATGCTTCAGAGAAATAGCACCCTCATAGCTAGAAGTCTGCATTATATTGAAGGAAAATCTGTGTCGATGACATTGCTGTAGCTATAATAATGGCTGTAAACAGCTGGAAAAATGCTCGTGTTGTTGTTAGACAATGCTTGCATTGAGCATGTGAATTACCCTGGATGTTCCCAGAAATGGCTTGGATTCTGTAGGAGGAGAACGGGCTGAAACTCCATGAGATGATTCTGGTTTGTAATCTCGCCACTTACTGAGTCCAGTCAAAGGAACAAATCAGCAACTCCCATTGCTTATTGCTTCAGAATATATCAGAGCATTCATGGCTGCCAACGCATAGAATCATGAAACGAAATAAAGGCCTATCACGTCTGTGCCAGAAAGTGAACATCCAAAGGCTTTCTAAACGTTTGTGAGGTTACCTCCCTCAACGACCTCCTAGACAATGCATTCCAGATTCAAACCACCCTCTCAGTACGAAACACATTCCACAAATCCTCTCTCAAATCCCTGCCTTTCACTTCAAAACTGCGTTCCTTTGTTTTTGACCCTTTGACTAAGGGAAACAGCTTCTGATTGTTCATCTTCTCCATACCCCTAAACTCCAGTATACCTGTAGCAGGTTCCCTCCTCAACCTTCCCTGCTGCAAAGAAAAAACAAGCAAATTTAGCCCTCCCCATTCATAGTTTGAGTACTCACTTGCCTTATTACTTCTGACATGCATCATCCCACATTTATTAGTGCTACATTTCATCGGCCATTGATCTGGCTATCTGAATAATCTATTTATATTCTCCTGATTGTGAGCCACTCAGCTCAGCTTTGTGTCATCCACAACATTGGTCAGCATTCCACTGCCCTCCCCTCCCTCCCCATTTTCCACATGCTCACCATCGTCATTTATGAATATCACAAACAAACCGTGATTTCCTTCCTGTTTCCCAGATGTTATTCAGAGGGAGCTTTGAGAATTCCAGTCTCTGTTTTTTCTTATTTTGGTCAATTTACAGAGTGATTTGGTTAACAACTTTTATGAGGAAGCCAGAAATAACATTTTTGACACAGAGTTGAATTCACCTTTTACACTTTACATGTTTTATTCATAAAGCTTGTAAATAATTTAGGATGAACTAGGGTTTGGCATCTTGCGCTGGAACATTAACCTTTTGGAGGCACTGCAATAGCCAGAGCTGGAGACATTTTTCATCTGCAGGATGGACACAGACTAATTCATTGTTTGTTTAAATCAGCTAGTGTGATGAGGATAAATACTCAATTAAATTCTATGTTATGGACAAACTGAAGGAGATCAAATCATATTCTCATGTCTACCTTGAATTGGAAGCAAATACATACTGTAAAGAAAAATCAAACATGTTGAAACACCACACGAGACAAGAAAAAAAAATCCTCAGCACTTGATACAGAAAGATAGAGTACCTGTGTCATCTTAACAAGAATCAAGTGAGAGAAAAGAAAGAACATGAAATCTTTTCTTAATTTTGAATGGAATCCTGATCTCGATTTTCCTGAACAATGATGTTTTCGCACCCAATCCCGCTTCCCCAAGTTTCTCCTTGTCACTAAAACTTCATCTGTCATTCTTCCTCCTCCGTCCTACTCTTTCCTCACACTCCTACTTCCCTTGCACTACCCCTTCTGCTGCTACATGCTCTTCCACTGATGATTTCCCGTTACATCCTCTTTCTGACACTCCCACTGTAAGTTACACCAATTCCCCAATTGCTCCCACTTCATCTGACCATCGCATTCCCTTTTAGCTTTCCAACTGGGATGATGGGAGCCTCTGGCTTCGGTTCTGCTGTTGATCATCAGTGAATGTTGAGATTGGGATGATCAATGTCCAATCGGAACAGACAATAGTGTGTGTC
Source organism: Chiloscyllium punctatum (assembly GCF_047496795.1). Lineage (NCBI taxonomy): Eukaryota > Metazoa > Chordata > Chondrichthyes > Orectolobiformes > Hemiscylliidae > Chiloscyllium > Chiloscyllium punctatum. The sequence continues at coordinate 25,249,766 of NC_092745.1, read as the reverse complement.
TGTCACTGTCTGATGCACCATGAACAGGATGGTTTTGTTCCCCATGGTCCAGAGTGGAGTATCTTTCTGTCTCTGTGTCACAGTGCATAACCACACAGCCTCATCACAAATAGGATGAACCTTTCCTCAAAACCAGAAGTCCATGCATCAGTTTTCCCATAAACGTTGTGAGTACAATGAGCACATAGTTCAAACAAGCCGTGATTTGCACTTTTGCTTTTTATTATTAGAGGTGAGATCAGAGTAACTTCCCTTACATCAGAGTAGTATTTGATTCATGTGGCATCACGGACCCTGAGTAAACAGGAATCAATGGGAATCGGAGGAAATTCTGCACTGGTAATTTCCTCACTGAACGATGACACCTTCCCCAGAGCTTTTGAGAATGACAAATAAACTCTGCTCTTGCTAATACCTTCCAAAACCATGGATGACTTTATCCTGTTAATAACATCAACATTTATTATGTTTTCACAATTTTGTTTAAAATCTCAGAAAAGTAAGCCTTTGCTGATTGACTGTCACTCCAATGAAATCAGGGCATTACAATAAGATTACGTTCATTTTCAGTCAGTTCCTTCCTGAGGACTGATCATGTGATTGCAGTGCCAGTGATATCAACATTTTATCTGTGCAAAAGCATCACATCTCATTGGCTCAAGGCTGCACCACTCCCCAATTCTATTTCTTTCTCCGCTCATTCGCCATGCTCATCAGATATATGAGGCGCACAAGATGCAAGAACACAGAGATGTCTATGACCCCTTGGAACCTGCCTTCCCACCCGTGCTCTGCACTCTGACTGCATCCCCTCCCCCAAATGCACCTCCTGTCGTACCTTCACCCTCTCTCCTACCCTTCTACACTCTGATGTTGAATGTTCTGAACTTAACAATGGTCACAGCGTTATCCCACTGTGCCCCAACTTTGATGAATTTTGGGTACGGCATGACGTTGAACTCTTCTCCCACCATCTTCTCCTCGGTGCAAAGATTCTGTTCCATGTTGCACAGACTTTTCGCCTAGCTCCAATACTCTTCCTCCACCTGGACCTCTCCCTCTGCTGTTTGCTTGAACTCAATCTGTTCATTGAGAATGTTCGATGTGACGTTGGTTGTCTTAATTTCGCTGCATCCCCTCACCCAATCCATCAAAATCACCCTCTGAACAGGCTGTACACCGTGTGCTTTGATCCAAACCTGACTTTGTTATTCAGCATGTGCTGGTAAGGGTGATGCTGCTGTCGTCTGGTGGACTGACCTCTACATTGCAGAGACTGAGGGCCAGCTCTCAGTTATCTCCTCATATCACCTGCTGGACCCGACCATAACCCGACCATGGCACATCAGGCCATTGTATCAACTATGATAATTGACCAAATTTCATCAGGTCATTCACACCCTACTTGCCCCCACCTAACGGTCCCCAAGCTGATGGTCCTCTGATAGCAGAGCTCACTTCTATCTCTTCCTGAAAATCCACAAACAGAACTGTCCGGGCAGACCTATTGCTTCAGCCTACTCCTGCCACACAGAGGGGGTGCATGGATACACACGTGGGCTCCAGTCATACCTGTTTCTTCAAGGGGTACATAGACAATTCCCTGTTCCACTTCTATTCCAGACCCATCCACAACTCTTTCTCCAATGCATAGATTACATCATCGATTCTGCTTCTCTCTCTTGTCCTGAATTGAAAAAGAAACATCAATTTCACTTCCAATTTGCATGGCTCCTTCACTTTCACCTAGTCTTTCTCTGACTCATCACTTCCTTTCCTCGGCATCTCTGTTTCCATTTCTGGGGATTGACAGGCCACTAATATCCAGTATTAACCAACCGACTGCCACTGCTACCTGGAGTATACACCCTCACAACCTGTTTCTTGCTAATACTCCATTCCATTCCACCAATTTTTCTGTCTCCACCGCATTGCTTCTGATAATGTCAATTTCCAAAATGTCCACCTTCTTCCTCAACTGAGAATTTCCCAGCACTGTTCTCGAGAGGGCCCTCAACCAGGTCTGACCCACCTCTTGCATTTCTATTCTCACCGTCTCTCTACCCTCCTGCAACAGCGCGACAATTCCTCTTGTCCTGGCCTACCATCGCACCAGCATTCACATGAAGTGGATCATCAGCCGCCATTTCCCTCACCTCCAGCAAGATGCCATCACCAGATACATATTTTCCTCCTCAAAATTGTCCGCCTTCTGGAGGGACGAGGACACCCTGGTTCACTCTTTATTCACTCCTATTACCCCACCCTCACCCCCACCACAGACCCACTTCACTTACCCCTGCTGAAAGTGTAACATGTTCGCACTTCTGTCCTCCTTTCTCACTATCCAAGGGCCCAACCACACCGTACCAATGAAGCAACACCTTACAGACATTTTCCAAAATTAGTCTACTAGATTCGCTTCTCACAATGTGGTCTTCTCTACATTGTGAAAATTAGCGGTAGCCTGGGTGACCGCTTCACTGAACATCCAAAGTGTACGTATACAAATGACCCTGAGCTTCCAGTTGCCTGCCAGTTTAATACCGCATCCTGTTCCCTGGCTAATATCTCTATGTCAGGCTTGCTGCAGTGTTCCAGGAAAAGTCTATGCAAACTGGAAGAACAACGCCTCATTTACCGTGTGAGGACCCTACAGCCCTTCAGATTCAAAATCAAGTTCAATTATTTTCAGCCCAGAACTCCCCAATGTCCTCGCCCCGACCAATAATACACCAGGCCTAGTTCTCACATCGCCTTCCATTACACACCCTCTATGGTTAGCCACTAACAATCTCCATTAACAGCTGTCCAGCCCCTGCATATCAACCAACATTTTCTTAGCTACCATCAGTTCTGAGGAAGGGTCACTGAACCCGAAATGTGAACTGTGATTTCTCTTCACAGATGCTGCCAGACCAACTGAGCTTTAGAAGCAACTTCTGTTTTTGTTTCAACGTTTTCACGGCACGTTTTCACAATCCAATACGTCATCAATATTTAGAGCCTTGTCAAACATAGGAACTTTGTAATTTTTCATTTAATGTCCATAACAAATTACTCGAGATCCAAGTGAGACAGGGGCTTTGCTGTTATCGTTCAGATCAGACAATTTGTCACAGTTCAGAAAGAAAAAGAAATTGAAAGAGCTGGAGCAAAACTCAACAACAAATCTGACAGAATTTGAGCAGAGATGCTTTGACTTTTCAGAAATTTCACATCATAATCAATATGTTAACTCTGTTTCTATCTGCAGATACTTCTTCATGTTTTTATTTCGTTTCTCCACCATTTTCAGTTTGTCTCTCATGTTTGCATATCGTTTTATCTCATGTTTCTTGACAGGTCCATATGCTGACCTTCGTTATATTTGAACACTGTGGTCCTATTACAGTAAGTGTGTCTGTGACACGTGTATTAAGGCCGAAATCTGTTTCTTCTATAAGATTCAAAGGGAAAAATAACATGTTTCTGAATATCCTGTAAATCTCAGAAAACCACTTTGTTTTAAAATACTTTTCATTGCAACTGAACTTCATGACACAATAAGAATCGATTTTTGTTGATGGAACAGTCTGTGTCCTTTATTGAACAAGTTTGTCTCTCCCCCTCCATAGGCTTTCAATACATATCACAGAATTATTACAGCAAAGGTTGAGGAAACTCAACCCATTGTCTCTTCCAGCTTAGAATGAGCTGTATCTCTTACTGTTACTCTGTATACTGGCAACTGAAAGCATTCTATTCGTGTGACATGATAACTGCTCTGCCCAGGACCATAGGAAACTACAGACGGTTGTGTGCACAGCACAGACCATCACGGAAGGCAACCTTCCATCCATTTCTACTTCTTATTGTCACCGAAAGGCTGATAACATAAAAAATTCTTCCCAAACTGGTAATGATCTCCGACAACCTCTTCCAACAGGTTGAAGATAGAGAGGCTTGAAAACATGGACCAGCATACTCAGGAACACTTTCTTCCCTACCATAATTAGACTGACGAATTGACATCTCTAACTTCAAATAATACTAGCCTTGCTAATAGCGATCTTGTTTTGCACATCTCCTGTGCAGCTGTATATGCCTCACTCTGTTGAAGTACCTCATGAGCTGTGTTTTTTTGTCTACTATCATGTTCCTGCACTACTTACAAAACAAAGCTTTCCATTGTACATTTGACTAAAATAAATCAAATCAAATAAAATAAAACACGTGGACTACAGTGGCTCATGGTCTTCTCAAAAGCAGCTAGAAAAGTGAAGCAATGCTGGCCCAGCCAGTGATACCCATATCCCATTAACGAATATAAGAAGATGACCACCGTTCAGGGCAGAGAGACAGGGAGATAAAATCGCTTGAAACATTGTCTTAGACATATACAGGTTTCCCTTTATTGAACAAGCTTGTCTCCCCCCCCCCCCCCCACCCCCCACCCCCCGTCCATAGGTTTTCAATACATATCACAGAATTATTACAGCAAAGGTTGACGGAACTCAACCCATCGTCTCTTCCAGCTTAGAATGAGCTGTATCTCTTACTGTTACTCTGTATACTGCCAACTGAAAGCATTCTATTCGTGTGACATGGTAACTGCTCTGCGATTTTAAGTACAGTGTTCCTTTCATAAGCCGATATGGTGTAAAGTGAAGAAGCATTCATTTGTATGGGAAAAATTTCGGCAATCTTCGTAAAAGTGAAAATCCTCTTTGGATTTCTTTTGATTAGCGAAAACAGATCCTAATGTAGGTCATTTGGGAAGGGAAGCGGGGAAAAGCGAACTTTTGAAAAGCAGGGGATACCTGTATTTATATGGGCATGTCATCAGCGAACTTGCAGCTGGCGTTGTTTGGAATTTGGCAACACAGCCGTGTGTGGACAGGGAGTACAGTAGGGGCTGAGGGACACAGCCGTGTGTGTACAGGGAGTACAGTAGGGGGCTAAGGACGCATCCTTGGGGTATCCAGTGTTGAGTGTGATTGTGATCAAGGTGCAGATTCCTATCTTCACTAATTGTGGTCTGTGGGTCTGAAACCGGGGGATCAAGTTGCAGAGGGCGGAGCCGTGACTAAGGTCACAGAATTTTGAGATCAGTCTGGAGGGGATAATGATGTTGAAGATGGAGCTCTCGTCAGTGAGCAGGAGTCTTGTGTAAGTGTGCTTGTTGTCTAGATGTCCTAGGGGTGAGTGCAGGAATCGGGGTATGGCATCCGTTCTGGACCTGTTACATCAGTAGGCAAACTATAAGGGATCAGGTCAGGCTGGGAGACTGGAGCTGATGTGGGCCATAACCAGCCTTTCAAATCACTCCATGTTTATTGAGGTCAGAGCCACTGGGCGGGAGTCAGTAAGGCACGTTACATGTGCTTTCTCACTTACAAGGATGATGGTGGTCTTCTCGAAGCAGGTTGGGACTTCTGCTTGTAAGAGGGAGAAGATGAAGTTGTAAATGAATACCTCTACCAGTTGGTCCTCATAGGCTCTGAGTACACAGCCGCGAACATCGTCCAGGTCTGTCGCTTCCCTTGCCTTGAGTCTCAGGAAGACTGATCATGTCTGCAGCGGTGACAGCGGGCACAGATACATCCGAGGATGTCGGGGCAGGTTTTAATCTGGCAGTCACACAGTCATTCATCATAGACATTCCTTCCCCCACCTCCCTCCATCGTCATCAACACACAGTTTGTCCAGACTGAATGCCATCAATAGACTGGGATTGTGCACAATAATGAAGTAAACTCACCACAAAATGGGGCAGGGTGTGCTTCTACTGAGAGTCAGTGGAGCAGGGAGTGAAGACTTTGCAGGTATAATTCCACTCAAGCCATTGCTTCATCATGCACCTTGAGTGTTGTGCCTTGTAGATGCTGGACAGTCCTTAGGGAGCCAGGAAATGTATTATATATGGACAAATTGGACAAAGGAGCTGAGGGCAGTTTTGCTAAGTTTGAAGATGATGCAGTGATGGTTTGCTGGGAAGATGAGATTGAGGAAGTGGGGAGGCTGCAGAAAGACTTGGACAGTTTTGGACTGTGGGAAAACATGTGGCTGATGGAACACACTATGGAATCGTGTGAGATTATGCACTTTGATAGGTGGAATAGAGGCAAACACTATGTTCTAATAGGATCCATTCAATCTGAAGCACAAAAGGATTTTGAAGCACTCGTCCTCCCTTATGGTTAATGTGCAGGTTCCGTTGGCAGTTACGGAAGCAAATGCAATGTTCACGTTCATTTCAAGAGAACAAGAATACAAGAGAGGAGACACACTGTTGAGAATGTAATGGGCAATGGTCAGACGGCATTTGGCATATTGTGAACTGCTGAGGGATGACGGCTTGTCATATGAGCGGCAGTGTGTGTACTCGATGGAACTTAGAAGAATGGTGGGGGGGGGCATCTGATTGAAACTGATCGATTACTGCGAAGATTGATACAGTCAGTGTGTAAAACATATTTCCACTAGACAGAGAGACAATGCTAAAACAGCACAGTGCAGAATTGTAAGTCTCTGATCTGCTCTTGTAATTATAAGTTGATTTGACTTCACGTTCTGGTCAGTGGTAACCCCTGTGAAATAGACGGTGGGAGGATTCAGTGTAGCCAGTAGTCCATTAATCTGTTGAATGTAAGCTCCTATCTGTGAGTCTTACCTGGCGGGAGTACATTGTCTCCATTGTGATTGTCATTTGTAATCTGGTCATTTTGAAGGATTGAGCCTGTTACACCAGTATTGTTGATTTTAACTAAAAAGGTGCAATTTATCACAGCACTCAGCAGCAATATATCATCGAATACGGAACAACTTTCTAATAACAGAAAAAGTCTAAAATATTCACTATTAGAAACACTGTTTTCCTGTTCGTGTTCAAATCAGATCATCTGTCCCATCGAGATGATAGACTTGGAAATATTTATTTAAAAAAATATTTTTTGGATGTGGGCATCACTGGACGGGCCCAGCATTTCTTGCCCATCCCGAGTTGCCCTTGAAAAGGTGGTGGTGAGCTACCTTCTCGAACTGGTGCAATCTACATGCTGTGCATTGACCCACTAGTGATTAAGAAGGGAATTCTAGTGTTTTGAACCAGCAACAGAGAAGGAACTGCGATATATTTCCAAATCAGGATGTTGACTGGTTTGGAGGGGAATTTGAAGTTGGTGGTGTTCCCAAAAGTCTACTGCCCTTGTCATTCTACATGGAAGTGTTCGTGAAATTGGAAGGAGCTCTCTGGGGATCTTTGTAGAATTTCTCCATTGTGTCTAGTAGATAGTACGCACTGCTGTTCCTGAGCGACCGTGGTGAAGGGGGTGAATGGTTGTGGATGTGGTGCAAATCAAATGGGCTGCTTTATGCTGGATGCTGTCAAGCTTCTTTAGTGTTGTTGGGGCTGCACTCATTCAGGCAAGTGAGGATTATTACATCTCATTCCTGACTTGTGCCTTGTAAATGTTGGATAGGCTTTGGGAAGTCAGAAGGTGAGTTAATCGGGCAGTATTCCTAGCCTCTGATCTGCTCTTATCTGTGACGAGTCCAGTTGAGTTTATGATCAATAATACCTCCCAGGATTTTGATATTGGGGAAATTTAGTGGGGATAATGCCGCTGAAAAACAAGTGGTTACGTTGTTTCTTATTCGTGATGGTCATTGACTGGATTTGTGTGGCATGAATGTTACTTGCAACTTGTCAGCCCAAGCCTGGATAATCCCCACTCCCGACCTTATGATGGAAGGAAGGTCATTGTTGAAGCTGGTGAAGATGTTTGGACCTAGAACATTATCTTAAGGGACTACTGCAGAGATGTTTTGGAGCTGAGATGACTGGCCTCCAACAACAATGACCATCTTCCTATCTGTCAGGTATGACTCCAATAATGCAGTGTAGGCCTGCGATGCCGTTTTTGCTTGGGGTCCTTGATGTCACATTTGGCAGAATGCAGCCTTGATATCAAGGGCTGGAATTCAGTTCCTTTTCCTATGTTTGAACCAAGGCTGTGATGAGGTCAGGAGCTGAGTGACCCTGGTGGAACATAAAATGGGCGTCCCTGAGCAGGTGCTCCTTGATAACACTGTTGATGACACCTTCAATCACTTTACTGATGATGGAGAGTAGACTGATGAGGCGGTATTGGGTCGGGTTGACTTTGTCCTGCGTTTTATGAACAGAACATACTTGAGCAGTTTTCCCCATTGTCTGTTTGTAACCGTACTGGAACAGCTTGTCGAGTGAAGCGGGAAGTTCTGGAGTACAAGTCTTCAGGACTATTGTCGGCATGTTATCAGAGTTATAGCCTTTGCAGTATCCAGTACCTTTAACCGTTTCTTGATATCAGTGAATCGAATTTGCTGAAGAACTGCCATCTGTAATGATGGGGACCACTGGAGGAGGCCGAAATGGATCATCTACTCAAAACTTCTGACTGAAGATTGCTGCAAAAGTTTCAGCCTTAACTTTTGCACTGATGTTCTGGGATCTTCCATCACTGAGGATGGGGATAGTTGTGGAGACTCCGACTCCAGTGAGTTGTTTGATCATTCACCACTGTCCATGATCGGATTAGGAGGACTGCAGTGCTTAAATCTGATGCATTCATTGTGGGATAGCTCAGTTCTGTCTGTCCCTTGCTGGCACGCAAGTATTTCTGTTTGGAAGCTTCAGCAGATTAACATTTTATCTTTGTATATTCCTGGTTCTGCTCGTGGCATACCCTCCTGCACTCTCCATTGAACCAGAGTTGATCCTCTGGCTTGATGGTAGTGGTTGAGTGGGGGGATATGATGGATCGTGACATTACAGTTTGTGCTGGAGAACAGTGCTGCTGCTATTAATGATCCATCGTGTCTTATGGATGCTAGTGTTGAGTTGCTAGACTTCTTCGAAATCTGTGCCATTTAGCATGGTGCCATTTAACTCAACACAATAGAATTTATTCTGAACCTAGACCACAAGACTTTTACCGATACTGTCATGGACAGATACGTCTGCAGTTGGTAGATTGGTAAGGATGAGATCATGTATGATTTTTTTCCCCTCCTGTTCTTTCTCTCACCACTTGCTGCAGACCCAATCTAGTAGCTATGTCCTTTAGGACCCGACCAGCGTGATCAATAGTACTGCTACCAATCCATTCTTGGTGGTTGACTTTGAAATCTCCTAACCAGAATACGCTTTGTGCCCTTGCCTCAGTCAGTGCTTTCTCCAAGTGTTGTTTAACATAGAGGAGCACTGATTCAAATGAGGAATGACGTTAGAGAATTCTTTGTCCATGTTTAATCTGAAGCCATGGGACTTCATTAGGTCTGGAGTCAATTCTGGAGACTCCCAGAGCAACTACCTACCGACTATATCTCACTGAGCTGCCCCCTCTTCTGGATCGGTCCTGCCTTTGGGGCAGGACATATCCAGGGATGGTGATGGTGGTGCCTGGGTTATTTTTGTAAGCTATGATTCCGTGAGTCTGACTATGTCAGGCTGTTGCTTGAATAGCCTGTAAGGCAGTTGTCCCAGTTTTGGCGCTACCCCTTAGATGATAGTAAGGAAGACTTTGGAAGTTCTACAGTGATGTTTCTCATGTTGACTTTTCCAGTGCACAGTTTGATGCCAGGTGGTCCAGCCGGTTTCATTTCTTTGAAACTTTGTAACCATTGGTACAAGTGAATGACTCATTGGACCATTTCAGGGAGCGATTGGGAATCAATGACGTTGCTTTGGGTCTGGATTTGCATGTCAGCCAGACCAGGTGAAGATAGAAGATTTCTTCATTGAAGGATATTAATGATCCAGATGGATTTTTCTAAAAATCGGCAATGATTTTATTTTCATAGGTAGATTCATAATTCCAGGGATATTTTAAAATTACTGAATGGAATTTCCACCATCTGCAGTGGTGGGATTCGAACCTGGGTCCAAAAAACAGGAGCTGATTGTCTGTATTGATAATCTATCAGTAACACCATGAGGCCTACTTGGAAGCACATGCTGTACTAAACTGCTATTTCTTGTGTTGCCCTGTTTTTTTATTCATTGATTATGTTATTCTGGAATTTCATCCATCATTAAATCCTGATTGAAATACACAGTCATGAACGTCGTCTCGACTGCTTGAATTTCATTCAATCTGTTTGGTTTGGACAGACATTTCAAGGCAGCTGCACATCAGAAAAGAACAGGAAGTAAGAATGGCTGACTGTGCACGGTGCCTGTCACCGGACCAGCATGTCTGGGTATGTCAGTTAGTCTGATCTTCGAGTAGGATAAAAGATTGGCAGGACGTCAAGGGTCGAAGGGTCCGCCATGTGCTGTACTGTTCTGTGTTTTACGTTTCACCCAGCCTGTGGATTCTTATCAATTGTTGAATGCTTGAGTGAGCTGGGGAGGGGTGTTAGCCCAAAACTTCCAGTTATGTTGTTCATTGTTCCATTCACCTGAATGCCAGTCTGTGTGGTGTCCTACATCAGGCAGGCTCCGCCAAGTTCAGTTATTAACGTGATTCTTGATTTGTCATTTGCTGCTCTTTTGCTCAGATACAATCTGTTGGGTGACCCATGTATTAATCAGATGTTTGCTAAGTTGAGTGCATTAGGCAAAAATAAGACATCAACTATGATTATTCAACTGAACTATAATCTCTGAAAAGAATTAGGTTGATTCTATATTTATGGATCAAAAATATAAACTCCTGTCAAGATTTTCTCACACAGAAATAAAGAATGTACATGTTATTTTATTTCGAACAAACAACATGGATGTAACTCTTCTGGCGATCAGAATTACACACACAATGTCAGGATTCAAAACAATGCATTGTCACTCCAACATTTTGAAAGCGGTTGGCTTCTGAATGATTACATGTTCAGGGTGAGCAAACGATTGAATAATCAAATAGAATTAGCGTTCTTATAGAATTATACATAACCAATCAGTTTAATTTCTCACTGAAATGTACAAGCTTCAGCTATTTGCCAGTGAATTAGAAATGGCTATAATTCAACATGCACTGTGAATATTCAACTAAATAAATGATTTGTGTTATCAAATTTTAGTGAACAATAATTTGAAAATGTTTAATTTTTAGAAAAAATGTTCTTTAAATTGAAATGCAGACAGTGAACAAAAACGATAAACATATTATCGTGTGAGTGTAAGGTCAGACCTTTTCAAAGAGACTTGTGCCAAAGCAATGACAGATTTGTTTTCGTAATTAGAATTCAATATTTAAAATATTAATGTTCTGACCAATAATTAGACTATATAATGAAGATGTTCTTGCAATACTTGCATTTTAAATGCTTATGCTGCACTAAATAATCAGATATGTGCGAGCATTTACAATGGAAAATAATCGTATACTGACTTTTATTCACATCAGACACATGATAGAGTGTGTGCATCAGCTCCAGGAATGTCTCTAAAGCCCCTCCCATTTGCTCGCCTTATCTCTGCAGCCTGTTAAATTCATATTTCCAAATACATATCCAGATCTCTTTTTGATCTTCATCCACAACATTCCCAGGCAGTCCATTCCAAATCCTAACAACTCTCTCAATAAAGAAGTTTTTCCTTATCTCAAACTTGGTTCTTTTGTTGACAATCTTGGAATTAGAACTCCTTGATGCTGTAATGCCAACTAACGGAAACAGAGTATTCCTGTTTTACTCTACAACTTTAATTCATACTTTTGAGCACCGCAATAAGTTCACATATTTGTCTGTTCTCCTCCAGGAAGAATAAGCCTTACAAGAACTGTAACAAGCACTACATTGGAAAAACAGGCAGAAAACTAGCCAGCTGGATATACAACATAGAACATAGAACATAGAACAATACAGCACAGAACAGGCCCTTCGGCCCACGATGTTGTGCTGAACTTCTAACCTAGATTAAGCACCCATCCATGTACCTATCCAAATGCCGCTTAAAGGTCGCCAATGATTCTGACTCTACCACTCCCACGGGCAGCGTATTCCATGCCCCCACCACTCTCTGGGTAAAGAACCCACCCCTGACATCTCCCCTATACCTTCCACCCTTCACCTTAAATTTATGTCCTCTTGTAACACTTTGTTGTACCCGGGGAAAAAGTTTCTGACTGTCTACTCTATCTATTCCTCTGATCATCTTATAAACCTCTATCAAGTCACCTCTCATCCTTCGCCGTTCCAACGAGAAAAGGTCGAGAACTCTCAACCTATCCACGTACGACCTACTCTCCATTCCAGGCAACATCCTGGTAAATCTTCTCTGCACCCTCTCCAAATTGACTGATCTGAATGATATAAGCAAAGCTGCTATCTGAGTTGAATCTCGAGTAATTTGTAACCAAAAGAGAAAGTGCTGGAAAATCTCAGCAGGTCTGGCAGCATCTGGAAGGAGAGAAAAGTGCTGACGTTTCGAGTCTAACTGCCTCTGTGCAGAGAAATCAGAATTAACGTTTCTAGTTTAGTGGCCCTTCCTCAGAACGGATGGTAGCCCTGAAAATATTGATTACTATACAGAAGAGGCTGAATAGCTGTTAATGGAGACTGTTAGTAGCTAACAATAGGGGGTGAGTACTAGGCCTGGTGGTATAGGTATGGGGCATTGAGGAGTCCAGTCCCTAAAATTATTGAACATTATTTTGAGTCTGAAGGGCTGCAGGGTCCGCCCGCGGAAAATGGGGTGGTGTTCTTCGAGCTTGCGTTGAAATATCCTGGAACACTGCAGCAAGCCTGACGCAGAGATATTGGCCAGGGAGCAGGATGGGGTATTAAACTGGCAGGCAGCTGGAAACTCAGGGTCTTTTGCATAGGTACAGCTTCGTTACAAGGAATGGTCTACGTACCCCATGAAGGAACAGGTATAACTTGGGCCCACGTGTGTATCCAAGCACCCCCTCTGTATGGCAGGAGCAGGCTGAAGCAAAGGGTCTGCCCAGGCAGTTCTGTTTGTGGATTTTCAGGAGGAAATAAAAGCGAGCTCTGTTATCAGAGGACCATTAGGTTCGGGACTGTTAGATGGGGGCGAGTGCGTGGGAATCTCCAGATGAAATGTTGTCAGATTTAGTTAATAAAATGGCCTAATGTGCCATGGCAGGGTTATGGAGAAGCAGGTGATGTGTAGAAGTATCCGAGAGCTGGACTCAGCCTCTGAAATGGAGAGATGAGTCCACTATACTACAGCAGCAGCACCCTTATCGGCACAGGCTGAATAACACAGTCAGGGTTGGATCGACGCATACAGCTTATACACTGTTCAGAGAGTGATAGGTTTGATAGGGTGAGGGGGATGCAGAGAAATTAAAACAACCAGTGTCACATTGAAAGTTCTCAAAGAACAGATTGAGTCAAAGTAAACGCCAGAGAAATGGGTCCAGGTGGAGGGAGAGTGTTGGAACTGGGGGAAGGGTATTTGGGATGAGGAGTGGACTCTTGCCCAAACAACTGGACACCGAGGGGAAGTCGGTGGAAGAGGAGTTCAACATTATGTCGTTCCTGAAATTCATTAAAGGGGGCGCAGAGGGATAAAGCTGAGAACTTTGCAGAGTACAGAACATTCAGCATTACAGCGTGGCAGTTTAGGAGGAATGGTGAATACACGACTGGAGGTGGGCTTGGGGGAGGGGATGGGCTCAGAGCGCAGGGCATGGGTGGGGTGACAGGTTCCAGAGGCTCATAGGCATCTCTAAGTTATTCCACCTTGTAGTCCTCATTTAGCTGGCGAGCACAGCGAATAAGCTGGAGAATGATGTAAAATTGTGGAATGGTGCAACCTTGAGTCAATTTGATGAGATGCTGTTGGACAGAGAAAATATTGATCTCAGTGGCACTGACATTGCACGATCAGTCCACAGAAAATAACTGATTGAAAATTATCGTTATCTTATTGTAATGCTCTGATTTCATTGGGGTGTAACTCAACCAGCAAGGTCTTACTTTTCTGAGACTTTGACCTTACTGTGAAAACAAATGATGTAATTAATAAGACAAATCCATCCATGATTTTGGAAGGCAGTAGCAAAGGCAGAGTTTATTTGTCATTCCCAATAGCTCTAGGGAAGGTGTCATTGTTCATTGAGGAATTATCAGCAAAGAATTTCCTCTGATTCCCATTAAACACAGTTTGCTGAGGGTGAATGATGCTACATGAGTCAAATATTACTTTGATGCAAGGCAAGTTACTCTGATCTCACCTCTAATGACATTGGAAAATCAGTTAAAATGGTAAATAGCAAAATGATAGTACACAGCTTATTTGAACAATGTGGTCACTGTCCTCACAACGTTTAAGGAAAAACTGATGCATGGTCGTCTGATTCTGAGGAGAGGTTTGTCCTATTTATGATGAGGCTGTTTGGTTAAGCGTGTGACCCAGAGACAGAAATAAAATTCCACGCTCTATAGAGAACAGAAGCACCATGTTCACACTATTGTCCGTTCCTATTGGACATTGATCTTCTCAATCTCATCATTCACTGATGAACAGTAACAGCACAGAAGCCAGCATTTCTAATCACCCCTGATGGAAAGCAAAAACGGAAAGGATTTGCCAGTGGAAGTGGGAGTAACTAGGGAACTGGTGTAACTTACAGTGGAAGTGGAAGAAGAAAGATGTGAAGAGATATCATCAATGGAAGAGTATGTAGCTGCAGATGGGGTAGTGCCAGGGAAGTAGGAGTGTAAGAAAAGAGTAAGAAGGCCGAGGAAGAATGCCTAATGAAGTATTAGTGACTGGGAAAAACTTGATTTGGCAAATGTGAGGTTGGGTGAAAAATATCACTGTTCACAAAAATTGGGATCTGATTACATTGAAAATTAAGATTTGATGTACTTCATTTTCTATACTTGATTCTTGATCAGATTGAACATTCACTCTGTATTTTTGTACCTCTATCATTTGCGGATTACATGTTTTTTTTTTCCCTAGTATGGTGTCTCAATATTTTTTAATATTTTCACGATATGTATTTGCTTCCAATTCAAGGTAGACATGAGAACATGATTTGATCTCCTGCAGTGTGCCCATAACATAGAATTTAATTGAAGAGTTATCCTCATCACAATCACAGATTCAAGCAATGAGTCAGTGTCCACCCTGCAGACGGAGGGTGCAGGTTCCAAGTGAGCAGGTCAATGAATGCCCTAAAAGAATATAGAAAATGGAGGGCTAAACTTAAAAAGTCAGCGGAAGAGCAGGAGGAGGGGTGATAAAACATTAGCGGGTAAGATTAGCAAGAATCCAAAGTCATATTTTTGGTGTATTAAGGGGAGGACGCAATTGTGGGAAAACATGGGAGTGTTAGGGACTAAGGGGACAGCCTGTCCACAGAGACAGAGAATATGTTAAATACATCCTCTGAATCGTTCTTGAGTTTGGAGAAGCTGTTACTGGATTCAGGGAGAGTGACCGTTTGACCCTTGAGCAAATTGACACAGGAGCTGAGGAAGAATTGAATGTTTATGCAAGATAGAGTGGGCAAATCACCAGATTAAAGACCACCAAGTCTCACATCAGTGAGAGGGAAACAATTGTATAACATTCAGAGGGCTGTTGAGGCTGGGTCATTAAATATCTTCAAGGCTGAGACAGACAGATTTTTATAAAGGTGTTATGGGAAAGTGCAGAAAAGTGGAATGTGGGATTAACAAAATAAAAATAACCTATTCAAAGGAAACGCAGACTCAGTTAGAGGACAGACATATTGTTGTCCCTATGTCTAATGGTCTTCTTTTCCAATAGCCCTGTATTCACAAGAACATCACCTCTCTCGAGGGATTCAAGGAATTCATAAACGCGATACTAATAAACAGAAAGTATGAGAGGACTGCGACAGCACAGATTGCCTGTCAGGGTGAGGATTTGCATTGACACAGTCACCACTACCAGAAGGAAGACCTCAGCAAGACACCCTCCAAGGCCAAGCAGAGAGCGCACTGGGGACCTGGTAGTCAGTGGCCAGGTGTCAAAGAGTTCTGAAGGCCTAAACACGACATCACTGTCGTGTTTCCTTCCTTCGCTGGCCAAAGCTATATGTGGAGAGGTAGAGAGACATGCCGTTGTAGCAGAGTAAGCAGTAAGGCTTTGACACGAGAGGCTTCAGACAGCTCCAGCTCAGAAATATGGACAGGGAAACTGAAATAAAGTCCTTTTAACTTTATTGTTATAGCCGTCGAGATGGCAGTTAGGGCAGTCGCACGTTCCTCTTGTGGGATGTGGGAGCTCACGGAGATTTTCACCGTCCCTGATGTCTATACGTGTGGACTGTGCACCCAGCTTCATCTCCTGGGAGACCGTGTTAGGGAGCTGGAGCTGGGCGGTGCAGTGGCTCAGTGGTTAGCACTGCTGCCTCACAGCACAAGGGACCAGGAGTCAAATCCTGGCTCGGGCAACTGCTTGTGTGGAGTTTGTGCATTCTGCCCGTGTCTGCATGGGCTTCCTCTGGATGATGTGGTTTCTTCCCACAGTTCAAAGATGTGCAGGTTAGGTGAATTGGTCGTGCTAATTTGCCTGTAGTGTAAGGGTGTGGGTCTTGGTAGGCTGCTATTTGGAGGGTCGGTGCGGACTTGTTGGGCTGAAGGTTATTTAGGATGCACTCAGGGTCATCTGAGATACTCAGAACATCATAGATAAGTGCTTTAATGTGGTGGCCACAGCCAAGACACACCCCTAGTTATGTTTCTTTAATGACTGTAATATTCCAGTCGAACGTTCATCGCCCTCAGTTCATTAGCTTTACCTGTCAGTCCTGTTGTATTTAAATAAACACAATTTAATCCAACAGGCGTTCCTTGCTTCCTGCCATATTCCAGGTAGAGAGTAGCTGTGCGACCACCAGGAATGGCAAAGGGAATAGGCAGAGAGTGCAGAAATAGCCTGTGGCCATTCCTCTCCATAACATGTAGACCATTTTGGATTGTCGGGGGCGATGTCTGTTCAGGGGAAAGCAGCAGTAGCCAGGTTGGTGGTACTACCACTGGCTCTGGGGCACAGCGAGAAACGGTAAAGGTAAACAGGTCATTAAAGATAGGAGGGTCGATTGTTAGAGGGACAGATCGGAGATTCTGTGGCCATAAACGGGAATCCAGGATCGTGGGTTACCTCCCGCTGCTAGGGTCCAGGATGTCTCCAAGTGGCTGCTGAACATTCTCAAGGGGTTGGGTGAGCATCCAGAAATCATTATGCACGTTGGCACAAATGATACCCGTTGAAATAGGGCCGAGGTTCTGGAGCGAGATTACCTTGACAGTGGTGATCTCCTTAGAGGGTGATTCCCGTCCGAGACATGCACTGGAAAGGACACCAATATCTTGGCGGCCAATTATGCTAGGGTTACGAGGGTGGGTTTAAACTAGATCGGCAGGGGGTGGTATCCTCAAGAGCAGCGAGGCAAGTGCGATGCTGGAAGGAGGTAGAGTAATCAGAAATACTAAATTTAGGCTGGAAAATGACAGAGAGAAATGCCTTTTGGATTAAATGGCATCTATCTCAATGCAAGAAGGCCTACAGGTATGGCCGATGAACTCAGGACGTGGATAAGTAGGTGGGACTGGTATATTATAGCCATTACACAAACATGGCTAAGTGATGGATAGGACTGACAGCTTAATGTGCCAGGGTACAGCTGCTATAGGTGAGACAGAGGTGTTGGAAGGAGGGGAGTGGAGTTGCATTTCTGATTAAGGGGAGTACAACAACAGTAATCAGAGATAAAATAACTGATGAATCACCCAGTGAGGCTTTGTGGGTGGAGTTAAGAAATAGGAAGGTGTTCGTGAGGTGATTAGGGATGTGCGAGAGGCCCCCAAATAGTCAACAGGAATGAGAGTAGTAAATATGCAGGGAGAGAGGGGAAACCTGCAAGAGCAATAGGGTTATCATAATAGGGGCTTTTAGTTTTTCTAATACAGACTGGAACGGCCAGAGCGTTAAGAGATTTGATGAGATAGAATCTGATAAAAGCTTCAGGAAAGTTTCCTCAAGTAGTGTACAGAGAGTTCTATTCGGGAAGGGGAAAAACATGAAATTTTCTTCGGAAATAGGGCAGGACAGGTGACTGAGTTACCAGTGGGGGAGCACTTTGGGACCAGTAACCGTAGTTCTATTAATTTTCAGATAGTTATGGAGAGGGAAAAAACTGGTCCACAGGTTCATGTTCGAATTTGGGGCGTGGCTCAGGTCCAGGCAGCTGGGATCAAGGGAATTCCTGGAGGTATATTAGAGAAACAGGAGTTCTGAAAAAGGAAAGCAGTAGGGTGAAAAGGGGACAAGAAAGAGCCTTGGCTGAGAAGATTAGGATGAATCCAAAAAGTTACTTTAAATATATTAAAAGAAAAATCAAAAACTGGATAGAAAATACGACCCCTCGAAGACCAATGTGGACAAGTATGTGTGGATCTATAAGTGATGGGTGAAGTCCTCAACTAATATTTCTACTCTATGATTACCGTGTTGATTTGAGAACTTGAGGACGTTAGTGGTGATATCTTAGAGCCAATCTATATCATAGTTGAGGAGATTTTGGACATATTAGAATGCTTGAAAGTGGATAAATCTCACAGCCCTTACCCGATATATCAAAGAAAACCTCAAGGGGCTTCAGAAGAATTTGCGGGGACCCTGGCTTATAATGTTTATCATCAGTAACCACAGGTAATGTCTCGGAAGACTGGAGGATTGCAAATGTTGTGCCCTTATTCAAGAAGAACTGAACAAAAAAAGCCTTGGAACCATAGACCAGCAGGTTTAACATCCGTGGTAGGTAAGTTACTTGAGTAGGTTCTGAGGGATAAGATGTACATGGATTTAGAAAGACAGGCTTTGATTAGGAACAGTAAGTGCGGCTTTATGCAAGGAAGTGTGTGCCTGAAAATTCTCTTAAAGTAAGTGGATGATGTGACCAGAAAGATTGATTTGTGTTGGGCAGTAGATTTCAAAACATGTGGTGTTGGATAAGCACAGCAGGTCAGGCATATTCGAGGGGCAGGAGAATCTATGTTTAGGACATAAACCCTTAATCAGGAACATCCAAAGCATCGATTCTCCTGTTCTTCTGATGCTGCCTTACCTGCCGTGATTTTCAGTGCCACACTTTTCGACACTGATCTCCAGCATCTGCCGTGCTCAATTTCTCCATTGTCAGTAAATTCAGTCGATATGGATTTCAGTTACAGCAGAACAGAATGAGGCTTTTTAGCCCCTGGAGCCTGATATACAATTACAGGAGGAGGCCAATAAACCCCTCGGGCCTATAAAACTGTAACCAGATCACGCAGCACCAGTATCCAGTTGCACTGCGACAGGATCAATCTATTCAGCTACTTGAATCAGTAACACAGGAAATGGAGGAGGCCACAAAGTGACTGGACTAAGGGGTTTACTGGAATAACATCAGGCCACATAGCCCCTCAGACCTGCCCTTCCATTCAGTAAGTCAGGGCTGATTTGCACTCGGCCGCAATTTCTCATTCATGACCAATTTTTTGCAGCAGTTGACTCTCTGACGTGTCAAAACCCATTGACACCCATTCGCAACCCCCAAACATTTCAGTGATGTAGCCTCCCCTAACTGTCTGGCCCCAACCATCACTATTCCCTGAGAGAAGGAAACACTCCCCACACATATACCTTGGCCTATTGACATGGATAGAAGATATGAACACAGTGTAAAGTGTGTCACTTTAAGGACCTGATATCACGGCAGTATTTGATTAAGATGTTAAGGAGACTGAACAAAATTGAACTTGATGGGAATCAGTTGTAAAATCCCCGCTGGTTGAATCATTCAGAGCACAATGGGGCTGGTGGACATCAACCCTCCCAGTCCCTGGATATCTCTGTGGGCAATCCTCTGGGTAGTTTCTTCGGCACAAACATCTTCAGCTGCTTCATCAATGTCTTTCCCTCTTTCATGCAATCAGAGGTGGGGATATTCTTTCAAGATTATACAATGTTCAGAACAATGAGTCACCTCCTGAGGTACTGAAGAATCAAATCTGGGCAACATTCAAGCTTGTGCTGTTAATGTAAAGGTAACATTAATCAAAAGCACTGCTGGACACTAAACATTTCCACCGTTAAAAGAAAGAGGGACCCCTTCAGCATCTCTAGCTAGTTTCACCCGAATATAAGAAAGCCATTCAGCCCATGAGATCTATTGGATAACAAGAGGCGCAATGCGTTCACTTACTCCTGCCTGTTACACAAGAAGACAATTTAAAATAAAAGCAGGTGTTGGAATCCAAAATACACACGCAGGAAGTTGGAAGAACAGAATAAGCAAGGCAGCATCAAGACGTTGAGAAGTGAATGCCTTGGATATAACCCCTCATCAGGACTGTGGACAGGAGTAAGGGGGTCTATAGATAAAGTGCGGGTGAGGGAGGAGGACGCAGAGTGGCGAGGTGTGGATAAGTGGACACAGATAAAGGGATCAGCGAGTTGTTGATGGAAGGGCTGAATCCAGTTGGCGGCTGGACAAAGGTTGCTCAGCGGAATGGACGGGAGGGGAGGGGGGGGCTTGGGAAGGGAGTCGGAGGACTGGAAGGGAGATTATTTGAAATTGAAGAATTCAATGTTGAGTCCCTGGGGTGCAGGCTGCACAGGTAACAGATGAGATCTTGTTCCTCCAGATTATGGTTTGGTTCATTGTGGCAATGGAGGAGGCCAAAGATGGCTATGTCGGAAAGGCATTAGGAAAGGGAATTGAAATAGGAAGTGACTGGGATGTCTTCCATTCCACCTAATGACCCTACCTTTCAGCTCCCAACCTGATTCATCCCTCCCATCGCCCAACCGGGTTGCACAAACTACTTGTTTCCACATAGCCGTAACTGACCATCCCCCTGATCTCCCCACTCCAACCACTCCCTTCCCTCTTTATCTGCAGCTGCCCCTAACCCCCCAACCCAGTTCTGAAGAACGGTTATAACTGAAATGTTGACTTTCCCACCTCATGATGCTGCCTGGTTTGCTGTGTTCTTCCAGCCTTCTGTTTGTCTCCTATAATTCAGGAAGATAGAGTCTAGTCTGCACAGCGTGCTGTTAGGCAGGAACCACAGGTTGCCCACTGAAGTCTTTGAACCTCTGCCCCCAGGCCAGGAGGAAGACATTCAGTCCCTCGAGACACTGACACATGAACAGAAGAGGTCATTCAGCCCCTCCAAACTGTTAGACTGAAATAGGAGGATGTCATTGTTGCTGCAACACGACAAAACCAATGAGGCACAGACTGCACAGACAGACTGCTGCATGTTGTTCCTCCTGGCTCCATTGCTAATGGTACATTGCTAATGTTAACGTGGTTTGCTGATCATGAGGAGGGAAAGTGAATGGTTTGTGCCAAGTTCCAAGGAGGCATCTTCCATCTCCGAGATGTTATGAACTAGGTTAGACACTTTTAAGCAGGCAAACCAGAGCATACCTTTGCAATTTGTTTCGGTAAGTGTACAATGAAAATTACCGGAGGTAATTTAGCTAGGTTGACTACTAGACTTTGAAACAGACAAAAACGTTATTCAGAAAATTACACAATGAAACACAAAGAACAGAATAAAAAATCACGACAGAATTCAACCTATTCAGCTAGACTTAATTATGCTATTCCGAATAGACACAACTGTCCCAATAAGCAAGCTCCCAATAATTAAAAAAAAGTATAAATGGAGCACAAACTTCCAGGTTGAAGTTGAAGGTCAGAAAAGAGAGAGAGTTTCCACACTGCTTCCAGCTGAACTTCCCAGTTCAAGACTCAACTGAAAACTGGTCAGCTCAGCTAGTTCAGCTACAGTAGCTCACCACTCTCCGCTCATTATACTGGTCATTTATAAAGCATGGTCACTTTGGCCTGAAGACTAATCTGTTTCAATATAAACAAAGACCTCTGAAACTACTTTTCATCTCTGTACCAAACCAGACTGATCGGAGCTTGGAGAAAGTGAGGAAGGGATTATGCCCGAAATGTCGATTCTCCTGCTCCTTGGATGCTGCCTGACCAGCTGTGCTTTTCCAGCAACACATTTTTCAGCTCTGATCGGAGCTTGGCCCCGTTTCATTGTTCCTCTTAAAATAAAACCAAGGACAGAGTCTCCTTGAGCCAAGGAACAGCTTTTCGACAAAAAGGGACTTGCTTTGTGACACATCTCTCCCCACTTAAAAAAAACATCAATGCTAAAAGGTGGCTGCATTTTTAACCCTTCAAACCCAGTTAGTAGTCTCAAAACTGACAGCTATACTGTACTAATTGTAAACATTCAAACATGCACAAACTCATACAAAACCAGGCTGCTGTATACCCACCACCGACACCTCTGTATCTCATTCTCGTCTCAGTAACTCATCAGCTTTCACGTTTTCGCGATCTGCCACGTGCACAATTGTCAGATTGAATGGCTGCAACAACAAGTCCATCTAAACAGTCTGGCATTTTTGTCTTTAATTTTTTCCACAAATGTCAATTACACAAATGTGATCAGTTTATACGATTGTCTCAGATGCATTGCTGGTAATATAAACACAGTTATGGTGTAATGCCAACACCAAGTTTAAAATCTCTTTCTCCACCGTTGAACATTTAGAACATAGAACATAGAACATAGAACAATACAGCACAGAACAGGCCCTTCGGCCCACGATGTTGTGCCGAACTTCTATCCTAGATTAAGCACCCATCCATGTACCTATCCAAATGCCGCTTAAAGGTCGCCAATGAATCTGACTCTACCACTCCCTCGGGCAGCGCATTCCATGCCCCCACCACTCTCTGGGTAAAGAACCCACCCCTGACATCTCCCCTATACCTTCCACCCTTCACCTTAAATTTATGTCCCCTTGTAACACTCTGTTGTACCCGGGGAAAAAGTTTCTGACTGTCTACTCTATCTATTCCTCTGATCATCTTATAAACCTCGATCAAGTCACCCCTCATCCTTCGCCGTTCCAATGAGAAAAGGCCGAGAACTCTCAACCTATCCTCGTACGACCTACTCTCCATTCCAGGCAACATCCTGGTAAATCTTCTCTGCACCCTCTCCAAAGCTTCCACATCTTTCCTAAAGTGAGGCGACCAGAACTGCACACAGTACTCCAAATGTGGCCTAACCAAAGTCCTGTACAGCTGCAACATCACCTCACGACTCTTGAATTCAATCCCTCTGCTAATGAACGATAATACTCCATAGGCCTTCTTACAAACTCTATCCACCTGAGTGGCAACCTTCAAAGATCTATGTACATAGACCCCAAGATCCCTCTGTTCCTCCACCTGACCAAGAACCCTACCATTAACCCTGTATTCCGCATTCTTATTTGTTCTTCCAAAATGGACAACTTCACACTTGGCAGGGTTGAACTCCATCTGCCACTCCTCAGCCCAGCTCTGCATCATATCTAAGTCCCTCTGCAGCCGACAACAGCCCTCCTCACTGTCCACAACTCCACCTATCTTTGTATCATCTGCAAATTTACTGACCCACCCTTCGACTCCCTCATCTAAGTCATTAATAAAAATTACAAACAGCAGAGGACCCAGAACTGATCCCTGCGGAACTCCACTTGTAACTGGACTCCATGCTGAATATTTACCATCTACCACCACTCTCTGACTTCGACCGGTTAGCCAGTTTTCTATCCAATTGGCCAAATTTCCCTCTATCCCATGCCTCCTGACTTTCCGCATAAGCCTACCATGGGGAACCTTATCAAATGCCTTACTAAAATCCATGTACACTACATCCACTGCTCTACCCTCATCCACATGCTTGGTCACCTCCTCGAAGAATTCAATAAGACTTGTAAGGCAAGACCTACCCTTCACAAATCCGTGCTGGCTGTCCCTAATCAAGCAGTGTCTTTCCAGATACTCGTAAATCCTATCCCTCAGTACCCTTTCCATTACTTTGCCTACCACAGAAGTAAGACTAACTGGCCTGTAATTCCCGGGGTTATCCCTATTCCCATTTTTGAACGGGGCACAACATTCGCTACTCTCCAGTCCCCTGGTACCACCCCCGTTGCCAGTGAAGACGAGAAGATCATTGCCAACGGTACTGCAATTTCCTCTCTTGCTTCCCACATAATCCTAGGATATATCCCGTCAGGCCTGGGGGACTTGTCTATCCTCAAGTTGTTCAAAATGTCCAACACATCTTCCTTCCTAACAAGTATCTCTTCGAGCTTAACAGTCCGTTTCACACTCTCCTCTTCAACAATACGGTCCCTCTCGTTCGTAAATACTGAAGAGAAGTACTTGTTCAAGACCTCTCCTATCTCTTCAGACTCAATACACAGTCTCCCACCACTGTCCTTGATCGGACCTACCCTCGTTCTCGTCATTCTCAGGTTTCTCACATACGCATAAAATGCCTTGGGGTTATCCTTGATCCTATCCGCCAAGGATTTTTCATGCCCTCTCTTAGCTCTCCTAATCCCTTTCTTCAGGTCCCTTCTGGCTATCCTGTATCCCTCCACTGCTCTATCTGAACCCTGTTTCCTCAACCTTATGTAAGCCTCCTTCTTCCCCTTTACTAGACTTTCAACCTCCCTCGTCAACCAAGGCTCCCTCACACGACCATTTCTTTCCTGCCTGATAGATACATACATATCAAGGACACGTCGTATCTGCTCCTTGAAAAAGTTCCACATTTCCACCACATCCTTCCCTGACAGCCTATGCTCCCAACGTATGCTCCTCAAATCCTGTTTTACAGCATCGTAATTTCCCTTCCCCCAATTGTAAAATCTACCTTGTTGTGCGCACCTATCTCTCTTCATAACCAAGGTGAAAGTCACAGAATTGTGGTCACCATCACCAAAATGTTCACCCACTAACAAGCCCACCACTTGTCCCGGTTCATTACCGAGTACCAAATCCAATATGGCCTCCCCTCTGGTTGGACAATCTACATACTGCGTTAGAAAAGCTTCCTGGACACACTGCACAAACACCGCCGCATCCAATCTACTTGATCTAAAGAGCTTCCAATCAATATTTGGGAAGTTGAAGTCGCCCATGACTACGACCCTGTGGCTTCTGCACCTTTCCAAAATCTGTTTCCAAAACCTGTTTCTCCACATCTCTGCTGCTATTGGGGGGGCCTATAGTAAACACCCAACAAGGTGACTGCACCTTTCCTATTTCTGACTTCAGCCCATACTACCTCCAGAGGCAGATCCCCCTCAAACTTCCTTTTTGCAGCCGTTATACCATTTCTAATTAGCAATGCCACCCCCCTCCTTTTTTACCACCCTCCCTAATCTTACTGAAACATCTGTAACCAGGAACCTCCAACAGCCATTCCTGTCCCTCATCTATCCACGTTTCCGTGATGGCCACAACTTCGTAGTCCCAGGTACCGATCCACGCCTTAAGTTCACCCACCTTATTTCTGATACTGCTTGCATTGAAGTATACGCACTTGAGCCCATCTCTGTGTGTGCAAGTAGTCCCTGTCAGTGATACCTTCTCCACAGCCTCCCTACAGTCTTGGGCATCCTGACACACAGCTAGCTTACTTGCTGGACTACAAGTCCGGATCCCATCCCCATGCCAAATTAGTTTAAACCCCCCCGAAGAGTGCTAGCAAACCTACCCCCCAGGATATTGGTGCCCTTCTGGTTCAGGTGCAACCCGTCCTGTTTGTACAGATCCCACCTTCCCCAGAATGCAGTCCAATTGTCCAAATATCTGAAGCCCTCCCTCCTACACCATCCTTGCAGCCACGTGTTCAACTGCACTCTCTCCCTATTCTTTGCCTCACTGTCACGTGGCACCGGCAACAACCCAGAGATGATGACTCTGTCTGTCCTAGCTTTTAGCTTCCAGCCTAACTCCCTGAGCTCTTGAATGACCTCCCCACCCCTCTTCCTACCTATGTCTTTGGTGCCAATGTGTACCACGACTTCTGGCTGCACACCCTCCCACCGGGCAGGCACGGTGGCACAGTGGTTAGCACTGCTGCCTCACAGCGCCAGAAGACCTGGGTTCAATTCCTGCCTCAGGCGACTGACTGTGTGGAGTTTGCACATTCTCCCCGTGTCTGCGTGGGTTTCCTCCGGGTGCTCCGGTTTCCTCCCACAGTCCAAAGATGTGCAGGTTAGGTGAATTGGCCATGCTAAATTACCCGTAGTGTTAGGTAAGGGGTAGATGTAGGGGTATGGGTGGGTTGCGCTTCGGCGGGGTGGTGTGGACTTGTTGGGCAGAAGGGCCTGTTTCCACACTGTAAGTAATCTAATCTTAAGGATTCTGAAGACACGGTTTGAGATGTCTCGGACCCGAGCACCCGGGAGGCAACAAACCATCCGAGAGTCTCGCCCATGTCCACAGAACCGCCTGTCCGTCCCTCTAACTAGAGAGTCTCCTATAACTAGCGCTCTCCTCCTCTCCTCCTTTCCCTTCTGAGTCTCAGAGCCACAGACCCCTTCACTGCAGCTTACACCTGCAAGGCTGTCCCCCCCCAACAGTTTCCAAAGCTGTATACTTATTTTTTAGGGGAACGACCACAGGGGAACCCTGCACTGCCTACTTCTTCCCCTTCCCACCTCTAACTGTTACCCAGCTACCTCTGTTCTCCGGTGTAACTATGTCCCTGTAGCTTCTATCAATCATCCTCTCAGCCTCTCGAATAATCCTCAGTTCATCCAGCTCCAGTTCCAGTTCCCTAACTCGTTCAGTGAGGAGCAGGATCTGACTGCATTTCCTGCCGACTTCGTCGGCAGGAGTATCGGTGGTCACCCCTACCTCAAACATCCTGCAGGAGGAACATTCCACCGCCTGCGCTGCCATGACTGTACAGTTTGTCTCCAAAAACAAGAACACTGAGTCAATAACACTGAGTCACTTACCTGTGGACTTTAAAGTTAGGTTAGAGGAGGCCGTACGAAAGTAGGACCTGGGGTCTAGAACACACCCACTCAAATACTAATCACTTACCTTCCCGCCCAGCTATGCGCTCCAACCTCACTTCCACCCAGCTCACGCGGCTGTTCCCACTCAAAATAACAACATGAACAACAGCTATCCAGAAAAAAAGACATGACCCACTATCGCTAGTATCCTTACATACAGATGAGGAAGTACACCATTTCGCCTGGGTCCATCTAGGACAAATCAAACAGAAACACGCACGAGAATTCCTAGAAGCAGAGCATTCCAACCGGAACTCTATCAACAAACACATCGATTTTGATTCCACCCAACACTGTCTGAGAAAAAGAACCGGACATAAAATCACCAATACTAGAAATTATATCACTGACTCAAGGAAACCTAAACACATAAATAGCAATTAGGACATAATACCAGCACTTCACCAGAGGCTCACTGATAATGTTCCCTAGTACAATGATGAACCATCTAAAAATGAACTCTCCAGCTCAGCGAGCAAACTGACATCCAGAAGAAGCGCAATTTCTCTCATCCTCCCTTTAACTAAATCCTTCATTCCAGTTATCATTCCCATTATTTTAAGGTTATTTGTATTCCTCTGCAAAGTAATTTCGTGTCTTTCTGTCTTCTGAATGTGTGTGTGGTTTTTGGGGGGGTGGGTGGGTGCGAGAGAGAGAGAGGGCGAGAGAGACAGATGGAGAGAGAGGCAGAGACAGAGAGAGAAAACAATCCTCTATAATCTCTGGATTACTCCCCATGCCATGTGGAAAAGACGGATGGATGAGGAAGGCAGTATAGCTTAACACATTGTTAACAAGCTCGTTCAAGGGTGGGGATTTCAGATTGTTGGATCATTGCGATCGCTTCCAAGACAGGCGATGATCTGTACAAAGAATACAGGTTGTATCTTAAGTGGACGAGCACCAACATCCTTGTCGGGAGGTGTGCTAGTGCAAGTCCGATTGATTTGAATAAACCAGGAGAGTGAGAACCAAAGCAGCAGATCAGGAACTGAGCAGAAGGTCGAGGTGAATAGGACATCAGGCAAGGCCAGTCTAATGACCATGCTGAGAGAAGGGCTCAAATCAGTCCAAAATGTGAGTTGGGAGTTGGAATAAATTATAGAGATTAGGCACAAGCTTTTCAGGGATTAATAAATAAGGATGGAGAGTGTGGGGGATGTGAGGGAGTGAGGTGTGTGAGAGCAGAGAGACAGTGCACAAGAAAATGATAAAGTGGAAAGAGGGTGGGGTGGGGAATTCTGTGAGAAACAACTGGCAGAAAAAAACACAGGAAAACTTGCTGTTTGTCAAAGTGAATACCTGGGAAATAATTTATTATGCTTCAGCGAAACAACATCCTTATTGCTAGAGGTGTTTATTATAATGGAGGAAAAACTGTGTTCAAATTATGGCTGTAACTATAATAATGGTGGCAAACAGCTAGAATAGTGTGAGTGCTGTTGTTGGACAATGCTTGCACAGAGCATGTGAATTACCCTGGATGTTCCCAGAGATGGCTGGGCTGACTTTGGTTGAATAAGTGCTGGAGCTGCATGAGATGCTGCTGCTTTGTAATACAGAAACTTACTGAGTACCATCAAAGGAACAAAGTAGCAAATGCCATTGCTTATTGTTTCTGAATATACCAGAGTGTTCATGGCTGCCACTGCAAAGAATCATGCAATGAAAAACAGGGTCATCACGCCTGTGCCAGCAAGTGCACATGCAAAGGCTTTTTAAACGTTTGTGAGGTGACCTGCCTCAACCACCTTCCTAGACAACGCATTCCAGATTCAGGCTACCCTCTCAGTTCGATACACATTCCACAAATTCTCTCTCAAACCCCTCCCTTTCTCTTTAAAAGTGTGTCCCTTTGTTTTTGACCCTTTGTGTAAGGAAAACAGCTGTTGTCTGTTCATCGTTTCCATACCCCTTATGTTCTTGTACACCTGTACCAGATTCCCTCCTCAACCTTTCCTACAAGCAAAAAAACAAGCAAATTTAGCCCTCCTCTTTCATACTCACTTTTGAGTACTTACCTGTCTTGTTATTTCTGACTTGCGTCTTCCCAATTTATCGGTGTTAAACTTCATCAGGCCATTGATCTGGATATCTGAATAATTTGTTTATATCCTCCTGACGCCTAGCACTTCCCTCCTGACTGTGATCCACCCGGCCCATCTTTGTGTCATCCACAACATTGATCATCATTTCACTGCTCCCCACCTCCACATTCTCACAACCGTCATTTCTGAATATCACAAACAAGCCGTGATTTCCTTCCTGTTCTCCAGATGTTATTCAGAGGATTATTTGACAATTCCAGTTTCTTGCTTTCCCTATTTTGGTGAATTGATGACGGATGTAATGAACACATTTTATGAGGGAGCCACAAATAGCATTTTCGACACAGAGTTGAATTCACTTTTTACACTCCACCCCTCTGCATGTTTTATTTATAAACCTTGTAAATAAATTAGGATAAACTGGGTTTGGCATCTTGCGCTGGAACATTAGCATTTTGTGTAGCACTGTTCTTTGTAACATTCCCTGCAATAGCCAGAGCTGACGAAATGTTTCATCTGGAGGATGGACGTGGACTCATGCATTGTTTGTTTAATTCAACGGGTGTGATGGGGATAAATATTCAATTAAATTCTATATTATGGGCAAACTGCATAATGCCAAGCCATATTCTCATGTCCACCTTGAATTGGAAGCAAATACATACTGGAAAATAATCAAAAATATTGAAACACCACAGTAGGGGAGAAAAAAAACATGTCGTCTGCACTTGATGGAGATTTAGAAATATATAGTACATGTACAACCTGAACAACGACCAAGTGATAGAAGAGAAAGTACAAGAAATCCTTTCTTAATTTTGAATGAATTCCAGGTCCCGATTTTCTTGAATAGTGATGGTTTCTCATCCAATCTCACCATCCAGTCTTTTCTGCATTTAAACCAACATTTTCCATATCACCATCAGTTCTGAGGAAGGGGCACTGGACCTGATTTCTCTGCACAGATGCTCTCAGACCTACTGAGCAGTTGCAGCAACTTCTGTTTTGTTTCAACATTTTCATCGCAAGTTCTCACAATACAATACGTCATCGATATTTAGAGCCCTATCAAACAGAGGAACTTTGTAATTTCTCATTTAATGTCCATAACAAATTACTCAAGATTCAACTGAGATAACAACTTTGTTGTTATCATTCAGATCAGACACTTTGTCACAGTTCAGAAAGAAGAAAGAAATCAAAAGAGCTGGAGCGAAACTCAGTAGATCTGGCAACATCTGAGCAGAGATGCAAAAAAATTGACCTTTGATTCTAATATGACTTTTCAGAAAAGTGTCACATCATATGACATATGTTAATTCTGTTGCTCTCTCAGATACTTCCTCATCTTTTTCGTTTCTTCAGCAATTTCTGTTTATATTTCATGTTTCCATTATCTCTATATTTCATGTTTCTTGACAGGTCTACACGTTGAACTTGGTAATATTTGGACAATGTGGTTATTTCTCGTTCTATTACAGTTGGTATTCCTGTGACACCTGAATTACAACCGAAATCTGCTTCTTCTTTAAGATAGAAAGTAAAAACAATTCTGACCATCCTATAAATCTCAGGAGATCTATTTTTTAAAAATATATTTTCGAGGCAGCTGAACTTCATGAAATAATACGGATAGATTATTGATGATGGAATACTCTGTGTCCTTCATTGAACAAGCTTGTCTCCCCACTCTACAAATGCTTTCAATGCATAACATTGAATTATTACAACAAAGGTGGTGAAACCTTAGCCCATTGTCTCTTCCAGTTTGGAATGAGCGATATCGCTACTATTATTCTCCTGTATTGTCCCCGTAGCCCTGCACATTTTGTTATTAGTATCTGTTTTTAATTGTAAGCATCCTGCAAGATATGAACAATATGATCAACCTTAAACAAAAACAGACGTTGGAGGGAAAGCTCAGCAGGTCTGACAGTAGCTTGAAGAGAAATCAATGTTAATGCATCAGGTGCGGTGACTTCACTCAATCTGTATTCCCAATGATAAAAATGGTGTGTATATAAAATATAAAATATCCTTGTTGTGAACTATATTTAATTCTATCTGACGTTAAGAGTGTTGACGACATGTGGAATATCATCGTACTCCTCATGCAGTCTCCACAGCCACTGCCCCCATTCCGCCCTATCTCCCAGCCAAACCTTACTTATTAATTCAAAAGTCTTAATGAATAAGTTCACTTTTGGTTTTGGACTGAGGAGAAAAAAGCATAAAAATTACTGCTTTATAGCAAATAAAGCTGCATTAAAATGTTTGTCCATTTTTATAAATTAATTACTCAAGCATATTATGAATGGAAGGTCCAACGTTTCTTTATTAGAGCAGGGAGAGGAACATTCAGAGAAGTCCTCACTTCCTGTCTATGTGCAGAGCAACTGTACCCAGTGACAGTGTGTTGGCTGGCGTTTCTTCCCGTGGAGGAGAGATCAGCACAGTAACAACGTCCCGATTGTGTTTTTTTTGTGGAGCGGTGAAAATTCGGGGTAAGATGGTTACAGCATTGCAAACGTACAACCGAGCAGAATTATCTAGCCTGCGAAAAGAAAACATCCATCATTCTCCCACACAATGACTTTACTAGAGCAATTAGTGATAGGAGATGTGACCAATAGCCAGCGATGTCAGCATCCAGTCCAGTCCAGTTATATTGTGAACTGAATGTGCTGTATTGAAAGCTGGAACTGTTTGCTCAGTGACTGTGATTGATGTCAGTCTCCATGCATTGTAACTGTGTCACTGGAGGGTTTCCCTCTCCTATTGGTGAGGGGCTTCACTCAGTGCGCTATCCCAGTGTAGGAGCAGATGGATCAGCTCCAACAGTAACCGAGATCAGCAGCTGCACAGACGTGGAGAGGACAGATCTGAATCTGAGAATAATGGACTGGATAATTAAACCAATGGAGAGGTTGCTTTCCTTGGGACTTTTCAACATTTTTCTCTGTTGGGAATTTCTACCATATCGCATATTAGCAGTACTGATCATTATTTTGGGTGGGGTGGAGGGTGTGTCTAACCTATTCTCGCTATTGTTGGTGTTTTCTACCTCTGTCCATTCATTAATCCCATAAACAATTTTGAACTTCATTGCAATTGCTGTTATCTATATTTGTCAAAGAAAGAAACTATTATCTTCAATTCAAATTGCAGTCTTCATTCATCTGAAATACAGATCACTCCCTTACAAACATCTGAGAACAAAACTGTGGGAAACCTCAAGATCCGTTTTGGCCCTGAATTGATTTATGTCTCGTGTTCTCTCTGTCACCAAACCTGTCCACTACCAGCTCATAATTTCCCCAATCTCCATCTCTGCGTCAGTGCTGTGACTGAACAAACCATTGTCTGCACGTTGGTAAAATTCAGGCTTTATGTTTCAAGCTCTCTTCTGGCCACTTTTCCAGTTACAAGTATTTCAATGACAAAATTGTTCTTGTCTCGGACGTTACTTCATGCTTAGGACAATGTATCAGAGTAGGAATGTCGCTGGATGTAATTCAGGAGCAAAGCTTATTAAGCGAAAGACATTGTTACAAGCGATTTGTTTCAAGTCCTACCACAGCTGATGGAAGAACTTCAATATAAATGATAAGAATTAGAATAAAGTGCATTTCACGAAAAACAACCATAAAACCCAGATTTTGTCTGAAAATCTTGCTGTTTCACTGATGACTTTAAAGAAATTTAATGTTACTACCCAGTCTGGGTTAAGTGTGACTTCAGACCCATATCAATGTACTTGCTTTTACATTGGCTTGTGTAATAGCCTCACAATCAGGACAATTAGTGATGATTAACAAATGCTGCCCTGGCAGAGATGCCGACTTCCCATGGAATAACAAATTTGAAGCTTAAACCAAATAAAAGAAGATGCTGGAGATCTGAAATTGCATAAGAAATGCAAAGCAAAGAACAGAAAGTGCTGGGAGCTTTCCTGAACTGAAAACAGTTGGAAAATAGTGTGAATAATGCTGGTGACAGGGAAGTCTGCTGTGAAAGGGAGGAGGAGTGAGCTAAATCGATAGAGAAAGAGAGAGATAGAAGAAAAAGAGCAAACAACAGGAATGACGATCAGCTGGGATGGAAATAAAATGTGAAATTCACCTCATTTATTTTTGACTTTTCCCATCTTCCTGAATATCTTGCCCATGCCGGTACATGTATAGCCCGCTTTTCAAATATTCGCTTTTTGCCACTTCCCTTTCCAAAAAACCTCCATTACGTCCTGTTTTCGCTAACCAAAAGAAATCCGAAGAGGATTTTCACTTATACCAAGAAAGATGATTTATTTTCCCACATAAATTAATGCTATTTCACTTTACGCCATATCAGCTGATGAAAGGTGTTGTAGGAACACTCTCCTTTCAGATACTCAGGAAAACTATATATATCTAAGATCATGTTTAAAGCGATTTGATCCCAACTGTCTGTCTTCCCTGAGTGTCGACATCTTCTTATATTTATTAATGTGATATAGGTATCGCTGGCTTGGTCAGCATTAATTCACTTATTTGATTGCCCTTGAGAAGACCTTGAGCCTCAATGGCACTTAGACAGAGTGAGGCACACAAGGTGACAGTTGCACAGGAGGTGCGCAAAGCAAGAGCGACTTTCGCAAGATTAATATTATTTGAAAAGTTCGAGATTTCAATTCGCCAGTGTAGGGGAAGAAGGTGTTCCTGAGCATTCTGGTCCATGTTTTCAAGCCTCTGTATCTCCTCCCTTTTGGAAGAAGTTGCAGGAGACCACTGCCGGTTTTGGAGAGATATTTGATGTTGTCAGCCTTTCGCTGACAATGAGAAGTATAAATGGATGGAAGGTTGTCCTCCATGATAGTCTGGGCTGAGCACACAACCGTCTGTAGTTTCTTATGGTCCTGGGAAGAGCTGTTACCGTCACACTATTATGCACATGAATAGAATGCTTTCAGTTGCCAGTATGCAGAGCACTGGGAGAAGGCAGTTCCAAAATATTTAGATGTAACAATTGGTTGTTAAATGGAGATCCAAGTTCTGGTTGCTGTTTTGACAACAATTGAAATTTAACCAATAAATTTAAATTATGTTTAAGATAACAAAACACAGATGAGTTTATTTTATTGCCAATATCCAACCAAAGAGCCATCACATGCTTTAAAAGAATAGAGACGCCATCACCATCACAACGAGGGAGAAATAGACAGACACATATAAGGAGAGAGAGAACACAGCGAGGGAAACAGAATGACAGTCAGTAAAACAGAGAAAGGAAACAAGACAAGAAACAAACAGTCACATGGACAGGGAGAAGGGGATATAATAAGTTCAGGGAAAGAAACCAAAGACAGAGAAAAGGAAAAGACAGGGAAACAGATAGTGTGAGAGAAATAGTGAGAGACAAAGCACACAGAGAGCTGAGGATAGAGTCACAGTGAGCTAAGGATGGGAATGGGAGGTGCTGGAGGTGAGGACCAGAGAGAGCTTGGAGTGAGCTGGGGGGAGGAAGATGAGCATTTACTTTGACCTGTAACAAGGTGTACAGGAGATCATAGTAAGCAAGGATGTGCAGAACGATGGCTATAAAACATGTCTGAGAGGCAGAAAGGTTACGCTGCACAGCGCATGCGCGAGGCGAGATCAACATGAACAAGATCAGTATTATCTGAGATTAGAGATTCCATTCGTCAGTCTAGTAACAGTCAGGATAAAACTTTTAATGAACCAGCTGCTCTGTGTTTTCAAGCTTCCATATGTTTTAACCTGATGGAAGAGGTTGTGGGAGACCATTACTGGGGTGTGATTGGTCTTTGATAATGTTAGAACAAAACATTCCAGCACAGAAACAGGCCATTCGGTGGTCCGAGCCTGCGCCGATCCAAATCTTCTACCTAAACCTGTCGCCTATTTTCTAAGGATCTGTATCCATTTGCTCTCTTCCCATTCATGTATCTTTCCAGAAACATCTCAAATGGAACCACTGGTCACAGTTCACCATTTTGCGAAACTCCCTTCCCCTACTATTCTCTGCCTTCTGTCGCCCAGCCAGTTCTTTATCCACGTAGCTAGCGCACTATGTGACTACACTTTCTCCATAACCCGACCTTGGGGAAACATATCAAACGCCTTCCTGAAGTCCATGTACTTAACACCTACAGTCCCTCCCTCATCAGAGCTGAAAATGTGTTGCTGGAAAACCGCAGCAGGTCAGGCAGCATCCAAGGAACAGGAGAATCGACGTTTCGGGCATAAGCCCTTCTTCAGGAAGGGCTTCTTCAGGGCTGATGCCCGAAACGTCGATTCTCATGTTCCTTGGATGCTGCCTGACCTGCTGCAATTTTTCCAGCAACACATTTTCAGCTCTGATCTCCAGCATCTGCAGTCCTCACTTTCTCTCCCTCATCAATCAACTTTGTCACTTCCTCAAAGAATTCTATTGAGTTGGTAAGACATGACCTTCCCTGCACAAAAACTTGTTGCCTATCACTGATAAGACTATTTTCATCCAAATGAGAGTAGATCCTATCCCTCAGTATCTTCTCGAGCAGGTTCCCTACCGCTGACATCAGTCTCACCGGTCTATAATTGACTGGATTATCCCTACTACCGTTCTTAAACAAGGGAATTAACAATTGTCCAGTCTTCCAAGACAGCAGCCGTGTTCAAGGATATCTGTTAATGCCTCAGCTATTTCCTGTCTCCCTTCTCTCAGTAATCTGGGGTAGATGTTGACAGCCTTTCTGCGGCAATGAGCCATGTAAATGGAATCGATGGTTGGGATGTTAGAGTCTGTGTTGGTCAGAGCTGTGCACCCAACCTTCTGTAGTTTCTCACGGTCCTGAGTACAGCAGTTGCCATGCCAGGCTGTTATGCACCGGGACAATACGCTCTCAATGGTGCATCTGTAGAAGTAGTGCATGCTGAATTTCCTGTATCACCTCAGGAAGGAGAGGCATTATTGAACCTTCCCGACCATCGGACCTATGTGAGAAGTTCAGGACAGATTGTGAGTTATCATCATTCCGAGGGACTTGATGCTCTGCACTCCCACAAACGGTTGATGTCGAGGGGTATGTTCCCCTCTTTTCTTCTTAAAGTCAGTGATCGGTCCTTTACATTTACCGGATTAGAGATAGAGGTCACTATCAATACACCATGCCACCCAGCTCTCTATCGCCTTTCTACATTCTGATGTGTTGTTGTTTAATATCCATACTGCTGTAGTGATGTCATTAGCGAACTTGTAGCTGGCGTTGTTTGGAATTTGGAAACTCAGCCGTGGCTGTACAGGGAGTACGTAGGGGGCTGAGGACACAGCCGTGGGTGTACAGGGAGAACAGTAGGGGGCTGCAGAAACAATCATGGGTGTACAGGGAGTACAGTGGTTGGCTGAGGGCACAGCCGTTGGTGTACAGGGAACACACTAAGGGGCTGAGGTCACAGCCGTGGGTGTAGCTAGAGTACCGTAGAGGGATGAGGGAACAAACGTGGGTGTACATGGAATACAGTAAGGGGCTGAGGGCACAGACGTGGGTGTACAGTGAGGACAGTAGTGGGCTGAGGGTAGAGCTGTGGGTGTACAGGGAGTATTGTCGGGTGTTGAGAACACATCCTTCAGCAGCTTTAGTGATGATTATTATTGTGGAGGAGGTGATGTTACCTATCTTCACGACTGTGGGTCAAAAGCCTGAGGAACCAGTTGCAGAGGATCGAACTGAGGCCAAGGTCGCGGAATTTTGGGATTAGTCTGTAAGGGATCATAATTTTGAATGTGGAGCCTCAGTCAATGAGCAGGAGTCTGGTTTAGGTATCCTTGTTGTCCAGATGTTCTAGGGATGCATGCAGGCTCGGGTATGGCATCTGTTGTGAACCTGTTACATCAGTCGGCACATTATAGGGCAGCAGGTCAGGCTGGGAGACTGGAGTTGGTGTAGGCCATAACCAGCCTCTCAAAGCACTTCATCGTCTATAAGGGCACGTTCCATGTGCTTTCTCACTTACGAGGATGATGATGGCCTTCTTGAGTCAGGTTGGGACTTCGGCTTCTTGGGGGAGAGGCTGAAGTTGTATGTCAATACCTCTGCTAGTTGGTGCAAATAGGATCTGAGTGCCCAGCCAGGAACACTGTCCAGGCCCATCACTTTCTTTGATTTGACTAACTGAAAGACTGACCTTGCCTGCAGCGCTGACAACAGACACAGGTTCATGTGGGGCTTTCGCGGCCGGTGTCAGCCCTCAGTGAGAGTCATGCAGTCATTTATGATCGACATCCCCTCCCCCTACCTCCCTCTGTCGTCTTTAACACACAATGACATTGGTTGGTGTGAGCATCACACAGTCAGCATTGAGACAGATTGCCATTAATAGACTGGGATCGTGCGCCATCAAGTTCTTTGTCACCATAATGGGGTAAATTCATAATAAAACGGTGTGCAGGGTGCCACTGCCAGTGGTGCAATGAGTGAAGACTTTGCAGCTGTAATTCCAGTCAAGCCACTGCTTAAACCTAAATGGAGTCAAGCATCTTGAGCGTTGTGCCTTTTCAATGTTGGACAGTCCTTAGGTAGTCAGAAAGTGCCATTTACATGAACCATCTGACCTGATGGAAGCTTTGCGAGCTTTGCAGATGATACAATGATGATTGGATGGGCAGGTGATATTGAGGAAGTGGGGAGGCTGCAGAAAGACTTCGACAGTTTAGGACACTGGGAAAACATATGGCTGATGGAACACCATATGGGAACATGTGAGATTATGCACTTCAGTAGGCGGAATACAGGCAGACACTATGTTCTAAAAGGCTTCATTCATTCTGAAGCACAAAAGGAGTTGTGTCCTCGCCCTCTCTTATGGTTAATGCACAGGTTCAATTGGCAGTTAGGAAAGCAAATGCAATATTAACGTTCATTTCAAGAGAGTGAGAGTGATGAGAATGTAATGGACTATGGTCAGACGGCATTTGCATTATTGTGAGCTGTTCTTGGGAAGGATCTACGGGTGTTGGACATGATTTATCCTGGGAATGATGGCTTGTCATATGAGTGGCAGTTCAGGACTCTGTGTCTGTACTCAATGGAATTTAGAAGAATGAGGGGCGCATCTGATTGAAGCTGACCGACTACTGCAAAGATTGATACAGTTAGAGTATAGAAGACATTTCCATTCGTCTTAGAGACTATGACAAAATGGCACAGTTTCAGAGTGAAGAGATAAACTGAATAGCCTAAATCTATTGCTATATCTCATGCCCTTATGGTCATACAGTCTATTATTCAGTGCAGAGTTGAAAGTCTCAGACCTGCTCTTGTAACCCTTGTATATGTACGTTGATTTGACTTCACCTTGTGGTCAATGGTAACCCCTGTAATATGGATGGTGGGAGAATTCAGTGCCAGTCAGTAGCGCAGTAATATGTTGAACATAAGCTGCTATCTGTGAGTCTCTATGATGATTGTCATTTTCAGTTTGGTATTTTTGAAGGATCGATCCTGTTACGCTAATGTTGTTGAATTTAGCAAAACAAGTGCAATTTATCACAGCGCACAGCAACAATACGTCATGGAACACTGAACACCTTTCTAATAACAGAATGGTCTAAAATGTTCATCATCAGAAACACTGCTTTCCTGTTCATGTTCAAATCAGACTACTTGACCCATCAAGGCGCTCAACTTGGAACTTTTTACATTTTTTTTCGGATATGAGAATCGCTGGATGGGCCCACCATTTCTTGCCCGTCCCTAGATGCCCCTTGAGAAGGTGGTGCTGAGCTGCCTTTTTGTACCGCTGCAGTCCACCTGCTGTGCATTGACCCACAATGCTATGAGGGAGGGAGTTACAGGGTTTTGACCCAGCAACAGTGAAAGAATTGTGATATATTTCCAACTCAGGATGTTGACTGGTTTAGGAGGGGAATTTGAATGTGCTGGTGTTCACAAAAGTCTGCTGCTCTTGTCAGTCTAGATGGAAGTGCTTGTAGGATTGGAAGATACTGTCTGAGGATCTTTGAAGAATTTCTGCAGTGCACCTTGTAGATAGTACACACTGCTGCAATTAAGTGTTGGTCGTGGAGGCATTGAATGCTTGTGGATGTGGTGCCAATTAAAAGGGCTGCTTTGTCCTGGATGGTGTCAAGCTTCTTTTGTGTCGTTGTGGCTGCACTCATTCAGGGAAGTGGGAGAATTCCATTTCACTCCTGACTTGTGCCTTGTAGATGGTGAATATGCTTTGGGAAGACAGGAGGTGAGTTACCCACGCAGTATTCCTAGCCTCTGATCGGCTCTTATATTTATGTAGCGAGTCCAGTTGAAGTTCTGGACAATGGTAACCCCAAGTGTATTGATAGAGGGTGTGGAATGGGGAATGTAGTGACAAATATGCTGCTGAATACCAAGTGCTTATATTGTTTCTTACTGGTGAGGGTCATTGTCTGACATTTGTGTGACGCGAATGTCACTTGCCACTTGTCAGCTCATGTCTGGAGATTGTCCAGATCTTGTTGCATTTAGGCATGGACTGCTTCAGTATCTGAGCATTTGCGAATGGTGCTGAACATTGTGCAGTCATCATCAAATATCCTCTTTCTGACCTTATGATGGAGAGAAGGTCATTGATGAAGCCACTGAAGATGTTTGGACCTAGGTTTCATCTGGAGGGCCACTGAAGATTTTACATGGAATGGTGATGAAACGTCTATAAATGAACATTCCAGTTCATGGAGCAAACCTGCATCAACATTATCCTGAGGGGCTACTGCAGAGATGTTCTGGAACTAAGATGATTGACCTTCAATAACATTGACCGTTTTCCTATCTGTCAGTTGCTGGGGTTTTTTCTGGGCTTCCTTGATGCCACATTTGAAAGAATGCAGCCTTAATGTCAAGGGCTGGAATTAGGTTCATTTTTCTATGTTTGAACCAAGGCTGTGACGAGGTCAGGAGCAGAGTGTCTCTGGCAAAACCCAAAGGGGGCGTCACTGAGCAGGCTATTGCTGAGCAGGTGCTGCTTGATAACACGATTGATGACAACTTCCATCACTTTACTGATGATGGAGAGTACATTGATGAGGCGGTATTGGGACGGGTTGAATTTGTCCTGCGTTTTATGTACAGAACATACTTGAACAGTTTTTTTTTCCCATTGTCGGTTTGTAACTGTACTGGAACAGCTTGCCGAGGGAAGCGGGAAGTTCTGGAGTACAAGTCTTCAGGACTATTGTCGGCAGGTTATCAGGGGTTATAGCCTTTGCACTACCCAGTATCTTCAACCGTTTCTTGACATCAGTCAATCAAATTTGCTGAAGACTGCTATCTGTAATGATGGGGACCACAGGAGAAGGCCGAAAAGGACAAATCACTCGAAACTTCCGACTGAAGATTTCTGTGAATGCTTCAGCCTTACCTTTTGCACTGATGTGCCGGGCTCTTCCATCATTGAGGATGGGAATATTTGTGGAGACTCCAGTGAGTTGTTTAATCATCCAACACCATCCATGATCGGACTAAGAGGACTGCATTGTTTACATCTGATGCATTCGTTGTGGGATAGCTCAGTTCTGTCTGTTCCTTGCTGCTTATGTTATTTGGCACGTAAGCATTTCATGCCGTTACCTTACCTCTAACACCACGGGCCCTTATTATACTCAGTCATTTCCTGTGTGACATCTTGTCAAAGGCCTTCTTGAAATCCAGGTGGATAACATCCATTGGCTGTGCTTGGTCAAGCCTGCTTATTTCCTCTTCAAAGAATTCCAACAGATTTGTCAGTGATGACCTTCCCTTGATGAAGAGATTTTGTCCCATTTTACCAAACACTTCCAAGTATTCAGAAATCTCATCCTTCACAATGGATTCCAGGATCATACCCAAGACCGAAGTTAAGCTATTAATTGTGGATATTTTTTGTCTTTTTCCTCACTCCCTTGTTCCAATGGGGTGTCACGTTAGAGGGTGTCCAGTGCTCTGTGACCGTTCCTTACTCTAGTGATTCCTGAAAGATCACCACTGTCCCCCCACACCTTCTGCAGCGATCTTCCTTATATCTCTGGGATGTTGTCCATCCGGTCCAGGATAATCAACCACCTGCTGGTCATTCAGTTTTTTCTAGCACGCTCTCCATGGTGGTGGCCAGCATGCTCAGCTCTGGCCCCTCACTGTCTTGAATGTTACGGTATTACTCGTATCTTCCACCGTGACCAAATTTTTCAGTTCCTCGGCCTATTCTTGTTCACCACTACTACCTCTCCAGTATCATTTTCCAGCAGTTCAATGTCTACTTTTGCATCTCTTTTGTACTTTATATATTGAAAGAAGCTCTTACAGACTTCCTTCATGCTAGTGGCTAGCTTACCCCCATATTTAATAATCTCCCTCCTTATTTTATTTTGTTTGCTCTCCGTTTTGTCTTTGTAAGCTTCCCAATTCTCTGGTTTCCCAAACAGCCACTCGCTACATTATATGCGTTCTCATTTGCTTCTATGCTGTCCCTGACTTCCCTAGTCAGCTATGGTTGCCTTATCCTCTCTCTATCATGCCTCTATTTCCTCAAGATAAATGTCTGGTGCATCCTGAATTACTCCAAAAATCTCCTGTCATTGCTTGTCCACGTTCTTTCCTTCTGGGCCTGTATCCCAGTTAATTGTA
This sequence comes from Chiloscyllium punctatum, assembly GCF_047496795.1. Lineage (NCBI taxonomy): Eukaryota > Metazoa > Chordata > Chondrichthyes > Orectolobiformes > Hemiscylliidae > Chiloscyllium > Chiloscyllium punctatum. The sequence goes on along the minus strand of NC_092745.1, from coordinate 25,208,206 downwards.
CCAGCTCCTCTCTCGTGCCTCTGTAATTGCCTTTATTCAGCTGGAATATTATTACCTCTGATTCGAACTTCTCCACCTGAAATTACAGAGTAAGTTTAACCATATTATAATCACTGCCTCCTATGATTTCTTTTATCCAAAGCTCCCCTCATCTAGTATGCCTGTTCAAGCTACTACAAAAAGCCATCTCATAGACATTCCACAAATGCCTTTTCCTACAAACCACTATCAAACTGAATTCCCAGTCCACCTGCATAATGAAATCCCACATGATCACTGTAACGGTGCCTTTCCTACAGGTCTTTCTATCTCCTGTGTATCTTGCACCCCAGCTCCTGACTACTGTTTGGCGGCCTGTATACAACTGCAACAGCATTTTTTCATCTTTTTTTTAGATTAGATTAGATTAGATTACTTACAGTGTGGAAACAGGCCCTTCGGCCCAACAAGTCCACACCGCCCCGCCGAAGGGCAACCCACCCATACCCCTACCTTTACCCCTTACCTGCACTACGGGCAATTTAGGATGGCCAATTCACCTGACCTGCACATCTTTGGACTGTGGGAGGAAACCGGAGCACCCGGAGGAAACCCACGCAGACACGGGGAGAACGTGCAAACTCCACACAGTCAGTCGCCTGAGGCGGGAATTCAACCCGGGTCTCTGGCGCTGCGAGGCAGCAGTGCTAACCACTGTGCCACCGTGCCGCCCCCAGTTCTACTGACACAGATTCTACACCATCTGAGATTATTTCATTTCTTCTAATTGATTCAATTCCATTTCTTACGAATGAGACAAATCTGTCTCTCTCCGACATTCCTATCATTTCGACAGGATGAATACTGAGGCACGAATAAGTAGAATGGATGGCTTTGAGATATGTAGAGAAGAGGTGTTGGAAATTCTGGCAAGGGTGAAAATAGATAAGTCCCCTGGGCCTGATGGCATTTATCCTAGGATTCTCCGGGAAGCAAGGGAGGAGATTGCAGAGCCATTGGCCTTGATTTTTGTGTCCTCTTTGTCTACAGGAGTAGTGCCAGAGGACTGGAGGCTAGCAAACGTGGTTCCCTTGTTCAAGAAGGGGAGTAGGGATAATCCTAGTAACTATAGGCCAGTGAGTCTCACTTCAGTTGTGGGCAAAGTCTTAGAGAGAATTGTAAGGGATAGGATTTATGCACATCTGGATAAGAATGATGTGATCAAGGATAGTCAGCATGGTTTTGTGAAGGGCAGGTCGTGCCTCACAAACCTTATTGAATTCTTTGAGAAGGTGACTAAGGAGGTCGATGAGGGGAAAGCGGTAGATGTGGTATATATGGATTTTAGTAAGGCATTTGATAAGGTCCCCCATGGTAGGCTACTGCAGAAGATACAGAGATATGGCATTGAGGGTGAGTTGGAGGTTTGGATTAGGAATTGGCTGGCTGGAAGAAGACAGAGGGTAGTAGTTGATGGCAAAGGTTCATCTTGGAGTGCCGTCACTAGCGGTGTTCCGCAAGGATCTGTTTTGGGACCATTGCTGTTTGTCATTTTTATAAATGACCTGGAGGAAGGGTTAGAAGGTTGGGTGAGCAAGTTTGCGGATGATACGAAAGTCGGAGGAGTTGTAGACAGTGAGGAAGGATATGGCAGGTTACAGCGGGATATAGAGAAGCTGCAGAGCTGGGCAGAAAGGTGGCAAATGGAGTTCAATGTCGCTAAGTGTGAGGTGATTCACTTTGGTAAGAGTAATAAAAAGATGGGGTACTGGGCTAATTGTCGGATACTTGGTAGTGTGGAAGAGCAGAGGGATCTTGGTGTCCATGTATACAGATCTCTGAAAGTTGCCACCCAGGTAAATAGTGCAATGAAGAAGGCATATGGCGTACTGGCTTTTATTGGTAGAGGAATTGAGTTCTGGAGTCCTGAGGTCATGCTGCAGTTGTATAAGACTCTGGTGCGGCCGCATCTGGAATATTGTGTGCAGTTTTGGTCGCCATACTATAGGAAGGATGTGGAGGCACTGGAACGGGTGCAGAGGAAGTTTACCAGGATGTTGCCTGGTATGGTAGGAAGATCCTATGAGGAAAGGCTGAGGCACTTGGGGTTGTTTTCATTGGAGAAAAGAAGGTTTAGGGGTGACTTGATAGAGGTGTACAAGATGATTGGGGGTTAGATAGGGTTGACAGTGAGAACCTTTTTCCACGTATGGAGTCAGCGATTACAAGGGGGCATAGCTTTAAATTAAGGGGGGGTAGATATAGGACTGATGTTAGGGGTAGGTTCTTCACTCAGCGAGTCGTAAGTTCATGGAATGCCCTGCCAGTAGCAGTAGTGGACTCTCCCTCTTTATGGGTATTTAAGCGGGCATTGGATAGGTATATGGAGGATAGTGGGTTAGTGTAGGTTAGGTGGGCTTTGATCGGCGCAACATTGAGGGCCGAAGGGCCTGTACTGCGCTGTATTGTTCTATGTTCTATGTTCTATGTTCTAATATACTGCATTTTAAACGGCGCCTGCATACAATCTCGAATGTTTGAACATGGAGTGGTAGACACGAAATGGTTGTTAGAATATTAGAATCATGGAGTCCTGCAGCTTGGATACAGCCCTTTGGACCAAAGTGGTCCGTGCCGACCAAAATGTCCATCCTGCTAATTCCATTTCCCTGCCCTTGTCCCTTATTCTTCTAAATCTTTCCTATCCGCGTATTTGTCTAAAAGCCTTTTGAATGTTGTTAATGTACGTGCCTCAATCAAACTGCTGTCTGCTAATTCCATTTCTACCAACCTCTGCGTAAAAAACTTGGTGCTCAGGATCCTTTTTATTCTTTCACCTCTAACCTGATGTCCTCTAGTCTTTGATTCCTAAAACTGGGAAAAAGAATGAGTGCATTCACCTTATTGACGCATCTCATGATCTTATACAAATCTATACGATTTCCCCTCAGTTTCTTCCACTTAAAGGAAAATTCCTGTCCAAACTCTCCCTACAACTCAGACCATTGAGTACTGGAAATATCCTTGTAAATTTCTTCTGTCTTCTTTCCAATTTAATCACATCCTTCCTATGGCAAGTGAACAAAACCAAACACAATATTCCAAGTGCATGTCTCACCAGCGTCCTGTCCAACTGCAATATAACTCTCGAACGTCTATATTCAATGCCCTTACTGATGAAGGCCAGTGTGCCAAAAGCCTTTTTCACTTCCCTGTCTACGTGCAACTACTTTCAGAGAACCACGGATCTGAGCACCAAGGTCCCCCTGTTCCACTACAATTCTTCAGGGTCTAACATTCACCACGAAATTCCAACTTGGATTTGACTTTTCAAAAAGCAACATCCCACATGTTAATCTCCATTTGCCATTTCTCGGCCTACTTCCCCAGCTAATAAAGGTCCTGCTGCAATTTCTGATAACCTCACTGTTCACAGTCCTGCCTATTTTATTGTCATCAGCCTAACTACTAATCATGCTTTGCACATTCTCATCCAAATCATTGATATAGATAACAAACAGGAATAGGCCCAGCACCAACCCCTGAGACACTCCACTAGTCACAGGCCTCAAGTCCAACAAGCATCCTTCTAGTATTAACCTCTGCTTTCTACCATCAAGCCAAGTGAGTATCCAATTTGCCAGAGTCCCCTGGATTTCATGCTATCGAACCTTTCAGAGCAGCCTATCATGTGCAACCTTATCAAAGGCCTTTCTGAAATCTAGATAGACTACGTCTACCAACCTAACCTCATCAACATTCCAGGTCACTTCCTCAAAAGAATCTTAAAGAATTGTGAGCCATGATATCCTATGCACAAAGCAGCGCTGACTGCTCCTTATGAATCCGTGTCTTTTCAAATGCATGTATATGTTATCTCTCAGAACCTTCTCAACTTATTACAGTTGTTAAGCTAACTGGTCTATAGTTTGCAGGTTCTTCTTCGCAGCCCTCCTTGAGCAAGGGCACAGCGTTCTCTACCCTCTAGTCTTCCAGGACCTCCACCGTGGCCAGCGATGATGCAAAAAGATCAGCCAGGACCCCTGCAATATCTTCTCTCGTCTTTTGCTGTGTTCTTGGATACACCTGGTCAAGACCAGAAGCTCTGCAGAAATACTGCAATGTCTGAAATAAAATGTCTATTTCTTTAAGATACACCAAGGAAAGGGCAAGTGACTTAATGAATGCTAACATGATAAATTAAAGATTATATTAATCGTAGGAAGTGATTTCAGAAGAATTTTAGACATGGTGGAAACCGGATAATTCTCAGACATTTGTTTGTGTGGAGTTTGCATATTCTCCCCCTGTCTGCGTGGGTTTCCTCCGGGTGCTCCAGTTTCCTCCCACAGTCCAAAGATTTACACGTTAGGTGAATTGGCAATGCTTATTTTCCCAAAGTGTTCAGCGATGTGTAGATCTGCTGCATCAGTCGCAAAATGTAGAATCGGACGGGAATGGGTCTGGGTGGTTACTCTTCGGAGGGACAGGATGGACTTGTTGGGCCCAAGGACCTTTTCCATACTGTGGGCTTTTAATGATTCTGTGAAAGAAGAACACAAAGACTGCATAAATCTACAATCTGTATTGCAAAGAAAACAAAATAAAAGCAGGGTCAAATGTGGAATTTTGTAATTGGGAGAGGAGAGGTTATTGTGGAGAACAGGGAAATGTCGAAGAAAGCAGCCAGTTACTTTGCATCTGTCATCACGGAGGAAAATCGCTGAGAAATACTAAGTGATCACATGCAACTTGTGGAACTGAAGACAAAAACTCAATTCATATCAGTAACAAGGTAGTAGTTGAAGACGAGCATAGTAGTATTGTAGCTGAATTGAGCATTGCTAAGCCTGATGAGCCAGTTGTACTTCGTATCAAAATATTAGAAATAAATCAGCAATAGACGCATTAATGGTGCTGTCGATGACTTTTATTTTCCTGTACATTCTACAGAGGCTGGAAGTTAGTAAATGTGTTCCAAGCATTGTAGATGGATGGGAGGGATTCAAACATCTGCAAAGGGAAGAAGAGATAGTGTGGAGAACTGCAGACCGATTAACTTGACATCTGTAGGTAAACTGATGGAATTTATTATATAGGGTCAGATATTGGATATTTCTTAATTAACAACAACATTGGAGAGAATCAGAATGCACTGACAGAGTCTGACAGAGTGTACATATTTGACAAACTACAGAACGATTTGAACTTGTTTATTGCAACACAGAAATGGCATATTTCGATTTTCAGAAGGCTTTTTTTTATCAGAACTCATGCAGTGAATTCATAAATAAAGTAACGTAAATGGTAATTGGAGAAATATATAGAAGTGGAAAGTTAAAGTCAGGTTCACCTTCATTTAAATGAATCAGAATATAGTCGGAAGTCATGTTGAAGCAGTTTCACAGCTTGCGAATGAAATTGTACATAAAGTATTGAGTCCAGTGTTGGTGACCCACTCTGAGAAAGAATATACTGACCACGGAGGATGTGCGATGGACAGTCTCCAGATTAATCCCTCAAATGGTGAAATTGCCTGATGTGGAAACTCGGCCTGTGTTCTTTAGAGTTTCAAAGAATGAGAGGTGATCATAGTGAAATTTAGAAAAGTTACTAAACATATGACAAGGTGAAAATAAACAGGTTCTCTGGTTGTCTACTCTACATTTAAGGCAAATAATGCCAGGTAAAGGATGGACCATTTCAGACTGCAATAAGAAGGCAATTCTTCATTTGAAGGGGACTGACCAGCACAGGGACATGGGAACCTGCTGGCAGGGCAAGATTAGGGAGAATCCCCAGATATTCGACTGGGACATCAAGTGGAACAGAATAACCAGGGAACAGGAAGGACTCATAAGTGACTTGCCAAGTTTCATCCAAATCAACTTAGTGGCAGGAGACAGAAGGTCTGCTGATGGAAGTCTGTTTGTTTGACTGGAGACAGTATCTAATCGTGTTCCACAGGGATCAGTGCTGTGTCCCAAATTATTTGTGATTCAGAGATGCCAATGTTGGACTTGCTTGGGCAAAGTTAAAAAAGTTACAAACACTAGATGATATTCCAACAGTTTATTTGGAGGCATGACCTTTTGAAGAGCATAATCACGTGATGAAGAAGCAGCGATGCGAAAGCTAGTGCGTACGAATAAAACTGTTGGATTATAAACTGATGTTTTATGATTTTTAACCTTATTATTTATAGTATTCATAAATGATGCAGCTATGAATATGGAAGGGATTGGGGTGAGTGTGATAAATCAGTTTGCGTTTGACACAAAGTTTGGCTGGTTGGTTGGCAGTGAGGAGGAAGGCCTTATATTACAGGAAGATACAGATGGAATGATGAAATGGGTGGATTAATGGCCGATGCAATGCAACCCTGATAAATATGAGGTGATGTACTTTGGAAGAAGCAACCAGACAGGGGAGGACTCAAAGAATAGCAGCAAACTAGGAAGCTCAGATGGTGCTGCTCCACATGTTGGGCGGCACGGTGGCACAGTGGTCAGCACTGCTACCTCACAGCGTCAGAGACCCGGATTCAATTCCCGACTCAGTCGACTGACTGTGTGAAGCTTGCACGTTCCCCCCGTGTCTGCATGGGTTTCCTCCGGGTGCGCCGGTTTCATCCCACTGTCCAACGATGTGCAGATCAGGTGAATTGGCCATGCTAAATTGCCCATAGTGTTAGGTAAAGGGGTGAATGTAGGGGAATGGGTGGGTTACGCTTCGGTGGGTCGGTGTGGACTTGTTGGGCCGAAGGGCCTCTTTCCACACTGTAAGTAATCTAATCTAATCTAAAACTCCTGAATGTGATTAAGCAGCTTAATGAACGAGTTGACAAATCATCGCGACCATAAACATAGACTCTAATCATGGAGGCACAGATTATAAGAGCTATGTGTAACTTTGGTTAGGCCAAATGGAATACTATGTACAGTTCTGGGAGCCACATTACAGGAAGTATGTGATTGCACTGGAGAGGGTGCAGTGGAGATTTACCAGGATGCTCCCTTGGATGGAGTAGATCAGCTCTGGTTGTTTACTTTGAAGCAGAGAAGTCTGAGAGGGACGTGCTTCTGAAGGATAAGATTACCGGGGGCATGCACAGGATGGATAGACAGCAGCTGTTCCTTTCAGTCAAAGGGCGAAGAACAAGGGAGTACCATTTTAAAGTGAAGGGTTTGGTGTTTCGTGAGGATTTGAGGATTGGTTTTCATCAAGAGGCTGTTGGGGTCAGGAATGCACTTCCTGAGAGGGCAGTTGGCACAGGTAACCTCACAAACATAAATAAATACATGGTCGTGCTGTATTTATGACAGTACAGAGTCAGTGCTTCTGTGATTGTATGGGTTGGACGGTCAATCATTGAGCAGCAGAAGACAGGAATTGATGAGTTTCTGAAGCATGTATTAACTAGGGTTATAAGTAAACTTGTCTCCATGTGCTAGAACAGGGAAGCAAAACATGTCTAATGCCCTGCTCCCTTCCTGATGTTTCTGTGCAGTCTGTGGGAAAGCTCTGTCATTGTTTTCACAAGCTCTTAAACATTAGGAGGGCAGCATCTGTCTGGTTGAAAAGACTGTGTTTCCTGTTCCCTTTTCCAAAGCTCATTGCTGGTGTTCTGTCTGGTTTTATCCTTTAAGAACTCAGAGCAATTTGATACAATTGAGTGTGTTGCTTGGCCGTTTCAGAGACCATTATAGAGTTTCGCACATGTCTGTGTGTCTGGAGACACTTGTACACCAGACCGGGAAGCACGGGAGATTCACTTCCTGAAAGTACATTGGGGAGGGAACAGATGTTTACAATGGACATTAGATTCAAGGTCAATATTACTGGCAGCAGATTTTATGCCTCGATATTTTGTTTATTGTTTTCAACTTCCACCTGCTGCCAGAGAATTATCCTGTTCTGGATCAGTAATCTTGTGATATTTGCACAACAAATCAATTTTACTGACTTTCCCCCATCAGCTCTGTACTCAGTAACCTAACCTGGTTTCTGATGTGCGAACACATCCAGTTTCATATTCTCATTCTGTTGAGGTTCTCTCCCTGATGTCACGCCTCCAATTTGTTACGTTACTTTAACATATTAATCTAAATCATTTTCTTTCCCGTCATAACATCTTCTATGTTTGAAGTGAATGTTTTTTTTTCCTCTGTTTTTCTCCCTGACCATGATTAAGACCTCGGTCGTGTCAGTGATGGCAGCCTTATGTCGTTTCAGAGACAATGAACTTGAGCACTTTGCGTTTTTGTTCACTTCCCAATGTACAGGGCTCTCTGCTGGACAGGGCGTTGGAGCAGATTCAACACATGTCTTTGGAAAATTTTCAAAAACAGAAACAGCTGTAGAAACTAAGGAGGTCTGGTTGCATCTTGTGAAGTGAAAGCTGAGTTAATCTTTCGTGTCCAGCGATCCTTCGACAAAGCTCCCACTTGCTACAGCAATTTGTGCATTTTTATTTCTAGTATTCATAGTTATTTGTTTAATTGAAAATTTGTGCTGTGCCTATTCATTTCTGGAGAAACTTAGCAGGTCTGGCAGCATCTGCAGAGACAGAGAAACAGAGTTAGCGTTTCAAGTCCAGTATGATCCTTCTTCAGAACTGAAAAGGATTGGAAACTGGGCATTTTAGTTCCTTGCCAGAGGTGGGGGATAGGTGACAGGGAAAAGAGGGTGTGACAACAGATAAACAGGCTTTTAGCAGTGGTGAAAAGAGAAGATGGTATAAAATGAGTTTAAATTAAGATGTGAATGGGGGAAAGGGGTTCTCTCTATTGAGTGCAAGATAAAGAAGACACAATCACATAAGGTTCTACGGAGGCCAGGAGGGAGAATGTTGAACATGTGGTATTAGAGAGATCTGTCCAGAGATACATTTTCACTGTAGAGATCACTGCCATCAGGCAAAGGAATTCAGGTGCTTGACGGCTTATAGGCGCTAGTAAGATTTTCATGCTGCCTTAGTGTTGTAACATAAAAAAGAAAACAAATAACAGTATGAAGTTTGGGCTGAGCGTTGTTTACCTGTCACTTTTAACATTGTTTCAAATTTACAGTGCTGATCTTTAAATGATTGTTCTTGAAGTTAGTATCAGATGGAGTATAAGAGGTTGAGGGGTGACATTATAGTAATTTACAAAATCAGGGGAGACTTGGGCAGGGTAAAAAGCCGAGGTCTTTTCCACAGGATAGGTAAAGTAACTCATAGAGCCATAGGTTTATGGTGGAAGAGGGAAGATTTAAAAGGGACGAAGAAGGAACTGTTATTTGCACAGAGGGTGACATGTTTATGGAATGAGCTGCCAGAGGAAGACTGACAGATGCAAGTACACCTCCAACATTTAAAAGACATTTGGACGAACATGTGAATGGGGACCGTTTAGAGGCATATGGGCCAAATGCAAGAAGATGGGAATAGTTTAGTTTGGAAAACCTGGCCGGCATGGACAAGTTTGAACAAAGATTGTGTTTGTATGTGATAAGGCTGTATGAATATAGAAAGCGAAGAAAAGGGAAGAAAAGATGTGATATAAGTAAATTGGCAAGAAATATAAAAACAAGCAGCACAAGCATTTCCACGTATGTAAGAAGAGTTAAAGAAGTGTGTGTGTGTGTGTGTGTGTGTGTGTGTGTGATCTTTGATAAAAAGGAAGTCAGGAAAGTATATTGAGGATATTTGGATGGTGTGACTGGGGAACTGGATATAGGGAACAGACTGATAATTTACACCTGTATTTTACATCATTCCTCACAGGTAAAGGAGCTGTAAATATTTCAATGGTATAAGCAAAATGGTAACAGCAGGGAAAATATTGAGCTGTCTCTAACATGAGGAACAAGACAATTCTCAAACAGATAAGACCAAGGGTAAACAGGTCATCAGCAATTCATAGCTGGTTTTAAAAGAAATGGTCACAGAGTGGCTGGTGGCTCTGTGTTAAATATTCCATAGCTCTCTGGATTAAAGGAGTGATCCAGTGAAACTGGAGACGCTCCAATGTGGCGCCTGTCTTCAAGAAACGAACGAGACTGAAAGCAGGAAACACTTAGCCTAACCATTATTGCTGGGAATCTGTGAGAGTCTGTTATTAAGGAAGGAAATGCAGAGCATTAAGAAAAGCTTCACACAGAGTCAGCATGGTCTTGTTAAAGGAGAACTACATTTTGCCTGTAAAATAATGCAAAGTTTGTTCTGGAAATCCATGAGAATGTAACAAGTGGCCTTGATAAAGGGGGACTGGTAGACATGAGGCTTTCTAGAGATTTTCCACAAGGTATCACAAAGTAAAGGTTCTTATACAATACAGAAGCTCATAGTCTGACGGGTAATGCATTTGCATGGGATGGCATTTGGTAAACACTTACAAATCGGAGAGTCATGATTCATCGATCTTTATGAAAAAAAATGTATCTACTGGAGTACCACAAATATCAGTCCGACGGCAAGAGCTGCTTACAACAGCTGCATTCAGATCCTGACGACGGGAGCTGAGTGCGATATACATTCGAATTTGAGGATGACACTGACAACCAAAAGGCAGGCTGTTATTAAATGGAGAGGACTCCCAAAAAAGGAGCAGTACAACGGATTGGACTGTTCCTGTATATGAAACATTACGTCAGCATGCTGATGCAGAAATGTTGGTTCATTTGACTGGTTCCTGGAATGAAAGGTTTGAATTATTGAATACATCAAAAATGCTGAGGCGATTCTCATCGTGGTTTAAATGAATGAGAGTGTCATTACTGAAACGGATAAGATACAGAGGGGGTTTGACAAGGTCGTTGTTGAGAATGTGGTTCCACACCAGAGCAGAGTCTCGAAGTCAGATACATAGATACAGAATAAGGAATATCGATTTCAAACTGAGACGTAAAGAAATGTCTTCTTTCAGGATGTAGTGAATGGCTGGAATTTCCTAACCCCGAGAGTTGTGGAGGTTGTGTCACTGATTATATTTACAGACGGGTGGATTGGTTTGTGACATTTCAGCGAGTTGAGGGATGCAAGGGGTTAGCAGGAAAGTGGAGTTGAGCCGTGGAGTAGATCAGCCATGTTCTTATTGAATGACAGCGCAGGTTCCTATTTCTTACGTTCTTATTTATGTTTTTGGAAAATACTTGATTATTTTCCTGGAAGTCATGATGTAAAATGTTGCATTCAGAGACGGCAGAGGATTTGTCTGAGGTGACCTTGTGTGGGGCATGGGGGCTGTATTCAATGCGAATCTGGGTCTCTAACATGACCTACATCAGGAGCTGAAGTTACAGAGAGGGGAAACCTGAAAAGAGAGATTGGGGGAGGGGAGTCACTGCCTGACCCAGCCTGGATTTTCCTATACATTTGCCAAACAACACCAAAACATCAGAGTGGCCTCAATCTGCTCCTGCCCAGCAGGACCGAAGGGCTGAATGGAACGGACGCGACTAGGCCATTCGGCACTTTGACACTATTCCACCAGTCAATAAGGTCATGGCTCATCTCATTGAGTTCCCAGCTGCACTTTTCTCTGATTTCACAATGATTCCTGATTCACCTGTCTATGGAAAATCAGACAAAGCCAGCCTCGATATAATATAAAGATTCAGCCCTCCCAATCTTCTGGGCGAGAGAATTCCCACTTGAATGAATTCCCACTTTGTGAATTTCTCCTCAGTCCGGTTCTGACTGAGGTTGGAGGGTGTCACTGTTTCCATTTCTAGTCCCACTCCTCCACTGCTCACAACAAATTTTAAATGTAACCAGGTTGGCGATATGGCCGATGATAAAGATCTAATACTGGGTCAAGTTCAGTTATCAGAACAAGCCAGTTGGATTTCTTTAGTCAGCTACAAGTAATTAACAGAGCTAACTGAGGTGTATGATGGATATGTGGTTAGCACTGCGGCTGCACATCACCAAGGAGCTGGTTTCAATTCCAACCTCAGGTGAGTTTGAACATTCCCCACGCATCTATGTGGGTTCCCTCCCAATGCTCCACTTTCCTCCCAGAGTAAAAAGATGTGCAGCTTAGAGTGGATTTGCCATGCTCGATTGCCCATTGTTGAGAGAGTGTCCCCTTCATGGTACCCTTGTCAGTGTGGGGAACTTAACCTGCGCTGCTGGCCTCCCTTTGCATCACAAACCAGCCGTCCAGCCAACTCAGTGGGAGACAGTGTAACTGTTACAGACAGAAACAGGCACAGGCAATGGGCAAGAGAAACTTTCATAACAAGGAAAATGGTACAATTCAGATAACGGTCAAGATTACAGCTGAGGATAAAATGTTCTCTGCTCAAAATTGTATTTCATAATGCGACAAGTGTTGAGAAGCAGTGTTTGGCTGAATACAATAATGTGAGACAAAGTGAAATAGCCAGACATACTAACTGTGATTGGATATAAAATAAGTGCATATTTTTGCACCCAGGGGGTTGAATGACTGAAAGTTCCTATACCTGACAATGGGAATTCTTTGGAACACTATCTGGAAAATTCCATATTCTGTGTGTGTGTGTGTGTGTGTGAGAGAGAGAGAGAGAGAGAGAGACCGCAGATACTGCACTGAGCTGGGTGGTGAGCTCAGACCATGCTCGGTGGGGCTAGTGGTGAGGCTTTCTCTGAGAAGAGAATGGACCCCCCATACTAGCCCATCCATTATGACCTCTGTGCCTCTGATGAAAAACCGTGGTGTTAGCTCCCCTGACATGCCATGCTCGGGGTCAACTGTGCAGGGTGGCTTCAAACTGAGGAAGTACAACAGTGTGCCCATTGGCCTTTTGAAGATGGCACCAGTGTCAGTGATCATAAAATAGCCAGGGGCATCAGTGCGATGGTGAGTCCCTCCAGTCATGTTTGGTTGGAGAATTGGGGTGGCATTGAATGCGAGGAACACTATGAGATTGAGTGGGTAGTTAATGTGGTGAGTTCGATAAGATAGCGCCATGAAACTAGTTCAGTCTCGTACAGATAATCCCTTTGTCACACTCAATAAAAATGTCACTGAGACAAACTATTATTAGATTCAGCCCAATGAGTCGAAGACTCTGCTGACCCCACACCCAGTTACAAAGTTGCAGAACAAATGTTCATCTAAAACTCTCCCTCATCTTTATTGACGCCAATATCCCCTTCACCTATCATCCTGGGAATACTGGCTCATGTTGTAGGATGCTGTCAAAATGCCTTCATTTCAGCATTCTGAAACCTGTGATCTTACATGAAATTGTCTCTCAATCTCCCTTTCGCTTTTTTCCCCAAAATCCTTTTTATTGTTGGTAAACTGATTTCTCCGCCATCTCTCTCTGGCAGGAACTAGGGAATACGGACTAGGCAATAAGGACTCAGTATCAGAGTGATCATGTAACTAAATGGGTAATTCAGAGGTACGGGCTGTGACTCCAAGGCAGTGTTTAACATCCTACCACAGCCGATGTCAGAGCTTAAATTCGAATGATAAAAATTGGAATAATTTCACTCATGGAAACCAGAAGCCGTTAAGATTTATTTTTATTATTTTGCTGATAGTCTTTGTGAAAGAAACTTAACATTATTACCCAATCTGAGCTCAGTGTGACTTCAGACTCACAGCAACATTGTTGGCTCCATTTTGTCTTGACAAATGGCCGCGTAGTCAAGGACAATTAGTGATGGACAACAAATGCTGCCCTTGCCCGTGATGCTGGCATCACGTGAAACAACATTAACGGTGAAATAAATCAAAGAATGGTGGGTTCTAGAGATCGAAAATAAAATTCTCCAGAGTCTGAAAGTGTGAGAGAATCTCGCAGGAATGGCAGCCTCTGTCAGGAGAAATGCAGATAATGTTTTGACCCTGCTTCACAACTGAAAGCAAACTGGGAAATAATATTATTTATCCAGGTATCATGGATGGTTGGGTTGGAGAGAGAGGTGGGGGCTCGGTTTAAATTTAATGGATGGTGAAATGGCCAGAAAAAGAGAGGAAAAGAAATGAAAAGTAAGCAAAGGGATTGCTGATGATGAACTGAAAGGAAAATTCTCACATTTCTCCATTTCCCACATTTCTGAATATCGCGTCCATTTAGATATGTCCCTGTTTAAAGTGAATTAGGTTCCCTTATCTGTCTTCTCTGAGTGCGATGATCGAATCCATTAGCAATATTGGTGCTGCCCTTATAATTGCTGAGATATAGAGGAAGTTAATGCTACATTGTCAACTGCTTCTTTGGAGAGAGAACCTCTTACTGTGGGAGTGTGCAGAGATGCAACGGCTTTCTCAGCTAGGAAGAGAAACTCAGGAGTGGAAATAGTTTTCAACACTGAGCACGTGCACGTTCCATGTGGGGAATTTACTTGTTCCTGTCATTGGAAAATCAGTGGAGTTACTGTGGATGCTTATCTCGGGTTTGTATTGTCAGCTGCGGGGTCTGGTGACCCCACTCTTTCCACTGCATTTACCGAGTGTCTGGGACCATGGTAAACAAATGGAGATGAGGCTCCACAGAAGGAAAGCTCTATAAATAGGGAGGTGCAAGACAGTACATTATCTTTCCTGGGATTTCCCAGGACATTTGTCTAAGCTGGACCAGGTGTCAGGTATGAAACCAGTTTGTTTCAAAATTGAGGTGGTCACTGAGCTGTGTCCCCTCCTTCAATATACTGTGCAGCCTCACACCAGTGACAGGACTGTGTTAATGCTCACCATAAATTAAACTGGATTAATTCTGGAACTTTCCAGGCAGGAGTGAGTAACATATCCATCATCACCGGAGTGCAGTCCTCCGATATATTCACTGGCTGACCGAACCCAACTGTCCGCTGAGAGTAATATATTGTGTCCATCTCCCTGAGGAAGATACTGAAAGAAACTTCCAGAAATATAAGGGAACAGAGTGACTGGTAAAAATGAGGAACAGCAGGAAATTAGAATTAATAAAAGGTACGTCTTTCAAAATCTCATTGAATTTAAGGTTGGTATATTGCTGCATCTGATGAGCTACATTCCCAAGTATTGAGGAGGTGGAAGTAGAGCTAGTGAAAGAATTACTGATTGTTCTTCAAGGCTGGTTAGATTCTGGAATGGATCCACCAGACTTGAAAGCAGCTATTGTAAACCTAAATATTTAAAACAGGACGGAGAGTGCAAACAGCAAACTAAACCGTGGTTAGCTTGATGTAAGCTGTGAGAAAAACATTGGAACCTTTTGTGAGGAATGTGACAACTAGACACTTGGAAAATAATGACATGATTCAGTACAGTCAATCGAGATTCAGGAAGGGGAAATGATCTTGATCTTTGATAAACCTGCTGGATTTTGTGGAGATTGTCCGTTGTGACATCGACAATTGAGAACCAGTGGGAATGAAGTATTCGAATTTTCAGTAGATGTTTGACATGGTTGAATACAGATGAGTGGGGAATGTTGGAGTCTATGGGTAGGTAGGGGTGGAATACACCGAATGTATTAAAAGTTGGATAGCCGAGAGAAGGAAGAGAGTAATGTAATTATCTGGAGTGAAGGCTTTGGTGTATCAGAAGGATCACTGTTTGGGCAATAGCTCTTCGCAAGATATAAAGTATTTCAGATATGAACAACAAATATCATCATTCATATTTATGTTCATTAAATAGTGAGAGGTTGGGAAGTGCTGTTGTTGAAACAGACCTGGATGTGCTTGGTCATAAGTCACAAACAGAATTCTTACGCAGCAGGAAGTAAATGATATATGGCTCATCATGCAAAATGATTAAAGTACCAGAGTAAATGTATCTTTCCCAAAAATAGTGTTTTGTTGAGAGACTGTGAGGTGTATTGTGTACAGGTTGAATCAACTTTATAAATAATGATCTTATCAGCAATTCAGTCCAGACTAAACCCTGGCATGATGCTACCATGAGGAGAAATTCAGAAACTTGTGCTTAATAAAGTATGTTAAGGTGTTTGTGAATTTATATTTTAAAAAATACTGAAGCACATTGAGAGTTGAAAATATAAAATTGCCTTATTAGATCAATTAAAGGAATGCTCAGGCAAATTCACATTTCCTATGTATTGGAGTGCAAATATAGCCACTGTAAAGATATTGTTTGATGCGTGTTCCAGTCGAGGAGAGATCTGCCCGGTAACAACATGGAGATTGTGGTTTTTGAGGGTGGTGTTGGTGGGCGGTTCAGCCAGTTACAGTATTACAAACGGACAACGCAGCAGAATCATCTAGCCTCGATAAGAAAACATACATCTTTCTCCCTCACTACTAACTTCACGAGAGCAATGGGTGATGGGAGATGTGATCAATAGCCAGTGGTGCCAATATTCAATCCAGTCCAGCAGTTTTTGTGAACTGAAGGAACCATACTGAAAGGGGTTAAATGGAGCTGTTTGTTCAGTGACTGTGATTGATGCCAGTCTCCATGGATCCTAGTTGTGTCACTGGATGTTTTCCGTCTCCTATTAGTAAGGGGCCTCTTGCAATGGTTTATGCCATTGTAGCAGCAGGTGCATCAACTCCAACGCTCAAAGGGATCAGCAGCTGCAGAGACACAAAAAGGAGACTTAAACATCTGAGAATAGTCTGGAATGATCTATTAATGGATCAGAATCTGAGAACATTAGACTGGAATGCTGCAACAATGGACAGGAGTTTATCCGCGGGTCTTTACTTTTTTTCCTCGTCTTGGTCACCATTACCACATCGGATATATGGTGCCCTGATGATTATCCAGGCGGGTTACTATCCTATCCTCGCAATTGTTGGTGTTCCTGGTAAGTTTCTTCATCTCTATCCGTTTATTAATCTTTTCAACCATGGCGAACTTCTTTGCTATTTCTGTTATCTATATTTGTCAAAGACGAAAACTATAGTCTTCAGTTTCAAATGCAAATTCCATTAAGTACCCACAAATTTCAGAACCGCCCACAGCCCCGCCCTCACAAACATCTGAGAACGAGACTGTTCACAATACCGAAGTACCTTTCTTCCCTGAATTCATTTATGTCTCGGTATTCTGTCCATCACCAAACCAACCCACTACCAGCTCGATTATATGCCCAGTCACCATCTTGGCTTCAATGCTGACGTTTCATTATCTATTATCTATGCTTCGGTAAAATTCAGACGGTATGGTTCCACCTCTCTTCTAAGCACTCTTTCAGTTGCAAATATTTCGATCACATCTTTGTTCTTGTCTCTAAAATAACTTAATGACAGGAACACTCTCTCAGAGCAGTAATGTCGGAAGAAATGTAATTCAGATGCACAGGTTATTACACAGAAAGATCCTGTTCCACATCCTACCACAGACGATGTCAGAAAGTAAATACACAAGACAGGAATTGGGAAAAAAAGTAAGTTTTACTATTAACGACCATTACATCTCCAGCATTTACGTTTATCTATTTCAGTGATGTCCTTTGGTAAATAGATCTTGCGTTACTCTCTGGTCTGACTTAAGATTGATGTGAGACCCACAGCAATGTGCTTGGTTCTGTACTACCTGAAAGAATGACCTCGCAGTAAATGACATTTGGTTAGGTCAACAAATGCTGCCCCTGTCAGCAACACAGACACTCCAAATAATAACAAAATTAAAGGTTATATAAAGCAAAGAATGATGCAACAGATCAGAAACAATAAAGAACGAGAAAGTGCCAGACAAACTGAGCAGATTTGGCAGCGCCCTCGGGTCGAAAGAAAAATAGAATTGGCAATTCGATTCATACATCGGAACTGAACACAGTTGGGAAATAGTGTGATTGATGTTGGTGACACCGACATCTGTTATGAAGGGGAGAAGGATTGAGTTGAATAGATGAAGAAAGAGAGAGATAGCGAGAATGAAACAAACACAGGGATTGTTGATGATCAGCTGGGATGGAAATAAAAACTGAAATTAAACATTACTTATATTTTTCCTGTTCCCATATTGTTGATAATCATGACTATGTAAGGTATATGTCAAAGTCCCTGCTTAAAGTTATTTATGTCTGTTGTTCTCTCTTCCCTGTGTGTGATCATCGTCTTTTATTCAGTAATGCGATGCTGGGCCAGTATTTAATTCCCTTTCCTCATTGGTCTTGAGAAGGTGTTGTTGAGCTGCCTTCCTGAACCACTGCAGTCTGTGGGCTGTAAGTAGTCAGTGCTCAGGTCCATGCGGTTTCTTTTCTTTGAGGCTTTGAAGTGACTGATATAACTGAGTGGCTGGCTTGGCTATTTCAAACTGCAACTGAGAGATAACCACATTGCTGTGGAGTAACATGTAAGCCCGACCAGCTGAAGATGGTAGATTTCCTTTTCTGAAGGGCATGAGGGTGCAAAGTAGGACAATCGACATTGGTTTCATTGTTTCATTTGATTCTTATTTCCTGATATTTTATTGAATTTAATTTCCAACATTTAGCATTGTGGGATTCGGATCCGGTGTCTAGGGCATTACCTGATTCCCTGGATTAATACTCGGAAATAATACAGCTCGGCCATCGCCTCCTCAGCATCACCAATCAACTCGAATGGCAACAGTGATGTTGTTGCTGTGACTTTGCTTCATAAGGCAAATAAATGATTGGCAAAAAATGCCATCCTTCTCATTTTGTATTTATGAGAAGGCGAGATGATGGGAAGTGCTCTTTGTGAAAAGGAGCTGGATGTCCTTGATCATGAGGCACTAACAGAAATCATGCAGAGCAGTCGGGTACTGGCAGGTGGGACTACATTGGGTTGAGATATCTGGTTGGCAATGACAGGTCCGACCGAAGGATCTGTTTCCATGCTGTGCATCTCTATAACTCTATGACTCAGCAAGTAATCAGCACAACAACTGAGTAGTATCGTTCATTACGAAATGATTAAAGAATAAGAGTGAAGACACCGTCCTGCAGTTGTGGAGTATACTTGAGACAATATTTTCTTTCACTTATAATCAATGATCTCCTTGGTACAGAGAGACGGTGTAATGGAGTTTCACCAGACTAATCCCTGCGGTGATAGTATCGTGAGGACAGTGTGAAGGGATTTGGCTGCCCTTTCCTTACCTCTCGCCGTTAGCTCAAGATGTTTCATTTGCAACTGAATTCTTGCCAACTCTGATTCTGATGGTTTCTCCAGCAAGTTTAATTGACGAGATACCGCTGTAATTATCTCTCCTTTCCTCACAGAAGCAATCAGTTCCAATTCCAGATTCTCTGCTAATTCTTGCAACTTGGTCTTATTCATTTTTCATAAAATTTCCAAAGTCACTGCATGCACACCCAGAAAATGTTTGGCGACTGAAATAGCCATTACTATTCTAAGTTTTCTCAACCCAATCAAACTAATACCCAAAATGAAACATTTGACTTTCGATAAAATGCAGAAGAGAGGGAAAAAAGAAAGCAGAAGAACAGAGAGTAAAAAGAAAGAATGGCAAAAGAGAGAGCAATAGGGGAGAGAGAAAGAGAGAACGTTTGAAGAACAAAACTGACAATTAAAAAGAAAAGTCAGTGTAAAAGGCTGGAGATAACGGCTGAGGGTGCACTTAGTAAGGAAGAGAGTGAGGATGGGAAAGCCCCTGGTAGTCAGAAGCGTAGTGAGAATTTGTTTGAGTATGTTCAAGCATCGCCTCAATTTGATGAGAAGAATGTGATGCCCTTTTCATCTCATTTGTAAAGTTGGCTAAACAATTGCAGTGGCCAGAGGCTACGTGGATTTTGTTGATCCAAATGAAACTCGTAGGTAGGACTGGTGAGGTATTCACATCCCTATCAGAGGAGGTATCTGGGGAGTATAAGGAGGTTAAAAAAACATTTTGTCTGCATAGGCAACATTTCAGGAATTTAATGAGGGATCCTGGTGAAACCTACACTGAGTTTGTAAGGATCAAACAGACTTATTTCGATAGTTGGATAAGAGCTTTAATATTCAAGCAAAACTATGATGCCCTTAAAGAGGTTAACACTTGGAGGAATTCAAACTGCCTGAAGTAGTGCAAACTCAGGTGGAAGCGCAGAAAGCGTAAGCAGCAAGGTTAGCTATTGAAATGGCTGATGATTATGAACTGGTCCATAAACTTGGTTTGGCTTCCAGAACCAGTTCTGGTCTCTGAGGGACAGAAATTGGAGCAAAGAAATATCCTCACGTGCAAAGGGAAAGGTAGATCACAGTGTAGATCATAAGGATCATTTATCACAGTAATAAAGAAAACCTTGAGGGGGACAAAGAAGTTAAAAACCTGTCGTGTTTTCATTGTAAAAAAGAGGGCAACAGAAAATCATAGTGTTGATGGGCTGGGAGAAAACCAGATGTAGGATAACCAAACAAGCCTGGAAGTTTTGTTGGACTCGTAACTAAAAGCATAAGGGAAAGTAGGCAACAGCCTCAGAGTGTACAAGATGATCAGTGGACGTGCCAAATCTGCAAACAAAACTTACATGAAAGGGTAAAGTTTATCACATAGGCCAGGATTAATTGGTAAGAAGGTTTCAATATTAATTGACACAGGATCTTTTCAGTCTATAATGCTGAGGGGTGAGGCTTTATGCACTCTTGAGAGACTATTTCCAGAAAATGTGCTGGTAACAGGAATTCATACTGAGGAAAAAAGTGCTCAGTTATGTAAAGTGAGGCTAGAGTGTCCAGAGAAGATTGGAGCATGTGCGGTAGGTGTACTAGACCCCTAACTTTCAGCTCTATGAATAAAATTTGTCCTTGCAAATAATATAGCTGCTTCACTGGTAGGCGTGCTGCCTACTCTCGTTGAAAGGCAATGGAGATGCAGGCAACTGAAGACCTGGAAAATATGTCTCCAGGAATTTCCCCTGATTGCATCACCAGAAGATCACAGGAGCACAGGTTAAAGCAGGATAAAGGCACAGATAACGAAGCTGATGTAGAGTTATCCAAAAGTTTCTTTTTGATCAGATAAGTGGAAAACAGACGGAGCGAGTTGGAAAATATGAACGTATTTTTAGCTCTGCTAAGCTGATTGAATTACAGCAGAAAGATGTGGAGTTACAGAAGTTATATCAAAAGATATTTAGCAAGAAAGAGAATGAATGCATTCCTATGTGTTATTACTTAACAAATGATGTTTTAATGCAGATATGGAGATCAGCACACATTGAAGCAGATCAGACGTGCACAGAACTTCATCAAATTGTTTTGTCTGTTGGGTATAGAAAGGGAGTGCTGCGAGTGGCACGTGAGCTACAACTTGGAGATCATTTCGGGATGAGGACATTGCAGGCTGAAATACAAAGATATTATCACTGGCCTGGACTTCACAAAGATGTAGTGAATATTGCCAAATGTCTCAAACATGTCACACACGCAGTAATAAAACCTGCAACTTTAATACCTATTCCAGCATTTGAAGAACCTTTCTCAAGAGTCTTGATAGATTGTGTAGGTCCCCTATCGCAAAGACTAAGTGGGAATAATTATTTTTTAACAATAATGGATGTGTCGACTAGATTTCCAGGGGCAGACCCATTATGTAGCATCACAGCTAAAAGAGTTGTAGAAAAAAATACTTATTTTTTACATAGGTATGGACAACCAAGAGATCCAGATAGATCAAACCTCACATCCAAACTATTCAAGCAGGTGTTCGATAACTTGGGAATAAAGCAATTCAAATCTGCTACATAGTATTCGGAATCACAGTGAACATGAGCGAGATGGCATCAAACAGTGAAGACCATGTTGAGGGTTTATGGTCAGGATAATCCAGATGATTGCGATAAGGAAATTACTTTTGTACTATTTGTGATCAGAGACGCACAGAATGAATCGACCAAATTCAGATATTTGAATTAATTTTTGAGCATGAAGTAAAAGGACTGTTAACATTGGTTAAGGAGAAATTAATAAGGCAGAATTCAGAGACCACTCATTTGGAGAATGTGTCAAATTTTACGGAACGATTAAACAGAGCAGAAGACTGAATCGTTTGGAGATTGGAGTCCCTGATGGTCATGGCTGTGAACACAACCTTCTGTAGTTTCTTACAGTTCAGGGCACAGCGGTTGCCGTACCAGAATGTTATGCACCCGGTCAGTACGCTCTCAATGTTGCATCTGTGGAAATAGTGCATGTTGAATTTTCTGAGCCACCCGAGTGTTCTTGACTGTCACACCTCGGTGAGACATTCAGGGTAGGTTGGCAGTTATCGTCACTCCGAGGAATTTGATGCTCTGTACGTCCTCAACCGTTGATGTAGATTGGGGGCATACTCCCCTACTTTCTTAGTGAAATTAATGGTCAGTTCTTTACTTACGCCAAATTTGAGAGTGAGGTTTTTATCATTACACCATGCCACCACACCACTATGTCCTTTCCGTATTCTGACTCGCAGTTGGTTGTTATACCTCCTGCTTTGGTGATGTCAGCAGCAAAGTTGTAACTGGCGTTGTTTGGAATTTAGCAACACAACCGTGAGTGTATGGGGAGTACAGTAGGAGGCTGAGCACACAGCTGTGGGTGCACAAGGAGAACAGTAAGGGGCTGAGCGCACAGCCGTGGGTGTACAGGGAGTGCAGTAGGGTGCTGAGGACACAGCAATGGGAGAACAGAGAGTCCAGTGGGGAGCTGAGGACACAGCCGAGGGTGTACAGGGAAGAGAGTAGGAGGCTAAGGGCATAGCTGTGGGGATATGGGGAGGACATTAGGGGGCTGAGGGCACAGCCGTGGCTGTGCAGGGAGTAGAGTAGGGGGCTGATGACACAGCCGTGGCTGTACAGGGAGTACAGTAGGGTACAGAGGACACAGCAGTGAGCTTACAGGGAGTACAGTAGGGGGCTGATGACATAGCCGTGGCTGTACAGGGAGTACAGTAGGGGACAGAGGACACAGCAGGGTGTATACAGGGAGTACACTCGGGGGCTGAGGACACAGCCGTGGCTGTACAGGGAGTACAGTAGGGGGCAGAGGACACAGCAGGGTGTATACAGGGAGTACAGTAGGGGGCTGAGGACACAGCTGTGGGTGTACAGGCCGTACAGTAGTGGGCTGAAGGCACAACCTGTGTGTAGGGGGTACAGTATGTGGATGAGGGTACAGCCGGGGTGTACACGAAGTGCAGTGGGGGCTGAGGACAGAGTCTTGGGTGTGCAGGGGTTAGAGTAGGGGCCTGAGAGCATAGTTGTGTGTGCACAGGGAGTGCAGTAGGGGGCTGAGGACACAGCCGTTTGTGTACAGGGAGTACAGTAGGGGTGAGTGCAGAACCGGGGTGTACGAGGGGTACAGTAGGGGGTTGATGACACAGCCCTATGTGTATGGGGAGTCAGTAAGGGGCTGAGACCACAGCAGTGGATGTACCAGGAGTACAGTAGGGGGCTGAGGACACAGCCAGGGTGCACAAGGAGTGCAGTAGGGGGTTGACGGCACTGCCCTGTGTGTTCGGGGAGTACAGTAGGGTGCTGAGCTCACAGCCCTGTGTGTGTGGGGAGTGCAGCAGGGGGCTGAGGGCACAGCCATGTGTGTACAGGGATGCAGTAGGAGACTGAGGGCACAACTGTGAGCGTACAGGGAGTAGTGTAGGCAGCTGAGGGCACAGCCACAGGTTTAGAGGGAGTACAGTTGGGTCTGAGTGCACAGCTGTGATTGTGTACAAGGAGTACAGGAGGTGGCTGAGGACACAGCTGGGGTGTACAGGGAGTCTGGTAGGGGGCTGAGGACACAACTGTGGGTATACAGGGAGTACAGTAGAGGGCTGAGGCCACAGCCAAGGTTACAGGGAGTGCAGTAGCGGGCTAAGGACATAACTGTGTGCATACAGGAGTACGGTAGAGGACTGATGACACAGCCTTGGGTGTACAGGAATACTGCAGAGGGCTGAGGACACAACTGTGGGTGTATGGGGGTGTACCGTGGAAGTGGAGGACACAGCTGTGGGTGTATGGGGAGTACAGTATGGGGCTGAGGACACAGCTAAGGGTGTATGTGGAGTACAGTAGGGGACTGAGGGCAATGCTGAGGGTGTATAGGGAATACAGTATGGGGCTGAGGACACAGCTGTGGGTGTATGGGAGCACCGTGGAGGCAGAGGGTGTACAGGGAATACAGGAGGACGTTGAGGACACAGCTGTAGGTATACAGAGAGTACATTAGGGGGCTGAGAGCATAGCTGCGGTGTACAGGGAGTACAGTAGGTGGCTGAGGACACACTGTGGGTTTACTGGGAGCACAGTCGGGGGCTGAGGACAGAGTTGTGGGTTTTCAGGGAGGACAATATTGGAATGAGGGCACAGATGTGAGTGTACGGGAAGTGCAGTAGGGGGTTGAGTGAACAGCTTTGGGTGTACACGTGGTACAGTATGGGGCTGAGGATACAGCCGTTGGTATACGGGAGTACAGTAGCGGTAAAAAAAAGCCATTTTATCTGCCTTTGAGTTTGTTCCAGAAGGCTATAGACAACGCTTCTGGAATCGAAGGAAGGATCGTGGTCACACCTACATTGAGTTTGAAAGGATCAAACAGACTAACTTCGATAGTTGGATACGAGCATTAAAAATCAAACAAAACTATGATGACCTTAGAGTGATACGTATTTAGAAGAATTCAAAAATTCACTGTCTGAAGTAGTGCAAACTCGTGTGGAAAAACAGAGAGTGTAAACAGTAAGGTTAGCAGCTGAAGTGGCTGATGATTATGAACTGGTTCATTAGACGTGGTTGAGCTTTCAGATACAGTTCCAGTCTACAAGAGATAAAAATTGGAGCAAAGAGATATCCTTACGTGCAAAGGTAAAGGTAGATCTCAGTGAAGATCATCAGGATAATTTACCACGGCAAAAAAGAAAACCTTGAGTGGGACAAAGTAGTTTAAAAAAATTTTGGTGTTTTTATTGTAATAAAGTGGGCTACACAACATCACAGTGTTGTTGGGCTGGGAGAAAACCAGATGAAGGAAAACCAGATAACCACACCAGCCTGGACATTTTGTTGGACTAGTAACAAAACGCACAAGGGAAGATAGGTAACTGCCTCAGAGTGTACAAGGTGATCAGAGGACCTGCCAGATCTGCTTAAAAAATCTACATGAAAGGGAAAAGTTTATTTACATAGGCCAGAAGTAATTTTGTAAGGAGGTTCCAATACTAATTGACGTAGGATCTTAACAGTCTGTAATGCTGAGGGGTGAGGATATGTGCACTCTTGAGAGGCTATTGCCAGAAAATGTGCTTGTAACAGGAATTCATAATGAGACAAAAAGTGCTCATTTATGTAAAGTGAGGCAAAAGAGTCCCGAGAAGTGTAGATAATGTGTGGTAGGAGTACAGGACAAATTCTCAGCTCCAGGAATAAAATTTGTCCTTGCAAATGATATAGCTGATTCACCGGTAGGCGTGCTGCCTACTCTAGTTGAAAAGTCAGTGGAAATGCAAGCAACTGAAGACCTGGAGAATGTTTATCCAGAAATTTTCCCTGATTGAATGATCACAAGATCACAGATGCCCTGGTTGAAGCAGGATATGGGCGCAGATAAGAAAGCTGACATAGAGTTATCCAAAAGTTGTTTTTGATCAGTTACGTGGAACAGAGAAGGAGCAAGTCGGAAAACATGCAAGTATTTTTAGCTCTGCTAAGTGCATTGATTTGCAGCAGAAAGATGAGGAGTTACATCAGTTATATCAAAAGGCATTTAGTAAGAAAGAGAATGATTGCATTCCTGTGTGTTAATATTTAACAAATGATGTCTTAATGTGGAGATCAGCACACATTGAAGCAGATCAGACGTGGACAGAATTTCATCAAATTGTTTTGGGTATAGAACGGAGGATGCTGCGAGTGGCTTATGAGCTACCACGTGGAGATCATTTCCGGGTGAGGACAATACAGGCTGAAGTACAAAGGTATTTTCACTGGCCTGTACTACTCAAAGACGTAGTTGAATTTTGCCAGACGTCTCAAACATGTCACACAGGCAGTAATAAGACCTGCAACTTCAATACATATTCCAGTATTTGAGGAACCTTTCAGAAGAGTCTTGATAGATTGCGTCGGCCCCTACCTCAAACACAAAGTGGGAATAAGTATTTATTAACAATAATGGATGCGTCGACTAGATTTCTAGAGGCAATCCCATTATGCACCATCACAGCTAAAAGAGTTGTAGAAAAAAAATACTTCATGTTTTTACTAGATACGGACTACCAGTAGAGATCCAGACAGATCAAACCTCACATCTCAACAATTCAAGGAGTTGATGGATAACTTGGGAATAAAGCAATTCAAATCTAATGCGTACTATTCGGAATCTCAGGGAGCATGAGAGAGACGGCATCAAAAACTGAAGACCATGTTGAAGGTTTAAGGTCAGGATTATCCAGATGATTGTGAAAAGGAAATTCCTTTTGAACTGTTTGTGATCAGAGACGCACAGAATGAATCGAACAAATTCAGTCTATTTGAATTAATTTGCAGGCATGAAGTAAAAGGACCATTAACATTGGTTCAGGAGATATGAATAAGTCAGAATTCAGAGACCACCCATTAGGATGATGTATCAAATTTTAGGGAATGATTAAATAGAGCTGGAGAGTTGGGTAATCAGCATTTAAAAGTATCGCAGCATACAATGAAACAGGAAGTGGATCAGAAATCACATATTGGCAATTTTTCAATTGGGAATAAGGTATTGTTGTTACTTCCAGGAACAGTTGAGCCTTTAGAAGCAAGTTTTAGTGTACCATATCAAATTGGGAAGAAATTGAATGAAGTGAAATACTTTGTACGGACTCCAGACAGGAAGAAATCTCACAGAGTGTGAATATGCTCAACAGGTATTTTGATAGGGAAGGAAAGCAAGAGGAGAAGGTGTTAATGATAACAGCACAGAAGGAAGACCCAAGTTCAGAGGATTCTGAATTGGACATTCCTCAAATCAAATTGAACAATGAGAAAGTTGCCAAAAATTGGGATAAATTATTGAGTTACCTTCCACAAGAAAAGCATAGTGACCTGAAAGAGTTATTACGGTATCTTGGAGAGATATACGGAAATACACTGGGAAGTACGAACATAATTGTGCATGATGTAGACACAGGAGATGCTGTTCTGATTAAATAACTTCCTTAAAGGCATTATACTCTAAAGTTGGCACAGGTTCAGAAGGAAATAGAGCACACGCTCCAAGATGGCATAATCGAAATGAGTTACTGTGCTTGGAGCTCATGTATAGTCATGGCGCCAAAGATAGATATTACCCAGTGGACATGTGAGGACTATCACAAACTCAACTTCGTTACAAAGACTGATGCATATCCTATTCCATGTTTGGAGAACTTTGTGGAAAAAGTGGGAGAAGCTACTTACATTTCTAAGTTGGACTTGCTCAGAGGCTACTGGCAAGGACCTCTGTCAGAGAGAGCAAAGGCAATTTCGGCTTTCATAGCACGAAATGGATTGTATCAGTTCAAAGTTGTGGCATTTGACATGTAAAACGATCCAGCCACCTTTCAGCGACTGATAATGAGGTCATTGTCGGATTACCCAACCATGTGGTGTACATTGATCACATGGTAGTTTTTAGTCACTCATGAAAGGAACATTTACAGCATTTATCGGACTTGTTTGATTGACTTCAGAAGGCATGCTTGCTGGTAAACCTAGCCAAAAGTGAATTTGAGAAAGCCAAGCCACGTTCCTGGGTCACGTTATTGGACATGGACCAATGGCCCCGTGAGATACAAAAACGAAAGTAGTTGGGGAATGTTCCACAACGTCGATAAAAAGAAATATGTAATACTATGGTTCCTGGGATTGACTGGATTTTACTGAAAGTTTGTGCCAAACTTTAAGTGGTGTGACTGCTCCACTCACAGAATTGTCAAGGGCAAGAAATCTCAGTGGACAGAGGACTGTCAAAAGACATTTTCCAGCCTAAAACGTGTGTTAGGCACTGCCCCAATATTAGCTACACTAGATTACACGAAGTCTTTCAAGGTGGCTATCGATGCCAGTGATGTCGGTATTGGTCCAGTGTTCCTGCAGGAGGATGATGAGGGAATAGAAAGACCTATCGGGTGTTTTTTCTGGGAAGTCGAACGTTCATCAACAGAAATCAACAGGGAGGGTGGTAAAAAAGGAGGGGGGGGGGGTGGCATTGCTAATTAGAAATGGTATAACGGCTGCAGAAAGGAAGTTTGAGGGGGATCTGCCTCTGGAGGTAGTATGGGCTGAAGTCAGAAATAGGAAAGGTGCAGTCACCTTGTTAGGTGTTTATTATAGGCCCCCCAATAGCAGCAGAGATGTGGAGAAACAGATTGGGAAACAGATTTTGGAAAGGTGCAGAAGCCACAGGGTCGTAGTCATGGGCGACTTCAACTTCCCAAATATTGATTGGAAGCTCTTTAGATCAAGTAGATTGGATGGGGCGGTGTTTGTGCAGTGTGTCCAGGAAGCTTTTCTAACGCAGTATGTAGATTGTCCAACCAGAGGGGAGGCCATATTCGATTTGGTACTTGGTAATGAACCGGGACAAGTGGTGGGCTTGTTAGTGGGTGAACATTTTGGTGATGGTGACCACAATTCTGTGACTTTCACCTTGGTTATGGAGAGAGATAGGTGCGCACAACAAGGAAGTTTTTACAATTGGGGGAAGGGAAATTACGATGCTGTAAAACAGGATTTGAGGAGCATACGTTGGGAGCATAGGCTGTCAGGGAAGGATGTGGTGGAAATGTGGGACTTTTTAAAGGAGCAGATACGACGTGTCCTTGATATGTATGTACCGATCAGGCAGGAAAGAAATGGTCGTGTGAGGGAGCCTTGGTTGACGAGGGAGGTTGAATGTCTAGTAAAGAGGAAGAAGGAGGCTTACATAAGGTTGAGGAAACAAGGTTCAGACAGAGCAGTGGAGGGATACAGGATAGCCAGAAGGGACCTGAAGAAAGGGATTAGGAGAGCTAAGAGAGGGCATGAAAAATCCTTGGCGGATAGGATCAAGGATAACCCCAAGGCATTTTATGCGTATGTGAGAAATCTGAGAATGACGAGAACGAGGGTAGGTCCGATCAAGGACAGTGGTGGGAGACTGTGTATTGAGTCGGAAGAGATAGGAGAGGTCTTGAACAAGTACTTCTCTTCAGTATTTACGAACGAGAGGGACCGTATTGTTGAAGAGGAGAGTGTGAAAAGGACTGATAAGCTAGAAGAGATACCTGTTAGGAAGGAAGATGTGTTGGACATTTTGAACAACTTGAGGATAGACAAGTCCCCCGGGCCTGACGGGATATATCCTAGGATTATGTGGGAAGGAAGAGAGGAAATTGCAGTACCGTTGGCAATGATCTTCTCGTCTTCACTGGCAACTGGGGTGGTACCAGGGGACTGGAGAGTAGCGAATGTTGTGCCCCTGTTCAAAAAAGGGAATAGGGATAACCCCGGGAATTACAGGCCAGTTAGTCTTACTTCTGTGGTAGGCAAAGTAATGGAAAGGGTACTGAGGGATAGGATTTACGAGTATCTGGAAAGACACTGCTTGATTAGGGACAGCCAGCACGGATTTGTGAAGGGTAGGTCTTGCCTTACAAGTCTTATTGAATTCTTCGAGGAGGTGACCAAGCATGTGGATGAGGGTAGAGCAGTGGATGTAGTGTACATGGATTTTAGTAAGGCATTTGATAAGGTTCCCCATGGTAGGCTTATGCGGAAAGTCAGGAGGCATGGGATAGAGGGAAATTTGGCCAATTGGATAGAAAACTGGCTAACCGGTCGAAGTCAGAGAGTGGTGGTAGATGGTAAATATTCAGCATGGAGTCCAGTTACAAGTGGAGTTCCGCAGGGATCAGTTCTGGGTCCTCTGCTGTTTGTAATTTTTATTAATGACTTAGATGAGGGAGTCGAAGGGTGGGTCAGTAAATTTGCAGATGATACAAAGATAGGTGGAGTTGTGGACAGTGAGGAGGGCTGTTGTCGGCTGCAGAGGGACTTAGATATGATGCAGAGCTGGGCTGAGGAGTGGCAGATGGAGTTCAACCCTGCCAAGTGTGAAGTTGTCCATTTTGGAAGAACAAATAAGAATGCGGAATACAGGGTTAATGGTAGGGTTCTTGGTCAGGTGGAGGAACAGAGGGATCTTGGGGTCTATGTACATAGATCTTTGAAGGTTGCCACTCAGGTGGATAGAGTTTGTAAGAAGGCCTATGGAGTATTATCGTTCATTAGCAGAGGGATTGAATTCAAGAGTCGTGAGGTGATGTTGCAGCTGTACAGGACTTTGGTTAGGCCACATTTGGAGTACTGTGTGCAGTTCTGGTCGCCTCACTTTAGGAAAGATGTGGAAGCTTTGGAGAGGGTGCAGAGAAGATTTACCAGGATGTTGCCTGGAATGGAGAGTAGGTCGTACGAGGATAGGTTGAGAGTTCTCGGCCTTTTCTCATTGGAACGGCGAAGGATGAGGGGTGACTTGATCGAGGTTTATAAGATGATCAGAGGAATAGATAGAGTAGACAGTCAGAAACTTTTTCCCCGGGTACAACAGAGTGTTACAAGGGGACATAAATTTAAGGTGAAGGGTGGAAGGTATAGGGGAGATGTCAGGGGTGGGTTCTTTACCCAGAGAGTGGTGGGGGCATGGAATGCGCTGCCCGAGGGAGTGGTAGAGTCAGATTCATTGGCGACCTTTAAGCGGCATTTGGATAGGTACATGGATGGGTGCTTAATCTAGGATAGAAGTTCGGCACAACATCGTGGGCCGAAGGGCCTGTTCTGTGCTGTATTGTTCTATGTTCTATGTTCTATGTTCTAAATGTTCAACGGTGGAGAAAGAGATTTTAAACTTGGTGTTGGCATTACACCATAACTGTGTTTATATTACCAGCAATGCATCTGAGACAATCGTATAAACTGATCACATTTGTGTAATTGACATTTGTGGAAAAAATTAAAGACAAAAATGCCAGACTGTTTAGATGGACTTGTTGTTGCAGCCATTCAATCTGACAATTGTGCACGTGGCAGATCGCGAAAACGTGAAAGCTGATGAGTTACTGAGACGAGAATGAGATACAGAGGTGTTCGGTGGTGGGTATACAGCAGCCTGGTTTTGTATGAGTTTGTGCATGTTTGAATGTTTACAATTAGTACAGTATAGCTGTCAGTTTTGAGACTACTAACTGGGTTTGAAGGGTTAAAAATGCAGCCACCTTTTAGCATTGATGTTTTTTTTAAGTGGGGAGAGATGTGTCACAAAGCAAGTCCCTTTTTGTCGAAAAGCTGTTCCTTGGCTCAAGGAGACTCTGTCCTTGGTTTTATTTTAAGAGGAACAATGAAACGGGGCCAAGCTCCGATCAGAGCTGAAAAATGTGTTGCTGGAAAAGCACAGCTGGTCAGGCAGCATCCAAGGAGCAGGAGAATCGACATTTCGGGCATAATCTCTTCCTCACTTTCTCCAAGCTCCGATCAGTCTGGTTTGGTACAGAGATGAAAAGTAGTTTCAGAGGTCTTTGTTTATATTGAAACAGATTAGTCTTCAGGCCAAAGTGACCATGCTTTATAAATGACCAGTATAATGAGCGGAGAGTGGTGAGCTACTGTAGCTGAACTAGCTGAGCTGACCAGTTTTCAGTTGAGTCTTGAACTGGGAAGTTCAGCTGGAAGCAGTGTGGAAACTCTCTCTCTTTTCTGACCTTCAACTTCAACCTGGAAGTTTGTGCTCCATTTATACTTTTTTTTAATTATTGGGAGCTTGCTTATTGGGACAGTTGTGTCTATTCGGAATAGCATAATTAAGTCTAGCTGAATAGGTTGAATTCTGTCGTGATTTTTTATTCTGTTCTTTGTGTTTCATTGTGTAATTTTCTGAATAACGTTTTTGTCTGTTTCAAAGTCTAGTAGTCAACCTAGCTAAATTACCTCCGGTAATTTTCATTGTACACTTACCGAAACAAATTGCAAAGGTATGCTCTGGTTTGCCTGCTTAAAAGTGTCTAACCTAGTTCATAACATCTCGGAGATGGAAGATGCCTCCTTGGAACTTGGCACAAACCATTCACTTTCCCTCCTCATGATCAGCAAACCACGTTAACATTAGCAATGTACCATTAGCAATGGAGCCAGGAGGAACAACATGCAGCAGTCTGTCTGTGCAGTCTGTGCCTCATTGGTTTTGTCGTGTTGCAGCAACAATGACATCCTCCTATTTCAGTCTAACAGTTTGGAGGG
Source organism: Chiloscyllium punctatum (assembly GCF_047496795.1). Lineage (NCBI taxonomy): Eukaryota > Metazoa > Chordata > Chondrichthyes > Orectolobiformes > Hemiscylliidae > Chiloscyllium > Chiloscyllium punctatum. The sequence continues at coordinate 25,176,112 of NC_092745.1, read as the reverse complement.
GCTGAATGACCTCTTCTGTTCATGTGTCAGTGTCTCGAGGGACTGAATGTCTTCCTCCTGGCCTGGGGGCAGAGGTTCAAAGACTTCAGTGGGCAACCTGTGGTTCCTGCCTAACAGCACGCTGTGCAGACTAGACTCTATCTTCCTGAATTATAGGAGACAAACAGAAGGCTGGAAGAACACAGCAAACCAGGCAGCATCATGAGGTGGGAAAGTCAACATTTCAGTTATAACCGTTCTTCAGAACTGGGTTGGGGGTTAGGGGCAGCTGCAGATAAAGAGGGAAGGGAGTGGTTGGGGTGGGGAGATCAGGGGGATGGTCAGTTACGGCTATGTGGAAACAAGTAGTTTGTGCAACCCGGTTGGGCGATGGGAGGGATGAATCAGGTTGGGAGCTGAAAGGTAGGGTCATTAGGTGGAATGGAAGACATCCCAGTCACTTCCTATTTCAATTCCCTTTCCTAATGCCTTTCCGACATAGCCATCTTTGGCCTCCTCCATTGCCACAATGAACCAAACCATAATCTGGAGGAACAAGATCTCATCTGTTACCTGTGCAGCCTGCACCCCAGGGACTCAACATTGAATTCTTCAATTTCAAATAATCTCCCTTCCAGTCCTCCGACTCCCTTCCCAAGCCCTCCCCTCCCGTCCATTCCGCTGAGCAACCTTTGTCCAGCCGCCAACTGGATTCAGCCCTTCCATCAACAACTCGCTGATACCTTTATCTGTGTCCACTTATCCACACCTCGCCACTCTGCGTCCTCCTCCCTCACCCGCACTTTATCTATAGACCCCCTTACTCCTGTCCACAGTCCTGATGAGGGGTTATATCCAAGGCATTCACTTCTCAACGTCTTGATGCTGCCTTGCTTATTCTGTTCTTCCAACTTCCTGCGTGTGTATTTTGGATTCCAACACCTGCTTTTATTTTAAATTGTCTTCTTGTGTAACAGGCAGGAGTAAGTGAACGCATTGCGCCTCTTGTTATCCAATAGATCTCATGGGCTAAATGGCTTTCTTATATTCGGGTGAAACTAGCTAGAGATGCTGAAGGGGTCCCTCTTTCTTTTAACGGTGGAAATGTTTAGTGTCCAGCAGTGCTTTTGATTAATGTTACCTTTACATTAACAGCACAAGCTTGAATGTTGCCCAGATTTGATTCTTCAGTACCTCAGGAGGTGACTCATTGTTCTGAACATTGTATAATCTTGAAAGAATATCCCCACCTCTGATTGCATGAAAGAGGGAAAGACATTGATGAAGCAGCTGAAGATGTTTGTGCCGAAGAAACTACCCAGAGGATTGCCCACAGAGATATCCAGGGACTGGGAGGGTTGATGTCCACCAGCCCCATTGTGCTCTGAATGATTCAACCAGCGGGGATTTTACAACTGATTCCCATCAAGTTCAATTTTGTTCAGTCTCCTTAACATCTTAATCAAATACTGCCGTGATATCAGGTCCTTAAAGTGACACACTTTACACTGTGTTCATATCTTCTATCCATGTCAATAGGCCAAGGTATATGTGTGGGGAGTGTTTCCTTCTCTCAGGGAATAGTGATGGTTGGGGCCAGACAGTTAGGGGAGGCTACATCACTGAAATGTTTGGGGGTTGCGAATGGGTGTCAATGGGTTTTGACACGTCAGAGAGTCAACTGCTGCAAAAAATTGGTCATGAATGAGAAATTGCGGCCGAGTGCAAATCAGCCCTGACTTACTGAATGGAAGGGCAGGTCTGAGGGGCTATGTGGCCTGATGTTATTCCAGTAAACCCCTTAGTCCAGTCACTTTGTGGCCTCCTCCATTTCCTGTGTTACTGATTCAAGTAGCTGAATAGATTGATCCTGTCGCAGTGCAACTGGATACTGGTGCTGCGTGATCTGGTTACAGTTTTATAGGCCCGAGGGGTTTATTGGCCTCCTCCTGTAATTGTATATCAGGCTCCAGGGGCTAAAAAGCCTCATTCTGTTCTGCTGTAACTGAAATCCATATCGACTGAATTTACTGACAATGGAGAAATTGAGCACGGCAGATGCTGGAGATCAGTGTCGAAAAGTGTGGCACTGAAAATCACGGCAGGTAAGGCAGCATCAGAAGAACAGGAGAATCGATGCTTTGGATGTTCCTGATTAAGGGTTTATGTCCTAAACATAGATTCTCCTGCCCCTCGAATATGCCTGACCTGCTGTGCTTATCCAACACCACATGTTTTGAAATCTACTGCCCAACACAAATCAATCTTTCTGGTCACATCATCCACTTACTTTAAGAGAATTTTCAGGCACACACTTCCTTGCATAAAGCCACACTTACTGTTCCTAATCAAAGCCTGTCTTTCTAAATCCATGTACATCTTATCCCTCAGAACCTACTCAAGTAACTTACCTACCACGGATGTTAAACCTGCTGGTCTATGGTTCCAAGGCTTTTTTTGTTCAGTTCTTCTTGAATAAGGGCACAACATTTGCAATCCTCCAGTCTTCCGAGACATTACCTGTGGTTACTGATGATAAACATTATAAGCCAGGGTCCCCGCAAATTCTTCTGAAGCCCCTTGAGGTTTTCTTTGATATATCGGGTAAGGGCTGTGAGATTTATCCACTTTCAAGCATTCTAATATGTCCAAAATCTCCTCAACTATGATATAGATTGGCTCTAAGATATCACCACTAACGTCCTCAAGTTCTCAAATCAACACGGTAATCATAGAGTAGAAATATTAGTTGAGGACTTCACCCATCACTTATAGATCCACACATACTTGTCCACATTGGTCTTCGAGGGGTCGTATTTTCTATCCAGTTTTTGATTTTTCTTTTAATATATTTAAAGTAACTTTTTGGATTCATCCTAATCTTCTCAGCCAAGGCTCTTTCTTGTCCCCTTTTCACCCTACTGCTTTCCTTTTTCAGAACTCCTGTTTCTCTAATATACCTCCAGGAATTCCCTTGATCCCAGCTGCCTGGACCTGAGCCACGCCCCAAATTCGAACATGAACCTGTGGACCAGTTTTTTCCCTCTCCATAACTATCTGAAAATTAATAGAACTACGGTTACTGGTCCCAAAGTGCTCCCCCACTGGTAACTCAGTCACCTGTCCTGCCCTATTTCCGAAGAAAATTTCATGTTTTTCCCCTTCCCGAATAGAACTCTCTGTACACTACTTGAGGAAACTTTCCTGAAGCTTTTATCAGATTCTATCTCATCAAATCTCTTAACGCTCTGGCCGTTCCAGTCTGTATTAGAAAAACTAAAAGCCCCTATTATGATAACCCTATTGCTCTTGCAGGTTTCCCCTCTCTCCCTGCATATTTACTACTCTCATTCCTGTTGACTATTTGGGGGCCTCTCGCACATCCCTAATCACCTCACGAACACCTTCCTATTTCTTAACTCCACCCACAAAGCCTCACTGGGTGATTCATCAGTTATTTTATCTCTGATTACTGTTGTTGTACTCCCCTTAATCAGAAATGCAACTCCACTCCCCTCCTTCCAACACCTCTGTCTCACCTATAGCAGCTGTACCCTGGCACATTAAGCTGTCAGTCCTATCCATCACTTAGCCATGTTTGTGTAATGGCTATAATATACCAGTCCCACCTACTTATCCACGTCCTGAGTTCATCGGCCATACCTGTAGGCCTTCTTGCATTGAGATAGATGCCATTTAATCCAAAAGGCATTTCTCTCTGTCATTTTCCAGCCTAAATTTAGTATTTCTGATTACTCTACCTCCTTCCAGCATCGCACTTGCCTCGCTGCTCTTGAGGATACCACCCCCTGCCGATCTAGTTTAAACCCACCCTCGTAACCCTAGCATAATTGGCCGCCAAGATATTGGTGTCCTTTCCAGTGCATGTCTCAGACGGGAATCACCCTCTAAGGAGATCACCACTGTCAAGGTAATCTCGCTCCAGAACGTCGGCCCTATTTCAACGGGTATCATTTGTGCCAACGTGCATAATGATTTCTGGATGCTCACCCAACCCCTTGAGAATGTTCAGCAGCCACTTGGAGACATCCTGGACCCTAGCAGCGGGAGGTAACCCACGATCCTGGATTCCCGTTTATGGCCACAGAATCTCCGATCTGTCCCTCTAACAATCGACCCTCCTATCTTTAACGACCTGTTTACCTTTACCGTTTCTCGCTGTGCCCCAGAGCCAGTGGTAGTACCACCAACCTGGCTACTGCTGCTTTCCCCTGAACAGACATCGCCCCCGACAATCCAAAATGGTCTACATGTTATGGAGAGGAATGGCCACAGGCTATTTCTGCACTCTCTGCCTATTCCCTTTGCCATTCCTGGTGGTCGCACAGCTACTCTCTACCTGGAATATGGCAGGAAGCAAGGAACGCCTGTTGGATTAAATTGTGTTTATTTAAATACAACAGGACTGACAGGTAAAGCTAATGAACTGAGGGCGATGAACGTTCGACTGGAATATTACAGTCATTAAAGAAACATAACTAGGGGTGTGTCTTGGCTGTGGCCACCACATTAAAGCACTTATCTATGATGTTCTGAGTATCTCAGATGACCCTGAGTGCATCCTAAATAACCTTCAGCCCAACAAGTCCGCACCAACCCTCCAAATAGCAGCCTACCAAGACCCACACCCTTACACTACAGGCAAATTAGCACGACCAATTCACCTAACCTGCACATCTTTGAACTGTGGGAAGAAACCACATCATCCAGAGGAAGCCCATGCAGACACGGGCAGAATGCACAAACTCCACACAAGCAGTTGCCCGAGCCAGGATTTGACTCCTGGTCCCTTGTGCTGTGAGGCAGCAGTGCTAACCACTGAGCCACTGCACCGCCCAGCTCCAGCTCCCTAACACGGTCTCCCAGGAGATGAAGCTGGGTGCACAGTCCACACGTATAGACATCAGGGACGGTGAAAATCTCCGTGAGCTCCCACATCCCACAAGAGGAACGTGCGACTGCCCTAACTGCCATCTCGACGGCTATAACAATAAAGTTAAAAGGACTTTATTTCAGTTTCCCTGTCCATATTTCTGAGCTGGAGCTGTCCGAAGCCTCTCGTGTCAAAGCCTTACTGCTTACTCTGCTACAACGGCATGTCTCTCTACCTCTCCACATATAGCTTTGGCCAGCGAAGGAAGGAAACACGACAGTGATGTCGTGTTTAGGCCTTCAGAACTCTTTGACACCTGGCCACTGACTACCAGGTCCCCAGTGCGCTCTCTGCTTGGCCTTGGAGGGTGTCTTGCTGAGGTCTTCCTTCTGGTAGTGGTGACTGTGTCAATGCAAATCCTCACCCTGACAGGCAATCTGTGCTGTCGCAGTCCTCTCATACTTTCTGTCTATTAGTATCGCGTTTATGAATTCCTTGAATCCCTCGAGAGAGGTGATGTTCTTGTGAATACAGGGCTATTGGAAAAGAAGACCATTAGACATAGGGACAACAATATGTCTGTCCTCTAACTGAGTCTGCGTTTCCTTTGAATAGGTTATTTTTATTTTGTTAATCCCACATTCCACTTTTCTGCACTTTCCCATAACACCTTTATGAAAATCTGTCTGTCTCAGCCTTGAAGATATTTAATGACCCAGCCTCAACAGCCCTCTGAATGTTATACAATTGTTTCCCTCTCACTGATGTGAGACTTGGTGGTCTTTAATCTGGTGATTTGCCCACTCTATCTTGCATAAACATTCAATTCTTCCTCAGCTCCTGTGTCAATTTGCTCAAGGGTCAAACGGTCACTCTCCCTGAATCCAGTAACAGCTTCTCCAAACTCAAGAACGATTCAGAGGATGTATTTAACATATTCTCTGTCTCTGTGGACAGGCTGTCCCCTTAGTCCCTAACACTCCCATGTTTTCCCACAATTGCGTCCTCCCCTTAATACACCAAAAATATGACTTTGGATTATTGCTAATCTTACCCGCTAATGTTTTATCACCCCTCCTCCTGCTCTTCCGCTGACTTTTTAAGTTTAGCCCTCCATTTTCTATATTCTTTTAGGGCATTCATTGACCTGCTCACTTGGAACCTGCACCCTCCGTCTGCAGGGTGGACACTGACTCATTGCTTGAATCTGTGATTGTGATGAGGATAACTCTTCAATTAAATTCTATGTTATGGGCACACTGCAGGAGATCAAATCATGTTCTCATGTCTACCTTGAATTGGAAGCAAATACATATCGTGAAAATATTAAAAAATATTGAGACACCATACTAGGGGAAAAAAAAAACATGTAATCCGCAAATGATAGAGGTACAAAAATACAGAGTGAATGTTCAATCTGATCAAGAATCAAGTATAGAAAATGAAGTACATCAAATCTTAATTTTCAATGTAACCAGATCCCAATTTTTGTGAACAGTGATATTTTTCACCCAACCTCACATTTGCCAAATCAAGTTTTTCCCAGTCACTAATACTTCATTAGGCATTCTTCCTCGGCCTTCTTACTCTTTTCTTACACTCCTACTTCCCTGGCACTACCCCATCTGCAGCTACATACTCTTCCATTGATGATATCTCTTCACATCTTTCTTCTTCCACTTCCACTGTAAGTTACACCAGTTCCCTAGTTACTCCCACTTCCACTGGCAAATCCTTTCCGTTTTTGCTTTCCATCAGGGGTGATTAGAAATGCTGGCTTCTGTGCTGTTACTGTTCATCAGTGAATGATGAGATTGAGAAGATCAATGTCCAATAGGAACGGACAATAGTGTGAACATGGTGCTTCTGTTCTCTATAGAGCGTGGAATTTTATTTCTGTCTCTGGGTCACACGCTTAACCAAACAGCCTCATCATAAATAGGACAAACCTCTCCTCAGAATCAGACGACCATGCATCAGTTTTTCCTTAAACGTTGTGAGGACAGTGACCACATTGTTCAAATAAGCCGTGTACTATCATTTTGCTATTTACCATTTTAACTGATTTTCCAATGTCATTAGAGGTGAGATCAGAGTAACTTGCCTTGCATCAAAGTAATATTTGACTCATGTAGCATCATTCACCCTCAGCAAACTGTGTTTAATGGGAATCAGAGGAAATTCTTTGCTGATAATTCCTCAATGAACAATGACACCTTCCCTAGAGCTATTGGGAATGACAAATAAACTCTGCCTTTGCTACTGCCTTCCAAAATCATGGATGGATTTGTCTTATTAATTACATCATTTGTTTTCACAGTAAGGTCAAAGTCTCAGAAAAGTAAGACCTTGCTGGTTGAGTTACACCCCAATGAAATCAGAGCATTACAATAAGATAACGATAATTTTCAATCAGTTATTTTCTGTGGACTGATCGTGCAATGTCAGTGCCACTGAGATCAATATTTTCTATGTCCAACAGCATCTCATCAAATTGACTCAAGGTTGCACCATTCCACAATTTTACATCATTCTCCAGCTTATTCGCTGTGCTCGCCAGCTAAATGAGGACTACAAGGTGGAATAACTTAGAGATGCCTATGAGCCTCTGGAACCTGTCACCCCACCCATGCCCTGCGCTCTGAGCCCATCCCCTCCCCCAAGCCCACCTCCAGTCGTGTATTCACCATTCCTCCTAAACTGCCACGCTGTAATGCTGAATGTTCTGTACTCTGCAAAGTTCTCAGCTTTATCCCTCTGCGCCCCCTTTAATGAATTTCAGGAACGACATAATGTTGAACTCCTCTTCCACCGACTTCCCCTCGGTGTCCAGTTGTTTGGGCAAGAGTCCACTCCTCATCCCAAATACCCTTCCCCCAGTTCCAACACTCTCCCTCCACCTGGACCCATTTCTCTGGCGTTTACTTTGACTCAATCTGTTCTTTGAGAACTTTCAATGTGACACTGGTTGTTTTAATTTCTCTGCATCCCCCTCACCCTATCAAACCTATCACTCTCTGAACAGTGTGTAAGCTGTATGCGTCGATCCAACCCTGACTGTGTTATTCAGCCTGTGCCGATAAGGGTGCTGCTGCTGTAGTATAGTGGACTCATCTCTCCATTTCAGAGGCTGAGTCCAGCTCTCGGATACTTCTACACATCACCTGCTTCTCCATAACCCTGCCATGGCACATTAGGCCATTTTATTAACTAAATCTGACAACATTTCATCTGGAGATTCCCACGCACTCGCCCCCATCTAACAGTCCCGAACCTAATGGTCCTCTGATAACAGAGCTCGCTTTTATTTCCTCCTGAAAATCCACAAACAGAACTGCCTGGGCAGACCCTTTGCTTCAGCCTGCTCCTGCCATACAGAGGGGGTGCTTGGGCCCAAGTTATACCTGTTCCTTCATGGGGTACGTAGACCATTCCTTGTAACGAAGCTGTACCTATGCAAAAGACCCTGAGTTTCCAGCTGCCTGCCAGTTTAATACCCCATCCTGCTCCCTGGCCAATATCTCTGCGTCAGGCTTGCTGCAGTGTTCCAGGATATTTCAACGCAAACTCGAAGAACACCACCCCATTTTCCGCGGGCGGACCCTGCAGCCCTTCAGACTCAAAATAATGTTCAATAATTTTAGGGACTGGACTCCTCAATGCCCCATACCTATACCACCAGGCCTAGTACTCACCCCCTATTGTTAGTTACTAACAGTCTCCATTAACAGCTATTCAGCCTCTTCTGTATAGTAATCAACATTTTCAGGGCTACCATCCGTTCTGAGGAAGGGCCACTAAACTAGAAACGTTAATTCTGATTTCTCTGCACAGAGGCAGTTAGACTCGAAACGTCAGCACTTTTCTCTCCTTCCAGATGCTGCCAGACCTGCTAAGATTTTCCAGCACTTTCTCTTTTGGTTACAAATTACTCGAGATTCAACTCAGATAGCAGCTTTGCTTATATCATTCAGATCAGTCAATTTGTCACAGTTCAGAAAGAAAAGAAAAATCGATAGAGGGTAGCTCAGCAGGTTCGGCACCCTCTGAGAAGAGATACGCAGAATTAACCTTTTATTCCAATATGAGTTTTCAGAACAGTGTCACATCATATTCGATATATTAACTTTGTTTATCTCTGCAGATACTTCCTGATCCGTGGCGCTTCTTCACCATTTATTATTTGTTTTTCATGTTTCTGTATCACTATATTTCATGTTTCTTGGCAGGGCTACATGCTGAATTTGGTTATATGTGGACAATGTAGTCCTTTCCTGTTTCTATTATAGTTGGTGTGTCTGTGACACCTGCGTTACCGCCGAAATCTGTTTCTTCTTTAAGATTCAAAGGAAAAAAGAATTTTTTTTTGAATATCATGTAAATCTCAGGAACTCCACTTTGTTTGAAAAGACATTTTAGAGGCAACTGAAATTTCATGAGATAACAGGATTAAATTATTGATGGTGGAGCACTCTGTGTCCTTCGTTGAACTAGCTTGTCTACCCCCTCTCCAAAGGCTTTGGTTACATATCACAGAATTATTTACAGCAACAGTGGGGGAAACTCAGCCCATTGTCTCTTCCAGTTTGGAACGACTATATCGCTACTGTTAGTCTCCTGTACTGTCCCCATAGCCCTCCACATTTTGCTATTAGTGTGTGCTTTTAATTTTAAGTATCCTGCCATATATGAACAATATGATCAAGCTCAAACAAAAAAAAAAGCAGAACTTAGAGGGCAAGCTCAGCTGGTCTGGCAGGATCTGTGAAGAGAAATCAAAGTTAATGTTTCTGGTCCAGTGATCCTAATAGAACTGTATTCCCAATGATTAAGTGGTGTGTATATTAAATATAGTTCACTTTATCACATTTAAAATGATCCTGTTCAGTTCATATTGTCACTCAGCATTGCATCTCTCAAATGTTGGCTGTTTCCTTGTTGTGCATTAGATTTAATTCTGTCTGGCAGAAAGCGTGATGATGACTGGGGAATATCATTGTACCCCCCCCCCCCCCCCCCCCCCCCACCCATGCAGTCTCCACAGCCACTATCCCATTCCGTCCTATCTCCCAGCGATTGTCATGTTCATTCGAACCTGACTCATTAATTCATAAATCTTAATGAATACGTTCATTGTAATTATCACTTTTAGTTTCGACTGAGGCCAAAATGCGTTAAAAAAGTACGGTTTTACACAAATAAAACTGCATTTAGAAGTTTGTCAATTTGTATAAATAAATTACTGAAGCATATTCTCTAGTTGCCTTATTAGAGCAGTGAGAGGAACATTCAGAGAAGTCCACACTTCCTGTCTATGTTCAAGGCGGCTGTGCCCAGTGACAGTGTGTTGGCTGGTGTTTGTTCCCATGGACGAGAGATCCGCACAGAAACATCATCCTGGTTGTGTTTCTTTTGGTGGGTGGAGGGATTTGGGCAGAGATGGTAACAGCATAGTAAATGGACAACCGAGCAGAATCATCTAGCCTACGAAAAGATAACATTCATTATTCTCCCTCACAACTGACTTCACGAGAGCAATTGGTGATGGGAGATTTGACCAATAGCCAGCAATGTCGACATGTAGTCGAGTCCAGTTATATTGTGAACTGAATGTACTGGATTAAAAGCTGGGACTGGATGCTCAGTGACTATGATTGATGTCAGTCTCCATGCAATGTAACTGTGTCACTGGAGGGTTTCCCTCTCCTATTGGTGAAGGGCTTAACTCAGTGCGCTATCCCACGGGAGTAGCAGATGGATCAGCTCCAACAGTAACAGAGATCAACAGCTGCGTAGACAGAGAGAGGACAGATCTGAATCTGAGAATAGCGGACTGGAACATTACAGCAATGGAGATGAGGTTTTTCTTGAATCTTTTCAAGTGTGACTCCTCTTCAGAACAGAAAAGGATTGGAAAATTGACTTTTAAATCCCTTGACCGAGGTAGAGGAAGGGTGATGGGAAACAAGATGGTGTGGAGGAGCAATGCCACTGACAAATTGACTTTTATTTCTGATAAAGGAGAATCAAATGTAAAATGACTATTAATTAGATTGTGAAGGGGGAAATGGGTTCGTTAATTAAGTGCAAGACAAACGATTCACAAACAGGGCAAGTTTGTGTGAAGAATGGAGAACAGCTAGAATGGGGTCAGGCTGTGGATGTATGGAATTGAATAAAAATTCCTTCAGGATAGAACGTTCCAAGGTCGAAAGTGAGGTGTTACTCGACCTTGGTTTTCACTTCATTGGAGCATTACAGCAACCCAGGACTGAAATGTTTGCATGAAGTAAGGTAAGTTTTTGAAATGGCAAGCAATGAGAAGGTCAGGGTTATTCCCACAGACAGAGTGGGAGTGTTCCTCAATACAGTTTCTGTTGGCCTCCCCAATATAAAGGAGACTGCTTTGTGAGCAGCAATGACAGGAGACTGGATTGAAAGAGTACAAGTGAAATGCTGCTCCATCTGGAAGGTGTGTATTGGGTTGTTAAGAACTAACAGATGTGTCCGCAATCTTTTCAAATGTCCAAATTTATTTCTTCTTATATTTGGACCACCTAGTTCCACAGCTTGGAAAGAGTAAGTACTATAGGTGCGGGAGGCCAGAGTTAATAAACTTGGATCTGGATAAACACAGCAGACCAGACAGAAACAGAGGAGCAGCAAAGGCAATATTTTGATCTTGGACCATTCGTCAGGATGGGTGAGGGGGAGGGGAGCCCAGAAATGGAGTGATGGGATATGAAAGGGCGGCGGGTAGGTATAGTGGTGGTAGGTACATGCAGGTATGAGGCTACTGTGATTGGTCAGTGGGAAGAGTGGAGCAGATACAGGTGGGTCTGGTCAGGGAAAAGGGACATGGGATAAGGCGGCAGCCAGAGGGGTTTTGAATTGGCTTCAGTCAATATTGAGGCCATTGGGCTATCAGCTTCAAAGGTAAACTCTCAGGTGGTGTACCTCTGATAGTGGTCTGGCTAAGGATGGGCATGTTGCTGGGCGAGTGGGAGTGGGAATTAAAATGAATGGTAACTGGAAAGTCGTGTTGGTTGTTTCGTGCAGAGCACTAATGCTCCACACAGAGCCTGATCCTGGCCCACCGAGCTCATCTCCAAATCCCAACGTTGTCTCCTCTATGTTGTGGAGACCAAAGGGAGACTCAGGAACATAATCATGGAGCATCGGCTCTCTGCACGCTTTAACAAATTCAGCATTCCAGTTGCCATCCATTTCAATCACTCCCTTCCCCTTGCTCATCCGGCGACAGGCCTCCTCCACTGTCAGAGTGAGGTCAAACAGAAACTCGGGAACACAACTTGATATTTCAGCTGGAGACCTTACAGCTTAATATTGTCTTCACTGGCTTCAAAATCTCTCGACCAACAGCTTTACCCCATGTCCCCTTTCCCTGACCTGACCAAGGCTGTGCATCTTCCCATTCGCATATCTGTTGCACACTTCCCACTGACCAATCACAATAATTCCCTGCCTGCATCCCCCCTATCGCTATCCCACCTAGCCTTCCACCAGCTCCTCGACCCTCCCTCTATTTACTTCCCGGCTCCCCTTTCCCAGCCCAATCCTGATTAAGTCTTTCAGCCTGAAACGTTGACTTTCCTCTTCCTAGGATGCTGCCTCACTTGCTTTGCTTTTTCAGCTTCATATGTATTGGCTACATAGTTGCACGTAGAGACGTTATGAGCAGCAGATTTTATTGTGCTTTTTATACATTCCTTGTCTGTTTACTGACAAGCTTATCTCAACATTCTCACAACACGATCTAGGAAACAGTTTTTTTTTTGTCTCTAATGCTCCTAACTGCTTCAAACTGATTTCCTTTGTTTTAACCGTATTTTCATCACTGCTGTTCGCAATGGCATTGTAATTGTAACTCTTATTATGCTGTAGATTAACCACACCATTTCCAATATGCTTCACAACTTCCTTGTTCTTATACTTCACACATCTATTCATAAACCCAAAGATCCATAAAGTCCTTCTATAATTTCCTGTCTTCTGTGTCCCTCTCTCCTTAAACGGGGAGGTTACATTTTCCAGTCCTCCCTCACTCCAAAGTTTCCTGAAAGATCACCAGCAATGCCTCTACAATCACCTTCAATATCTCTTTAGAACTACGAGCTGTTGTCCAACTGGTCTCGCTGATTGATTCAACTTCACCTACCCCAGCGCCTTCTCCTTACTGAAGTCAGTATACACACCTCTATACCCCGACTGTCTTGATACACACACTCACACACACAGGGACACACATACACAGATACACACACTCTCTCAATCACAGGCACACATACAGACACACACACAGTCACACAGACACACTCACACAGACACACACTCACACACACACAGGCACGCACACTTTCACACACACAGACACACACACTCACACATACAGACACACACACACTCACACAGACACACACACACTCACTCACACACACAGACACACACACACTCACACAGACACACAGACAGACACACACACACTCACACACACAGACACACACGCACTCACACACACAGAGACAAACACACTTTCTCAAACTCAGACACACACACAGACACGCACACACTCACACACACGCAGACACACACACACACTCACACACACACACTCACACACACTCTCTCTCTCTCACACATACAGATCAATCATTGTTAGGCCATTCCATTTCAAATTATCCTGTTTCATTTACACTGTCACTTGCTATTCCTTCTTCCGAATATATCTGTTTCTTTCTCTACATTTGATTTTATTCTCTCTGTCAAGAATATATGGGGACGGGGGGATGTCACTTTACTCCTTATCAGTCTCCACAGTCACTGTCTTCTATTCCTTTCTGTTTCTTAGCCCATGAAAAATACATACTGTGTCTGACCCTTGAATCCCGATAAACGTTTTTTTTTAGATTCCTACAGTATGGAAACAGGCCCTTCGGCTCAACAAGTCCACATCAACCCTCCGAACTGTAACACACCTAGATCCATTCCTCTACCCTCGATTCACCCCTGACACTGTGGGCAATTTAGCATGGCCAATTCACCCAACCTGCATATCTTTGGACTGTGGGAGGAAACCGTAGGACCCAGAGGAAACTCACGCAGACACGGCGACCATGTGCAAACGCCACACAGACAGTTGCCCAAGGCTGTTCAGTAAACAAAACAGTTACTTTTGGGCTAAGGCTACAACAAACCTAAAAAAGAAACGGCATACAACTGTGCAATAAGATGTTTGCACCTTTGCAAGTAAATTATTGAATTACATTGTGTAAACGATAATTAACTGATAAAAGGTATAACAGTATAATCCAGCAACAGCTGTAGCACTTCAAGAGAATAACATGCAAGTACATTTAAACTTGAGGATTATGGACTAACATTTATTATGTCCGGAAAAAAGATGGTGATTTTGTGAGAAATTGCATTTTCCCCATGATATGTAATTCCCAGTAGTTCACGGAACAGTGTGGAGACCCCATGTTGGTTGAGAGGCTGCGCCAGGCTCTGAATGAATTCTCACTGTCTCAATGTGCAGTTGGTGTGTGTCTCTGCACTGTTCATAAATCTATCAGCAGCCTTAATGCCTTACTTCTGAAATAGTTTGCTATTCCCACCACCTTCTGACCTCTATAGGAGTACAATAATGTCTTCTCGGAGATGGAAGGCATTTCCTTGAGACTTCGCACAAACTTTTCACTTCTCACTTGTGACACGTATGTACCACGAGCAAAGGAACCAGGAGGAACAACATAGAGCAGTCTATCTGAGTAGACTCTGCTTCACTATTTGTTATGTTCCCCAAAACCCTCCCCAAAACCCTCCTCCAATCACATTAAAATTATGTTTTCCTCGTGTTAGCCATTTCTACCCGATGAAAAAGAATCTACTAATCCATTCTATCTGTGCCTCTCATCATCTTGCACACCTCTATCAAGTCACCGTTCATCCTTCTTTACTCTAATGAGAAAAGCTAAAGCTCCCTCAAACCTTCTTCATAAGACATGCCCTATAGGACAGGCAACGTGCTGGGAACTCCCGTCTTCACCCTTTCTAAAACTGCCACATCCTTCCTTTAATGGGGCGAACAGAACTCAACACAATATTCCAAGTGTGGTCTAATCAGGCCTCTATGCAGCTGCAGCATAACCTCGCAGCTCTACCTCAATCCCCCAGCTTATGAAAGCCAACACATCATACACATACCCCTTGAGGGCTTTGGCAACTTTGAGGAATCTACAGACGTGGACCCCAACATCCCTTTGTTCCTCCACACTGCCAAGAAGCCTACCTTTAACCCTGTAATCTGCATTCAAATTCAGCCTTTGAAAGCTCTCTCCTGAATATGGGAAAATAGAGCAGAATCAGGCCACTTACCCCATTGGATCTGCTGTGCCATTGGATTACAGCTGAACTGTTTCTCACCTACATTCTCCTGCCTTCGCCAAATGATCACTGAGTCCCAAATTAATGAAAAGCTTATTCAACTCTATCTTAAAGAAACTGTGTGCAGGAGTGTGTGTGTTTGTTTGTGTGTCCATATCTGTATGTATATGTGTTGTGTGTTTAACGTGTCTGTGTATGTTTGTGTGTATCTCCGTGAGAGGATGTCCTGCCGTTTTTTGGGGTAAATCCATTGAAATTGAGATCAACCCCTCACCACCCCCCCCACACCTCTACGTCTGTCCCTGTTTAGTTTATAGTTATACAATGCCACCTTCTGCTAGCCTCCCCATGCCTTTGCACTAGTGTCAGTTTTTTTTGTTTCTTTCAGAGGACATCAAATATTGTCAATCTTTCACATTGCATGGCTATTTGGTTTTTCAAATAAAGTCTTTGGAAGCACAGAGCAGTTTCGTCTGATACCTAACGATATAGTTCCTGAGATATTACCACCACCACTGTGTCCATTTCAGGATTTTCAATCTTTTCTCATTTATAATTTGTAGGAGTATATTATAAAACATGTCAAAATAATGGACGTGAAATACTTTCATTGCATGGACTTACAAATTGTTCCGTCAATCTTGCTTGGATGCATTTGCAATAGAAATACACTTTGATTTGTGCACTCTGTGTCATGAATAATCTTCAAAGACAAATCACTTCCACATTGCAGAGCGACCATAGACATAACTTTACATGAACATTCTCCACTCTAAGGGTCCTCAGTACGAATACAATCCTCCATATACCAAACTGTGGGTGTGTGCATGTGCAGATGGTTCTGTCAGTTTGGATGGCGCTATGAGCTGCCTCCCTCCCCTTCCCTCCCAGACTGAATCCCCTGATGGTTGTCACCCTGCGGTGCTGTCAACGCAGAGGAGTGTGAAGGCCAGCAGAGGGGGACATTGCATCACTTTAAACACCAGAGAGGCTGACAGATCCGCTGTGCACAAGGACACACAGATACACACAGAGACGAATACAGGCACGCAGACAAAACGCAGAGATGAAAACAGACACGCAAATACATAAAGAGACAAATACAGACACACAGAGATGAATACAGACGGGGAGCGACACACAGAAACAAATACAGGCACTCAGATACACACAGAGACAAATACAGACAGGAAGATTCACAACAGAGCTGAATACAGGCACGCAGATACACACAGAGACAAATATCGACATGCCGATACACACAAAGACAAATAGACTCACAGAGGTGCCCACAGGGATGAATACAGACGCAAGGATACGCACAGAGATGAACACAGACACGCAGATACACACAGAGACAAACACAGACCCGCAGCTACACACAGAGACGAATACAGACACACAGATACTCACACATGAACACAGGCATGCAGATAGACATAGAGATAAATACACACACGCAGATACAGACATGAATGCAAACACGCAGATGCACACAGAGACAGATGCAGACACGCAGATACACACAGAGACAAACGCAAACATGCAGATACACACAGAGACGAATAGAGTCACACAGATGCCCACAGAGACGAATAAAGACACACGGATACACACAGAGATGAAAACAGACACACAGATACACACAGAGACAAACATAGATACGCAGACACACATACAGACTCGCAGATACACACAGAGACGAATTTAATGACACACACAGATGGATACAGGCAGGCAGATGTACATAGAGATGAATAAAGGCACGCAGATGCACATAGAGATGAATACAGACATGAATGCAGACACGCAAATGTACACAGAGACGAATACATACACACAGATACACAGAAAGACAAATATAGACACGCAGATACACAGAAGGGCAAATATAGACACGCAGTTACCCACTGAGATGAATAAAATCACACAGATACCAACAGAGATGAATACAAATACACGTATACACACAGAGTTGAATACAGATAAACTGATATACACAGAGACAAGAACAGACGTGCTGATACACACAGAGATACGCAGATGCACACAGAGACGAATAGAGACACACAGGTACACGCAGAGATGGATACCGACACGCGGATACACACAGAGTTGAATACGGAGTGTCTGGTACACACAGAGATGAATACAGATATGCAGCTGCACAGAGACATTAATACAGGCATGCAGATACACACAGAGACAAATACAGACATGCAGACATACACAGCGATGAATGCAGAAACGCAGATACACACAGTGAAAAAATCAGACAGGCAGAGACACACAGAGATGAATATAGATGCACAGACACACACGGAGACTGATGCAATAGCACATCTGCAGGCACACATAGACAAATTCCTGAAGAAGGGCTCATGCCCTAAACATCGATTATCCTGCTCCTTGGATGCTGCCTGACCTGCTGCGCTTTTCCAGCAACACATTTTCAGCACACATAGACAAATGCCGATACACAGATGCACATGCACACACAGATACCCAGTCATCAATACAGACGCACTACACCCAGTGCCACACTGATGTTTAAATAGACATCGGGAATCTGCCAGTGTTTATTTTTCACGTGGTGAATTTCTCAATATTCCACTCACTCCGTGTGGCTTGTGTCAACCTTTCTGCTGTTCCATAGATAATTCTCTGCATTCTCTCTATAGCTTCCACCTCTTTCCTTTAATGAGGTGACGAGAACACTGTATTACAGGTGTGGCGTTATGACACGGCAATGAACCCTTCTGCTAATGAAACCAAACACTCAGAAAAGCTCACCTCGCTCATAATCTGTTAAAGTCGAGTGACAGAGAGCTCGCAAATTCCGCTACTTAACAGGAAATAATATCAATGTATCCCTTAATTCTAAAAGTGAACATTGAACAACAGCAGTTATTCCCAACTCTAAGTTTCCCTTTCTCTGAACTGTTTGTTATCTTTCTCCACCTTTAACAATATAATCTTCCAATTAAAGAAAAACTGTATTACAATTACTTAAACCAGACAGTGGCTGTAGTCTCCAATGCCCTCCTTCTTTCCACTGAATATCTCCCTTGGTCATGTTCTGTCTTTTAATGCAAGGATATTTCGTTCAAAAAATGAATCTTACACAGAGAATGTTGTTCATGGCAGACTATCACGATGGTAGTTTACTCTCTGTCTAACTTCCAAAATGCGTGCCTCTTTATTCCCTCAACATCAGCTCATCTCCTTGGTTTGATGTTGACAAAACAATAAATTTAAAATCGATTGGGTTTAGTATAGTGGGACTTTATTTAAACTTGGTTGTTTAAATTCGAATAGTTGTTAAAAGAGCAACCAAAGCTCAACATATCTGTTTCACAGCCAGATGTTACATAGTTTCAGTACAGTAACCTCTGAAAATATTAGCTAGTCATATGACAAGTACTTGCAAGCTCTCAATGCAGAACAACATTCAACTTTGTCACAGTGGGTTAAACAGTGGGATTATAGAGCTGCGGCATAACCTCATAGCTCTGAAACTGATCTCCCCGGCTGTGAAAGCCAACACATCATATGCTTTCTAAACAACAGCACCAACCTGGATGGCAACTTTGAGGATCTATAGACATGGACCCAAGATCCCGCCGTTCCAGATTTATCTCGATCTGTCACTCATCAGCTCAGTTATGTCAATGTCCTGTTGTAACCTAGAACAGCCCTCCACACTAACCACCAACTCCACCAAAGTTCGTGACATCGGCGAATCTATGAACCCACCCTTCCAATTCATCATCTACTCTCTTATAAAAAAAATCACAAAGAGCAGAGGTCCCAGAACAGATCACCAAGTTAGTAACCAAGCTCCAGGCAGGATCTGTTCCATCTACCACCACCTTCTGTCTTCTGTGGGCCAGCCAATTCTGCATCCAGACATCCAGATCTCCCTGTAAGCCACGCCTCCTTATCTTGTGAATGAGCTTACCGTGGATAACTTTATCAAACGCCTTGTTAAATGCATATATACCACATCCACTGCTCTAATTCATCAACGTGTTTTGTCACATCATTAAGAAATTCAATAAGATCTATGAGGCATGACCTGCTCCTCACAAAGCCATGTTGACTGTCTCTAATCATTTATAATTTTCCAAGTATTCATAAATCCTGTCTCGCAAATCATCTCCAATATTTTGCCCGTCACTGGTGTAAGACTGGTTAGCCAATACTTCCCAGGATTATCCCTATTCCCTTTCTTGAACCAGGCATGGACCTTTGCCAGCCTCCTGATATCTGGCACGACTCCAGTGGACAGTGAGGATGCAAAAGATCATTGCAAAATGCGCAGCAATCTCTTCTCACTTCCTATAGTATCCTAGGGCATATCCTGTTTGGCCAAATAAATTTATCTATCCGTGTGTTTCTCAAATTTTTCAGCACATCCTCCTGTTCTAGCATATTCGCCTGTTTCATGCTGTCGTCAGAAATGTCAAGGTCTCTCTCATTAGTGAATACTGAAGCAAATATTCATGAAGAACTTCCGTTACCTCCTCCGACTCCTGGCTTAAGTTCCCTCCACTATCCCTGATCGCCCTACCCTCACTCTGGCCATCCTCTTGTTTCTCATGTGAGTGTAGAACGTCTTAGGTTTCACCTTAATTCTACCCGCCAAGCCTTGATCATGCACACTTTTATCTCTCCTGAGTTTATTCTTCATTTACACCCTGGTTACCTTGCAACCTTCTAGGGCACTGCGTAACTCTTGCCTCCTCAACCTTATGTAAGCTTCATCCTTCCTCTTGATTAGATGTTCTAAAGCGCCTGGCACAATGAAGATACGGAGCTGTAAATGGATGGGAGTTGCACATCCTGTCACTTGCAGCATGGGCTGCAAGTTTCCCGACAGTGTGCATAGATCAAATACAGTATTACTGAGCAATGCACTCGGATGGTGGACACAGCTCTACATGCTGGAAGGGTAACTTCTCCAGGTTTACAGAGTTATTCACTGCACAGCCCCCCGTGGACTGATGTGGTCTGCACAGTCTGTACAGATTGCTGGATTGTATTGAGCACTACACTAGCCTCATCTGCACAGTGCTTCACGCTGAATATATATCTCATCTGGATTATGATGTCTGATTCTGTGAGGTGGAGTTGGTATCGGGCATAACTGACTATTTGAGCTGATCTGTCAGCATATTTATTTTATGTTCTTACTCTTGTTATTGGACCCGTCAGCATCTGACTCCTCCGGCTAATCCCATTTCTCTGAGAAGAGCCGTGTTTATTCAACTTGTTGATGAAGTAATCATCCAAATATAACACGAGTATCTGTCTTTCTGTACCTTAACCTGACCGTTGGTGCTAATATTCCTGAATCCCCGGGGACGTAATTATGAAGTTCAGAAACAACATGCAAAGTGCATGGCTCATGCTCTTCTATACATCACGGCTGTGGATCCCATTTGGATCCTTAATGTATCAAGAGCTGGCACTGTGAAGCTCAGAAACAATGAAATGGTGTGTCTTGGGCTTTTCACTGCCTGGTGTGTCCCCTGTGGTGCTCCATGAACAGTGGAGTGTGTGTTGGGCTGTTGCTCACTTCCCCATGTGCCCTATGTAGAGGTCCATGGACAGTGGAGTGTGTGTTGGGCTGTTGTTCACTTCCTGGTGTGTCCCATGTACTGCTCCTTGGTGGGCAGGGGGTCCCAGCAGCTTTGAGACACGTCTTTGAAACTTGGTCTGTGCCTGTTCACTGAACATCTGTGTTTGTCCCTCTCAGCTGATCATGTGGTCAATTACACGAGGAAGCCCCTCGAGTACTATTGTTAATTACCCGGCATCAAACTTGGAACTGAGGGACTCCGGACTGACTCCTGTTATTGGAAAGTTAGTGGAGCTGCTGGGAATGTTTTATTGGAGGTTGTGCTGTGAGCTAACTCAGACATTCAGGAAGACCTGAGGATTTGGTGACACAACTGTGGATGGAGCATGGGAACGATAGTAAAAGCATCTGCGTCTGTAACATGAACAACAAATGGAGCAGAGGCTGCAGAGAGGGGAAGCTCTGAAACGACGCAATGCGTGTGTCTGGGGAAAGGGATCTGCTGGATCCACCCCGGGGTTTTCCAGGAACAGCTTCCCAAGCTCCACCTAACCAAGGAGCAGAGTGTGAGGGGACCCTGACTGAACAAGGAGCTGGTCACAGAGCGGTGTCACCTCCTTCAACACGACCTGCAGCTTCATATCAGGGGGAGGACCGTGCTACCAGTGGTTTTTGGGTCAGAGTTTCATTCAGATTCTCTGTTCCAGAACTTGCCAGGCAGGATGGGTGACAGCTCCATCATCTCTCTAATCTCAACATCAGTGTCATCATTCAGTGACGGAGGATATATATGGTGGATGAGAGCAATAGGCCCGCTGGGAACATCAGGCAGCAGACAATCAGGGTGATGGAGCAACACATGCCATGTCTGCACGGCTCAGAGTAAACCCTTCAGTACACACGGTATCACTAAGTCCTGTAATCCCTCTGTATTTCAGTAACATACTGCTTGCCGTTCTTCCTAGAAGAAAACTACAGGTTATATATGACGTTAAATCCCACCTGCCAAACTTTTATCCATTAATTAACTTGTCCATATCCATTTACAGACTCTACAACTTCCATTGATTATTTATTTTCCTGCTTATATTATTTCCATTGGCAAACGTAGTTACAGTACATTTGTTCCACTCCTCTAGATCATTGATATAGATGGTAAATAGCTGAGGACCCTGCACTGGTCACTGTGTGACCCTACTGGTTACATTCTTTTAAACTGATTAAATATGATTTATCTGGAGTGCCTGCTTTCTGTCGATTAACCAGCCCTCCCCTATTCCTGTGTAGCACGTTCGAAGGACTGAAGAAAGACGAGGAACATCAGTCAGCAATCTAGCTCCTCCAGCCTGCTCCACCATTGAATACATTCATATGTGATCTCAGCCTGCTCCAACATTGAATGCAATCATGGCTGAGTCAGCCTGCTCCAACATTGAATACAATCATGGCTGATGTCATCTCGGTCTCAGTCCCAATTTCCGGCCTATCTCCATATCCCCTCAGTTACTCAATATCCCAGCATCCACTGCACTCTGGAACAGTGAATTACACAGATTTAAAATGCTTTGAGAGAAGTTCTCTCATCACTGTTCTAATTCCTCTCCACTTATCCTAAAACTCTGATCTCTTGTTGTAGGTTGCCCCACATGAGGAAATACCCAATGCATGTCGACATTATCAATCACCTTTAGCATTGTCCAGTCCTCAGTGACATCTCCTCCCATTTTTCTAAACTCCAGAGAGTATAGACCTGAACGTTCAATCTCTCTTCAGAGGGCAAACTCCTTATCTCTGGAATCAGTCTAGTAAACCTCTTCTGATCTGCCTCCATGGTAATTACATCCCTCCTGCAGTCAGGACACCAAAACTGTACACAGGACTCAATTGCGATCTCACAAATGCCTGGCATTATTGCAGCAACAAGTCCCTTGCTTTATAATCTATTCTTTCAGAAATATATACCAAATTTTCAGTTGCCTTTCTCATTATCTGCTACACCTGCATCTGTGTCTTTTGCGATATGGATGAGGATACCAGATCCCTCTGTACCTAAGCACTACGTAGTTTCCCTCTGTTTGGATCGTAAGTTGCCTTTCTGTTACACTGACCAAAACGGCTGCATACTTTTCATTGTTTCGTTTCATCTGCAACCTATCCTTAACCATTCATTACAATTTCTCAACTGAGTCAGTGTCTTCTGAAAAACTGATTATAGCATGTCCATCCCCTCAAATAGGTGATAGTATTTATTGCGAAGAGTTGGGGCCTGGGGACTGAGCCCTATGGTATTTTTGGAAAGAGAAAATGAACCAGTTATTCCAACTCAATGCAATTCTTTGTTTCGCCAAGCCTACATCCAAGTGAATAAATTACTTCGAACCATGTGCAATCTTATTCTGCAGATTAATCTTTTGTGCACACCTTATTCAATGTCTTCTGCAAGTCCTGATTTTACATCTCCAGGATCCTCATTATGCAGCTTGCTTGTCACATTCTTAAAAACTCAAATAAATAATGAAAATATGATTCATAGAACATAGAACATAGAAAATAGAAGAATACAGCGCAGTACAGGCCATTCGGCACTCGATGTTGCGCCGATCAAAGCCCACCTAACCTACACTAACCCACTATCTTCCATATACCTATCCAATGCCCGCTTAAATACCCATAAAGAGGGAGAGTCCACCACTGCTACTGGCAGGGCATTCCATGAACTTACGACTCGCTGAGTGAAGAACCTACCCCTAACATCTGTCCTATATCTACCCCCCCTTCATTTAAAGCTAATCCCCCTTGTAATAGCTGACTCCATACGTGGAAAAAGGTTCTCACTGTCAACCCTATCTAACCCCCTAATCATCTTTTACACCTCTATCAAGTTACCCCTAAACCTTCTTTTCTCCAATGAAAACAACCCCAAGTGCCTCAGCCTTTCCTCATAGGATCTTCCTACCATACCAGGCAACATCCTGGTAAACTTGCTCTGCACCCGTTCCAGTGCCTCCACATCCTTCCTATAGTATGGCGACCAAAACTGCACACAATATTCCAGATGCGGCCGCACCAGAGTCTTATACAACTGCAGCATGCCCTCAGGACTCCGGAACTCAATTCCTCTACCAATAAAAGCCAGTACGCCATATGCCTTCTTCATTGCACTATTTACCTGGGTGGCAATTTTCAGAGATCTGTGTACATGGACACCAAGATCCCTCTGCTCTTCCACACTACCAAGGATCCGACCATTAGCCCAGTACCCCATCTTTTTATTACTCTTACCAAAGTGAATCACCTCACACTTAGCTACATTGAACTCAATTTGCCACCTTTCTGCCCAGCTCTGCAGCTTCTCTATATCCCGCTGTAAACTGCCACATCCTTCCTCACTGTCTACAACTCCTCCGACTTTCGTATCATCCACAAACTTGCTCACCCAACCTTCTAACCCTTCCTCCAGGTCATTTATAAAAATGACAAACAGCAATGGTCCCAAAACAGATCCTTGCGGAACACCGCTAGTGACGGCACTCCAAGATGAACCTTTGCCATCAACTACTACCCTCTGTCTTCTTCCAGCCAGCCAATTCCTAATCCAAACCTCCAACTCACCCTCAATGCCATATCTCTGTATTTTCTGCAGTAGCCTACCATGGGGGACCTTATCAAACGCCTTACTAAAATCCATATACACCACATCTACCGCTTTCCCCTCATCTACCTCCTTAGTCACCTTCTCAAAGAATTCAATAAGGTTTGTGAGGCACGACTTGCCCTTCACAAAACCATGCTGACTATCCTTGATCACATTATTCTGATCCAGATGTGCATAAATCCTATCCCTTACAATGCTCTCTAAGACTTTGCCCACAACAGAAGTGAGACTCACTGGCCTATAGTTACTAGGATTATCCCTACTCCCCTTCTTGAACAAGGGAACCACGTTTGCTAGCCTCCAGTCCTCTGGCACTACTGCTGTAGACAAAGAGGACACAAAAATCAAGGCCAATGGCTCTGCAATCTCCTCCCTTGCTTCCCAGAGAATCCTAGGATAAATGCCATCAGGCCCAGGGGACCTATCTATTTTCACCCTTGCCAGAATTTCCAACACCTCTTCTCTACATATCTCAAAGCCATCCATTCTACTTATTCGGGCCTCAGTATTCATATCGACAACAATGTCCTGTTCCTGAGTGAATACTGACGAGAAGTATTCATTCAGTGCCTCCCCAATCTCTTCAGCCTCCACACGCAACTTCCCATTACTATCCTTGATTGGACCTATTCCTTCCCTAGTCATTCTTTTATTCCTAACATACCTATAGAAAGCCTTAGGGTTTTCCCTAATCCTACCAACTAAGGACCTTTCATGTCCCCTCCTTGCTGCTCTTAGCTCTCTCTTCAGGTCCTTCCGGGCTACCTTATAACTCTCAATCGCCCCTATTGAACCTTCACGCCTCATCTTTACAAAGGCCGCCCTCTTCCATTTAACAAGGGATTCCAATTCCTTATTAAACCACGGCTCCCTCACACGACCCTTTCCTCCCTGCCTGATAGGTACGTACTTATCAAGGACACTCAATAGTTGCTTCTTGCACAAGTTCCACATATCAATTACGCTCTTGCCTTGGAATCTACTTTTCCAATCCACACATCCTAAGTCATGCCTCACCGCATCATAATTTCCCTGCCCCCAGCTATAACTCTTGCCCTGTAGTACACACTTATCCCTCTCCATCACTCGAGTAAAAATCACCGAATTGTGGTCACTGTCCCCAAAGTGCTCACCTACCTCTAGTTCTAATACCTGGCCTGGTTCGTTACCCAGAACCAAATCCAGTATGGCCTCACCTCTTGTTGGCTTATCTACATATTGTGTCAGGAAACTCTCCTGCACACATTGGACAAACACTGACCTATCCAACGAACTTGAGCTGTCGCTTCCCCAATCAATATCAGGAAAGTTAAAGTCCCCCATAACAACCACCCTATTACTGTCACTCTTCTCCTGAATCATCTTCGCAATCCTTTCTTCAACGATTCTAGGACTATTAGGAGGCCTGTAAAAGACTCCTAACAGGGTGACCTCACCTCTCCTATTCCTAACCTCAACCCAAACTACCTCAGATGGCAAATCTTCGTCCATCTTCCTTTCCACCGCTGTAATACTATCTTTGACAAGCAAAGCCACCCCCCCCCCTTTTACCCCCACCTCTGACCCTACTA
Source organism: Chiloscyllium punctatum (assembly GCF_047496795.1). NCBI lineage: Eukaryota > Metazoa > Chordata > Chondrichthyes > Orectolobiformes > Hemiscylliidae > Chiloscyllium > Chiloscyllium punctatum. The sequence continues at coordinate 25,150,025 of NC_092745.1, read as the reverse complement.
AAACATTTAAACCCTGGAACCTGCAACAGCCAATCCTGTCCCTGATCTAGCCATGTCTCCGTAATAGCCACAACATCGAAGTCCCAGGTACCAACCCACGCTGCAAGTTCACCTACCTTATTTCGTATACTTCTGGCATTAAAGTATACACACTTCAAGCCACTCTTCTCTTTACAGGCACCCTCCTTAAAGATTGATGCCATATTCCTAACCTCCCTACACCCCAGGTCCTGCACCCTAAAGCTACAGTCTGGGTTCCCATGCCCCTGCAGAGTTAGTTTAAACCCCCCCCCCCAAAGAGCACTAGCAAACCTCCCCCCAAGGATACTGGTGCCCCTCAGGTTCAAGTGCAGACCATCCTGTTTATAGAGGTCCCACCTTCCCCAGAAAGAACCCCAGTTATCCAAGTACCGAAATCCCTCCCTCCTGCACCATCCCTGTAGCCACACATTTAACTGTTCTCTCTCCCTATTCCTCGACTCTATCACGTGGCACGGGTAATAAACCAGAGACAACAACTCTGTTCGTTCTAACATCTTTTGTAAAATTATGTTGATTCTGATGGATTGTGGTTTCCCTTTGTAAATGTGCTTTCATTAATTCCTGAATAATCGATTTTAATAATTTTCTTAAATTCCAGCAGTTTTCTCGCTACTTTATATTCCATCGTGAATGTGGTAAGCTTTCGCCTCTATATATTCTCTTCACTCCCTCCAATCCTGTATAATTGACACATGGTGTGAAATGACCTACTCTGGTTGCTGTGTAAGATGCATGAGTGGCTGAATGGACTCATTCTCTTCCCTGTGCACAAAATCAATGGGCTGAGGCCAAAACTAAATCAAAACAAAACATATATTAAACCGAGCTGAACCAAGGCAAAATAAATTAAATTACATGAAGGTACAACACCCAGCACATTCCTACCAAAGCTCCCCATCACCGGTAGCATGAGTTGCCATACCCGTATTTGTTCAGAATTCTTCCTCTCAGAACCCTCACTGTTACACAAATGTCCTGACCAATATAGCCAATAAAACCATGTGTATATGGTTGAAATAGGGCCGCCACGTCGTATGACAATGTTCATTTCTTGGGTGCCCAAACTCATAAGGAAGTCGAGGGGAATGGGCTCCATAACTAGCCTACACCACGATCAGAGTCCTGGGAGGTTTCCTGGAACCCAGTTTATCAGAATGCTCTTCCTCGCACTAAATGAAAGAATACTAAACAATTTATTCCCATGCAAGTCAAAAGAGGGAGGATTCAGCGAACACAAGAGGAGGGGCACCAGATTTGCCTTGACCTCGGTTCCCAAAACACCTTCCAAAACACTTGCTATAGTGCACCAATACCTATGAAGTTGTGGCATGATCACAAGCAATACGTAAGTATACCAACATCTATTGTGCATTTGGGTCATATTGGGGACTCTCCTGTCTTAAATTTGACAGGCTACTCGGGTGTCAATTAAACCCTGCAAAATACCTTCAACTGCATAGCCTACATCCTATTGCAAATTTAAATCTTCCTTACGGTTTCCCAAATATTTTCCCACTCCTCTGGTGAGATCTCCACCCACAATTCCTGAGCCCAGATTCCATACAGCCGCTCTATATCATTTGAGACACTACCTCTTAATAAATGATAGAGGGTGCTGACCGAGAGAGCACCTGTGGACGAAGCACTCTTCCCTCCATTTCCGACCTATGGGGACTAACCTTTAACGTAGTCTTTTTTTCTGTCTAAAGTTCCTCATCTAAAAGTAACGAAATTGGCCGCCCCAAGATAACTCATATTTCTCGCTCAGATGCTCTAAAACCATCCTGACCACCACGTCAAATAATTCTCCCAAACAGGAAACTCCTCTGGACTCCCAGAGCCAACAGCCATAATCCATCAATCCCAGCTGGGATCCTACCAATCCTACAATGGAATAAAAGGAGAAGATTATTTTTGTAAATTGCCCTCACTTTGTCGCATCATTTTACAGGCTTTAACTATTTTATGGACAATTGGATTTCTGCAATGGTTCATAACAATCATCGTCTTGTCCATGAACAACAGATTAATGAGGGGACATTTTGCCTGGGATGCCTCAATGTCCAGCCAAACTGACCGCAGGTCTTTGAAAGCTCAATCAGCCACATCCGATTGCAGGGAACCTAGTTGATATTTGTTAAAATCCAAAAAATTCACACCCTTAATCTCCTACAGAAGCTGCAATTTGGCGAGCTTCATAAGAGGCCACCTGTGGTGCCAGGTAAACAAGCTGAACCAACTGTAAAGCCTCCATAGAACCGACCTGGAGAGCATCAAAAGGACCATTCGCATGGGATAGAAGAAACGAGGAAGTGCATTCATTTTAACCTCCATTTTAAGGGAGGTATTCTACCCAACCAGGATATTGGAATATCTTCCCAGAGCCGAAGGTCCTGTCTTATCTTCTTGAGCACTTGCACGAAGTTTGCTTTATAGAATTGACAGAAGGCCGGTGTGATAAAAATGCCTAAATAGAGGAGACCTTCTTGTGACCATCTGAAAGGGAATCAGATTGCACCCCCCCATGATCAGGTACTCGAATAACACCCAACAGACATGGCGTCCGATTTCATAAAATTGATGTTATACCCCGAGATAGATTCAAATAAATCAATCACTTCTTTAAAACGGGGCAAAGATATCATCAGGTTAGGTAGAGAGTGAAGAACGTCATCTATGTAAGGATGATGTCATGCCTTCCTGACCCTTCCACCCGTTCAGTTATATTGGGGCCCCTCTGGGTGGCCTCTGCCAACGGCTCAATCACCAATACAAATAATAACGGCGAAAGGGGCACCTCTGCCGATGCTAAAATTATACCATTAGTCCTTATACCATTAGTGAGAACTCATGTCGCTGTTGCGTCACAATGTAATTCTGCCATCCAACAGACAAAGACACCTCCAAGGCAAAACAGTTCCAAGACATAAAAGAGGTACAGCCACTACACCCAAGCAAATGCTTTCTCTGCATCGAACGAGACTACCAAGCCTGGAATCGACCTTGCTGTCACACCTGAACCATAGTTTGCACTCTCCTAATATTAATAGGGGACCTATGACTCCTAATAAAACCTGTCTGGTCCCCTTTCACAATGAAGGGCAAGATCTTCTCCAGCCTCAACGCTAGTATTTTCGACAAAATTTTAAATTCCACTTTAATAACTGTATAGGCCTATACGAATAGGCAAACCTCTGGGGCTTTCCCTCTCTTGAGAATAAGAGACATGTTTGCTTCTCTCTGAGAGGATGGGAGGCAGTTCTGTCGACAAGAATAATTGAATATATCCAACATTGGTCCAGACATCATGTCTATGAACTCCTAATAAATCTCACTCCACAAGCCATCTGGCCGATCAGTCTGCCACTCCGGAGCTGCTTTACCGCATCCTGTATCTCTTGGATGTCACGGGGCATTCAAAAGAGACTCCTGCTCTGAAGTTATACCTGGGAGGTCCAGGGTCTTAAAATGACTCCGTTTTCACCAATCTGTCTGCACAATCCTCTGACTGGAGCAACCCAGAGTAGAACTTTCTGAATGCTGCATTAACCCTTTTGGGACGGCAGGTGATAGTATCAGCACCCTCTCTAATGGATGTAATAGATTGGGGGCACTCTTCTTTCTGGCCAAGTGCGCCAAATACCTTCTCAGTTTAGCACCATACTCGAATAACCTCTGTTTTGCAAAGGAAATCTCCCTCTTTGCGGTCTGGGTGAGCGCAGTGTTCAGAGCAGCCCGGAGCACTGTGATCTGCTGCAACTTGGTTACAGACAGTTTGTCAAAGAATGCTGTCTCAGCTGCCTTCAGCCAAGCCTTGAGCATACGCTACTGCTGTCCCTTCTGCCGCTTCCGGGTCACCGAGTAAGAAATAATCAAACCCCTTGTATAGGCCTTGGCAGTCTTCCAGAACACAGATGGATTATTGGCCGTACCCAAGTTAATGTCCCAATAAAAACTTCAATTCCCGCGAAAAGTACTCAATGAATTTGCTATCTTTCAGGAGGCAAGGATCCATGCGCCAGTGCTGCGAGCCTGTCCCATCGCCATCAGCCTTAACATCCACGTTCACTGCTGCATGATCAGAATTTTGCAGGGCAGTATCGAATTTAAAAAGTCCAATGGGGCAAAGAAATGTCAATCCTGGTATAGCACTTACGTGGGATAAAACAAAAACTTGAAGCCCCTACCTTCAGGGTGAAGACATCTCAAACGTCCACCAATGCAGTTCCCTTTTCAGGTCCACTAGCTGCCTTGATGGCTGGGAAATACCCGTGAGACCCTTGACATCCTATCCACTTCCGAGTCCATAAGTCGGTTAGAGTCTCCCTTTTAATTGTACAATGTTCCCCAAGGGTCATCAACCTGGAGGGCGCATTTGAGGGGGTGTGGTGGGGCAATATTATACAATGTCCCATATTCCTCTCCATGTATTAAAGCTTTAAGGATCAGAAACCACTCACGTTCGTCGTTAATTTGGTCAAACAACTGAAGTGGAAGGTTTGTATGAATCAGTGAAGCTACTCCTCTACTTTCGAATTAAAGGATGAAATAAACACCAGACCGAACCTTCCCTGCTGTAACTTTAAGTGCTCCTTATCAGTTTGATGTGTTTCTTGCAGCAAGGCTACATTGACCCCTTCCTTTCTGAGGCTTGAAAGTATCTTCTTCTCTTAATGAGTGAGTGACTCTCCTTAAGGTTCCACGTGCACCATTGAACAAGCGGTTAGCCATATCTATCCGAAGCAGCCCATGACCCACTGGGAGAAGAACCCCATTTATAGCGCGTCAAGTGATAGCAGTAAACAGTTCATAAAAACTTGAAACTATAACTACAATAACAGCCAAAGCAAAACTTCTCACAAATATTTCTAAAATGAGCCAACATATAACACAAATAAGTGGAGAGATCCCCCCTTCCTGCAGAGGGTGTACGTATTACCCATTAATCCCCCATGGCTCTTCCGAGCTGAAGCCGCTCATCAAATCCAGGCAAAACAATGTTTTCAAAAGTTGCATGCGTCTTACAACAAGAAAATTAAATTTGTCCCATCCATACTTTGACATCAGGCAGTCCGGGTGAAACAAAATGTAACCACCCCCACCATCGCTAAACCCACTTTCTCATTCAGCGGTAAGTGAGAGAAACGAAAAGAAGTTGACGAGCTGGCCGTTTTCTTCTCATTCTTGCAGCCCGACCAGGCTGATGTTCTTCTGATGGCCCTGATTTTCGAGGTTGTCGACCTACTCTACTAAGGCCCTTAGCTACCATTCCAGGGCTTCGACACGACCCGCCAAGGATTCTGCCATGGTTTCCAAAGCCGCGATCCGCTGTTCCACCTCGACGATGCACGGCTCGAGACGCTGGGTCTCCTGATCCTGCTTCTGCAGCTTGGCTGAGATCAGTTCCAGCCTGGTTCAGGTCTCCTCCATCGCTGAATCAATCTTCTCTCGCAGGCTCTGAACTCTGAGGCCAGGCTCTACTCCACAGATAAGTCTCCTGGAGCGTTCGCAGAGGCCGACGTCACAGCCGCGGGTGTATCCATTGTTGCAGTGCCCTGCTGGTTGCGATCCTCATGATCCTTTTCCCTTTGTTATTTTCTGTTACTCACTTAAAATGGCATAGAGCAATACTGGGGATCAAAAACCTCCGATTTTACCACAATAGGGAAGAAAGAGATGGTGAATGCAAAACTTTGTCTGGGTTCTGGTGCAGAGCTCAGCAGGGCAGACCTACTGGATCGCCGCCATCTTGGATCGCACCTGAATAATCACTGTTAACAAACTTTTTTTGAAATGGTTTGAAGATATTTCTTGTACGGGGAGACAATGAAGAACTATTGGATGTGATATAGTTAGATATTCAGGTGGATGTTTAAGAGTTCAGAAAGTGAATAGTAAACAAAATTGAACCAACGTGGTTCAGGGGCGACTTTGGGAAACGGAAAGGTAAAAGTGAAGTTGGCCTTCAGTTAACGGAAATTGGAATATCGAAGTAAAGGCGTTCTGCACAGACTGCATGCAGTGTGGATGAGATTATACCTGTGTTCTGTACTGTTTCAAAGAATGAGCGGTGATCTCAGGGAAACTTAGAAAATTCACCCACAGCAGACTGACTAATACAGGGGCATGGAGAAGTGCAGCAGACAAAGTAAGGGGGAACCCAAGATGTTCTACAAAAACAAGCTGAACAGAATAACCAGGAAAAAATTCGGACCCATATCGAAACCAATGGGGTAATCAGGATGTGAAACCGGGGAACATTGATAGACTGTGACATGAGAGTTTCACATCTGTTTTATTTGAGAAAGGAAGATGCTGGTACAGAATTCAAGAAGATGGACTGGGAAGTTCTCGAGCAGATTTATATAAGATGCAAGTTGGGATTAATGGTTTTGGATGATGTTATGTCCAGATGAGTTGTATCGCAGGATGCTGTTGGAGACAAGAGAGGAAATGTCCTGACCTCAATGTTTTATTCGAATCTGACCACACAAGAGAGGTGCTAGAGGACTAGAAAACAGCTATGTGGTCCTAAGTCACTGGGAAGGTTGTAGCAATACACCAGTGTCTGGTGGTGTACCACAGCGAGAAGTGTAATGTATCTAATTATTTGTGGTATTCATAAATGATGTAAATATTAATGTGGAGGGGGTGGTGGGGGGTGGGGGCTGAGCGTAATAAGTAATTTTGTGTTTGACACGAAGATTGGCCAGGTGGTTGGCAGTGAGGAGGAAAGCCTTATGTTACGGGAAGATACAGGTGGAATTGTCAGATCAATGGCAGATGGAATGGAACATTGATAAATAGGATGTGATGCACTTTGTATGAAGGAACTAGACAGGGGAGAATTCAATAAATAGCATAACACTAGGGAGGTCAGAGGGTGTTTCTCCACACATCCCTGAATGTGACTGGACAGTGTAATAGCCAGTTAAGAAATCACACGGGACTGTAGGCATAGTGTTTATTCATCGAGGCGACATAATTTGAGTTAAACATGCCATTGGTTAGGCCATAGATAGAATACTGTGTGCAGTTCTGGCAGCCACATTACAGGAAGTGTTTTGGTTTCTCAGTAATATCAGAAGCTATTTGGGTCACCACAGAGTTGGAAGCTTCAGTGGATTTGTTTTCCTTCCTAGATTGGAGAACTGCATCTGACAATCTGTGTCTGATCTTTCCTTTTTGCCAAGTACATGTTTATGGGATATTACTGTATCAGAACATTTCATTGTTGATAGAGTCTAGGCCAAGCCTTCAAATATTTTTGAGCAGCTCTGCGGTCTTCTATAACACGTGACTCCTTCTCTTCTTGTATAATTCGTTGGATGCACTAAATGGGCTATCTCTACACTTCTCCAATATTTTCATTGAGCTGAATGACTTCCTCATATTCCTGTGAAGCCAGCGTGAGGAGCTGAATAATCTCTTCCTTTTAACTGTGGAAATGTGCAGTGCCCAGCAGCACTGTTGCATGAATGTTACCGATACTTCCAACAGAACAAGCCTGAATGTTGTCCAGATCTTGCTGCACATGGACACAGACTAGTTCAGCAGCTGAAGGGGAACATTTTTCCTGAATATTGTGTGACCTTCAATGAACACCCTCACTTCTAATCTTTATGAAGCAGCTGAAGATGTTTGCGCTGAGGAAGCTACCTTGAGGATCTTTCGCAGACATATCCAGGACTGCATGGATTTCTGTCCACAAACCACAATCATTGTGCTTTATGCTTTAAATCACTCTAACCATGGAAGTTTACAACTCATTCCCATTAAGCGCAATCCTGCTCAGGCTCCTTGAGACCATCCTTAGTTAAATGCTGCCTTGATGTCAGGGCCGGTCACTCTTCCCTGAGCCCTTGTGTTCACGTCTTTTGCTCATATCAATAGGTCACAGTGTGGGGGTAATGAGTGCTTTTTGACCAATTAGAGTTGGGGGCTGTGAAGAATTGGACATGAAATAGGATATTATACCTTATGATCTTATTGTGGGTGAAGACATGCTTGTGGGGGGAGGGGGGCGTGTGGATGAATGACATACCCCTGATTGTGGGGTTCTCACATTCTATTATTGGAAAGCAGAAGGTGTTATTTTCCTGGAAGCTCTGTTATTGAATGTTGCCAGATTGTCTGGACTATCTCTGGCTGAGGTTTTGGGGCTGTATTCACCGTGAAACTGGTACTACAACATGACCAACATATGAAGCAAATGTTGCAGAGAGGGGAAGCTCTATAAAGAGAGATGAGCGACCTCTTTGATACCCAACCTGGGCTTTCCAATTACATTTTCCAAACCAGCCCAAATTGTGTGTGACAGTTTTGAGGGGCTGAATGGTCTCCTGTGTTTCTGTGCACTAGGGTATCGCAGTAAGTAGCTTCTAACTGTCCCTGTCTAGCAGGTTTGAGAGACTGAATGGAACACAGAAACATGGAACTGAAGAGCAGGAGTGGGCCATTAGACACTTTGAGCCTTCTCCAACAGGCACTAAGATTGTGGCTGATCAGGGTATGGTCACAGCCCCACTTCCCTGACTGTATACCGTTATCCATGACTCACTTCTCTGCCAAATATTTAACTAACTCAGCTTTGAATCAAAGTAAGCAAAGAAGCATCTCAACCTTGTGGGGAAGAGAATTCCCACATGAAATGCCTGTTTAGAATATCTCCTCATCCCTCTTATAAGAGTCTTATAGCATGCACATTTGTCCGTGCTGACCAGACATCCCAATCTGATCGAGTCTGATTTGCCAGCATTTGGCTCATATTCCTCTATACCTCCTTATTCAGATACCCATCAAGATGCCAGACTCCATCACTTCCTCTGGCAGATGATTTCATATGCACACCTCCCTCTGTATGAAAACAATTCCTCGAAGTTCCATCTAAAATATTTCCCCTCGCACCTTAAACCTATACCCTCTATTTTTGGAATCCCCTATTCTGGGAAGTAGACCTTGTCTATTTACAAAATCCATGCCCCTTATGATTTTATAAACCTCTATATGGTCAGCCTTAAGTCCGTGATTCTGCAGGGAAAACCGCTTTTGCCTATTCAGCCTCTGCTTATAGCTCAAACTCTCCAAACCTGGCAACATCCTTATAAATCTTTTCTGAACCCTTTCAAGTTTCATAGCAACCTTCGTACAGCAGGGAGACCAGAATTCCATACAGTATTCCAAAATGTGGCCTCACTGACATCCTGTACAGCTGTAACATGACATCCCAACTCCGAAACTCAATGCTCTGACAAATGAAGGCAAACATGCCAAACACCTTGTTCACTATACTATTCACTTTGAAGGAGTGTTGCACTACATCTCTCCGTCTCGTTGCTCAGTAACATCCTCCAATAAATTTCCATTAAGTATCCCGATTTGCTTCCCAAAATGCAGCACTTCACATTTTTCTGAATCAAACACCATCTGCCAATCGTCAGCCCATGGGCCCGTCTGATCGAGGTCTCATTGCACTCTGAGATAATTTTCTTCATTACCCACAACACCAAAAATGTTGGTGTAATCTTCAAACTTGCTACCCTTACCACCTATGGTCACAACCACATCATTTATATAAATGACGAAAAGCAGTGGGCTCAGCATTGATCCTTGTGGCACACTACTGTTCACAGGCCTCCAGTCTGAAAAGCAATCCTCTACCAACCTCTGTCGCCTTCCTTCAATCTAATTTTTTATTCAATTGTCTTGGGTGCGCTGGTTCCCATGTGATCTAATCTTACTAACTTGCCTAATATGTAGAATCTTGTCGAAGAACATGCTCCAGTCTATATGGAAAGCATCTACAACACTGCCGTCATCAATCTGCTTTGTCACCTCTTTAACATACTCAGTCAAATTAGTGTGACACGATTTCTCATGCAAAAAGCCATGGTGACTATCCCCAATCAAGCCTTGCCTTTGAACATGCATGCAATTGGCTATCCCTCAGAATCCCGTCCTACAACTCACCCACCACTGATGTCAGGCTCACCGGTCCAGAGTTCCCTGGGTTGTTGAGTAACTGTTTTCTTTTCTACTGCCACTCCTCTATTGGTCACAGCAAATTATCAGTGTTACCAGTTTGATGATATGGCTTATAATATCGGTCACACATTGGGTCAGGGTCGTCCTAGGAAGAAGTCATGTAGATTTCCTTCTCTGTTAAAATAACAAATTCATGACTAAAATTAAGTTCTTCAAGCTATGATGTAAAGGTTAATGACAAACAGTGTAGAAATTACAAAAATGTACATTGATATTTCCATTACTAAAAGTAATGAGGAGCACAAACATATGCAGACACACACAGATACATACACAGGCACACATAGACAAACTCAAAGACACACACAGACGTGAACACACAGACATACTCAACCTCACAAAAACACAGAAACACAAAAACACGGACACACAGACACACGTGCACCCGCAAATACACACACTAACACAGACGAATACACGTACCATAGTGCGCACAAAATTAGAGCAGTAAAAAGGCCATTTGGTCCATCCAGTCAACTGAACTATTGATCATGGATGACATGTTTTTCAAGCCAGTTCTACTACCCTCTCACAACAAGCCTTGAACCCATCTTTAATCATAACTTATCGAGTTATATCCTAGACTCTAAGATGTGTGTGTGTGCGGCACGCGCATGCACGTGTGTATCTGTGTGTGAGTGTGTGTTGTCTGTGGGTGTGTGTGTCTGTGCGTGCGCATGTGTCTGTGTGTCTTTGTGTGTGTGTATCTGTGTATGTGCGTCTGTGCGTGTGTGTGTGTGTCTCTGTATGTGTCTTCGAGGAGAAAGTGAGGACTGCAGATGCTGGAGATCAGAGCTGAAAATGTGTTGCTGGAAAAGCGCAGCAGGTCAGGCAGCATCCAAGGAACAGGAGAATTGACGTTTCGGGCATAAGCCCTTCTTCAGGAATGTGTGTCTGTGTGTGTATGTCTGGGTGCGTGTGTATGTGTATGTGTGTCGTGTACGTGTCTGTGTATGTGTGTGTGTGTCCTAATAGCAGGAGACAGCATTATCGAGGACGGTTGTTTTTCGGACTGGAGGCCAGTTGTTATGGACTAGGCCAGACCACTCAAAATATTCTTGAGCAGGCAGCCCAAACTATAACTTTGTAATTTGTTTCAGTAAGTGCACAGTGAAAATTATCAGGTTTTAACCTAGACAAAAAATATTCACAAAACTACACAATGAAACACAAAGAACAGAATAAAGAACCCCTACAGAACTCAATCTATTCAAACTAGACTTAATTAGCTGTTCTGGAAGTACACAACCATCCCAATAAGCAAACCCCCCTTAAAAACAGTACAAATGGAACAAATGATTGCACGTTAAAGTTAGGGGGGTGGAGAGAGAGAGAGAGAGAGAGAGAGAGAGAGAGAGAGAGAGAGAGAGAGAGAGAGAGAGAGAGAGAGAGAGAGAGAGAGAGAGCCTGTCCACAGAGCAAAACTGCAAACTGGGGGTTCTGGACTGAACTGCTCACCTCGAGAGCTGACCACTCCCCTTTCATTATACCTTTAATCACAAAACCGTTCAATCTCTGCACCAAACCAATCACCTTGGAGCCGGGAACTATTTACGAACTTAAGGACACAGTATCTTTGAGAAAAGGAAGCTTTTCGAGAAAAGGGACCAGCTTTGTGACACTGTGCACGGTGGTGTTCCACAGGGACTTCTGCTCAATCCATTTTTTTTTGACATTTAGACAAATGATTCAGATGAGAATTATAGAAGGCGTGGTTAGAAAGATTGTGGATGAAACCAAGTTTGGCTATATTGTGGACAGTGAAGATTACACGGGGACCATGATCAAATGGCTTGATGAATCTGAAGAGTTGTACAGCACCGAAGCAAACAATTTTGACCAACTCGTCCATGCCAACCTGATTTCTGAAAGTAATCGTGCCCTACTTGGGGTAGTGCAGTGGCTCAGTGCTTAGCACTACTGCCTCACAGTACCAGGGACCTGAGTTTGATTGCTGGCACAGCTGACTGACTGTGTGGAGTTTGCACATTCTCGCTGTGTCTGCGTGGGTTTCTTCCCACAGTCCAAAGTTGCGCAGCTTATGTCAATTGGCCATGCTAAGTTGCACATAATGTCAGGTGCATTAGTCGGGGTGAATGTGGTGAGATGGTTATGGGTGGGTAACTCTTCAGAGAGTTGGTGTGGACTTGTGCTACACTGTAGGGAATCTAATCCATTTGCTAGCAATTGGAACATATCATTCTAAATCCTTCCTATCAATATATCCATCTGGGTTCCTTTTAAATGTTGTAATTATACCTACCTCCATTACTTCTTCTGGCAGTTCATTTTGTACACGCTCCACATTCTGAGTGATAACGTTGCCCCGATGTCACTTTAAAATATTTCCCCTCTCACATTAAATCTATGCCTTCTAATTGTGGACTTCCAAACATGGGGAAAAGATCTTGACTATTCACCCCCTATCCATGCACTTCACGAATTTATAGACCTCTAGAAGGCGCAAATATGTCTCCCACCCAAGGTCTGTGCTTTCAGGCATCCGGGGCTTAAATTCTGAAATTCAATACTGAAACCCCTTCCCACTCGATCAAACCACAGTTTTAAAATCATTTTACTCAATGCGTTCAGACATATTATTAAACACCTCTAGTTGGATGAGTTGGCCTCCAGTTGGCCCTACAGGGGCCAGAGGTTGCGACACTACCACCACTCCACAATAGCCCCAAAAGTTGCAGCATTATTCTCCTGTGTGTTCGTTCATCAGCCTATTCTGACATGCTGCACCTGAATCCAGACAATCTGGTCTCGATCTAGGGACACTTCCAGGGAAGTTCTGGAATTGGAATAGAATCCAGAGCTCTGCCTCAGAGGCAGGGATACGACCGACTGCACAAAATCTAAACCATGCCCAAATTTTTAACTTTAAATGCCAGCTTCCAGATCGGTATGGATTTATTGAAATCTGGTTCACTCTACTGAATTACTCAGTTAAAATAATAACGTTGTTAAAAAATGCAAGGTACTTGCCTCAGCTGTCGGATGTCGAGTTTATATGCTCTGCCTTCGAGATAAACTATGAACATCTTTAAATACTTGTCTATTATTTCCAGATTAAATGGCTATTATCTGTAGGCTGCAATATGAGGGAATGACATCCTGCAGACACACACTGCACTATGGAGGATCTCGAATAAATATCAACACGGAACACCAGAGACAAAAACAGAGCTTACTTTCTGGCCTGAAACACCGATCACTGTTTCCCATCTCTAACGTGTGACTGCCCTCTTCCTAAAACCAGTAAATGATACAAGGTAACTGATTATTTTCCAGCCTTTCTTCCCCAGTATTCTCACTCACTGGGCTAAATTGCAGATGGAGTTTAATGTTGATAAATACAAGGTATTGTACTTTGGTAAAACAAACAAAAAAAAAACACATAATCAATTAAATGTTGAGCCATTGGTAGTGTTGTAGAACAGATCAACCTGGGGTTTCAGGCATAATTCTTAGAAGTTTGCTTCATATGTAGACAGGATGGTTATGAAAGTGTTTAACTCGATGTTCTTCATTGTATAGACATAGTCATAGAGATGTACTGAACGGAAACGGACCCTCTGGTACAACTTATCCATGTCGACCAGATACCCTAACCTCATCTTGTCAATTTTGCCAACCCCTGCCCATATCCGTCTGAACCCTTCCTATTTATATACTCATCCAGATGTTTCTTTTTAAATACTTTACCTTAAACAGCCTCTGGCAACTACTTCCATACGCATACAACCCTGTAAGCATAAAAATTGCCATTGTGGTTCCTTTTAAATCTTTCCCCTCTCATCTTAAACCTATGCCCTCTAATTGTGAACTCGCTTACCCCGGGGAAAAAAACATTGTCTATTTACCCAATGCATGCCTCTCATGATTTTATAAACCTCTTTAATTCACCTTTCAGCCCCTAACAGCCGCAGCCTATTCCGGCTCTCCCTACAGCTCAAATCCTCCAGCCCTGGCAACATCTTTGTCAATTTTTTCTGAAACTTTCCAAGTTTCACAACATCTTTCCGATAGGAATGAGACTAGAATTGTACGCAATATTGAAAAAGTGATCTAACCAATGTCCTGCACAGCTGCAACATGACCTCCCAACTCTTGCACTCAGTGGTTTGAACAATAAAGGAATGCATATTAAACACCTACTTCACTATCCTATCTACCTGCAACTCTACATTCAAGGAAATATCACCCTGTACTCCAAGGTCTCTTTGTTCAGCAACGCTCTCCAGGATTTTATCATATATAAGTCATGCTCTGATATGCTTTTTCAAGATTTAGCACTTCGCATTAATCTAAATATACTACCATCTGCCACTCCTCAGTCCATTGGCCCATCTGAACAAGATTCTATTTTACTCTGTGGTAACGTTCTTAACTGTTCACTACACCTCCAATTTTGATGCCATTTGCAAATTTAGTAGCTATATCTCCTATGTTCTTATTCAAATCATTTACATAAATGACGAATAGCAGTGGACTGTCCTTTGAGTACAGGTGTTGGGACGTTATTTTCAGGTTGCACAGGACATCCATGAGGCATGTCCTATAGGACTTTATGCAGTTCTGGTCGCCCTGTTATATCGAGAATATTATCAAGTTCGGGAGAGTTCAGAAGAAATTTATCAGGATGTTGCTGGGAATGGAGTGTTTGCATATAAGGACAGGCTCAACAGACTCGGACATTTTCTACTGGAGCGTAGGAGGCTGAGAATTAACCTTTTAGAGGTTTGTAATATCATAAGAGGTATCGGTAATGTTGAATGGTAGGAGTCTTTTCCCTCGAGTGGGGGATGGTTTTAAGATAAGAGGAGAAAGTGTGTTAAAAGACATGGCGTCGTAGAGCTGTATAGCATGGAAACAGACCCTTTGGTCCAACGTGTCCATGGCAACCAGATAGCCAAAATTATTCTCCTCCCATTTGCTGGAATTTGGTCAATTTCCATCTAAACCCTTCCCATTCATCTGTCCATCCAGATGCCTGTTAAATGTTGTAATTGTGTCAACCTCAATACCTTCCTCTAGAGGCTCATTACACACTGACCATCCTCTACATGAAGATATTGCCCATTAGAGCCCTTTTTTGTCTTTTCCATCCAACCTTAAAGCTTTGCCATCTAGTTTTTGACTGCACTTCCTAGAGAAAAGACTTTGGCTATTCAATCTATCCGTTGTACCCATGATTTTACTAACCTCGAACATCAACCCTCCTCCTCTGATTCTCCAGGGAAAACAGGCTC
Source organism: Chiloscyllium punctatum (assembly GCF_047496795.1). Classification (NCBI taxonomy): domain Eukaryota; kingdom Metazoa; phylum Chordata; class Chondrichthyes; order Orectolobiformes; family Hemiscylliidae; genus Chiloscyllium; species Chiloscyllium punctatum. The sequence continues at coordinate 25,134,681 of NC_092745.1, read as the reverse complement.
AGCCTATTCAGCCTCTCCCTGTAACTCAAACCCTCCAATCATGGCAGTGTAAACCCTTCTTGAACCCTTTCGAGTTTGACAACATGCTTCCTACAGAGCAGGGAGACCAGAATTGCATACAGTAATCCAAAAGTGGCCCGAATCAATGTATTGTACAGTCGCAGTCCAGTCTCCTAACGCATATACACAATGCACTTGACCAATAACATATCAAATACTTTCTTCACTGCCCTATCTACCTGCTAATCCACTTTCAAGGAAGAATAAATCTGTACTCTGAGATCATTTTGTTCAGCAACACTCCCCAGGATTTTACCAGTAAGTGTATAAGACCTGCCCTGATATGCCTTTCCAATATGCAGCATCTCACATTTATCTAAATTAAACTCTGTCTGCCACTCCTCGGCCCATTGGCCCATCTGATTAAGATCCCGTCGTAATCTGAAGTAACCTTCTTTGCTGGCCACTACACCTCCAATTTTGGTGTCATCTGCAAACGTACTAACTGTCCTATGTTCATATCGAAATCATTTATAGAAGTCACGGAAAGTAGCGGACCCAACACCAATCCCTGTGGCACTCCACTGGTCCCAGGCCTCCAGTCTGCAAAACAACCCTCCACCACAACCCTCTGTCCTCTACCCTTGAGCCAGTTCTGTATCCAACTGGGTAATTCTCCCTGTATTCCATGTGATCTAACCTTGCTAACCAGTCTCCATGGGGAGCTATGTCGAATGCCTAACTGAAGTCCATATAGATCACATCCAGCGTTCTGCCTGAATCAATCCTGTCCGTTACTTCTCAACAAAAACAAAATCAAATTAGTGTGACATGATTATCCACGCACTCCCCCATTTCACGATGCATATAAAGGGCTTTTGTCCAGATGGTCGCTTTTCCTGTTTGTTAGATGCTGCCTGACCTGCTGTGCTTTTCCAGTACCACTCTCATCTAGACTCTGATCTCCAGCATCTGCAGTCCTCACTTTGGCCTATCCCTAATCAGTCCTTGCCTTTCCAAATGCATTTAAATCCTGTAGCTCATTATTCCCTCCAACACCGTGCCCATCACTGATGTCAGGTTCCCCAATCTATAGTTCTTGGCTTTTTCTTTCCATTTTGTTTAATAGCAAAACTTTAGTCAAACTCATGACTTCCAGCATCTCACCTGTGGCTATTGATGATGACAACATCTCAGCAAGCGACCCAGCAATAACTTCCTTAGCTTCCTACAAAGTTATTGGGTCCACCTGATCAGGACCTGTGAGGTGATTCATTTTTACACAGCATGTGGTTCGTGAAGGGAATGTACTTTCTGAGGAAGTGGGTGAAGTTATAACATTTAAAACGCATTTGGTTATGTACAAGAATAAGAGAACATTTGGACAAATCTGGGCCAAGCGCAGGCAGGTGGGACTGGTTTAGCTTGGGATTATGGTCAGCATGGACTGTATGGGCCGAAAGGCCTGTTTGCAAATACCCTGTATAACTCGATGAGTCTACGTGTGTTTGCATGTCCAAGTATGTGTCTGCATATTTCTGTTCGTGTTTGTCTATTCCTGTGTGTCTATATATGTCTCTGTTAACCTCTGTTTGCATGTCTAGCTCTCTGTGCTAGTTACATGTGTTCCTGCGTTAGTATGTGGATCTCTGTCTCTGCATCTCTGTGCAATGGGAACTCTTCTTGTTTTTGGTGTGAATCACTGAAACTGGGTCAAAACCACTCACCCTTCCTCTCCATTTCCCTCTTTTCTAAAAGTGATACAAGCCCACACTCTGCTGGTCTAGTTTAGGTCTTTTCAATCCTTTCTCAAAGGTAAGATTACTTGTAAGAGTAAAACATTAAAAATTCCAAGTTACAGGAAGTGCATTAAAATTACTCTCATCGCCTTGGAAAGTGTCTCACTCGGATCTCCTTGGATATAATTGCAATGGAAATATGCTTTAATGTGTAAACTGTGTGTTGGAAACACTACCCAGTGACAGAACATTTCCACATTGCAGAAGGAGCGCAGACATTTCTCCACACAACATGTTCCACTCTGCGGGCCTAAGTACAATGACAATCCTCTCCAAACCAACCGAGTGCGTGCATGTACGTGAGTGTGTGTCCGCGTGTATGTGTGTGTCTCTGTGTGTCTCTGTGTGTGTGTGTTTAGTGCAATAAAAATTCCGGTTGGATTTTGCTGCGAGCTGCTGCCCTCCCTCTCTCCCTCTCAGACTGAATCCCTGATCGTTTACACACTTTAGCACCGCGATTACAGTGTCGTTGGGGGTGGGGGATGGGGGGGGGTGGGGGGGTGGGGCTGCAACAGAGACTGAAAACAAGATAAATCTCAGCAGCTCTGGAAGCATCTTTGGACAAAAATGAAAGTTGACGTTTTGGATCGAGTGATCCTTACTCAGAACACATATCGGGGGATATTACATCACTTTAAACACCACAGAGACTGCCAGACCCACCCCACACAGATACACACACGAATACAGACACATAGAAGCACTCTCTATACATTGACAGTAATATAGACCTGAAGAGTGTGTCAATATTTCACTCGCTCTGTTTGGTGTGTGTCAGTACTTTCGAGTGGAGTGTGACTGTAAGACAATTTCAATATTTGCAGATACCAAACCTGAAAGAATTGTAAAGTTTGTTGAGGACGGTGTGGAACTCCAACGGGAAAGTTATATATTGATGTACTGTTCAGGTGTATGGCAAATGAGGATCAATGCAGCGCAGTGTGAGGTGATGCTCTTTAGTATGAAGGACATTGAAAGACAATATAAAACAGGTTTTACCGTTATAAAGGAGGTGCAGGAGCAAAGCGCCAGGGTGTATATGAGGACAGGTTACTGAAGATGTCAGGACAAGTGGGGAGAGCAGTAAATCTCACAGATTCGTTTCATTATCTGAGCTGTTTACAGGAGGAGGTGTAGGAGGGAGTCTCCGTGCTCCCTTCCTGGGAGTTGGTGGTGACGATGTGTTGTGAACGCACCCTCCTGCCCACCGAGACCGTGGGGATTCCATTTGTACCAGCTCGACACAAAAGGGAGATGGCATCAGGGCCACGGCTTCTAAGTTGTGCCGGGGGGAAACGGAGCTGCCAGTGGGTTTAAAGTGAGAATTGCCCTTCACTGAACATTGCTCCATACTCGGTCGGTGGGATGTGGATGTTTCAGAATCTCCACATGAGGTGTCCCAGTCCTCTCCGGCTTGTACCAGGTTCCCCCGAACATGGCAGGGGGAGGGGGGACGTGAGGGAACGGGCACTCCACCACTCGGCTTGACCTTTAATGTCCTATTCCAGGCTGTTTCTCCTGGAATGGGAGAAAGGGAGGGACGGAGGGAGGGAGGGTGCGAGTGGGTACCTCTGCTGTTAGTGCTGGTGTAGGTGGGGGGAGATATGGTGAGGTGTCTGGAGGGAGTCAGTCCACAGTGTTGTATCCATGCAATGTTATTAGTGTGTGTGTGGTGGGGGCGAATAATGGGGAGAGAGAAAGAGAGGGAAGGTACTGCAAGCAACAGTGAGAGTGGTGGAGCATGAATGTTGTTCTGGGTCGCTGCTGCAACAGATATACAGAGTGTGAGGAAGCAGAGGGAATACAGTGACCCTTATCCTAACAGAGCGGAGACGGTTATTGATGCTTGTCCTGTATTGCTAGACATTTCTTCAGACCTCAAATACTGCGCTGACCTGAGTGGGGAGCTCAGACCATGCTCGGTGGGTCTGATAGTGTGACCCTTTCTTGGAAGAGAATGGTCCCCCTCTGTACTAGCCCATCTACCAGGACCTCTGTGCCCCTGTCGACAAACTGTGGTGTGATTGCCCCTTATCTGCCATGCTCGGGGTAAACTGTACAAACCAGCTCCGACTTCAAAAAAGCTCAACTGACCTTTTAAAGATGGCACCAGTGCTAGGGATCACGGTACTTTCTCCCCACCTCCCCTCTCCTCTAGCTTATCTCTCCACGTTACAGGCTCTCTGCCTTTATTCCTGATGAAGGGTTTTTGTCCGAAACGTCGATTTTGCTGCTCCTCGGATGCTGCCTGAACTGCTGTGCTATTCCAGCACCACTAATGCAGTTACGAGTCACACACATGGTTGTCGGTCTGGAGTCACATGTAACCCAGGCCTGGTAAGGAGGCAGTTTTCTTCCTTCAAGGCCATCAGCGAACCTGATAGGTTTTCCAAAAATCGAAAATGGATTCATCATCGTCAATTGGCTCTTAAGTCCAGATTTGAAGTGACTGTGGAGAAAGGTCTAAAGCCAGTAGGAGTATACATAAGAGAGAAATCCAGAGGCCATAAAAGGGACATGAGCTAGTTCTGGCAAATAGAGTTAAGGAGAATCCAAAGGGACTCTACACATACATTAAGGAGAAAAGAATAACCCAGGAGAGTATTGGGCCACTTAAAGATCAGCAAGGTTGCCAATGTACAAAACCGCAGGAGATGGAGGTGATACTCAACAAGCATCGTGTGTCGGTATTGGCTGTGGAGAAGGATATGCAAGCTAAAGAACTTTGGAAATAAACCGCAACATGTTGAAAAGTGCCTGTATTACAGAGAAGGAGATGTTGGAGTTCGTAAACCCGTAAAGGTGGGAAAATCTTCAGCAGCTGATCAGATGGACCCGAGAACTCGGTGGGTAGCGAGTGAAGTGATTGCTGGGCCCCTTGCTGAGATATTTGTATCGTGAATTGTCACAGATGAGGTACCGGAAGATAGGAGGCTTGTGAACTTGGTGTGATTATTGACAACGTTTAAGAAGGATGGTAAGGAAAAGCTAGTGAGCCTGACTTCAGTGGAGGGCAAGCTGTTGATAAGGATTATGAGGCACAAGGTTTGCATGGATTTTGACAAGCAAGGACTGATAAGTGATAGGCCACATGGATCGAAGCATGGAAAGTTGTGTCTCACTAAATTGACTGAGTATGTTTGAAGAAGTGACTATGAGGATTCATTGAGGCAGAGGTGTATATTGTTGGTATGGACTTCAGTAAGGCATTTGCCAACTTCCTGCATGGTAGATTGGTTGACAAGTTTAGTTCATATGAAATGCAGGGAGAACTAGCCATATGTATACAGAATTAGCCCGAAGGCAGGAGACAGAGAGTGGTGGTGAAGGATTGTTTTTCGAAAAGGAGGGTTGTTACCATTGGTGTGCTACAAGGGTTAGTGCTGGCTCCCATGCTTTTCACTATTCACATAAATCATTTGGATGTGATCATTGCAGCAATAGTTGCTAAGTTTACAGATGAAACCCAAAATGATGGTGTAGTGGACAGCAAAGAAGGTTTACCTCAGAGTACAATGGAATCTTGATCAGAAGGGCAGATGGGCTGACAATTGGCAGGTGGGTTTTAATCTAGACAAATGGGAGGTGCTGCAGTTTGGAAATACAATTCAGGGTAGGACATGTACACTTCATGCAAACGTCCTGGGGAGTGTTGCTGAACAAAGAGACTTTGGAATGCAGGTTCATAGTTTCTTGAAAGTAGAGTCGCAGTTCGGTAGGATAGGGAAGAAGGCATTTAGTATGCTTGCCTTGATTGGCCAGTGCTTTGACAATATGAATTGGGTGGTCATGTTGCTGCTGTACAGCACATTACTTTGGCTACTTTTGGAGTACTGCATTCAATTCTGGTCTCCTTCCTTTTGGAAATAAATTGTGAAACTTGAAGGGAGTCAGAAAAGATTTACAAGGATGTTGCCAGGATTGGAGCTATAGGGAGAGTGCGAGTAGATTGGGTTCTCACAAACTTTGATGAATGGGTTATTTTATTCCTGTTACGTGAGGAGCATGTAAAGTATGCATAGCAAAGGTCTTTCCCCCCAACACTAGAGGGCATGGTTTTCCAATGAGAGGGAAAAGATTTTAAAATGACCTAAGGAGCAACTTTTTTCCCACAGAGGGTGGTGCATGTGTGGAATGAGCTGCCAGGGGAGGTGGTGGAGGATTTTTACAATTAGAACGTCTAAATGATATTTGGATGGGTACGTGAAGAGGAAGGGTTTACATCGACATTGGCCAAATGTGATTAGTTTAATTTGGAACATCCCATCAGCATGGACGAGTTAGACTGTAGCGTCTTATTCTGTGCTGTACATCTCCGAGACTCTGACTCTATCTGACCTTGCACCAATATCGTATTAATTCATCATTCCCGGACATGCTAACCTATGTTGCTAGATATGATCGAAATGTCTTCATTACAGCATTCTGAAACCTGCAAACACATCCTTCCATAACACTGACTCAGAGTCTCTCTCCCTCTGTCTATTTCCCAAATCCGTCCCATTTGTTGGTGTTTGAACTGCTTCCCCGCCATCTAGTTTTATTTGTCCAGTTTCAATGTGAATCACTGTCCTATATCTTTTCCTGTCCTTAAATGTTGCTCACTCAAGAGCATCAGCTTCCAACACTAAGAAGCTTAGAAACAGTGTTCAAAAAACAATGCTTGCGTTTTCTTTGACTTCCCAGTGTCCTGCCCTGTGCTCCATGTTGGATAATGGGGTTTTAACAGTTTTGAGGCACACCTTTGTAACTTGCTTTGTGCCTATTCATTGAACACCTTTGTTAATCACCCTCTGCTCCTCATGTGCTCAGTAACATGAGGAATCCTCACAACTGATCGTGATTCAGACGAGGCTTCTCATTTGCCTTTGACTGAACTCTAGATTAGATTAGATTACTAACAATGTGGAAACAGGCCCTTCGGCCCAACAAGTCCACACTGCCCCGCCGAAGCGCAACACACCCATACCCCTACATCTACCCCTTACCTAACACTACGGGCAATTTAGCATTGCCAATTCACCTGACCTGCACATCTTTGGAGTGTGGGAGGAAACCGGAGCACCCGGAGGAAACCCACGCAGACACGGGGAGAATGTGCAAACTCTACACAGAGAGTCACCTGAGGTGGGAATTGAACCCGGCTCTCTGGCGCTGTGAGGCAGCAGTGCTAACCACTGTGCCACCGTGCCGCCCACTAGAATCTAGTTTTTGTACGTTCGTGGAAATGCTGGGGATGGTTTCCTGGAGGCTGTGTTTTAAGATGCTGTGGAAATTAAGGAAGACCAGAGGCTTTGGTGATCCAACTCTGGATGAAACATGGTGACTGTAGTTACGGTATCTGGATCTGCAACATGACCAACAAATGGAGCAGAGGCTACAGAGAGGGGAATCTCTGTAAAATGGAATGAGGGAATTACAATCAGATCATCCATGGTTTTGAAGAATGTTGGAGCAGGATTGAATGGCTCGTTCATGCAACTTATTCAGATATTTCTGTTAGTACCAAGCCAATTCCTTTTCTCTCCCAGTGTCTCACAGTGGTGGGTAGTGAGTCACCTCCTCCTGTTCCTGGGAAACAGAAATCTGGGCCACACTAGCCTCCAGATTTCCCTGTATCATATATTCAAGAAGTTGAGTGACTGCCTCCTGTTCCTCTGTCCCAGGCTCGAGCAGTTGAGTGACTATCTCCTGTTTCTCCCTGTTCCTGAGCAGCAGTTTCAATGCTCTAAATGATGTCACAAGGTTCAGAAAGGAGTTGATAACAGGGAATTTCGAACTTGGAGCAGCATTACGCAAAGGTATCTAGAAACATCTCCACCAAACATTTTATGCAGCTCGTCTGTTACTTTATTCCTGTCTCCTTTTATAAACAGGTTCCGACAATACTCCCATATAAAAGGAAGACAGATGAAATAGATTGAAAGATTTAAGGTCTATCCCTCAGCATATCTCATTCATTCCATCCAAACCTAGTAAATGTTCCCTTTTATTGTCTGATGTAAAATGATGTAAGGAACTGGTTAACTGAACCTGTTTGTTTGGTGACTGTGACTAATGTCAGTCTCAATGGATTCTAATTATCCCAGTGGAGAGTTTCCATCTTTTAATGACAAAAGGGCTCGATTCAATACGTTATCCCACAGTATGGGAGGGAGCACCACCGATAGCACAAACAGGTATCGGCTGCTCCAGAGAGAGGGAGAGATCAGAAACTGAGAACATTCGACTGGACAGTTCCAACAGTGGATCAGAATCTGAGAACGTTATACTGGAATGTTACAACAATGGATCAGACTCTGGAAACAATAGACTGGAACGTTCCAAAAATGGACAGGAGGTTATCCTATTATGTTTGGATTTTTTCTACATATTATTGGTGGCCTTTAACAGCGCGGATCAAATATGCACTTTACATTATTCAAAATTTTTATTATCTTATCCTGGCTATTGTTGGTGTCCCTGGTAAGTTTCACTGCCGATATATTATTTGCATTAACCATGTACGACTGTATTAATGTTCTTTTCATTTACTCTCCTCTGTAAGTATTCATGCTCCAAACCACAACAAACAACAGTGAACTTGTTCGTTACTTTCTCTCCTTCTTTAGTTCTGGTACTGGGCCTTGTTGGTTGACCTACTCACTTTCAGGTATGAACCAGGATTCATTGCATCACTGCCCTTGCTATTTAAATATTGAGAGCTTGGAGGTCACTGTCTTCTGTTCTGGATGCAAACTCTATTTCCTTCCTCTGACTCCATCTCATCCCTGGCCAATAACTGAGGCTGAAACAGACCAGTCACAACTACGGTGATCCCTTTGGCCACAAGCTGATTACTGACACCATATCCTGACCATTCCTAATTTTAACTGTTGACAATTGCAGATACTTCACTGGTTCATCCCATCTGCTGTTTGAACCTTCAGCTATGATACACAATCTTAATAAAGCCAATAATCTGCTGCTGCTTAACCAAATCTGTGCCGGTATTCCATGGGTTGCATCTAAAGGCAGACCAAAATCCCTTCATTCCTGTACGGATTGCTTTATATTGTTGTTGGGTCTGGCAATGCCTTTACTTTAATATTCAAAAGCACGTCGTCACCTCTGTCTATGACACGGTCCTCAGTCTCCCTCTGTTAATGACACAAAGCCCTGTGAGTTGTTCACATTTAAGCTGATTTCCTCTATGTCTATTCTCTCTCAAATAATACTTTTCATATCTACTACCACCAACACACACACACACACACACACACACACACACACACACACAATCTCTTGCCTGGGTTACAAATTTTCCCGTGCAAGACATTTTTGTAGTGCAAGTATATTAGCAATCTACTGGCAAAGGTTTGCAATGGTCCCCATGCTGGGCAGGTAGTCCCGTTTATAGAGTAGTCCACGAGCATGGTCTGCATAGCTCTCCATTCTGGCTGGTCCCTTGTCCTGGTTTCTGGTGTCTGGGCTGGTTCTGTGAGGCAGATTCATAATTTGATGTAACTAACCATTTAAAGTGATCTGGCAATAATTTTATTGAATGCTCTCATTTATTTGATTGGACACACCATTGTCTCACTTCTCCAGTTACTCCCACTCCACTGTCTCCGTATCCATATTTTCACAACATGTTATCAGTTAATTAATTCTATGTTTTTCTGTACCTTTCCCTGATTTTGTTTTTTTGGCTCCCAAGTGTATCGAGTGCTGGCATTGTGAAGCTCAGAAAAAATGCAACGGTATGTGGCAGGCTGTTGCTCCATGTTGGAAAGGGGGTCCAGGAGCTTTGAGACACGTCTTTGAAACTTGGTCTGTGCCTGACCTCTGATGGCCTGTGTTTGTTCCTCTCAGATGATTGTGCGGGCCATAACATAAGGAAACCCGTCGAGAATTATTGTCAAGGCACAGGTCTCTAACTTGGAGCAGATGGGGTTCTGACTGACTCCTGTTATGGAAAGGTTAGTGGAGGTGATGGGAATGGTTTGCTAGAGGTTGTGCTGTGAGCTGCAAAATACATTCAGGGAGACCTGAGGATTTGGTGCACCAACTCTGGATGGAGCATGGAGACTGTAGTTACAGCATCTGGGTCTGTAACATGAACATCAAATGGAGCAGAGACTGCAGAGACGGGAAGCTCTGAAACCACATAGTGTGTTTGGGGAAAGGGATCTGTTAAATCTGCCTGTGTTTTAACGAGGAGACACACATCCTTTCCCTCTCCCCTTTAAATATACCCATGCAAATTCACCCTCTCCTCCCCACAAACAAACACACTCCCCCTCGCTCACATGTGCACACAACTTCCCCTCTCTCTCCCTCCCAAAGACACACATACTCCCCCCTCACTCTCTCACAAACACACTCTGCCTCTCTCTCCCGCCCACAGACACTGCACCTTGTTTTCAAACACCCATGCACGTGCACACACACACACACACACACACATCTAATCTGTAAGATGAATTTTCATTTGCCAGTTTGTATTTCCAGATGCATTATATTTTCTCAAAAATATTTACAATTTGTAGAGTCAGTCAATGAGATATTTTATGAGCTCCTATTTTGGAAATAAACCCAAAATACTTCCAGGTGAAGACACATACAGACTCCAAACAAGATCGCATGCCTAAAATACGTTGTCTGACTGGAGGGATCACCTCCTTTATATCGATAATACCTGAAGGTATCTCCAGGCAGGACTTGAAAGGAACTCTTAGATTTGCATATTCATCAATCTATACCTGCATCTCTATTCTAAGTAATTAAAGATTTAGCAGCCATCTTAGATGTGTTCAATTCATGTGCATGTGTTGTACAACCCTTTCATCTTTTCCTTATAAATTTTGTGCCGAAGGTCTTTTCTCTCTAACACCTGACGAACGAGCAGGGCAATGAAAGCATGTGTTTTCAAATTAACCCGTCAGACTATAAATTGGTGCCATGTAATGAGTGACCTTACTCAATCCAGTCCAAAGCTAGCACCTCCATATCATGTTTTTTATTGGTTAGCCAATTTTCTCTCCAAGCAAATAAATTGTTCTAACCCCATGTGCTCTTGTCTTGCATATTAATCTTTAGTCAAGCATGTTATGCATTGCCTTGTTGAAGTCCAGATATAATACATCTTTCAGATCCCCGTTATTCAACTTCTTTGTCTTACTTTTTAAAAAATTAGAAAATCATTCAAATATGATTTATCCTTCATAAAATCATGTTGCCTTTAATGGATTGTGGTTTGACTTTCAAAGTCTCCTGTTGTTCATTCCTTAATAACAGATTCGACCAATTTGTCTTCAGTCCCAATCGTTTGCTCATACCTTTCCATTCCCGAGTGAAGTTGGTTATTCGAAGTTCATCCTTTTCCATAACCTCGACAGTCCGTTTCAGTTCCCGTGAAATAGGCACGAGGCTGTAAAAGATCTGCTCCAATTGCTGTGTAAGGGGCATGGGTGGCTGATTGGACTCATTCTGTTCCTGCATTACACACACGATGGGCTGAATGTCCTCCTGGTGTTCCTACACTATAGTCCCGATGGCTAGCATGTCCTGCACCTATACCTGACCAAGCCACCCAAGATCTCAATGTCCTCCTCCTGTTGCTTAATGACAAGTTTGGGGGCTTATGGAATCTCCCTACTGTTTTGCCATATTTCCAGTATTGCATTGTGCAGGCAAGTTGTGTTGCCCACAGTGGTAGCTCAGTGGTTAGCACTGCTGCCTCCCAGCACAAGAGATTTGGGTTCAGTTTCAGTCTGGGGTCACTGTTTGTGTGGAGTTTGCACATTCTTCCTGTGCCTGCAAACAATAGCACAGGCTACACAAATCTCTAATTCATTATAAATAAATACTGTAATGAATTTGTGGTGTAAATGTCACACTTTAACACTACAGTCACTGACTACAGCCCTGCATCTTTCACCAAGATCTTCACCAGAAATTGCGCGAGCTGACTGACCACGTGATGCTGATGTGGAATTCCAGTTCTCTCCAAGATATTCCCCACCCGGTTTGAAATTAATTTCCTTCTAAATGTTGACTACAAATCCCACATTCAGGCTCAGTTTCAAGGCTTGCAGAGCGGATTATATTCCTGCTTTAGCTGAACACACTGAGGGTGCATTTGGCAGACAGAGGGATGCTGAGGCTGGGATTTGCTTTTCAGCTGGTGCCAGAGACGGTCTCCCATAACAGTGAACGGGAGCTCGCTTTATAAAGAAAGGGGCACAATTCACTAATTGTGTTGCAGCGAATTTGCGTTTAATAAACACGCCTTATTGAATAACTGCCTGTATATTGAATGGAGGATCAAAATTGATGGACCAAAGCGAATACAGTAGTTCCCATTTTACATGTTATGATGTTTAAACGTACTAGAGGATATGAACACTGTGTGGGGAAAACTGAATTGAAGAGATTTTCACCATGAAATAGAATGGAGGATGCTCAGTGTGTTGAATGACCTACTCATTTCCCGATGTGTCTGTGCAGTCTGTGGGAAAGGTCTGTAAATGTTGCCACCTGCTCTCAGATGTTAGGATGCAGATCTCTGCAGAGTCAATACGGTAGTATTTGCCGTTCCAATAGTGAGGGTGGAGTCGGGTGATCTGTTTTATCCTTTAAGACCCCAGAACAGTTTGAGACAATAGAGTGTCTTGCTTGCTGTTTCAGAGACCATTGAAGAGTTTATCACATATCTGTGTGTCTGGAGTCACTTTTAGGCCAGACCAGGAAAGCACGGGAGATTCACTTCTTGAAAGTACATTGTGGAAGGAAATTCGTGGTTACAATCGACATTGGCTTCAAGGTCACTGTTAATGACTCCAGTATTTACATCTCGATATTTTATTAATTATAACGTCCACCAGCTGCAAGAGCATTAGCCTGGTCTCGATTAGTAATCCAGTCACTTTTCCACAACAGCACCATGTCCACATGGGGATCTATCTGAAACCACACTGAACTGGTTATTTCTGTGCTGCTTGACAGCTCTGTCAAAAAGAACTCCCACCAACGTGACTATCGCGACGGGACCAAGGGCGTGGTAAATGGTCAGACTGTAGTTATTCCCTTGTTATGGGATTGGACATAGCTGAGTAAATTTCCACATTGCCAGGGAGATGTCAGAGTTGGAGCTGGAATGAAACAGCTTCCCCAGGGACACGGCTTGTTGTACAGCACAAGTGTTCAGTCCCATTGCAGGAATGGTGTCAGGGCCAAATGCCTTTGTCGTATCTACTGTGTTCAGCTGTTTCTCCATGTCACATATAGCAAATCAGATTGCATAAAGACTGTGATCTGTGATTCTGCGGGCAGCATGGCGAGGGTGAGGTGGATCATCAACTCAACACTTCTGGCTGAGAACGGTGCAGATAATACAACCATGTCTTTTACAGTGATGTACAGGGCTGTCCCGTGATATAGGATGGTGATATTTATGGAGTCCTCTCCTCCAGTGAGTTGTTTAATAGCCCATCGACATTTATGTCTGGATGTGGCAGCACTGCAGAACTTCGATATGATCTGTTCATCTTGGGATCATTTCGCCCTCTGTATCAGATGTTAGTCCTGCTGTTTCGAATGTAACCAGTCAAGTGCGGTAGCTTTAATGGATTGTCATCAGGTTTAGGTACACATGGTTCCGACCCTATCATGTTCACCCACACTCGTCACTGAATCATAGATCAGCTTGATGTTAATGGTAGGCTGAGGGATTATCCTGGGGAAAATGTTACAGATTATAGTTGAATATAATTCTGCTGCTGCTGTGATTCTACCGCACCACATGAATGCCCAGTTTGAGCTCCAATATGTTCAATTCAATTCTACTGACTGTTCCCCAGTTCACACCAATTCCCATGCATCCATCAGTCTTGTTCTAGTGTCTTAGCCTGGTTTCTGATGTGGTAACACTTCCATTTTCCTATTCTCATTGTGCTGAGGGTCTCTCCCTGGTGTCACACCTCCAATTTGTTACTTTACTCAAACCCCTTAACATATGCATCTGAATCTTTTCCATTCCCCCAATGCCATCTTCTGTGTTTGATGTGAACGTGTTCCCCTCTGTTTCTCTCCCTGACCAAGATTAAGAGCTCTGCAGTGTCAGATATGACAGCCTTATGCAGTTTCAGATCAATGAATTTGAGCACCTTGCATTATCCCATTTTCTCCACCAATTTTTGCATTTTCATTTCCAGTATCCATAGTAATTTGTTTTACTGAAAAATTGTTCTGAGCTTAGTCATTTCTAGAGAAACTCAACAGGTCTGGCATCATCTGCAGAGACAGAGAAACAGAGTTAGCCTTTCAAGTCCAGTATGACACTTCTTCAGAACTGAAAAGGATTGGAAAATGAGCTTTATAATCCCTTGACAGATGTGGGGAGTGGGTTGACGGGTAAAAGAGGGCGTGGAAAAAGATAAACATGCTTTTAGTAGTGGTGAACGAGAAGATCATGTGAAATAGCTTTAAATTAAGATGTGAATGGGGAAAAGAGGTTCTCTCTATTGAGTGAAAGATAAAGAAGATACAACCACACAAGGTCATAGGGAGAGCAGGAGGGAGATTGTACGGAAATTGGGGAACAGTTATAATGGGGTCAGACTGTGAAATTGTGAAATTGTACATTAACCTCTAAAGGCTGTAACGTACGAAAGTGTAAAGTGTGTTGTTACTCGAGCTTGAGTTGTGCTGCCTTGGAACATTGCAGCAGCCCAGGGCTGAAATGTTAGCATGACAGCAAAGTAAGTTATTCAAATGGGAAGCAATGAGAAGGTCAGGGTTATTTCTACAGACAGAGTGGGTGTGTTCGTCAAAGCAGTCTCTGTTTGGTCTCGCCAATATAAAGAGACTGCATTATGAGTAGCAATGACGGGAGATCAGATTGAAAGGTTACAGGTGAAATGCTGCTTCACCTGGAAGATATGTTTTGGGCCTTGGACATTGAGGAGGGAAGAGATGAATTGACAAGTGTTGCAGCTTCTGTAATTGCATGGGATGGTGCGATGGGGGAGTGGGGAAACGTTCGGGGTGATGGACGGTGACACAGAGGGAACGGTCGCTGTGAAATACTGACCGCGGACGGGAGGGGAAGATGTGTGCGATGATGCTGTCCTGCTGGAGACGGTGGAAATGGCGTAAAATGAATATGTGAATGTGGATTCTAGTGCAGGAGGAAGTGTGGACAAGGAGGAATCTATCATTGTTCTGGGGTGGAGGGGACGTATTGAGGGCAACACCGTGGAAGATGGGACAGTCATAGCTGAAGGCCCTGTCCACCAGAGTTCTGGGATTTCTGGTTTGATGGAAAAGGAGGTCACATTTGACGCAGCTCACAGGCATGTGGCATCGTCAAACAGAAACAACAGAGATGTAGAAACTTGGAGAATCGAGGCAGCCTCCGCGGATCATGTGTTCAGCCACAGGAAGAAGATCCCCCTGAATGATTGAAAAGAACCAGGCATCTAATTTGAGGATTTCTGCCTCACGTCTGGTCTGAAGCGGAATGTGAAAATAAACCCAGAGGAAGACAGTGAGTATACGTGAGCAGAAATTCAAACAGTTATCCCAAACCGCTCAGTAATTTTTGTTTCTGTTCAAAAAGAAGAACTCGATAAGAAGATGAACCACCCATGGTTGACAAAGGCTCTCAAGGGTACAACCGATGAGCATTAGTGGAGGGCCAGATTTAGGATGTTTATTGCAGGGATCAGAAGCAGATGCTCGGCATGAATTTCAGCTGTGCTTCCTGAATTCCACACAGAAACTACTGCCATTGCTGCTCCATCCTCTTCCCTGCTCCTGTCCCCTTCATGATTGCAGGTTCTCCCTCTCAAATTACAGAGTACATTCTCTGACATTATGGTCCCTCCCCACTTCCCCTGAAACTCTAATCAAGTCTACCTACTCTGCAGTAACATCAAGCTGCGTTTAGTGCTGCCACTTTGCCTTTGGTTTTAGTGTGGCTCGGCCTCTCCATTCATGCTGTTTTCCACCTCCCACACATCTCACTCTGGAAAGTTTACTTCTTTGAGTAAACCTTATTGAAAACACCTATCCCCCTTTGCACTGAATTCACACTGCAATCCAAATTTCAAAAGGTATAATCAGCCTTCATCTCACTCTGCGAAAGGCAACTGCATGCTGACCGTGTGGTACAAGAATTCCCCTTCTTATATGGTTCAGGCCTGTGATGTGCTTTCACTGTAGAGATCATCACCCCATTTGGACAAAGCAATTGAGGTGTTTGACCTTTTATTGGTACTCGTAAGAGTTTCCTGCTGCCTTAGTATTATAACATGGAGAAAAATAAATCACAGTATGAAGCTTGGGCTGAATGTTATTTACCTGTCATTTGAATACTGTTTCAAATTTGCAGTGCTTATCTTTAAATGCTTGTTTATAAAGTTAGTGTCAGATAGCGTATAGGAGGTTGAGGGGTGACATTGTAGAAGTTTACAAAATCATGAGAGGTATGAATAGAGTGAATAGCCAAGGTCTTTTCCCGGGGACGGGGGAGTTCAACCATAGAAGGCATAGGTTTAAGATGAAAGAGGGAGGATTTGAAATGGACGAAGGGTCAATGTTTTCACACAGAGGGTGATGTGTGTATATGGAATGAGCTGTCAGAGGAAGAGTGGGAGATGCAAGTTCAGCAACAACATTTAAAACTCAGTAGGACAAACATATGAATGGGAAAAGTTTAGAAGCATATGGACAAAATGCAATCAGATGAGACTAGTTTAGTTTGGAAAACCTGGCCAGCATGGACAAGTTGGTCCAAAGGATCTGTTTGTGCGCGATATGACTGTATGAATCTAGAAAGCGAGGAAAAGGGGAGAAAAGACATAATGTAGTAAATTGGCAAGAAATACAAAAACAAGCAGCAAGAACTTTTCCTAGCATATAAAAAAAGTTCAAGATGAGTATTATCTTAGGTGTAATTAATTAGGAATGGATACTGAGGATAATTGGAGGATGTGACTGAAGCATTGGCTACAAGGAGCAGACAGATAATTTACACCCATGTTTTGCATCATTCCTCACAGGGGTAGGTACAGTAAGTTTTTCAGTGATGTAAACAAAATGGTAATATGAGGGAAGTTCTTGAATCCTCTCTAACAATAGGAACAAGGATTTTTCTAACAGGTAAGAGTAAGAGTAGACAGGCCAGCAGTAATTCACAGCTGGCTTTAAAAGAAGTGGTCACAGTCTTGGGATCATGGCGCCTTCTCTATCAGATGTTAGTTCTGATGTTTATTAATGTAAGCAGTAAGTGCGGTAGCTTGAATGGGTTGTCATCAGGTTTAGGTACAGACGGTTCTGACCGTGGCATGTTCACCCACACTCATCACTGAAGCGGAGATCGGCTTCATGGCAATGGTAGACTGAGAGATTATATTGTGGTTGAATATAATTCTACTGCTGCTGCTGCTACTACAGCTGCTGTGATTTACAACATCACATGAATGCCCATTTTGAGCTGCATATCTGCAATCCAATTCTGCTGCTGTCCTCATTCGCACTGGGTCCCGGTCACCCTTCTCCCTGTACACAGTACCCTATCCCGCTTTCTGATGTGGGGAAATTTTCTTTTTTAAAAATTCTCGTCCTGTTTGGGTATCTTCATGATGCCACGCCTCCAATTTGTCGCATTCCTCAAAAGCATTTAACGTTTTCTCCTGAATCTCTTCCCCTCCGGTAATGCCATCTTCTGTTTAAAGCGACTGTGTTTCCCTGTTTGACCATGATTAAGAGCTCTGTAGTGTTGGTGATGACAGCCTGATGTGGTTTTAGAGCAAATTAAATTGTATACCTTGCATTATCATTCACTTCCCGGTGTATGGTGCTCCATGTTGGACAGGGCGTGTTAACAGCTTTGATACACATGTTTGAAACTTGTTCAAAACCAGAAATTGCTGAAGACACTGACAAGTCTGACAGCATCAGTGGAGTGAAAGCAGAGTTAATCTTTCGGGTTCTGTGACTGTTCCTCAAAGCACCCAGGAAGTCCAACAATTTTTGTTTTTGTTTCAGATTTCCTGTATCCAATGATCTTTGCTATATTGAAAATATATTCTGTAACTTTTCATTTTTGAAGGAACTCAGGGGTCTGGAACATCTCAGAGACATAGAAACAATGTTAATGTTTAAAGTCCAGTGTAAATCTTCTTCAGACGTGTAAAGGATTGGAAAGTGAGGGTTTTCGTATCTTGGCAGGGGTGGGAAAGAGTGTTTGGAGGCCCAGTGTGAAAGACAAATGGGCTTTAAATTGTGGTGAAAGAGACACAGGTATATAATGTGTGTAGATTAATGTGTAAATATTAGAAATTGATTTTCTCTGTTGAATGGAACATAAACAAGACATGAACTTAGGGAGCCCAGGAGGGAGAGTGTATGGAAAATGGAGAACAGCCATAATGGGTTCAGGCTGTGAATTTATGGAATTGAATATGAACTCCTACAGACTGTAACGTACCAAAGTGTAAAGTGAGGTGTTACTCGAGCTTGGGTTGCACTTCATTGGAACATTGCAGCAACCTGCATTTTCTTAGATTCACTACAGTGTGAAAACAGGCCCTTCAGCCCAACAGGTTTATACTGACCCTCCAAAGAGTATGCAAACCAGTCCCATTCTCTATTCTAATACTGTACATAGACCCCTGACTATTGCACCTAATATCAACATCCCTGAACACAATCGGCAATTCAGTCTGGCCAGTTCACCTAACCTACACAACTTTGAACTGTGACAGGAAACTAGAACACCCAGAGCAAATCGAACCCAGTTCCTTGATGCTATGAGGCAGCAGTGCAAACCACTGAGACACCGTGCCATCCAGGACCGAAATATTATAAGGCCACAACTCTATACGAGCAGAAATGAAGCCATTCGGACCATCAAGTCTGCTCTGCCATTCAATCACGAATGATAGATTTTCAACGCCATTTCCCTCTTCCTGTCAGTTATTTTTGATCCCATTGTCAAGAAAGATCTTATCTGAGTTTGTTTTAAGTATACTAAATAGAACGTAGAACAGTACAGCATAGAACAGGCCCTGTGGGCCACGATGTTGTCCCGAGATTTAATCCTAATGTAAAATGTAGTAACTTAACCTATGCACCTCTCAACTCACTACTGTCCATGTGCATGTCCAGCAGTCGCTTAAACGTCCCCAATGACTCTGCTTCCACCAACAGAGCTGGCAATGCATTCCATGCATTCATAACTCTCTGCATAAAGAACCTACCTCTGACGTCTCCTTTTTACCTTCCTCCTCATATCTTCAAACTATGACTTCTCATACTAGTAAATACTACCCTGTGGAAAAGTCTCTGTGTATTGACTCTCTCTATTCCTCTCATTATTTTCTACAGATCAGATCTCCTCTCTCCTCCTTGTCTCCAGAGAGAAAGGTTAAAGCTTGTTCAACCTTTCTTCATAAAGCAAGCCCTCAATCCAGGCAGCATCCTGGTAAACCTTCTTTGCACCCTCTCCAAAGCCGTTGTATCTTTCCTATAGTATGGGGTCCACAAGTGGACATGATAGTCCAAGTGTGGTCTCACCAGGGACATGTAGAACTGCAGCAAAACCTCACTGCTCTTAAACTCTATCCCTCTGTTAATGAAAGCCAAAACACCATATGCTTTCTTGACACCCTATCCACTTGGGTGGCAAATTTGAGGGATCTATGCACTTGCTCACACAGATCCCTCTGTTCCTCCACACTGCCAAGAAGCCTATATTTAATGCTATATTCAGGATTCGAATTTGACCTTCCAAAATGCATCACTTCTAATTTACCCAGGTTGAACTCCTCTGCCATTTCTCAGCCCAGCTCTGCATCCTGTCTATGTCATGCTGCAGCCTACAGTCACCCTCTATACTATCGACGACACCTCCAACCTTTGTGTCATTCGCAAATTTACTAATCCACCCCACAACCACATCATCCAAGTCATTTATAAAACCTACAAAGAGCAGAGGCCCAAGGACATAGCCCTGTGGGATCCCTCTCAACACTGTCCTCCAAGGAGAATACTTTCCTACTACAACCACTGTCTGCCTCTGCCAGCCAGTCAATTCTGAATCCGGATAGCCAAATCTCCCTGTATCCCATACTTCCTGACTTTATGAATGAGCCTTCCATGGGGAACCATATCAAATGCCTTGCTGAAGTTCACATACACCACGTCCACTGCTCGACCGTCGTCGACCTGTCTTGACACCTCCTCAAAGAAATCAATAAGATTTGTGAGGAATGACCGGTCCGTCACAAAGCCATGCTGACAGATTTAATCACACAATGCTTTGCCAAATAGTCATCAATCAAATCCCTCAGTATTTTTTTCCAAACGTTGCTGACCACAGACGTAAGACTGACAGGTCTCTAATTGCCAGGGATTTCCCTATTACCCTTCTTGAAATAAGGAACTACATTTGCCTCCTTCCAATCCTCAGGTACGACTCCTGTGGGGAATGAGGAGGCAAATATCCTCACCAGCAGCTTAGCAACCGCCTTTCTCGCTTCCTGGAGCAGTCTAGGATAAATCTGGTACTGGGGACGTATCCATCTTAAAGTTTTCCAAAATTGCTAGCACATCAACTTCATCAATCTTGACCTGGTCAAGACTGATCTGGCCCAGCTCCTCTAAGTTTTCATTTACAACAAGTTCCCTTTGCTTGGTGAAAATTGAAGCAAAAAACTCATTTCGGGCTTCCCCGATCTGCTCAGACTCCACGCATACGTTCTCTACACTATCCCTGATCGGCCCTACCTACTCGCTGATTATTCTCTTATTCCTCATGTATGAGAAAAATGCCTTTAGATTCTCCCTAATCCTTCTTGCCAAGCCTTTTTCGTGCCCCACCATGGCTCGCCTTAGTCCATTTCTGAGCTCCTTTCTAGCAAGCCTGTAATCCTCTGAAGCTGTGCTAGATCCTTGCTTCCCCCTTCTTACGTAAGCTGCCTGCTTCCTTTTGACGAGACGTTCCTCTGTTCTCGTCATCCAAGGTTCCTTAATCTTACCCCTTCTTACCTGTCTCAGAGGAACACATTTATGTATCACTCGGAACAACTGCTCCTTAAACAGTCTCCACATGTCTGCTGTGCCCTTTCTGTGGAACAATTGCTCCCAGTCTGTACTTCCCAACTCCTTTCTGACAGCATCATAATTTCCTTTTCCAGAATTAAATATCTTCCCTCCGAAACTGCTCCTTTTACTCTCCCAGACTATGCTACATGTGAGGCATTTGTGATCACTTTCACCAAAGTGCTCTTCCACCGTGAGTTCTGACACCTGTCCTGGCTCGTTGCCGAGCACCAAATCCAAAATAGCCTCTCCCCTCGTTGGTCTGTCTACATGCTGAGCGAGGAAACCCTCTTGAACACACCTGACAAAAACGGCTTCATCCACACCATCTGCACCTTAGGAGGTTCCAGTTGATGTTGGAAAAGTTGAAATCACCCATAACAATAATCCTGCTACTATTGCATTTTTCCAGAATCTGCCCGCCTATGAGATCTTCAATCTCTCCACTGCTATTACGTGGTCCATAGGAAACCCACAAATGCGGTGACTGTTCCCTTGCTGTTCCTAATTTCCACCCATCCTGACTGAGTAGATAAATCTTCCTCAACAACCTTCATTTCGGTAGCTGTGACGCACTCTCTGATAAGCAATGTTATACCGTCTCCTCATTTTCCACCCACCCTGTTCTTTTTTAGATTAGATTACTTATAGTGTGGAAACAGGCCTTCAGCCCAACAAGTCCACACCAACCCTTCATAGAGTAACCCACTCAGAACCATTCCCCTGCATTTACCCCTTCATCTAACACGACATATTCACCCAATCTGCACATTTTTTGGATTATGGGAGGAAACAGGAGCACGCAGAGGAAACCCACGGGGAAAATGGCAAACTCCACACAGACAGTTCCCTGAGGTGGGAATTGAACCCGGTTTTCTGGCGCTGTGAGGCAGCAGTACTAACCACTGCGCCGACCGTGCCGCTCCTAAAGATTTTTAAACGTTCGAAACCCTGGAACATCAAGCAACCATCCCTGTCCCTGTGAAACCTACGTCTCCGTTATGGCCACGACATCGTAGCCCCAAGTACTGATCCATGCTCTAATTTCAGACTCTTATTTCGGACATTCCTTGCATTAAAGCAGACGCACTTTTCCTGATCCCTTTGTTTCATTGCGTGAGAAACCTTCCTGATAGGTTCAATATGCCCTGTCACTGTCCCGTCTGCAACTAACCCCCTCTCAGACATGTGGTCTGATTCGTACACCCCTGCCAAACTAGATTAAACCCACCAGAATCACACAAGCAAACCTCCCAAACAGGCCATTTTTTCCCCTCCAATTCAGGCGCAACCCATCCTTCAAGTACAGGTCCCACCTTACCCAGAATGTATCCCGATGCCTAGGTATCTGAAGCACTCCCTCCTGCACCAACCTCGCAGTCACGTGTAAAGATGCATTCGCTGACTCATCCTCATCTCACTAGCTCGTGGCACTGGTAGCAAACTTGAGATCACTACTCTACTCGTCCTGCTCTTCAGCTTCCAAACTAACTCTCTGAGGTCACTTTTCAGATCCTCAGTGCCTTTCCTGGCTATATCGTTGGTGCCAAATGATCTGGTTTCCACAGCCTTCTGTGGTAAGGAATTCCACAATTTCACCAGTCTCTGGCTAAAGACGTTTCATCTTATCTTCATTCTAATGGATTTGCCCTTTGCTCTAAGCCTGCGCCCTCCTGCAATTGCAAACGTCCTCCTAATTTTGTCTGTATCCAGGTCATTCAGTATTCTGTAAGTTTCAAATGGATCACCCCTCATCCTTCTAATCTCCATCGAGTATAAACCCAGTGTCCTCCAACGTTCCTCATGTGTTAAGCTTTTCATTTCTGGTGAACCTTCTCTTGACACACACCAAGGCTAATCCATCCTTCCTGAGGCACAAAATACTGGAAATGTGGTCTGACCAGAGCCTTAGAAAGCCTCAGAATCCCCACCATTATATTCTACTCCTCTCGAGATGAATGACAACTTTGTGTCTGCCTTCTTAACTGACGCAACCTGCAAGTTTATCAAAGGTGAATACTGGGCTTGGAATCCAAGTCCCTTTGTTACTCAGATTTCTGATTTTTTTCCCATTTAGTAAATAGTCCATGCCTGTATTCTTCATACCAAAGTGCATGACCTCACACTCTCCCACATTGTGTTCCATCTGCTACTCCTTTTCCCACTCTCCTAAACTGTCGAAATCTTTCTGCAGACTCCCTGCCTCCTCAATACTACATACCCCTCCACCTATCTTTGCATCATCTGCAAATGTAGCCAGAATGCATTCTGCCCCGCCACTCAGATCATTAACCTACAAAGTGAAATGTTGTGGTCCCAACATTGGCTCTTGTGGAACACTGGTAGGCACCGGCTGCCGTCCTGAGAGGGACAATTTTATTCTCACTCTGCATCCTGCCAGAGAACCAACATTTTATCAATCGTAGTATCTGGCCTCTGACTCCATGGGTCCTTATCTTACTCTGCAGCTTCCTGTGCAGTACCAATTCAGAGGCCTTCTGGAAGTTCAGATAGGTAACACTCTCTGGTCCAACCCATCATTAACTCCTCAAATCATTCTCATAATCATGAGAGCAATGTAGGTTATTGAAATGGGGAGCAATCAGAAGGCCAGGGTCATTTATACAGACAGAGTGGAGATGTTCGTCAAAACAGTTTCTCTTTGGCTCACTAGTGTAAAGGAGACTGCATTGTGAGCAGCAATGACAGGAAACTGGATTGAAAGTGTACAAGTGAAATGTTGCTTTACCTGGAAGGTGTGTTTAGGGCCTTGGACAGTGAGGAGGGAAGAGGTGAATGGTCAAATGCTGCAACTTCTGCATTTACATGGGAAGGTGCGATGGGAGTGTGGGGAAGTGTTCGGGATGATGGAGGGTGCCACAGAAGGAGTGGTCCCTATGGAATACTGACAGTGGACGTGTTTGATGGTGCTGTCCTGCTGGAGGTGGTGGAAGCGGTGGAGGATGATTCAGTGAATGTAGATCCTAGTGCAGTAGGAAGTGAGGACAAGGGAGATCTATCATTGTTCTGGGGAGGAGGGGACGGATTGAGGGCAGAAATGAGGGAGACGGGACAGACACAGCTGAAAGCTCAGTCCATCAGAGTGAAGGGTTTTCTCGTTTGAATGAAAAGGATGACATGTATGAAGCTTCCCAAAGGAATGCGGCATCATCTCACAGAAATGACAGAGGCAGGGAAACTGGGAGAATGGAGACACCCTCAGCTGATCATATGTTCAGTCATATACATAGGTTCCGCCTCAATGATTGAAAAGAGCCAGATATTTCAAATGCAGATTTATGTCATATATCTGGTCAAATACGGAGTGTGAAAACAGACATAGGTGAAGGTGAGCAGATGTATGTGTGTGGGGGGAAATCATTTAAGCAGATACTGCTTAATAACGCTTAGTAATGATTGACTCTGGTCAAAAAGAAGATGATATGAAGATGTGAAGATGAACCACCCATGATGCACAAAGACTGTGAAGTTTGCTAATCAATCACAAACTGAAGAATTCAGAGTGGGGCTCTCTGGCGTGTCCACATTTGGGAAGTTTACTTCTGGAACCAGAAGCAGATTGTATAAAACAAAATACAAAGAAAAATATTCCAAAACTGGCAAGATATATGAAAAGAAACTAACCGCAAGAGTTTTCCCATATCAAATAAAAAAAGTTCATGATCTATCTGTGACCCTTGGAATAAAGGCAGGAGAGAATATGTAGGACATCGGGAGGATGTGACTGGGGAAGTGGTTTCAGGGAACAGGCAGAGAATTTAAAACAGTATTTTACATCGTTCCTCACAGGGTAGGCAAAAATAGATTCAACATTATAAATAAAAATTGTAGTCAGATGAAAGTTTTGCATAGTCTCTAACAAAAAAAAAACAAGGCCTTTCTCAAATAGAAAAGTCTAAGGGTAAACAGCTCATCAGCAATTCATAGCTTGCTTTAAAAGAAGTGGTTACAGAGTGACTGGTGGCACTGTGTGAAATATTCCATAACTCTCGATATTACAGGCGTGTTCCAGTGAAACTGGCGAAACTCCAATGTGGCACCTGTCTTCAAGAAGAGAGTGAGTCTTCAAGTGTTTAGGTGTTCCCTTTGTCTGAATTATGGAGCATATTTGAGAGGCTTAATGGCCTCATGAGGCACTTTCATCCTGAGTGATTTTGAAAAAAGCAAAACTCTGCTCCTTCCTCTGATGCGTTACATAGTGGAGGATGAAAATGTTGCTAAAGTTGAATTATTTTGAAAATTATATGGAACATTGTACAAATGACATCATCCAGAGAATTCTAGAAACAGCACTCATAAGAACATTTTATAACCATGTGGGGTATTGCGTAGGTGAGAGAGAGGGAGAGAGAAGGTGCTGCATTGCAGTGGTGAGAGTGCTGGAGGCTTATACTGGGTAAGGCGCTAACAGATATACAGTGAGTGTGAGAGAGTAGAGAGAATATGGTGACCCTTATCCTGACAGAGCGGAGAAAGTTATTGATGTTTTTACTGTATTGCTGGACTTTTCTTCAGACCGCAGATACTGCACTCAGCTGAGTGGTGTACTCAGATCATGTTTGATGAGTCTGGTGGTGCGGCTACCTCTGGGAAGAGAATGGTCCCGCTCTATACTAGACCATTCACCAGGAATTCCATGCCCCTGTCGACAAGCTGTGGTGTAATTTCCCAATCTGCCATGCTCAGGGTAAACTGTGCAGGGCGGCTCCAAACTGAGAAAACTCAACTGTGTGCCCATTGGCCTTTTAAGGATGGCAGCAGTGGCAGGGATCACTGAATACCCCAGGGGTACTCGAGCGATGGTGTGTAACTCCAGCCATGATGCCTGGGAAAATCGGGCTGGTATTGAATGAGAGGGGCACTATGAGGTGGGGTGGGTAGGTAACGAGGTGAGTTCGATAAGATAACACAAGGAAACTAGCTCTGCCTCGTGCAGATATTCCTTCTGTCACATTCAATGAAAATGGCACTGAGACAAATTATTGTTCGATTCAGCCCAATGAGTCGAAGACTCTGCTGATCCCACTCCCAGTTACAACACTGCAGGGCAAATGTTTATCCAAAACTCTCCATCATCTTAACTTACACCAATATCCTGCTCACTCATCATTCCTGGAAGCAAAGACTTATATTGCAAGATACTATCGAAATGTTCTCATTCCACAATTTTTAAACCTACCATCAGATCCTTTTGTGAAATTCTCTCTCAATCTCCCCCTCTCTTTTAACCAAGCTCCTCCAATTTATTGGTATTTAAACTGATGCCCCCACCATCTCTCTCTGGCAGTGAGTTTCACATCCACAGTACCCCTGTGTCATGCTACAATGTAGATATGGAGCTGTAAATGGAGGAAGCTGCACATCCTCTCATTTGCAGCATGAGCTGCAAGGTCCCCCGCGCTGGGCAGTGATCTAACACAGTGTTACGCAGCAATGCAGTGATTGGTGTACATAGCTGTGTATGCTTGGAAGATAACTGCTCCACATTATTAGATAAATTCACTGCTATTCACTGCACAGCTCCCCATCCTGCACAGATATCCAGTCCGTGTGTATAGAACAATGCCTTTGTGTGTTCTGCACAGCACCCTGTGCTGAAAAGATTATCTAGTCCAAGTTTATAGATCAGTGCCTGGACAGATAAGTCGTGAGCTGGTGAGTTCTAAACAGTGTTAGATCCTGGACGGATTGCTGAGCAGTACACCAGCGTGGTCTACGCAGTGCTTCATGCTGAGTGGGTCACATCAGGGCTAATACGTATCCGGGCTGGATCTGAGAGGTGGATTCAGTATCCTATAGAATTCCTTACATGATTATCACTCCTCCAGCTCGGCCCATTCCACTAGTAAATGTGAGGTGATGTGTTTCAGATAGAATTGACTTGGTAAAAATATTCGACATCAAGCAAAACACTATTTATTCGAATACTGTCGAAAAAAGACAACTAAAGGAAGAGGATCTTGCAATAACTTAATTCTGTTGGAAAACTTAGCAGAATAATAGTTTACTTAATAGCTATACAGTAACTGCTCCAATATGGTATCGTCCAATAAGCACATTTTTTTCAAAAAACAAATGCAGGAAACAGATTGTCTCACATGCAGTTCTCCAATCCAGGAGTTAAGACCATCAATAGACAGTTCTGAGAGAAATCACAGAGAGAGTGTGTCGCACCCTGGAGAGATTTACTGCCTTCCAACTCTGCTGAGACCCAGCAATAACTACCAAAAGGTAAAACTAAGAATCCAGGTTCTGTGAGAGTTCGACCATCACTCCACAGGACCAGGCAGCGGCTGCAAGAACACAAGGAATGGACTGTATCTACATCGTCTATGGCCCTGTAGGTGTCTCTCAAAAATGCCTAAACCCACCTCAGCGTTAAATGCTGGACAGACAAAAGTCAAAGTTAAACATAAATAAATAAAATGAAAAGATGCAGCATGCCTGGTGATCAGACACAAACGGCCTCGGGAGCCCAGCAATTCCTACACTGCCAAAACACAGCAGAATCATTGAGCTTGTGAAGAGAAAGATTTATCTCGCTCCCCCACCTCTATGTTTACAACTGGAGATATGCCATTAGACCAATAATCATCGATATCAAAATCCCACCCACACCAATTATTGTGATATATCAGAGTTGCCGTGAAATGGGTTAACTGGAGCTGTTTGTTCTGTGACTGTGATTAATAGCAGCTGAAAACGTGTTGCTGGAAAAGCGCAGCAGGTCAGGCAGCATCCAAGGAATCCAACATCCTCTGTGATTAATATCAGTCTTCCTGGACCTAACTGGGTAACTGGAGACTTTCCCTCTTCCATAATTAGGGTCTTCTTTCAACTTATAATGCCATAGTATTCGGCGCAGAGTCAACCTCAACAAGATTGGGATCAGCAGCTATAGAGAAAGAGAGAGAAACCAGAATCTGAGAACATTAGAATGTTGCAACAATGAATTCGAATTTGAGAATATTCGGCTGGAATGTTCCAACAATGGATCAGAATCTGAGAACATTAGACTGGAATTTTCTAACAATGGATCAGAATCTGGGAACATTAGACTGGAATGTTCCAACAGTGGACAGGAGTTTATCCTGGGGTCTTTACTATCTTTCTCAGGATTGGCCATGGTTAGAGTAGCGGACACAAGCCGTACTGATGATTATTCAAGCTGGGTACTATCCCATCCTCGCTATTATTAGTGTTCCTGGTAAGTCTATCACTGTCGATTCTATAAATGATTCTGAATGTTATTGCTATTCTGGTTGATTATATTTTGCAAATACATAGAATTTCAGTCACAAACGCCACTTCCTTCTCATGCATTTCCAAACTACTTACTCATAAACATCTGAGAAGGAACAAGACTGTTCGGAAACTTGAGTCCCTTTTTCCCCGTGAACTATTTTCTGTCTCCATATTCACTCTGTGCTCAAACCTGCTGACACCCACCTTCATAATATCCCCAACCTCCAGCTCTGCCTGAGTTCTGTTGCTGACTTTGCCATCACCTACCCCTTCGTTAGTGACAGATTTTATGGCTCCAGTTCACTTCTGACCTCTCTTCCAGTTACAAATATTTTGACCACCAACTTGTTCTATCTCTACAGTTACTTCACAACAGTGAATCTTAAACAGAGTAATAATGTCACTGACTGTGTAATTCAGAGGCACGGGTTATGATTCTAAGACCATTGTCTGAAATCCTATCACAGTCGATGACTAAATTAAAATTCCAATGACAAAAATTGGAATGAAACCTAATTTCACTCATGGCAACGATAAACCATCAGGAGTTTTTCTCTTCGTTTATTAATAACCCTTGGTAAAGAAACCTAACATGTTTGCCCTGTCTGAACTAAGTGTTACCTCAGATCCACAACAATATGGTTGCTGCTGTATTGCCTTGACAAACTGATGCGTGGTCAAGGGCAGTTAGGATGTACAACAAATGCTGCCCTTAGCAGTGATGCTGGCATCCCGCGAAACAACAACATTAAAGGTGAAATAACCAAGGAAATGCGGATGCTGGTGATCTGAAATAAAATTCTCCACCGTTTGAAAGAATGTTGGAGAATCTCAGCAGGTATGGCAGTCTGTCAGAAGAAACACAAATAGCGTTTCGAGTTCAGTGAACCTATCAAAACTGAATACAACTGAGAAATGATATTATTATATCAGGGATGGTTGGAAGGGTGAGTGGGAGGTTTGTGTTGAGTGGATGATGTCCAGCAAGAGAGAGAGAGAGAGGAAAAGCAAGCAAAATGATTGCTGATGATGGACTGGAAGGAAACGAGAATGGGAAGTTATTCTAACAATTCCCCTTTTCACATATTCCTGAATATCATATTTATTACGGGATGCCCCTTCTTACCGTGAATAATGTTCCTCTATCTCTCGTCTCTGAGTGTGGTGATCAGCTCCATCAGCAATACTTATAGTCGCTGAGATAGAGAGAAACGTAATGTTCCATTGTCAACTGCTTCTCTGGAGAGAGGAATTGTTACTGTGCGACTGTGTGGAGATGTAACAGCTTTCTCAGCCAGGAAGAGAAACTGAGGAGACTGAGGCATTTTCAACACTGAATGGATGCACTGTGGGTGTGGGGAATTGACTTGATGCTGTCATCTATAAAGTCAGTGGAGGTTCTGTGGATGGTGTTCTCAGGATTGTGATGTCAGCTACTGGGTTCATTCAGGGAACCCGGAGGGTCTGGGGACCCCACTCTGGATACTGCATTTACAGTGTGGCTGGGTCCATGATAAACAAATGGAGCTGAGACTACAAAGAAGGGAAGCTGTGTAAACTGGGAGGAGCAGGGCACTGTACTATACTCTCTGGGATTTCCAGGAATATTTGTCTAAGCTGCACCTATTCAGGTGTAAAGTGTAATACCAGCTTGTCTCAAAATTGAGGTTGTCACTGTATCCCCTCCTTCATTATAACCTGTAGTCTCATACCAGGGACAGGACTGTGCTGGCACTCACGATGAATTAAACTGGATTGATATTGGAACTTTGCAGGCAGCAGTGGGTAATATATCCACCATCTCTGAAGTGCAGTCCTCCAATATATTCACGAGCTGACTGAAGCCATCTACCTGCTGAGAGGAAAGCTTTGGTTCCATTTCCACAGAGGAAGGTACAGAAACTAATTTCCAGAAATATTGGGGAAAAGAGTGACTGGTAAAAATGGGAAATTGCAGGAAATCAGAATTAATGAAGAGTATGTTATTGAAAATCTAATTGAATTGAAGTTTCATAAGTTGCTGCATCTGGTGAGCTACATCCAAGGGTGATTGAGATGAGATCAGAGCTAATTAAATATTTACTGATTATTCTTCAAAGCTAGTTAGACTCTGGAAAGGATGCTGCAGACTGGAAAACAACTATTGCAAACTTCATTGTTTAAAACAGGATGGAGAAGGAAAACAGAAAACTAAATAGCTTGATGTCAGCTGAGGGAAAAAAAAAATGTTGGAACCTCATATAAAGAATGTGACAACTAGAAACTTGGAGAATAATTATATAATTTGGTACATTCTGCCTAAGTTCAGGAAAGGGAAATGATCTTTGATAAACCTGTTTATGGAGATTGTCCGTTGTGACATCGACAGTTGAGAACCAATGGGAGTGGAGTATTTGTATTTTTAGAAGACGTTTGACATGTTTGAATACAGGTGAATGGGGAATGTTAGAGTCCATTGGTAGGTAGGGGTGGAATATATACCACATAGATTAAAAATTGGGTAATGGAGATACGAGAAGAATACTGTTTTTCTCTGGACTGAAGGATTGATGGGTGGCAGCAGGATCAGTGTTTGGGCAATAGCTGTTCACAAGGTATAAAAATGATTCAGGTGTGAACAACAAATATCATCATGTACATTTATATTTATTAAATGGTAGAGAGGTTGGCGAGTGCTTTTGTGGAAAAGGACCTGGATGTCCTTGGTCATAAGTCACTGACAGAATTCATACAGGGGCAGGAAGGAAATGATATGTGGCTCTTCTTGCAAAATGATTGTAGTATCAAAGTTAGAATATCTTTCCCAATGATCGTGTTTTGTTCAGAAAGTATTTGGTGCTTTGTGTAAAGGTTTGGTCTGCTTTATAAACAATGATCCCTTTGTCACTGAGAGAGTGTACGGGAGTTTGACCAGACTAAACACTGGCGTGATGTTACCATGAGGAGAGAGCGCAGTAACTATGTGTTTAATCTTTCGCGCAGTGAGAGAATAAGAAGTTGAAGCTTGATGGGTATGGACAGAAACTCATTATGTCCCAAATAGCTGAATGGGGTGACAATGTCATACTTTTCATTGGATGTTTGATTCACGATAGTTTATGTGCATCTGAAGAGCTCCCATGTCGATTGACAGAGAGGTGCAGGCTCTGAATGAACTCTGAACACTTTAATGCACAGTTACTGTATGACACTGCATTGAATGTCACTTTTTACATAATCCTGTCAGCAGCCAAAATACCTTCATTCTGAAACAGTTAGTTATTCCTCACCGGTTTCCCACCTCCACGGAGACCATGGGTCTGCCTTCTTGGAGATGGAAGATAACTTGGAGAATGGCTAAAAATGTTGGCTTCATTCCGACTGCCAGAAACCCATGTTAAAGTAACACATATGTAACATGAGTAATTGAGCCATATGGATCAATTTGGAACAGTCTGTCTGTGCAGCCCCTGCTCCATTTGTTTGTGATGTTGGAGCATGTCTAACAGTTTCCTGTTCCTGCGTTAGTGGCTTGACAAGCTGGATAACCTCTTCCTGTTTCTTTGTAAGTGACTCCGGGTATGAAATGGCTCTTTCTGATCCCATGTACGTCACATGTGGGAGAGAACAGACTCCCTGTCTTCCTGTGCAACTGCAGGAGGGACTGAATGGTCCATCCTTCTTATTGCGCAGTAGTTTTGATGGGATGAATGGCTTCCCCATATTCTTGTGAAACCAGATTGAGGTGCTGAATAAACTCCTCGTTTTACAGTGGAAATGTACTGTGCTGTTACATAAATGTTACCCAGACTTTAACAGTACGATCTTGAATGTTGTCCACGTCTTGCTGTACATGGTCACAGACTGTTTCAAGAGTTGAAGAGGGACAACTTGTCCTGGAAATTTTGTAAATTTCAGTGAATGCACCCTTTTCTGCTGACACGGTGGCTAAGCAGCTAACACTGCTGCCTCACAGCACCGGTGTCCCTGGTTCGATTCCGGCCGTGGGCAACTGTCTGTGTGGAGTTTCCACGTTCCCCACTTGTCTGCATAAGTCTCCTCCGGGTGCTCCGGTTTCCTCCCATAGTCCGAAGATGTTCAGGCCAGGTGAATTGGCCATGCTAAATTGTCCATTATGTTAGGTGCATTAGTCAGACGGAAATGTGTCTGGGTGGGTTACTCTTCAGAGGGTTGTTGTGGACTGGTTGGGCCGCAGTGCCTGTATCCACACTGTAGGGAATCCAATCTGCTCAGTTTGGACTCAGTGGGCTGAATAGACTTCTTCCACACTGTAGGGATTATGTGATGACAAACTGGAGATGCCTGGGCTGAGGAAGCCACGCTGAGGATCTCCTGCAGATGTGTCCCACGGCTGAGATGATTGATGCCCACCAATGATAATCATCTTCCCTTGTGCAATGAATGACTCTAATAAGTGGGGAGGTCATAATTAATTCTAATTAAGTGCGACTTACCAGGAGGAGATTTACCAGGATGTTGCCTGAACTGGAGGGCAGGTCTTATGAGGAAACGAGGGCTTTTCTCACTGGAAGTGTACAAGATGACGAGAGTCATAGAGAGAGTGAATAGCCAGAAGCATTTTCCCAGGGCAGAAATATCTATGACTAGGCATATTGTCTAGGCATCACCATTGTTAACAGTTAACCTGAGAATGCAACTTTAAAAAAAAGGTTTTGTGATTTACATATGAAAGAAGATACACTATCATGGTATTCTAACAGATGAAAAGCTTAACAATCAAATTTTCAATGTATAATTTCAGTTCCATCACACTGCAAATTTGTGCTATAAATTCTGTGTTAGGATTGAGCCCTCCACTATCACCTGATGAAGGGGCGATGCTGAGGAAGCTAGTGTGCTTCCAAAGAAACCTGTTGGACTATTACCTGGTGTTGTGTGATTTTTAACTGTGTACACTCCATTCCAACACCGGCATCTTCAAATCAGTACTGTTCTTTGTTCTGTGTTCTATGGAAGTGCTCAAGAAGACTTGGACATTGAGGAAGATTTGAGACTTGGAGCAGGTCAGATTGATCTAAGTGAAGGGCAAGACAGGCTTAGGATGTGAATGACCTGCCTCTGTTTCTGATGTTCTCCCATTCTGTTATTGGAAAGTTAGTTGGTGTTATTTTCCTGGAAGGTCTTTTAGGGAATGTTGCAATCAGTGAGACCAGCGGATTTTGTGAGCCATCACTGGGTGAGATTTGGGGGCTGTATTCACAGTGAATCTGGGTCTACAACATGATCAACAAATGAAGCACAAGGTACAGATAGGGGAAGCCATTGCTAGCAGGTTTGAGGGGTTGAATGGAATGCGGAAACATGGGACTGAGGAACAAGAGTGGGTCATTAGAGAATTTGAGCCTTCTCCACCAGGCATGAAGATTGTGGCTGATCAGATTGTTGTCTCAGCCTCATTTTCCTGCCTGTGTCCCATTATCCATGAAACACTTCTCTGTCAAAACTTTAGCTAACTCAGCTGTGAATACTTGTAATCAGAGAGGCACCACAAACTATTGGGGAAGAGAATTCCCATTCGAATGGCCCTTTATGAATTTTCCCTCATCCTGTTGTGAGAATAAGAGAGTCATACTGCGTGGAAACAGATCCTTTTGTTCAAATTGTCCAGGCCAATCAGGCATCTTAATCAGATCTCGTCCCACTTGTTAGCATTTGACCCACATCCCTCTTAACCATTTCTATTTATGTACCTATCCAGATACATTTTAAACGTGTAATTGTACCCACTTTCACCACTTCCTCTGACAGTACACCCACCAGCCTCTGTATGAAAATGCTTCCCCTCAGGTCCCTTCTAAGTCTTTGTCCTGTCACTTTCACACTATGCCGTCTAGTTCTGGATGCACCGAACTGGGAAAAAGATCTTGCCCAATCAGACCATCCATGCCCCTCAGGACTTGTTAAACCTCTGTCGTGTCACCATTCAGTCTCTGATAGGCCAGGGGAAAAAGCCTCAACCTGTTCATCATCTCATTGTAGCTCAAACCCTCAGGTTCCAGAAAATCCTTGTAAGTCTTTTCTGCCCCCTTTCAAGCTTAACAAAATCCATCCTTTAGCAGACTCAACTGACATGTACGCAGTATTCTTAAACTGGCCTCACCTACGTCCTGTAGAAGCGCAACACCCTACCCCTACTCCTATACTCAATGCTCTGACCGATTAAGGCAAGCATGCTAACTACATTCCTCACCACTCTACCGACCTAAACTCCACTAACAAGGAACTATGAATCTTCACCCGTAGTTCTCTTTGTTCAGCAACATTCCCCAGGGCACAACCCTGCTTTAACTTACCAAAATGCAAAACCTCACAAATATCTAAATTAAACTCCATCTGCCAGTTCTTGGCTCATTGATGGTCAAGGATCCCGTTATATTCTGAGATCATCTTCTTTACTGTCCACTGCACCACTTTGGTGATGTTATCTGTAAACTTACTGACCATGCCTCCGATAATCACTTCAAAGTTGTTTATATCCGTGATGAAAAGCAGTGAGCTCAGCACTGATTCTTTCAGCACACCGCTGGCCATAGGTCTCCAGTCTGGAAAACAATCCATTACCTTCAATCCAATTTTGTATCCAATTGATTAGCTTTTCCTAGATTACATACAACATAATTTTAGTAGTCTGTCTACGATGGGGAACCTTATTTAATGCCTTGCTGAAGTCTATGTAAACAATTTATATCACAGTGTCTTCTTCAATCTTTTTTGTCACCTCTTCATAATACTGAATCACATTAATTAGACATGATTTCCATCACACAAATCCATATTGACTATCCCTAATCAGTCCTTGTCTTTCTAAATAGATGTAAATCCTATCCCTCAGACTCTCCTCCAACGAACTCCTCGACACTAACGTTGGCTGATACTGACCACAAAAAATAATTATTACTACGTTGGTGATATGGCCAATGATATAGTTCTCATGGTGTGTCAGGGTCAGTGCTAGGAACAAATTAGGCAGATTTCTTTAATCTGCTAAAACAACACGTTTATGACCAAAACAAAGTTGCTCAAACTATGATGGAAAGAGGAATGACGAGAGGATTTTGCAAATATGTACATTGATATTTTTCTTTGAAAAATACTGAGAAATACACGCAGAAACACACACACACACGCACGCACGCGCGCGTGCACACACACACACACACACACACACACAAACAGACACATACACAGGCACACACACACACACACACACACACATGCACACGCACGGACACACACACGTATTGTCGATAAAAAAATGAAAAGCAAAATATCTGCAAAGTTAACTTGAAAGAATATTGTCCAAATATGATTCAAATTCATAACCAAAGGAAAAATGACAGTTTGACTCAAATGCTGTTCTATTTGCATAGTCATCAAGTCCTACAGCATGGAGAGAGACAGAGAGGCCCTTTGGTCCAAACTCGTCCATGCTGACCCAAATACCCATCCACACTAACCTCATTTCCCAGCACTTGGCCCATAGCATTCTCGTCCTTTCCTGTCCATGTACTTGCCCAAATGCCGTTTAAATATCGTTAATATAAATGCTTCAACCACTTCCGTTGGCAGCTCATTCCCTTTGTGTACCACGCTCTGTGTAAAACAGTTTCCAACAGTTTCCCTTTTATTCATTCCCCTCTCACCTTAAACTGATGCCCTCTCCTCCTCGATTCCCCAACTCTAGGAAAAAAAGGCTGGATCCATTCACCCTAACCGTGTAAACTTCTATAAGATCCCTATCACTCTCCTATTCTCGAAAGAAAAAAAGTCCTCGCTTGTCCAACCTCTCCCTATAATTCATACTGTTGAGTCCTGGCAATATTTTTATAAATTCCGTCTGCATACATTCCAAATTAAAAACATCCTTCCGATCGCAATGTGACTAAAACTGAACACAGCACTACAAGTGCAGCCCCACCAACATCCTGTATAACTGCAACATAACTTCCCAACTGCTCACCTCCATGTCCTGACCGATGCTTGCTAGTGTGGCAAAAGCCTACTTCACTGACATGTCTAACTATGACCCCACTTTCAGAGAACGGTGGACCTAAACTCCATGGTTCCTCTGCTCAACTACACTCCTTAAGGTCCTACCAATCACCATGAAACTCATACCTTGATCTAGCGTTGCCAAAATATTTCTCAGCCCACTTCTCCAGTTTGATCAAGGCCCTGCTACAATTTCTGATATATGTCCTCACTGTCCGTGATACCACCTATTTTAGTGTCATCTTCAAGTTTCCTAAACATGCCTTGTACATTCGCAAGAATATCATTGATACAGATAACAAACATCAATGGGCCCAGCAGCGACCCCGAGGCACTTCATGTGTCACAGGCCTCCAGCCCGAGAGCATCATTCCACTATTACCCTCTGCTTACTACCATGAAGCCAATTGTGTGTCCAATGTGCCAGCTCCCTCTGGATTCCATGCGATTCTAACCTTCCAGACCATCCTATCAATGGTAACCTGGTCAAAGGCCTCTGTGAAAACCATACAGACTATGTCGACCTCCCTGCCCTCATCAACTTTCCTGGTCACTTCATCAATGAACTCAAACAAATTTGAGCGGCATGATCTCCCACTCACAAAACCATTCAATCTTTCCAGTCTAAAAACATCTATTAATAATAATTATTAAAATTAATAATAACAAACTAAATAATAAATAATAATAAGGTGACATTTTCAGTGGAAAATAAATTATCCATGGTATGTGATATTGGAACGTGCTTCATGGTGAAGGGCAGAATAAATTTTGTACCTGTGTCATTGAACTGTGTTGAAAAAAGCAAGGGTGGCATGGTGGTTCATTAGCTAGTACCGCTGCCTCATAGTGCCATGGATCCGGGTTTGGTTCCAGCTTCGGGTGACTCTCTGTGTGGAGTTTACACATTCTCACTGTGTTTGTGCAGGTTTCCTCTAAATGCTCCATTTTTCTCCCACAATCCAAAGATGTATAGGTCAGATGAATTTGCCATGCTAAGTTACCCATAGTGTTATGTGCATTCGTCAGGGGTAAATATAGAGTAGTAGAATGGGACTGAGTGGGTTAGTTTGGAGGGTCGGTGTGGTCTTGTTGGGCCAAATGGCCTATTTCCATACTGTAGGGAATCTGTCAAAAAGACTATTTCTAATCAAACCTTATCTTTCCAAATATATGTATATCTCATCCCTCAGAGTCTTCTCAAGTAACATACGTACCACAGATTTAGACTTCCTGGTCTATTGATACCAGATTTTTCTTTGCTTCCCTTCTTGAATAATGGCAAACATTTGCTACTCTCCAATATTCTGGAACCTAAACTGTAGCTAACGTTGATGCAAAAATATCAACCAGGGTCCCCGTAGTTTCCTCTGTAGCCTCTTGCAGTATTCTTGGATGCATCTGTTTAGGACCAGGAGATTTATCCACCTTCATACATTCTAATGTATCCAACACGTCTTCTCCTGTGATATTGACTCACCCCAAGATAACACCACGACCTTTGTTAACCTCCGAAGTCTTCATGTATTTCTCCACGGTAAAGACAGAGAAGAAATATTCATTGAGAATCCCGCAAATCTCCTACGGTTCTGGACATGCATGTCCATTTTAGAATTTGAGGGGTCATACTCTCATTTAGTTATTCATTTTACTTTAGTATACTTAAAAAAACCTCTTTGCATTCACCCTAATCTTCTCAGTCAAAGCTACCTTGTGCCCCCTTTTCGCCCTCCTGATTTCCTTCTTCAGTAAACTCCTTTATCCCCTGTATACCTCCAGGTATTCCCTCGATCCCAGCTGCCTGGATCTGAGCCACGCCTCTTTTTTGCTGGTCAAAGTCTCAATATCTCCTGACATCCGAGGTTCCCTCTTCCTACCAACCTTGCCTTTCACCCTCACAGTAACATATAGACCTTGAACTGTAGACATGTCACTTTTAAAGTCGTCCCACTTGCAGGAGGTCCCTTCGCATGAAAACAAACTCCTCTAACCAACCCCTACAAGCTCCTGTCTAATTCCACCAAAATTCGCCTTGCCCCAAATTTGAACTTAAACATGTGGACCAGTTTTGTCCTTCTCCGTAACTATTTAAAACTTAATAGAACTATGTTCACGGGTCCCGGAGTGCTCCCCCACTGTCACCTCAGTCACATGTCCTGCCCTAGATCTTAGAGTAGGTCACGCTTCGTCCCTTCCTGAGTTGCACCCTCTACTTACTGCTTAAGGAAGCTATTCTGAACACACTTAATAAATACACCCCATCTCCGTCCTTAATTCTCTGTCATTCCCAGTCTGTGTTACGAAAATTAAAATCTCCTACTAGTGCAATGCTATTGGGGCTGCAAGTCTCCCCAGTCTGTCTACATATTTTTGTTCCCCTAAATCCTTGTTTACTATTTGGGGGCCTAAATTACAATCCAAATTCTATCACCATTCCCTTCTTATTTATTAGCTCCCCAGACAAATCCTCACAGGATGATCCATCAGTTATTTTATCTCTGTTTACTGCTGTGTTACTCGCCTTAATAAAAAATGAACTCCCCTCCCCTCCTCCCACAATCTCTGTCCCGCATAAAGCACCTGTACCCTGGTACATTAAGCTGCCGGTGTTGTCCCTCCCTTAGCCATGTTTTAGTAATGGCTATAATATCCCAGTCCCATGCACCGATCCATGCCCTGAGTTCATCGGCCTTACCTGTCAGCCATCTTGCATTGAAACAGTTGCAATTTAATCCAACAGGCATTCCTTGCTCCCCGTCATTGTCGAACCTGACCTGTCTCTTCATTTTCCTGTTTCTGATTACTGTATCTCCTTCCAACCTCGCACTTCCCTCCCTGCTGTTGAGGATCCCACCACTCCCCAACCCCAGCCAATCTAGTTGAAACCCTCCCTTGCAGCAGTTGCAAACCTACCTGCCAGCATATTGGTCCTCTTCCAGTTCAGGTACAACCCGTCCTTCCTGAACACGTCACCTTGCCCCACAAAAGATCCCAGTAATCCAAAAATCTCTGCCCCCTGCACCAATTCTTTAGCCACCCATTTATCTGCCATATCCTCCTGATCTTACCCTCACTAGCACGGAGAACTGGAAGTAAAGTGGATATTACCACTGTTATGGTCCTGTCTGTTCTCCTTTTCCCTAGCTCTCTATAATCACTCTGCAGGATGTCATCACTATTTCTACCTGTGTCACTCTGTCCTTTGTACCAATGTGCACAATGACCTCTGGCTGCTTCCCCCCACCCCCACCCCCGGTGAGAACATTCTGCAGCAGCTCTGAGACATCCTGGACCCTGGCATGTGGGAGGCTACACACCACCCCGGATTCCCATTTGCAGCCACAGAATCTCCTGTCTGTTCCCCTCACTATCGAGTCGGATAATTACTTCTGTAGTTATTCTACTTGCACAGCCTTCTGACAATGGGAATTCTTCATGAAACAGTTGAATTTGGCTGAATTGTTTTGCTTCAGGCAATGGGGAGATTCCAATGAATCCTCATCAGGAATCCTCCATAAGTGGGAAAGACGACTGGGCTTTTTTTCACTCCCATACATTGCTGTGATGAGCGATACGGAAAGAGAAAGGGAGCAATAGAATGTTTCTCCACAGATAGGCTACATTTTCCATCTGTAAGTTAAATCAGTAACGTTATCAGTCCCACACTGAACTCCGTGAGCTCTTATTGAACATTGTCCAAACTATATGACTCCATTACATTCTCGACTCCAGGTCAGTGTGTTGTTGCAGAATCAATTCATTCACAATAAATGGTCATACTTGTTTTGAAGATGTGTTAATATGTGCTTGCATAATGTAAAAAATAAGCGTTTCATGTCTTCACAATATCTGTGTTAAAATTAATATTCTAAAACATATACTGTACTTGCTGGAAAAGTTCAGCCTGTCTGTCAGCATGTAGGAACAGAATTCAGAATTCAATTTTTCTGTCCAATGACTTTTCCTTTGGAATTGACTTATTCTTCAAGTATTTCCTCAGCTTTATTCTTCCACACAAGAAGAAATATTCATCCGGTATTCACCAACTACACTCTTCTCAAGATCTTATATTGTCAATAAAACATCCCTCATTCTCAGGTCGAACTGTTAATTCTTCAGAACGTAATGCCTCCGGCCCAAGAATGCATAAAGAGAAACATCTTTCGAAAGCAATTTTGTTTTATTTTCAGTTTAGGCAGTTATAACTACACATAATACAACAGATGTAATCTCAGCAATGCCATGTACCGATGCAGAAAACATCGCTAAGATCATACCCAACACCCCTTGCACGAAACAGGATCACGACATTTACCTTCCAAATCATTTGCTATATCTTCAGGTTAATTTGATGTGATTCATGTACTAAGACACACAAATCCCTCTGTAACACCGAGTTCTGCATTCTCCTTGCATTTAAATAAATTTCTGCTGTTTCGTCTTTTCCACAAAACAGAAAATTTCCATCATATATATTGCACTG
Source organism: Chiloscyllium punctatum (assembly GCF_047496795.1). NCBI lineage: Eukaryota > Metazoa > Chordata > Chondrichthyes > Orectolobiformes > Hemiscylliidae > Chiloscyllium > Chiloscyllium punctatum. The sequence goes on along the minus strand of NC_092745.1, from coordinate 25,094,028 downwards.
TTTTTTTTTCTGCTGAAGCTTTGCTCACAGCCATCCTCTGTCTTTATGCCATTGCTTGTTGCTGTGCCCTCCCCAGCCTGTGTCCCATAACAGACGATCTGCCCTTCCATGTCTGTATCCCAATACAGACGCACTGCCTTCAGCCGTCTGTATCGCATTGCAGAGGCTCTGCCCTTCCCTGTCTGTGTCCCATTATAGATGTACTGCCCTCGGTCTGCCATCCTCCGTCTGTATCCCATTGCAGACAGTCTTCCCTCCCCCTGTCTGAATCCCATTGCAGACTCTCTGCCCTCCCCCTGTCTGTATCCCATTGCTCATACTCTCTGTATTCCATTGCAGATGCTCTGCCATCCCCTGTCTGCATCCCATTGCAGACGTTCTGCCCTTCCTCGTCTGTGTCCCACTGCAGACTCTCTGCCCTCCCCCTGTCTGTATCCTATTGCAGACGCTCTGCCGTCCCCTGTCTGCATCCCACTGCAGACTCTCTTCCCTCCCCCTGTCTGCATCCCACTGCAGACTCTCTGCCCTCCCCCTGTCTGTATCCTATTGCAGACTCTCTTCCCTCCCCCTGTCTGTATCCCACTGCAGACTCTCTGCTCTCCCCCTGTCTGTATCCCATTGCAGACGCTCTGCCCTCGCCCTGTCTGTATCCCATTGCAGACGCTCTGCCCCTCCCCTGTTAGTGTCCGATTGCATGCACTCTGCCCTCCCCCTGTCTGTATCCCATTGCAGATGGTCTGCCATCCTCCATCTGTATCCCACTGCAGACAGTCTTCCGTCCACTGTCTGTATCCCATTGCAGATGCTCTGCCCTCCCCCTGTCTGTATCCCATTGCAGACTCTCTGTCTCCATTTGACATCTTATTGAATGACTATCCTGGTGCATGAGCAAACTGAGCTCCATCTCCTTCATCCGATTCATTAGAATAGATTGTAATTTGTTGATGAGCTCACACATATCCCTGAAGAACTCCACTCGTTACAGCTTTCCAAACACAAAATGAGTAATGATCTCTACTCTGGATTTTCTGACAGCTACCCAGGGTGTCCCTGCTTCTGCATAACAGCCTGGGCTGGTTATATGACGTCCTCCTGTGCTGTGTAATTTACTGAATACTTCATTCTGTTTGGTGCGGTCTGTTTGGTGCAGCCCATTTTGCCGCAGACCCATTTAGGCGCAGAACTATTTCAGCGCAGCTCATATGTATTCCTTTTCAGGCTTAGATAAAAGCATTACTCAAAACAATAAAACTAAAAATAATATTTATTCCCTTCAGTAAAAATGTTAAAAGACACTTGAGTAAGTGTAACACTGACTCAGAGTTTTCTTTCAGAGCTAAAATGATAATTGGTCTTGGATTTATTCAGATTGAAAACATTCATGAAGCTATTGAACATTTGACTGATGCGCTTCCAGATGAACTGCAACCGCTGCTGGACTGGTTCGAGGATAACTATGGAGGTAGAAGATTAAGCAGAGGAAATGGTCGGTGTCCACCGCTTTTTCCAGTTGGAATGTGGAATTTATATGAAAGAACTTTAAACAAAGAGGACAAAACAAGCAATAACGCAAAAACTCCACACAGGAGATGACAATGCGAACTTGATGTGGAACATCCAGTTATTTGGAAATATATTGAGAGTTTACGAAAAGTTCAGCGAGGAAGGGACATTTACTATGAGCATCTGATAGCAGAGCACGATATTCCTTTGAAATTAAAGAAGCAGATGCTAGAATACAAACACTGATAAGAAGATTTAGTGAGAGAAATGATGTCGAGTATTTACGAGGATTGTCCATAATTTTGAATGAACGTCATGTTTTAGATTTTTTGGAATGAACTTATATCATTTATTTTTTTCTTTTTAACATTTTTACTGAAGAGAATAAACATTATTTTTATTTTTAATCTTTCATTAATGCTTTTAACTAAGCCTGAAAAGTGAGAGAGATGAGATTGGAAATGCCAGCGAGTTTAAATTGAGAATTGCTCTTTCCTGAACATTGCTGCTTACTTGGTTGGTGGGACGTCGATGTTTCACAATCTCCACACAAGGTGTCCTGGTCCTCTCTGGCTCTTTCCAGGATCCTCCCCACATGTCGAGGTAGAGGGTGAGGGAACGGATATCGGGCACTCTAACACCCGGCTTGGCCTTTTATGTCCTATTCCAGGATGTTTCTCCTGGAATGGGAGAAGAGGAGGGACGGAGTGAGGATGGGAGTGGGTGTCCCTGCTGTTAATGCTGGTCTAGGGGAATAGGGAAGGGTGAGATGTCCGGAGGGAGTCTGACCACAGTGTTGTATCCATGCAGTGGTATTCGTGTGCGGGGTTATTGCGTCAGCGACAGAAAAATGTGGGGGAGGGAAGGTGCTGAATTCAACAGTGAGTGTGGTCGTGCTTGAGCCTTATTTGGAGATAGAGTGTGAGCCTTGTTCGGGGGTAGGTGTTATAACACATATACAGTGAATGTGAGGGAGCAGAGGAATATGGTGACACTTATCTTGGCAAAGTGGGGGGAAAGAATATTGATGCTTGTCCTGTATTGCTGACCAATTCTTCAGATCATCTCAGCGTTGAGGTGAGTCTCCCTGAACGTCTTGTCCAAGTCTATCAGTAATAACGCCTCAGACCCTTTCAATCACTTCCCACAGAATCAGATTGGGTGGATCTTACAAATACCAAGGTGAAGCAAACATTAGTGTATAGTATATCAAAACCAAATCTGTCACGTCAATACTTTACAACATATGCTCTGGAAATTAGGTATGCAAGTATTTTCAAGGGGGAGCAATGACACAGTGATATTATCACTGGCGTCTTAACCCAGAGACCCAGGTAATATTCTGGGGACATGAATTCAAATCCTGACAAGGCAGATGGTGGAATTTGAGGGGTTCAGGGAGGTTTAGATACAGAATAACAGATAGCCCGGAGTGAATTACAGCCTTGAATCTAATCGAGGCATATGTTAACCTTTTTATGTGAAAAAACTTGTAACTTGGAGTGTCACAAAGTGCACTATTGACCAACTGGTTACAAATCTTGACTCACATAAACATAATGCAGTCACGAACTACACAACTTTAGTGACTCCCAACTTTCCTAGTTAGAGGACTATCCTCCCCTGTTTTCCCCTTTCACTGATAGTATTAATCTCCCTTTTATACTGCACTGCCATTCTGGTGAAAGTGCTGCCTATCTCTCACTCTCATTTATCTTCAATCCTGTTGAAAGATACTTAACCAACAGATGTACAAAGTTCCAGAAAGAGCTTTGTTCAATTGCAGGTGCACTATTTTCTTTTATTTGTAGACAACACACAATTTGAACCCACAGAAGGTCAGTGTGGGATTTGAGAAACCCTTCAATTTGGGATGAGGCCTAGCCAGGAAGGATTATGATCCAATGCTGCAAATCTACAATTCAGTGGCTGAACTCTTTCAGGTTTTGTATATTATGCTTGTCTCATATATTAGGAGCTTGGAAAGTAAGGCAGACCTTACTGGAATGTCACACTGTCTCTCTGCATTCACTGTAAACAGGTTCTGGGATTTGCATTTTAATCACCTTCAAAGAGCTGTCTCCATTTCCTATCTCTGCGAGCATCAATGAATGGAAATGGCTTTTGACACATTGCCCCCTCTTCCTTGCTGAAAGTATTCCTGACACAAATCGGTTAGGCAGACATTTTAGATTTTTATCCACAGCCACCATTTTATATCAGCAAAAAGGCGACATTGAGTGTATAAATAAGAAAAAGCAAGAGAGACTGGCAACATCAATACAGTTTGAAAATATATAAAACATTGAACACGCACACAGAATCACACACCAGCAGACATACACAGACACACAGAATCACACACACAGGGATACAGACACCTTCCAGGAGCTGTCTCCATTTCCTATCTTGCAAGGGAATTCATGTTATGATGATGCGTTCATGCAGGGCAGTAAACAGCTTTTGAGACTTTCCCCATTGTGACAGAAATTCAGCCCCAATCTGAAACTTGGAGATATGTAACAGAACAGAAATGAACCAACAGCTTTGTGTGTTCCTGCTCCCAATGTAACATTTGATCATTTAGTTTATCTTGTCTTCGGTCTAACATCCAACAAGGATCATTTCACAGATCCAGTAACAGATTCCCAGGAGTGAGTTGCAGACTGGAATCTAATTGAGGGGTTTAGTGTTTACATACAGCATAAGAGATACCCAGGAGTGAGGGACAGACTGGAATCTAATCGAGGGGTTCAGGGTGGTTTACATACAGAATAACAGATAACAAGTAGTGAGTCACAAAATCGCGGAGTCATACAGTCATAGAGATGTACAGCATGGAAACAGACCCTTTGGTCCAACCCGTCCATGCCGACCAGATATCCTAACCTACTCTAGTCTCTTTTTCAAGCACTTGGCCCATCTCCCTCCAAAACTTTCCCTTTCATATACCCATTGAGCTGCATTTTAAATGTTGCAATTCTACTGCCCTCCGACCACTTCTTATGACAGTTCATTCCATTCATGTACCACCCTCTGAGTGAACAAGTTGCCCCTTAGGTCTCTTCCATATCTTTCCCCTCTCACACTAAACCTATGCCCTCTAGTTCTGGACTCCCCTACACCGAGGAAAAGACTTTGTCTATTTATCCTATCCATGCCCGTCATGATTTTATAAATCATCATAAGATCATCCCTCAGCCTCTGACGCTCCAGGGAAAACAGCCCCAACCTATTCAGCCTGTCCCTGTAGCTCAACTCCTCTAACCCTGGCATCCTCCTTGTAAATCTTTTCTGAACCCTTCCACGTTTCACAACATCCTTCCGATAGGAAGGAGACCAGAATTGCACGCCATATTCCAACAGTGGCCTAGCCCATGTCCAGTCCAGCCACAACATGACCTCTCAATGCTGATACTTAAAACTCTGACCAATAAAGGAAAGCATACCAAACGCTGCCTTCATTATCTTATCCACCTGCCACTCTACTCTCAAGGAGCTACGAACCTGCACTTCAAAGTCTCTTTTTTCAGCAACACTCCCTCAGACTTGACATTTAAGTGTATAAATCCTGCTCAAATTTGCTTTCCCAAAATGCAGCGCCTCGTGTTTATCGAAGTGGAATAGAATTGAAGGTTTTGGGGTGTTTTCGAAACATGCCAGTCACACATAGATGGAAGTGAGTTACACGTTGGAATCTAATCGAGAGGGTTCCGGGTGATTCATATAATCCCGACAGTGGGGAAACAAGCCCTTCAGCCCAACAAGACCACACTGACCCTCAAAAGAATAACCCATCCAGACCCATTTCCCCACATTTACCCCTGTGTAATACGTCTCACACACACATCCTTGAACACTGTGGACAATTTTAACAGGGTTTGGATTGAATGGTTAATATACAGAATAACAGATACCCAGGAGTGTGATACAGACTGGAATCTAATCAAACGATTGAAGTGGCTAATGTACAGAGTCCCTTAAAATTGGAAGTCAGTTACAAATTGGAATTTTATCAAGGGGATTCGGGACGATTATGTGTACAATAACAGACATCCCAGAGTGAGTTACAGACTGGAATCTAATCGAGGGTTTCAGGGTGGTTTATATGCAGAATAACAGGTAGCCCGGAGTGAGTTATAGAGTCATAGAATCATCGAGATGTACAGCATGGAAACAGATCCTTCGGTCCAACCTGTCAATGCCGATCAGATATCCCAACCCAATCTAGTTCCACCTGGCAGCACCTGGCCCATATCCCTCCAAACCCTTCCTATTCATATACTCATCCAAATTCCTCTTAAATGTTGCAATTGTACCAGCCTCCACCACTTCCTCTGGCAGCTCACTCCATACACGTACCAACTTCTGCGTGAAAAAGTTGTCCCTTAGGTCTCTTTCATATCTTTCCCCTCTCAAACTAAACCTATGTCCTCTAGTTCTGGACTCCCTTACCCCAGGGTAAACCTCGATAAGTTCACCCCTCAGCCTCTGACACTCCAGGGAAAACAGCCCCAGACTGTTCATCCTCTCCCTGTAGCTCAAATCCTCTAACCCTGGCAACATCCTTGTAAATCTTTTCAGAACCCTTTTAAGTTTCACAACATCTTTCCAATAGGAAGGAGACCAGAATTGCACGCAATATTCCAAGAGTGCCCTAACCAATGCCCTGTACAGCCGCAACATGACCTCCTAACTCCTGTACTCGGTACTCTTACCAATAAAGGAAAGCATACCAAACGCCTTCTTCACTATCCTATCTACCTGCAACTCCACTTTCAAGGAACTATGAACCTGCTCTCCAAGGTCTCTTTGTTCAGCAACACACCCTAGGACTTTACCATTAAATGTAGAAGTCCTGCTAAGATTTGCTTTCCCAAAATGCAGCACCTCGCATTTATCTGAATTAAACTCCAGCTGTCGCTTCTCAGCCCATTGGCCCATCTGGTCCAGATCCTGTTGTAATCTGAGGAAACCCTCTTCGATGTCCACTACACCTGCAATTTTGGTGTCATCCGCAAACTTACTAATTGCACCTCTTATGCTCGCATCCAAATCATTTATATAAATGGCAAAAAGCAGAGGGCCCAACACTGATCCTTGTGGCACTCCACTGGTCACAGGCCTCCAGTCTGAAAAACAACCCTCCACCACCACCATCTGTCTTCTACCTTTGAGCCAGTTCTGCATCTAAATGGATACTTCTCCCTGTATTCCATGAGATCTAACCTTGCGAATCAATCTCCCATGGGGAACCTTGTTGAACGCCTTACTGAAGTCCATATGGAAAACATCTACTGCTCTGCCCTCATCAATCTTCTTTGTCACTTATTCAAAAAACTCAATCAAGTTTGGGAGACATGATTTCCCATGCACAAAGCCATGTTGACTATCCTGAATCAGTCCTTGCATTTCCAACTGCATGTAGATCCTGTCCCTCAGGATTCCCTCCAACAACTTGCCCACCGCCGAGTTCAGGCTGACCGGTCTATAGTTCCCTGGCTTGTCCTTACCACTCTTCTTAAACAGTGGCACCAGTTTGCCAACCTCCAGTCTTCCAGCATCTCACCTGTGACTATCGATTATACAAATATCTCAGCAAGAGGCCCAGCAACCACTTCTCTAGCTTCCTACAGAGTTCTCGGGTACACCTGATCAGATCCTGGGGATTTATCCACCTTTAACCGTTTCAAGAAATCCAGCACTTCCTCCTCTGTTTCTCTGGGTATTTTGCAAGATGTCACCATCTATTTCCCTACAGTCTATATCTTCCACTTCCTTTTCCACAGTAAATAACGATGCAAAATATTCATTTAATATCTCCCCCATTTTCTGTGGCTCCACACAAAGGCCGCCTTGCTGATCTTTGAGGGGCCCTATTCTCTCCCTAGTTACGCTTTGTCCTTAATATATTTGCAAAAACACTTTGGATTCTCCTTAATTCTATTTTCCAAAGCTATCTCACGTCCGGTTTTGCCTTCCTGATTTCCCTCTTAAGTATACTCCAACTTCCTTTATACTCTTCTAAGGATTCACTCGATCTATCCTGTCTATACCTGACATGTGCTTCCTCCTTTTTCATAACCAAACCCTCAATTTCTTTAGTCAGCCAACATTCCCTATAACTACCAGCCTTCCCTTTCAATCCTGACAGGAAGTTACTTCCTGGAATCTAATCGCCGGGCTCAGGGTGGTTTATAAACAGAATAACAGATAGCCCGAAGTGAGTTACAGCCTAGAATCGAATCGAGGTGTTCAGGGTGGGTTATATACAGAATAACAGATAGCCCGGAGTGAGTTACAGCCTGTAATCTAATCGTGGGGTTCAGGGTGGTTTATATACAGAATAACGGATACCCGGAGTGAGATACAGCCTGGAATGTAATTGAGGGGTTCAGGGTGGTTTATATACAGAACAACGGATACCCCGGAGTGAGATACAGCCTGCAATCTAATCGAGGGGTTCAGGGTGGTTTATATACAGAATAACAGATAGCCTAGAGTGAGTTACGGCCTGGAATCTAATCGAGGGGTTCAAGGAGATTAGTATACAGAATAACAGATAGCCCAGGGTGTGTTACTGCCTGGAATCTAATCAATGTCTGTTCACTTTAAGATAGGACGGTTTTGCTGAATCGAAAGTACAGCCACAGATGCCAGCTAAAGGTCAGACTGTTCAAATGTAACAATTGGCTGGGAAATGGAAGTCTGAGTTTTAGTTGCTGTTTTGACAGCAATTCAAATGCAATCAAAGACTTTAAATAATGCTCAGAATATTAGAAACCAATAGAATTTGAATATTATTGTTCGTACACCTGGAAATCAATCAAATTATGAGAATTATTGTATCATGGGAAGGAAATAAACCCAGCATTTTGAAAATAGATGGAGAGCCACTACCATCCAACAGCAGATTAACTGCTGTAGAGCAGGATTGCTAACTGGCCATCTCAAACACTCTCTATCAAAGACACGTGTTTACGTAAAACATACTTGCATTTAAAAAAAATGACTCAGGGAGATCAGCAGCTGAAAGAGTGAACACAGCGGGGAAGATAGAGATTGTGTGGTCTTGAGATTGTAACTTTTAATATGTGGGTTGTTGGAACAGCATATTTTTACAGAGTTGGAGTCAGATAGTAAGTAGCTAAGAAAAGACGGGCTTGTAATTGCGAACAGCTTTTGTTTAGTGTTCACTCTTAAAGTTAAGAAACTAACTTGCTAATTTTTGTTTAAATAGTGGAATGTAGGAGATCTGTGTCACTCATATTTTAACAGATTATGATGTGAGGTGAGCTTTTCTGGGTGTTTGGTTTTAATTAACAAAGGGGTTTGACTCCACCTTGTAAATGTCCATTCCCACTAACCACATTTCCCTGCAGTTGGCCCATATCCTACTAGTCCTTTCCTATCCACATATTGATCCAAATGCTTTTGAAATGTTGTTAATACACCCCCTCAGCCACATCTTCTGGCAGCTCATCCACGTACTAGCCATTTATGTAAATAAATGGTCCCTCAGGTTCCCTTTTATTCCTTTCCCTTTAACCTTAAACTGGTCCCCTCTCGTCCTCGATTCTCTAAACTTTGGAATAGACTGAGAGCATTATCCCTATCCATATCCCTCATGATCTTATACAGCTCTATAAGGTCACCCCTCAGTCTCCTACACTCTAAAGAAAAGGTCCTAGCTTGTCCAACCTCTCCCTATAACTCAGACCATTGGGTCCTGGCAATGTCCTTGTAAATTTCTTTTGCACTCTTTCTAATTTAATAACATCCTCCCCATAACAAGGTGACAAAACTGAACACAATACTCCAAGTGCGGCCTTACCAATGTCCTGTGTAACTGCAACATAACGTCCCAACTTCTATACTCAATATCCTGCCTGACGCAGGCCAGTGTGCCAAAAGTCTTCTTCACTGCCCTGTCTGCCTGTGACTCCACTCTCAGGGAACTGTGCACATGAATTCCAAGGTCTCTCTGCCCATTATATCCCTAAAGGCCCGCCCATTCACCATGAAACTCCGACCTTGATTTGAGATTCCAAACTGCAAGATCTCACACATCTATATTAAATTCCATTTGCCATTTCTCACCCCAGTTGCCCACCTGATTAAGGTCCTGCTGCAATTTCTGATAAACTTCCTCACTGATCATGCTGCCACTTATTTTAGTGTCATCTGCAAACTTACTAATCATGTCTTGTACATTCTCAACCAAATCATAGATAACAAGCCGGTATGGACCCAACCTCCAGTCTGACAAGCTTCCTTCCACTAAACCCTCTGCTTCCTATCAACAAGCCAACTGTGTATGCAACTGGCCAATTCCCCCAGTATTCTACGTGATGGAACCTTCCAGAGCAGCCTGCCATGTGGAACCTTATCAAAGGGCTTAATGAAATCCATAGAGACTATGTTAACTGCTCTGCCTTCATCAACATTCTTGGTCACTTCACCAAAGGACTCAAAAAATTTGGCAAGCATGATCTCCCACTCACAAGTCTACGCTGACCGGTCTGAATCAAACCCTGTGAAAGTCATGGGTGCAGACAATGGTATGCTGTCCTTAATTGTAAGATGATTCGAGTATATAAGTAAAGCCATCTTCCGGCTGTTGTAGAGCCTTGCTGCGAGAGCATTTGGAGCACTCTCTACAAATTTGATCTCCTTTGTAAGGAATGATCTCCTTACCACAGACACGGGTGATGGTAACATGAGGATAGAGTGAATAAGCTGAGTGTTTAATCTGTAGAGCTGTGAGAGACGAAGAAATTGTAATGCTGAAACACGAGGAGAGGCAGCGATGACTTATTTCCAAAAGACACATTGATAGGGTGAGAAATTCCATACTTTACCCAGGATTGATTGGTGTGATTTATTGTCACGTGTACCTCAGTACAGGGAAACACTTTGTTTATGAGCAGTGGAGGCAGATCATAGTAAGCATGGCCAGACAGATCATAGGGTGGAAATAGACTTGGACAGAGTAAGGCATACAGGTTACACGGAACAGGACGTGCACTAGACAAGATCAACATGAACAAGACCAGCATTATTTGAACTTAGAGAGTCCATTCATCAGTCTAACGTGACTTTCCTAATAGTTTATATGCCTAAATTAACTCTCCCCATGTTATTGTGCAGTCCGTGTGTGAACCCTGTACTGAACGTCATTTTATTCACAATCCCCAACAGCAGCCACAATATCTTCCATCTGAAACAGGTAGCCATTCCCACCAGCTTCCGCCCTACATAGAGAACACCAGGATGTCTTCTCAGGGAATAAAGATGCCTTCTTGAGACTTCACACAAGACATATGGCTTCCCTGCTTACCACTAGAAAGCCACGTTAAAGTCCCACATGTGTATCATGAGCAACGGAGCCAGGAGGAACAACGTGGAGCAGTCTGTCTGTACAGCTTCTGCCCCACTTGTTCATCATTTTAGAGCATCATTTATGAGACACCTATGACTGGCAATGCTGGAGATCAAAGTAGAGAGTCGATTGCTGGAAAAGCACACAAAGTCAGGCAGCATCCGAGAAGCAGGAGAATCGACGTATTGGGCATAAGACATTCATCAGGAATCAGCATCAATTACTTCATTCTGCCCCTGTGTAAGTGCATTGAGGTGGGAATGGCCTCCTACTGTTCCTGTACAAGTGACTCAAGGGACTGACTGGCTTCTTCCTCGTCCAATTGGACAGGGCCAAGGGCCTGACTGGTTACCTCTGCTTTCTGTTTGACAACTCGATGTAGTGACTAGTGTGATGATGCTGTACCTTTAAGAGGTTATTTTGTCCTGGTTTCTTTTATGAGAGAGATTGAACGATTTTTACCAAGTTGGATAGTTAAGACCACTTGACGAACAGCTAGGGAAGCCTTAGGTTAATTTTAATGCAGCCTGAATGGGTGTGGCCAACTCTCACAGATTAGGATCTCTGGGTTTTGGTTTCTCAGTAATATCAAAAACTATTGGGGTCTCCACAGATTTGGAAGCTTCAGAGAATGTTTCCTGGTTGCTACTCTCTCTGAATTTACTCTGATGCTGTTTTTAATTCCTGGATTGGAAAAATATTTGTGACATTCTGTGTCTGAATATTTCTTTTTGCCAAGGGCTGTGTTTATGGGATTTCCCTATATTGGAACAGTTCATTTGTAATAGTCCCTAGATGTATTATTCTGTTATGCTGTCCAATAGAATTACGTTATTCTAAATTCCTCTTTCTGTGGTGTTATTTCTTCTTTCGTGTTGAAATAGATGGAGTTTTGATTACCATCGAGCAGTTTGACCAGTCACATTGCATCTGGAACAGAAACTTTACATTTCCTTTAAACTAAGAAAACATGGAAGACTAGGCTATTGCCGTCAAATATTTTCGAGGGGCACTGGTGTGGTTCTTCACACTAGACTCCTTCTCTTCCTGAGTAATAGGCAGGAGGCACTGAATGGGTTATCCCTGTTCATCTCTAATAGTGTTAATGGGCTGAATGGCTTCCTCATATTCCTGTGAAACCAGCGTGAGGTGCTGAATGAACTCTTGTTTTACTGTGCTAATGTGCAGTGTCAGGCAGTGCTGTTACATGAATGTGACTGATACTTCAACAGCACACGCCTCAATGGAGTCCGGGTCTTGCTGCATATGGACACAGACCAGTTCAGGAGCTGACGGGGGACAAAACGTTCTGAATATTGTGGGATCTTCATTGACCAACCCCACTTCTGATCTTATGGTTGGGGGGGGTGTGAGGGTGGGGAGACATTGATGAAGCAGCTGAAGATGTTTGTGAAGAGGAAGCTACCCTGAGGATCTCCCACAGAGGTGACCCAGGACTGAGATGATGAACATCTTCCATTGTGCCATGTTTGACTACAAACACTGGAGAGTTTACTCTGATTCCCATAAGTCCAGCTCCTTGATGTCAATAGAAGTCAACCACTGCCTTGATATCGGGGCCTGTCATTTTTACCTGAACCCTTGTCTCAACCTCTTTTGTTCATATCAATAAACCATGATATCGGAGCAGCAAGTGTTTTCTTCAAACAGGTGGGATTGAATGTCAGGATTTGTCTTCTCAAGAGTGTTCCAGGAGCTAGATGACTGAAAGTATTTGAAGAGGAAATAGATGGATGTTGATCTGTCAGGGAGTTGAGGGCTATGAAGAATTGGGTATGAAAGAGGATTTGAGGCCAGGAGCAGATCAGTCATGATCTTAGTGAAGGGCAAGCCAGGTTTGTGGAGTGAACGACATGCCCCTGTTTCTGATGTCCTCCCATTCTATTATTGGAAAGTTAGTGGGTGTTATTTTTTATTAATGTTCTGGTATTGCATATTGCAGTCAGGGAGACCAGAGGATATTGTGAGCTATCTCTGGGTGAGGTACGTCGCCTGTATTCACAGTGAATCTGGGTCTACAACATGACCAACAAATGGAGCACAAGCTGCAGAGAGGGGAAGCTTTCGAAAGACAGATGAGGGACCGCTTTCATACCCAGCCTGGATTTTCCAATTACATTTCCCAAATCACCTCAAAGCATGTGTGACAGTCTTGAGGGACTGATTGATGTCCTCTGTTTCTGTGCACCAGGTTATGGGAGTAAGTATCCCCAGCTGTTCCTGTCTAGCAGGTATGAAGGGCTGAATGGAACACAGGAACATTGGACTGAGGAGCAGGTGTGGGTCATGAGATACTTTGAGCCTTCTCTACCAGGCAGTAAGATTGTGGCTGATGAGGTTAGGGTCTCAGCCCCACTTTTCTGTCTGTATCCCATTATCCGTGACTCACTTCTTTGTCAAATATTTAATTAATGCAGCAATCAATCAATGTGAACATGGAGGCACGATAAACTTCCAGAGAAGCGAAGTACGACTTGAAATGTCCTTACAGAATTTTTCATCATCCCTCTTACAGAATCAGAGAGTCATGCAGAACGTAAACAGACCCGTTAGTCCAATCTGTTCACTCGATCAGCTATCAACTCTGATCCAGTCCCATTTGCCAGCATTTGGTAAATATCCCTCCTCTTTCAGACACTTTTAAAATGTGCGATTGTAACCACCTTCACCACTTCCTCTGACAGCACTTTCTGTACACACACCACTCTCTGTGTGAAACATTTACCGTCAGGTCCTTTCTAAATCAATCCCCCTCGCCTTCAACCTATGCCGTCTTGTTCAGGACTCCCCTATCTTGGGGAGCAGAACGTCGCTGTTCAGAATATCCATGCCCCTGATGGTTTTATAAACCTCTATAATGTCACTCTTCAGCCTCTGACACTCCAGGGGGAAACACCTCAACCTAACCAGCCTCTCCCAATAGCTCAAACCTCCAGTCCTGGGACATCCGTGTAAGTCATTTCTGCAGACACACACACACACAGACACAGACACACACACACACACACACACTGACACACACACACTGACACACAGACACAGACACAGACACACACACAGACACACACACACACACAGACACAGACACACACACACAGACACAGACACACACACAGACACACACACACACAGAGGCAGACACACACAGACACACACACAAAGACACACACACAGAAACACACAGAGACACTGACACAGACAGACACACACACACACACACACACACACACACACACACACACACACACACACACACACACATTTAACTTGAAAGAACTTGGTCCAAATAGTATTGGAACTCATGACAAAGGAAAAATTGTGAGATTGTCCAAAACGTTATTCTGCTTCTGAAGATATTGTACTCACGCAAGCTGCTACCAATGGGATTTCATCCTGGGGGAGTTTGGATTTGGCTGAATTCCCTTTGCTTTTGGCAGTGAGTAGATTACAGTGAATTCTGGTCTGGGATCATCCAAAGGGTAGCACAGTGGTTAGCACTGCTGCCTCACAGCACCAGGGACTTGGGGTCGATTCCAGCCTTGGGAGACTGTCTGTGTGGAGTTTGCACATTCTCCCCTTGTCTGTATGAGCTTCTAATGGGTGATCCAGTTTCCTACCTCAAACTGTGTACGTTAGGTGGATTGGTCATACTAAATTGTCCGTAGTGTTCAGGGATTTCTAGGTTCTGTGCAATAGTCAGGAGTAAATATAGGGAAATGGTTTGGGAAGGTTGGTATGGACTTGTTTCGTCGAAGGGCATGTTTCCACACTGCAGGGATTCCATAAACATAAGAAAGGTAACGATGACTTGTAGAGGTTTTTTTTTAGCTCACACACATTGTTGTGATGAGGAACAATGAAGGAGAGAGAGTGTAATAGGCCATTCCTTCTCAGGCAGATTACATTTTCTCCCTCTCTGAGCTGAATCACACAGTAATGTCATCCTCTCGCAAACTGGACCATGTGAGGTCTCCTTGTACATTGTCCAAACTATGTCTCCATCACATTCCCTGTTCCATGCAGGTGCATCATTGCTGCTGTCATACACAGAGCAATGCACTTCGCAGAAAATGGTCTCAGTCAATTTGAAGGTATGTTTATATGGCCCTGCGTCATTAAAAAATAAAAATGTTTAATTTATTCAGTATACCTGTGTTAAACTGAATGCACTTTTTAAAGAAATACAGAAATTGCTGGAAAAGCTCGCCAGGTCTCCCAGTACCCAGATGATGTAGTTGTACCAGCCTCCACCACTTCCTCTGGCAGCTCATTCCATACACACACCACCCTCTGTGTGAAATAGTGCCCTTTAGGCCTCCCCAAAACCTTTCCCTTCTCACTTTCCATCACTCTCCCTTCTCTCTAGTTTTGGATGCCCCTAACCTGGGGAAAAACCCCTGACTACTCCCCTATCTGTGTCCATTTTGATCTTATAAACATTTTCTGCTGCAAAATGTAACCCCAATCAACACGAATGGCTGTACTTTCAGTCATTCTGGGCCTAAATTCTGAAATGCAATACTGACACCTCTTCCTTCTCCATCAGTTCACAATTCTAAATCCATTTTAATCAGTTTGTTCAGATGTATCCTGAGACACTTCTGTGGGCTTTACGCCTGGACCTTTGTGCCTGGAGGTAGGGATAACCCATAAAGCTGTAAAAGTATTCTCCTGTATGTTTGTTCATCAGTCTGTTCTGACATGATGTGACATACCTCTGCAACAGGCAGGACTTGAATGCTGGCCTTCTAGCCCAGAGCTAGGAACACTAACACACAAGTTCAGGAATTGGAATCAAATCCAGAGCTCTGGCTCAGAGACAGGGACATTACCCACTACACTACCATACCCAGATTTTGAGTCATATTTTAGTGCCCACTTTCTGCTTGGTGTGGATTTAGTATAATCAGGTTCCCATTACTGAACTACACAAAACACTTTGTATTGTTAAACAAATGCAAGATATTTGTCTCAACTGTAGGATATGGAGTGTACATGCTGTGCCATCGAATTTAACTGTAAACATCTTTAATTGCTATTATCTGTAGTCTGCAATATTAAGGAAAGAAATCCTGCAGACACACTCTGCCCAATGAAGGGTCTCAAATAGATATTTATTACTGATCACCAGAGACGAAGGAAGAGCTTAAGTTCTGACCCCAAAACACCGATCAAATTACCCAACTCTCACGTGTGACTCCCCTCTTCCTAAAACCATGAAATGATTCCAGGCCGCTGATTACTGTCCAGCCTCTCCTCCCCACTGACTGTGTCTGTAATCTGTCCCTCCTCCCCCTAACCACACAAGGCAAACCAAGCTCAGGGTCTTTGTGAAAATCAAGGCCCGAGTGTGCAGGCCTCCTGGAGAGGGATGAGCATTTTAAAATTGAAGGGGGAGGGGGAGGTGACAGTAATATCACACACTGGGCTGAGGGGTGGCAGATGGAGTTTAGTTTGGATTAATGCGAGGAATTGGGTTTGGTCAATCAAAAAACAGCAGGACCTATACAATTAAAAGCAGGGCCTTTGGCATGCTGTAGCACAGAACCCTAGGCCGTCAGGTTTAATTCTTTAAAATTTGCATCTCATATAGATTGTGTGGTTAAGAAGGTGTTTAACAGACATGTCATCATAGGACAGACCTTTGAGTATTGGAACTGGGATGTCATGTTGAGGTTGTACAGGACATTGGTGAGACCTTTTCTGTAATGCTGTGTCCAGTCTGGTCATCCTGCCCGCTCATTCCATAGGCACACCACCCTCTGGGTGAAAAAGCTGCCCCTTAGGTCACTTTTAAATGTTTCCCCTCTCACCTTAAGCCTATGTCCTCTAGTTTTGGACTCCCCGTACCCTTAGAAAATACCTTGACTCTTCACTTTGATATTACTGACATTGATATTATTAAGCTGGAGAGGATTGAGAAGAGATTAACCTGGATGTTGCTGGGAAAGGAGGGAGTGAGCTATAAGGAGAGGCTGGATAGGCTGGGACTTTTTTCACTGAAGAATATGAGATTAAGCAGTAACTTTACAGAGGTTTATAAAATAATGAGGGTTACAGAGAAGCTGAAGGGCTGATGTCTTTTCTCTAGAGTTGAGGATTCAAAACTGAGGGTTACTTTAAGGTGCGAGGAAAAAGATTTACAAAAGTCATGAGAGATAATTATGTTAGACAGAAGCTGGCTTGTGTGTGAAATGAACTTCCAGAGGAAGTGGTGAAAGCAGGGACAGTTACAACGTTTAAAGGACATTTAGATCAGTACATGGATAAGACATTAGTTCGGATGGTGCGGTGAGCAGCTGCCTTCTCCCTCCCCATCTCTGAATGAATCCCTGTTGGTTTTCACCCTCTGCCAATGCCTGTGCAGTGGCGTGTGGAGGCCAGCAGAGGGTGGCATTGCATCACTTTAAGCACCACAGAGACTGCCAGACCTGCCCCACACACAGACACACAGATACACACACAGCAATTGTTAGGACACGACATGGAGCTCATCCTGTAAATTAAACTAAACATAAATAAATGCTCAATTCGCCTCCTAAACTGTTAAAATATGAGGGACAGAGAACGCCTAAATTCCACTGTTTAAATAAAAACATCAATTTATTTTTTCACTCTGAAAGTGAACATTTTACATCAACTATTCACAACTCTGGGACCCACTTTCTCTTAACTGCTTATTCCCGACTCCAGCTCTATAGCAATATATTGTTTCTGGGTCTTCTATCCTCTCAGTTCAGAACAGCATTCCCTCTCTCTTAAAGGTACAGTACACACTTTCAACTCCATCACATTATACCCTGATGAATATTGATAAGTGGGACCTTACCGGGTTTCTCTTGCTATGTGGTTTGTCAATATATCATTTGCTCTGTCTGGTGTGTGACAGGACTTTTGTTGTTCCATTGACAGCATGTCATTATTCGACTTTGTCCATAGGAATATATCAGTATTTCACTTGCTCACACTAGTGAGTGTGGCCGGATTTCAGTTGTTTCATGGGGACTGTGACGCTATAACAATAAGACCATTAGACCATAAGATATAGGAGTGGAAGTAAGGCCATTCGGCCCATCGAGTCCACTCCGCCATTTGATCATGGCTGCTGGGCACTTCAACTCCACTGACCCGCATTCTCCCCGTAGCCCTTAATTCCCCGAGACAACAAGAATCTATCAATCTCGGCCTTGAAGACATTTAGCGTCCCGGCCTCTACTGCACTCTGTGGCAATGAATTCCTCAGGCCCACCACTCTCTGGCTAAAGAAATGTCTCCGCATTTCTGTTCTGAATTTACCCCCTCTAATTCTAAGGCTGTGTCCACGGGTCCTAGTCTCCTCACCTAACGGAAACAATTTCCTCGCGTCCACCCTCTCCAAACCATGTATTATCTTGTACGTCTCTATTAAGTCTCCCCTTAATCTTCTAAACTCCAATGAATATAATCCCAATATCCTCAGCCGTTCCTCATATGTTAGGCTTACCATTCCAGGGAGTTTTCGTGTGAATCTCCGCTGGACACGTTCCAGTGCCAGTATGTCCTTCCTGAAGTGTGGGGTCCACAACTGGACACAGTACTCCAAATGGGGCCTAACCAGAGCTTTATAAAGTCTCAGTAGCACAACGGTACTTTTATATTCCAACCCTCTTGAGATAAGTGACAACATTGCATTCGCTTTCTTAATGACAGACTCAACCAGCATGTTGACCTTTAGAGAATCCTTGACTAGCACTCTCAGATCCCTTTGTACTTTGGCTTTACGAATTTTCTCACCGTTTAGAAAGTAGTCTGTGCTTTTATTCTTTTTGCCAAAGTGCAAGACCTCACATTTGCTCACATTGAATTCCATCAGCCATTTCCTGGACCACTCTCCCAAACTGTCTAGATCCTTCTGCAGCCTCCTCACTTCCTCAGTACTACCTGTCTGTCCACCTAACTTCGTATCATCGGCAAACTTCGCTAGAATGCCCCCAGTCCCTTCATCCAGATCATTAATATATAATGTGAACAGCTGTGGCCCCAACACTGAATCCTGCAGGACACAGCTCGTCACCGGCTGTCATTCTGAAAAAGAACCTTTTATCCCAACTCTCTGCCCTTCTGTCAGACAGCCAATCCTCAATCCATCCCAGTAGCACACCTCGAACACCATGGGCCCTCCCCTTGCTCAGCAGCCTCCCATGTGGCACCTTATCAAAGGCCTTTTGGAAGTCTAGATAGACCACATCCACTGGGTTTCTCTGGTCTAACCTACTTGTCACCTCTTCAAAGAATACCAACAGGTTTGTCAGGCATGACCTCCCCTTAGTAAATCCATGTTGACTTGTTCTAATCAGACTCTGCTCTTCTAAGAATTTAGAAACCTCATCCTTAATGATGGATTCCAGAATTTTGCCAACAACTGAGGTTAGGCTAATTGGCCTATAATTTTCCATCTTTTGTCTTGATCCTTTCTTGAACAAAGGGGTCACAACCGCGATCTTCCAATCATCCGGGACTTTCTGTGACTCCAGTGACTCTCGGAAGATCACAACCAATTCAATGTTTGTAGGTGGCACCGAACCTGGAAGAACTCTGTAGTCTATGGAGGAGAGTGTGGAACTCTAACAGGACAATCACACGTTGGTGTAGTGTTCAGGTTTATGGCAGATGGGGATGAATGCGGAGCAGTTTGAGGTGAAACACTTTGGTGGGAAAGACAATGAAAGACAATTTAAAACAGGCTGTGCCGTTATAAAGGGGGTACTGGAGCAGAGGGCCCTGGGTGTATATGAGCTCAGATTGTTGATGATATCAGGACAAGTGGGGAGAGCAGTAACTATCACAGATTAGTTTCAGTATCTGAGCTGTTTACAGGGGGAGGTGTAGGAGGGAGTCTCGGTGCTCCCTTCCTGGGAGGTGGTGGTGACGATGTGTTGTGAGCCCACCCTCCTGCCCACCGAGACCGTGGGGATTCCATTTGTACCAGCTCGACACAAAAGGGAGATGGCATCAGTGCCATGGCTTCTAAGTTGTGCCGGGGGAAACAGAGTTGCCAGTGGGTTTAAAGTGAGAATTGCCCTTCACTGAACATTGCTCCATACTCGGTCGGTGGGACGTGGATGTTTCAGAATCTCTACACGAGGTGTCCCAGTCCTCTCCGGCTCCTACCAGGGTCCTCCCCACATGGCGGAGGGAGGGGAGGTGAGGGAACGGATATCGGGCACTCCACCACCCGGCTTCGCCCTTTCTGGCCTATTCCAGGCTGTTTCTCCTGGAATGGGAGGAAGAGAGGGAGGGAGGGAGAGAGGGTGGGAGTGGGTGGTCCTGCTGTTAGTGTTAGTGTAGGTGGGGAGGGGGTCATGGTGAGGGATCTGGAGAGAGTCAGTCCATGCAGTGTTTTTAATGTGTGTGTGTGTGGGGGGGGGGTAAAGTGGAGGGAGGAGGAAGAGAGAGGGAGAGAGACAGAGACAGAGACAGAGAGACAGAGACAGAGAGAGAAGGTGCAGCATGAGGCAGTGAGAGTGGTGGACCATGACCCTTGTTCTGGGTCTGTGCTATAACAGATATACAGTGAGTGTGAGGGAGCAGGGACAATACGGTGACCCTTATCCTGACTGAGTGGGGAAGGTTATTGATGCTTGTCCTGTATTGCTGGACATTTCTTCAGACTTCAGATACTGCACTGAGCTGGGTGGGGAGCTCAGACCATGCTCGGTGGGTCTGGTAGTGTGGCCCCCTCTGGGAAGAGAATGGTCCCCCTCTGTACTAGCCCATCCACCAGGCCCTCCGTGTCCCTGTTGACAAACCGTGGTGTAATTGTCCCTTCTTCCCCATGCTCAGTGTAAACTGTGTAGGGCAGCAGCTCCAAGCTGAGAAAGCTCAATCATGTGCCCATTGGCACATGATTGTTCTGTCCCTGACATTCTACAACTGACATTCGCCGGAACGTTCTGTCCCTGACATTGTTTATGAACGGCCGGACGTCAGTGAATTGAACAAACGATAAGATCCCGAGGGAACAGTTCCCGTTCCAGGGAGAAGGAGACACTGTTCCGAAGGCCCCTCGGACAGTTAAAGGGGTGAATACGTTTTCCCTGCGTTTACATTTCTTCACGACACAGGATCGACCACAATTTAGACAAAAATACAATAATTCCCAAACTGCATTTGTCTTCAGGAAACTGGGAGAGAATCCTTCAGGACAACAACGTTTCCACCCTCCGTATTAGGAACTGGGAAGGAGTGACCTGTGTCTGCTCTCGAGTGATCGAGTGTGTGGGAATGTTCTAGAAACCATCTGTCCTTATGGATGTGTCCCTGTGTGTTTGGGGAAGGAGGGTTTCTTGTGGTTTATGTCACATTTTTGTCACTAATTCCGATCTTCCCATTTGTTATTCCAGCTCCAATTATTTTAATAAATCCCTGAATACAGGGAAACATTTGAAAGTCTCACTGGGTCCCCGATCAAACGGATCTCTTTGCCTCCAGGCTGATGGATAATGGGTTTGTTTTCCTTCCTCACAGTTAACGTAGTGACCATCTACGTCCTGCTTTATAAAGATTGCGGATTGTCTCCATGTGTCAGACGTTACCTGGGGGCCATGGCAGCGGCGGATCTCCTGGTCATTATCCTCGACCTGATCCTGAGACACATTCCCATTGTTTATCCGGAACAGTTTTATTTCCTGTACTCCGTCCCCGTGTGTAATATCCACGCCGTCCTGCTTTATGCAGCCACTGACTGCTCTGTCTGGTTCACCGTCACTTTCACCTTTGATCGGTTTGTGGCCATTTGTTGCCAGAGGCTGAAAAATAAATATTGCAGTGAGAAAACGGCGGCTGTGGTTCTGGGAGCAGTGACTGTGCTGAGCTGTTTAAAGAACATTTTCTGGTATTTTATGCTCAGGGCTCGGTATTGGATGATGAACTTCCCCTGGTTTTGTTATGGAAACCTCGCTCTTCGTTCCTCCATTGTCTGGGTCACAATCGAGTCCCTCCACCACATTCTCACCCCGTGTGTCCCATTTCTCCTGATTCTGTTGCTCAATGTTCTCACCGTCAGACACATTTTAGTGACCAGCAGAGCCCGCAGGAGACTCCGCGCTCACACCAATGAGGACGCTCAGTCTGACACTGAAATGAGAAACCGAAAAAAATCCATCATTTTACTGTTTGTGATCTCGGCCAATTTCATCCTGTTATGGTCAACGTTAACGCCGTATTCTATATGGAAACGGATGTATTGGATTGGGGATTATTCTGTGTATCTCCATTCCTGTGTGGGGGAATTGGGCTTCATGCTGCAGCTCCTCAGTTGCTGCACAAACACAGCGATTTATGCCGTGACCCAGACTAAGTTCAGGCAGCAGCTGAAGAATGTGCTGAAATATCCCTTCACCCAAATCCATCCATCCATCAAATTCCCTCATTAATCAATCCATCCAGGATTTTCTCATTTCAGTTCAGTGTTTCAGCGATGGAGCAGCCTGTCGCTATGGTAACAGACTGAGGGTAGCGCTGGTTTGTCCATCCTTATCCCACAGGGGGGTAACCGGGAAAGATTTCAATGTTTCTCACAACTCAGGGGCCAGTGAGAAAAGGCACCATCCCACTGACTGTATCCATCACTTCCATTTGTAACCAATAAAAATGTTGATTAAATCGTGCCGAGCAGCAGAGTGACCGATGTTGTTGTGTGTCTTTGTGTTGGAGAAGCTGAGCTGGAGAGAGACAGACTCAGCCCCAAGTCCTGGTCCTCAGGGAAGGGGAGGGCACCGGGCCCTGAGCTCAGGAGCAGGGTTTAACTCCCTCTGACCCCCCCCATTCCAACCTGGCCTCCCCAATTCCTCACCCCCACTTTTCCTCCTCAATCCTCTCCATCTTTCCCTTTCTGCACAATCTCTCTTTCTCACCACCTCTCCCTTTCACTCTCTCTGGACCCCTCTCAGACAGCTCCCAACCCCGGTTTCTCCACCTGCCTCCACTATTCTTTCTGCCCCACTCTCCCCCTCTCTCTCTCACACCCCCAACATGAGTTTATCCACCTGCCTCCATTTTTCTCACTCCCCCTCACCCTCACTCTCTCTCTCCTGCCGTCTCTATCTCCTTCTCACAATTCTGGCTTTACCCCATTTTCCCCACCTCCCACTTCCCACATCTCTCGATCATCTCACACCCACACGCCCACCCCCCCCCCCCCCGCCCCCCCCCGCCACAAGCAGACTCACCACCAACCTGCAGTCTCTGGGTCAGAGGGAGAGGGAAGGACCAGGGAGACAGAGTGTGTCAGAGAGAGAGAGCAAGGGCGGGACAGAAGGGAGAGAGATTCAGTTAGAGAGAAACGGAGGGTGGTGGGGAGAGAGAGACCAAGATAGGGGGATCGAGAGTGAGAGAAGATGGAGAGAGTGCGAAGGAGCAGGGAAAGACTGAGAGAGAGAGAGAGAGAGAGAGAGGGAAGGGAGAGATAAGGTGAGCGAGGGAGAAAGAGACAAATAGGGGAGGACATAATGAGAGAGGGGTCAGAGAGAGAGGGGGACAGAGAATGAGGGGGACAGAGAGAGCGAGCGATACAGAGAGAGAGGGAGACAAAGAGAGAGGGGAACAGAGAGAGAGGGGAACAGAGAGAGAGGGGGACAGAGAGAGAGAGGGGGGCAGGGAGGGAGGGGGGCAGAGAGAGAGGCGGTCAGAGAGAGAGCGAGAGTGAGAGGGGGCAGAGAGAGAGGGGGAAAGAGAGAGAGGGAGACAGAGAGAGAGGGGAACATAGAGAGAGGGGACAGACAGATGGTGACAGAGAATGTGGAGGACGGAGAGAGGGAGACAGAGAGAAAGGGAGACAAAGAGAGAGGGGAACAGAGAGAGAGGGGAACAGAGAGAGTGGGGGACAGAGAGAGAAGGGGCAGAGAGAGAGGGGGGCAGAGAGAGAGGGGGGCAGAGAGAGAGCGAGAGAGAGGGGAGCAGAGAAGGGGGGCAGAGAGAGAGAGACAGAGAGAAGGGGACAGAGAGAGGGGACAGAGAGAGACGGGGACAGAGAGAGAGGAGGCAGAGAGAGAGGGAGACAGAGAGAGGAGGGACAGAGATAGGGGGACAGAGAGAGAGGGGACAGAGAGAGAGGGGACAGAGAGGGGGGGACAGAGAGAGGGGGCAGAGAGAGCGGGGGCAGAGAGAGAGGGGGGCAGAGAGAGAGGGGGCGGGGGGGGCAGAAAGAAGGCGAGAGAGGGAGGGGGCAGAGAGAGAGGGTCAGAGAGAGAAGGGGAAAGAGAGAGGGGGACAGAGAGTGTGGGGGACAGAGAGAGATGGGGGCGGAGAGAGAGGGGGGCAGAGAGAGAGGGGGGGCAGAGAGAGAGCGAGAGAGAGGGGGCAGAGAGAGAGGGTACATAGAGAGAGGGAGACAGAGAGAGGGGGGAACATAGAGAGAGGGGACACAGAGAGGGTGACAGAGAATGTGGAGGACAGAGAGAGAGGGAGACAGAGAGAAAGGGAGACAAAGAGAGAGGGGAACAGAGAGAGAGGGGAACAGAGAGAGTGGGGGACAGAGAGAGAAGGGGCAGAGAGAGAGGGGGGCAGAGAGAGAGGGGGGCAAAGAGAGAGCGAGAGAGAGGGGAGCAGAGAAGGGGGCAGAGAGAGAGACAGAGAGAAGGGGACAGAGAGAGGGGACAGAGAGAGTGTGGGGGACAGAGAGAGATGGGGGCAGAGAGAGAGGGGGGCAGAGAGAGAGGGGGGGGGCAGAGAGAGAGCGAGAGAGGGGGGGGCAGAGAGAGAGGATACATAGAGAGAGGGAGACAGAGAGAGAGGGGAACAGAGAGAGAGGGGACAGAGAGAGATGGGAATAGAGAGGGGGGGGCAGAGAGAGAGGGGGACAGAGAGAGAGGGAGGAGAGGGGGGGCAGAGAGAGAGAGACAGAGAGAAGGGAGCAGAGAGAGGAGACCGAGAGAGACGGGGACAGAGAGAGAGAGGGAACAGAGAGAGAGGGGGACAGAGAGAGGGGGACAGAGAGAGAGGGGTCAGAGAGGGAGGGGGCAGAGAGAGGGAGACAGAGAGAGAGGGGTCAGAGAGCGAGGGGGGCAGAGACAGCGAGAGAGAGAGAGAGGGGAGAGAGAGAGACGGAGATAGAGAGAGGGGAACACAGAGAGAGGGGAACACAGACAGAGGGGGCAGAGAGAGGGGGGGCAGAGAGAGGGGTACAGAGAGTGGGGGGACAGAGAGGAGGGAGAAAGAGAGAGGGGGACATAGAGAGGGGGGACAGACAGACGGGAGGAAAGGAGAGTGTGGGGACAGAGAACGGGGGGACAGAGAGAGAGGGACACACAGAGAGGGGGTCAGAGAGAGGGGGGCGACAGAGGGAGGGAAGGATAGAGAGAGGGGGGACAGATAGAGGGGGCAGAGAGAGAGGGGAAAGAGAGAGAGGGGACAGAGAGAGAGGGGGACAGAGAGAGGGGGCAGAGAGAGTGGGGGCAGAGAGAGGGGGCAGAGAGAGTGGGGGCAGAGAGAGGGGGCGGGGGCGGCAGAGAGAAGGCGAGAGAGAGAGGGGGCAGAGAGAGAGGGTCAGAGAGAGAGAAGGGGAACGAGAGAGGGGGACAGAGAGTGTGGGGGACAGAGAGAGAGGGGGGCAGAGAGAGGGGGGGCAGAGAGAGGGGGAGGCAGAGAGAAGGCGAGAGAGAGAGGGGGTAGAGAGAGAGGGGGACAGAGAGAGAGGGGTCAGAGAGGGAGGGGGCAGAGAGAGGGAGTCAGAGAGAAAGGGGTCAGAGAGCGAGGGTGGCAGAGACAGCGCGAGAGAGAGGGGGGAGAGAGAGAGACGGAGATAGAGAGAGGGGAACACAGAGAGAGGGGAACACAGACAGAGGGGGCAGAGAGAGGGGGGGGGCAGAGAGAGGGGTACAGAGAGTGGGGAGACAGAGAGGAGGGAGACAGAGAGAGGGGGAAATAGAGAGGGGGGACAGACAGACGGGGGGAAAGGAGAGTGTGGGGACAGAGAACGGGGAGACAGAGAGAGAGGGACACACAGAGAGGGGGTCAGAGAGAGGGGGGCGACAGAGGGAGGGAAGGATAGAGAGAGGGGGGACAGATAGAGGGGGTAGAGAGAGAGGGGGACGGGGGGGACAGAGAGAGGTGGGGGATGGGGGTGACAGAGAGAGGCGGGGGACCGAGAGAGAGGGAGACAGAGAGAGAGGGGGACAGAGAGAGAGGGGACAGAGAGAGGGGTGGACAGAGAGGGGAAGGCAGAGAGAAGGGGGGACAGAGAGGGGGGGAAGAGAGGGGGGGCAGAGGAGGCCGACAGAGGGGGGAAGAGGGAGGGGGGACAGAGGGGGGCAGAGAGAGGGGGACAGAGAGAGAAGTGGACAGAGAGAGGGCAGGACAGTGAGAGATGGGACAGAGAGAGAGGGGTCAAAGAGAAGGCGACGGGGGGGGGGGGGGGGGACAGTGAGAGAGGGTGGACAGAGAGAGGGGGGACAGAGAGAGGGGTGACAGAGAGAGAAGGGGATAGAGAGAGAAGGGGACAGAAAGATGGTGACAGAGAGAGGATGACAGAGAGAGGCGGGGACAGAGAGAGAGGGGGACAGAGAGAGAGGGGGAGAGAGAGAGAGGGGGGGAGCGGGGGGAAGAGAGAGGGGGCAGAGAGAGAAGGGGTCAGAGAGAGAGGGGGACAGAGAGAGGGGAACAGAGAGACGGGGACAGAGAGAGAGGGGACAGAGAGAGAGGGGGGCAGAGAGAGAGGGGTGCAGAGAGAGAGGGGGCAGAGAGAGGGCGAGCGAGAGAGAGGGGGCAGAGAGAGAGGGACAGAGAGAGAAGGGGAAAGAGAGAGAGGGGGACAGAGAGGGAGGGGGACCGAGAGAGAGGGGGCAGAGAGAGAGGGAGACAGAGAGAGAAGGGGCAGAGAGAGCGAGAGATAAAGAGGGGGGCAGAGAGAGAGGGGGACAGAGAGAGAGAGGGAGACAGAGAGAGAGGGGTAAGAGAGAGAGGGGTAAGAGAGAGGGGGCAGAGAGAGGGGGCAGAGAGAGAGGGGGACAGAGAGAGAGGGAGAAAGAGAGAGAGGGGGACAGAGAGAGAGGGGGTCAGAGAGAGAGGGGGTCAGAGAGAGGGGGACAGAGAGAGAGGCAGAGAGAGTGTGGAGCAGAGAGAGGGGGCAGACAGAGGGGGGGCAGAGAGAGAGGGGGAAAGAGAGAGAGGGGACAGAGGGAGTGGGGGACAGAGAGAGAGAGAGGGGGATAGAGAGAGGGGGCAGAGAGAGAGGGGGAAAGAGAGCGGGGGATAGAGGGAGTGGGGGACAGAGAGAGAGAGGGCAGGACAGAGAGAGAGGGGACAGAGAGAGAGGGGTCAGAGAGAAGGCGACAGAGGGGAGGGACAGTGAGAGAGAGGGTGGACAGAGAGAGGGGGGACAGAGAGAGGGGTGACAGAGAGAGAAGGGGATCGAGAGAGAAGGGGAAAGAGAGATGGCGACAGAGAGAGGGGGGAACAGAGAGAGAGGGGGGACAGAGAGAGGGGAACAGAGAAACAAGGGACAGAGAGAGAGGGGGGCAGAGAGAGAGGGGGCAGAGAGAGAGGGGGGCGAGAGAGAGGGAGACAGAGAGAGGGGAAGAGAGAGAGAGGGTCAGAGAGAGAGAGGGGGCAGAGAGAGAAGGACAGAGAGAGAGGGGGACAGGGAGAGAGGAACAGAGGGAGTTGGGGACAGAGAGAGAGAGGGGGGCAGAGAGAGGTGGACAGAGAGAGAGGGGGGCAGAGAGAGGGGGACAGAGAGAAAGGGGACAGAGAGAGGGGGGTCAGAGAGAAGGCGAAAGAGGGGAGGGACAGTGAGAGAGAGGGTGGACAGAGAGAGGGGCGACAGAGAGAGAGGGAGACAGAGAGAGAAGGAGACAGAGAGAGAGGGGAACAGAGAGAGAGGGGTAAGAGAGAGAGGGGGGCAGAGAGAGAGAGGGCAGAGAGAGAAGGGGAAAGAGAGAGGGGGACAGAGAGGGAGGGGGACCGAGAGAGAGGGGGCAGAGAGAGAGGGAGACAGAGAGAGAAGGGGCAGAGAGAGCGAGAGATAAAGAGGCGGGCAGAGAGAGAGGGGGACAGAGAGAGAGAGGGAGACAGAGAGAGAGGGGTAAGAGAGAGAGGGGTAAGAGAGAGGGGGCAGAGAGAGGGGGCAGAGAGAGAGGGGGACAGAGAGAGAGGGAGAAAGAGAGAGGGGGGACAGAGAGAGAGGGGGTCAGAGAGAGAGGGGGTCAGAGAGAGGGGGACAGAGAGAGAGGCAGAGAGAGTGTGGAGCAGAGAGAGGGGGCAGACAGAGGGGGGGGCAGAGAGAGAGGGGGAAAGAGAGAGAGGGGGACAGAGGGAGTGGGGGACAGAGAGAGAGAGGGGGATAGAGAGAGGGGGGCAGAGAGAGAGGGGGAAAGAGAGCGGGGGATAGAGGGAGTGGGGGACAGAGAGAGAGAGACAGGACAGAGAGAGAGGGGACAGAGAGAGAGGGGTCAGAGAGAAGGCGACAGAGGGGAGGGACAGTGAGAGAGAGGGTGGACAGAGAGAGGGGGGACAGAGAGAGGGGTGACAGAGAGAGAAGGGGATCGAGAGAGAAGGGGAAAGAGAGATGGCGACAGAGAGAGGGGGGAACAGAGAGAGAGGGGGACAGAAAGAGGGGAACAGAGAAACAAGGGACAGAGAGAGAGGGGGGCAGAGAGAGAGGGGGTAGAGAGAGAGGGGGGGGCGAGAGTGAGGGAGACAGAGAGAGGGGAAGAGAGAGAGAGGGTCAGAGAGAGAGGGGGGGGCAGAGAGAGAAGGACAGAGAGAGAGGGGGGACAGGGAGAGAAGAACAGAGGGAGTGGGGGACAGAGAGAGAGAGGGGGGCAGAGAGAGGTGGACAGAGAGAGAGGGGGACAGAGAGAGAAGGAGACAGAGAGAGAGGGGAACAGAGAGAGAGGGGTAAGAGAGAGGGGGGCAGAGAGAGAGAGAGGGCAGAGAGAGAAGGGGAAAGAGAGAGAGGGGGACAGAGAGGGAGGGGGACCGAGAGAGAGGGGGCAGAGAGAGAGGGAGACAGAGAGAGAAGGGGCAGAGAGAGCGAGAGATAAAGAGGCGGGCAGAGAGAGAGGGGGACAGAGAGAGAGAGGGAGACAGAGAGAGAGGGGTAAGAGAGAGAGGGGTAAGAGAGAGGGGGCAGAGAGAGGGGGACAGAGAGAGAGGGGACAGAGAGAGGGGGGTCAGAGAGAAGGCGACAGAGGGGAGGGACAGTGAGAGAGAGGGTGGACAGAGAGAGGGGCGATAGAGAGAGTGGGAGACAGAGAGAGAAGGAGACAGAGAGAGAGGGGAACAGAGAGAGAGGGGTAAAGAGAGAGGGGGCAGAGAGAGAAAGGGCAGAGAGAGAGGGGGACAGACAGAGAGGGAGATTGAGAGAGAGGGGGACAGAGAGAGAGGGGGTCAGAGAGAGGAGGACAGAGAGAGAGGGCAGAGAGAGTGTGGAGCAGAGAGAGGGGGCAGACAGAAGGGGGCAGAGAGAGGGGAGGCAGAGAGAGGGGCGGAGAGAGAGGGGACAGAGAGAGAGGGGGACAGAGAGAATGGGGGACAGAGAGAGAGGAACAGAGGGAGTGGGGGACAGAGAGAGAGAGGGGGCAGAGAGAGGGGGGCAGAGAGAGAGGGGGGAAGAGAGCGGTGGACAGAGAAGGGGGGGCAGAGGGGGCGGACAGAGGGGTGTACAGAGAGGGGGACAGAGGGGGGACAGAGAGAGAGGGTCAGAGAGAGAAGGGGACAGAGAGAGAGGGGCACAGAGAGAGAGGGGACAGAGTGAGAGGGGACAGAGAGAGAAGGCGACGGGGAGGGGACAGTGAGGGAGACGGACAGAGAGAGAAAGGGGACAGAGAGAGAGAGGGACCGGGGGGGGGGGGGTACAGAGAGAGGCGGGAGACAGAGAGACGGGGACAGAGAGAGAGGGGGGCAGATAGAGAGGGAAACAGAGAGAGAGGGAGACAGAGAGAGAGGGGGACAGAGAGAGAGGGGGACAGAGAGAGAGGGAGACAGAGAGAGAGGGGGATAGAGAGGGGGAGACAGAGAGAGGGGTGGACAGAGAGAGGGAGGCAGAGAGGGTGGACTGAGAGTGGGTACAGAGAGGGGGGAGAGAGAGAGAAGTGGACAGAGAGAGGGCAGGACAGAGAGAGAGGGGTCAGAGAGAAGGCGACAGAGGGGAGGGACTGTGAGAGAGAGGGCGGACAGAGAGAGGGGTGACAGAGAGAGAAGGGGATAGAGAGAGAAGGGGATAGAGAGAGAAGGGGACAGAGAGAGGATGACAGAGAGAGAGGGGGACAGAGAGAGAGGGGACAGAGAGAGAGGGGGACAGAGAGAGAGGGGGGCAGAGAGAGAGGGGGCAGAGAGAGAGTGGAGCAGAGAGACGGGGCAGTCAGTGGGGGACAGAGAGAGAGAGTGGGACAGAGAGAGAAGGGGGCAGAGAGAGGGGGGGATAGAGAGAGAGAGGGGGGAACAGAGAGAGAGGGGCAGAGACAGGGTGGGGCAGAGAGATGGGGGACAGAGAGAGGGGGACAGAGAGAGAGGGGGACAGAGAGAGACGGTGACAGAGAGAGGGGAACAGAGAGACAGGGGCCAGAGAGAGAGGGGACAGGGAGGGTCAGAGAGAGAGGGGGCAGAGAGAGAGGGGGGCAGAGAGAGAGGGGGCAGAGAGAAAGGAACAGAGAGAGAAGGGGACAGAGAGAGAGTGGAACAGAGAAAGAGGGGGACAGAGAGAGGGGTCAGAGAGAGGGGTGGGACAGATAGAAGGTGAGAGAGAGAGGGGGGCAGAGAGAGCGGGACAGAGAGAGAAGGGGACAGTGAGAGAGGGGGACAGAGAGAGTGGGGGACAGAGAGAGAGGGGGGCAGAGAGAGAGGGGGTATAGAGGGGGTGGCAGAGAGAAGAGGAGAGAGAGGGGGCAGAGAGAGAGGGATAGAGAGAGAAGGGGAAAGAGAGAGAGGGAGACAGAGAGAGAAGGGACAGAGAGAGAGAGGGGACAGAGAGAGAGGGGCCAGAGAGAGGGGTGGGACAGAGAGAAGGTGAGAGAGAGAGGGGGCAGAGAGATAGGGACAGAGAGAGAAGGGGACAGAGAGAGAGAGGGGGGCAGAGAGAGAGGGACAGAGAGAGAAGGGGACAGAGAGAGAGGGGGGCAGAGAGAAGGGGGCAGAGAGAGAGGGGGGCAGGGGGGGCAGAGAGAGGGCGATAGAGAGAGCGGTGCAGAGAGAGAGGGACAGAGAGAGAGGGGGACAGAGAGAGAGTGGAACAGAGAGAGAGGGGTCAGAGAGAGAGGGGAATAGAGAGAGAGGGGACAGAGAGAGAGAGGGAGAGAGAGAGTGCAGCAGAGAGAGGGGGCAGACAGAGGGGTCAGAAAGAGGGGGTGGAAAGAGAGAGGTGGGAACAGAGAGAAGGGGGACAGTGCGACGGGGGAAAGAGAGGGGGGGACAGAGAGAGGGAGGACAAAGAGAGAGGGGGACAGACAGAGACGGGGACAGAGAGAGGGGGGCAGAGAGAGGGGGGTAGAGAGAGGGCGAGAGAGAGATGGGTGCAGAGAGAGAGGGACAGAGAGAGAAGGGGACAGAGAGAGAGGTGGCCAGAGAGAGAGTGGGACAGAGAGAGAGGGGGACAGAGAGAGGGGAACAGAGAGACAGGGGACAGAGAGAGAGACGGGACAGAGAGAGAGGGGGGCAGAGAGAGAGAGGGACAGAGAGAGAAGGGGACAGAGAGAGAGGGGGCCAGAGAGAGAGGAGGACAGAGAGAGAGGGAGAGAAAGGGGGAGGCAGAGAGAGAGGGCGACAGAGAGGGAGGTGTAAGAGAGAGAGGGGGGCAGAGAGAGAGGGTGGCAGAGAGAGGGGACAGAGAAAGGGGGACAGAGAGAGAGACAGACAGAAAGGGTGACAGTGAGAGAGGGGGACAGAGAGAGGGGTACAGAGAGAGAGAGGGAGACAGAGAGAGAGGGGAACTGAGGGAGTGGGGGACAGAGAGAGAGGGGGGCAGAGAGAGAGGGGGCTGAGAGAGAGGGGTCAGAGAGAAGGTGACGGGGGGCAGTGAGAGAGAGGGTGGACAGAGAGAGGGGGGACAGAGAGAGTGGTGACAGAGAGAGAAGGGGATAGAGAGAGAAGGGGACAGAGACATGGCGAAAGAGAGAGGATGACAGTGAGAGAGGGGAAGAAAGAGAGAGAGGGGGAGCGTGGGGGGGAAGAGAGAGGGGGCAGTGAGAGAAGCGGACAGAGAGAGAGGGGGACAGAGAGAGAGGGGGACAGAGAGACAGGGGACAGAGAGAGAGGGGGACAGAGAGAGAGAGTGGTGCAGAGAGAGAGAGGGCAGAGAGGGGAGGGGGTAGAGAGAGGGCGAGAGAGAGAGGGATTCAGAGAGAGAGGGACAGAGAGAGAAGGGGACAGAGAGTGAGGGGGACAGAGAGAGAGGGGGAGAGAGAAAGAGGGAGACAGAGAGAGAGGGGAACAGAAGGAGTGGAGTACAGAGAGAGAGGGGCAGAGAGAGAGGGGGCAGAGAGAGAGAGGGGCGGAGTGGGGGGGGAAGAGAGAGGGGGCAGAGAGAGAAGGGGACAGAGAGAGAGGGGGACAGAGAGAGAGGGGGACAGAGAGAGGGGAACAGAGAGACGGGACAGAGAGAGAGTGGACATAGAGAAGGGGGGAGAGAGAGGGAGCGGAGGAGGGGCAGAGAGAGGGCGAGAAAGAGAGGGGGGCAGAGAGAGAGGGGGGCAGAGAGAGGGGGCGAAGAGAGAGGGGAACAGAGAGAGAGGGGTTCAGAAAGAGGGGGACAGAGAGAGAGGGGCAGAGAGAGTGTGGAGCAGAGAGAGGGGGTAGACAGAGGGGGCAGAGAGAGGGGAGGCAGAGAGAGGTGGGCAGAGAGAGAGGAACAGAGGGAGTTGGGGACAGAGAGATGGAGGGGGGCAGAGAGAGGGGGAAAGAGAGAGAGGGGGACAGAGAGAGAGAGGGAGAGAGAGAGTGGAGCAGAGAGAGGAGGCAGACAGAGGGGGCAGAGAGAGGGGGTGGACAGAGAGATGTGGGAACAGAGAGAAGGGGGGACAGAGCGACGGGGGGGAAAGGGGGGGGGGACAGGGAGAGGGAGGACAAAGAGAGATGGGGACAGAGAGAGACGGGGACAGAGAGAGAGGGGGAGAGACAGAGGGGAACAGAGAGACTGGGGACAGAGAGAGAGGGGACAGAGAGAGATGGGGGCAGAAAGAGAGGGGGGCAGAAAGAGGGGGGGGGCAGAGAGAGGGCGAGAGAGAGAGGGGTGCAGAGAGAGAGGGACTGAGAGAGAAGGGGAGAGAGAGAGGGGGGGCCAGAGAGAGAGGGGGACAGAGAGAGAGGGAGAAAGAAAGAGGGGAACAGAAGGAGTGGGGGACAGAGAGACGGGGGGGCAGAGAGAGAGGTGGCACAGAGAGAGTCACAGAGAGAGAAGGGGACAGAGAGAGAGGGGGCTGAGAGAGCGAGAGAGAAGGGGGAGGCAGAGAGAGAGGGCGACAGAGAGAGATGGGGGCAGAGAGAGAGGGGGGCAGAAAGAGGGGGGGGGGCAGAGAGAGGGCGAGAGAGAGAGGGGTGCAGAGAGAGAGGGACTGAGAGAGAAGGGGACAGAGAGAGAGAGGGGGCCAGAGAGAGAGGGGGACAGAGAGAGAGGGAGAAAGAGAGAGGGGAACAGAAGGAGTGGGGGACAGGGAGACGGGGGTGCAGAGAGAGAGGTGGCACAGAGAGTCACAGAGAGAGAAGGGGACAGAGAGAGAGGGGGCTGAGAGAGCGAGAGAGAAGGGGGAGGCAGAGAGAGAGGGCGACAGAGAGAGAGAGACAGAGAGAAAGGGGGACAGAGAGAGGGGGACAGAGAGAGGGGTGGACAGAGAGAGGGGGGAACAGAGAGAGGGAGGACAGAGAGAGGCGGGACAGAGAGAGAGGGGGACAGAGAGAGAGAGGGGTACAGAGAGATAGGGAGACAGAGAGAGAGAGGGGAACTGAGGGAGAGGGGGACAGAGAGAGAGAGGGGGGCAGAGAGAGAGGGGTCTGAGAGAGCGAGAGAGAAAGGAGGTCAGAGAGAGAGGGGACAGAGATAGAGGGGTCAGAGAGAAGGTGACGGCGGGCAGTGAGAGAGAGGGTGGACAGAGAGAGGGGGGACAGAGAGAGGGGGACAGAGGGGGTGGGATAGAGAGAGGGGGGACAGGGAGAGAGTGGAACTGAGGGAGTGGGGGACAGAGAGAGAGGGGGCAGAGAGAGAGGGGGCTGAGAGAGCGAGAGAGAAAGAGTGGGGCAGAGAGAGAGGGGACAGAGAGAGAGGGAGACAGATAGAGAGGGGAACAGAGTGAGAGGGGTAAGAGAGAGAGGGAGGCAGAGAGAAGGGGGCAGAGAGAGGGGGCAGAGAGAGAGGGGAACAGAGAGAGAGGGGTAAGAGAGAGAAGGGAGCAGAGAGAGAGGGGGACAGAGACAGGGGGGGACAGAGAGAGAGAGGGAGACAGAGAGAGAGGGGAACTGAGGGAGTGGGGGACAGAGAGAGAGAGGGGGGCCGAGAGAGAGGGGGCTGAGAGAGAGAGGGGGACAGAGAGAGAGGGAGACAGAGAGAGAGGGGAACTGAGGGAGTGGGGGACAGAGAAAGAGGGGGGCCGAGAGAGAGGGGGCTGAGAGAGCGAGACAGAAAGAGGGGCGCAGAGAGAGAGGGTGACAGAGAGAGGGGAACAGAGAGACAGGGGACAGAGAGAGAGGGGACAGAGAGGGGGGCAGAGAGAGAGGGAGACAGAGAGAGTGGAACAGAGAGAGGGGGACAGAGAGAGGGGAAGATAAAGGGTGTCAGAGAGAGGGTGACAGAAAGAATGGGAGGTAGAGGGGGTCAGAGAGAGGGGTGAGAGAGAAGAGGTCAGATAGTTGGGGGGATAGAGGGCGTCAGAGAGAAGGGGACAGAGAGAGGGGCACAGAGAGATGGGGGACAGAGAGTGAGGTGGGCAGAGAGAGAGGAAGACAGAGAGAGAGGGAGACAGACAGAGAGGGGTCAGAGAGAGAGGGGCAGAGAGAGAGTGGAGCAGAGAGAGGGGGCAGACAGAGGTGGGCAGAGAGAGAGGGGGACAGAGAGGGGAGGCAGAGAGGGGGATACAGAGAGAGGGATTGAACAGTGAGAAGGGGGACAGAGAGAGAGGGAGACAGAGAGAGAGGGGACACAGGGAGTGGGGGACAGAGAGTGAGGGGGCAGAGAGATAGGGGGCAGAGAGAGAGGGGGCAAAGAGAGCGAGAGAGAAAGAGGGGGCAGAGAGAGGGGGAGAGAGAGAGGGGAGACAGAGACAGAGGGAGACAGAGAGAGAGGGGAACAGACAGAGAGGGGTCAGAGAGAGAGGGGCAAAGAGAGAGTGGAGCAGAGAGAGGGGGCAGACAGAGGTGGGCAGAGAGAGAGGGGGACAGAGAGAGGGGGCAGAGAGGGCGGTACAGAGAGAGGGGTTGAACAGAGAGAAGGGGGGACAGAGAGATGGAGGACAAAGAGACGGGGGGCAGAGGGAGTGGGGGACAGAGAGAGAGAGGGAGATAGAGAGAGAGGGGGTCAAAGAGAGAGGGAAAGAAAGAGGGGGGAGAGAGAGACGCGGGACAGAGAGAGAGGGGGACAGTGCGAAAGAGGGGCAGAGAGAGGGCGGCAGAGAGAGGGAAGGATAGAGAGAGAGGGGGACAGATAGAGAGGGGGACAGTGAGAGAGAGGGGCAGAGAGAGAGGGGGCAGAGAGAGAAGGACAGAGAGAGAAAGGGGACAGAGAGAGAGAGGGACAGAGGGGCGTGGACAGAGAGAGGCGGGAGACAAAGAGACGGGGACAGAGAGGGGGGGGCAGAGAGAGGGAAACAGAGAGAGAGGGAGACAGAGAGAGAGAGGGGGACAGAGAAGGGGGGACAGAGAGAGAAGTGGACAGAGAGAGGGTAGGACAGAGAGAGAGGGGACAGAGAGAGAGAGGGGGCGGAGAGAGTGGGGGGCAGAGAGAGGGGGACAGAGAGAGGGGGGACAGAGAGAGAGGAGTCATGGAGAACGCGACAGGAGGGGCACAGTGAGAGAGAGGGTGGACAGAGAGAGGGGTGACAGAGAGAGAAGGGGATAGAGATAGAAGGGGACAGAGAGATGGCGACAGACAGAGAGGGGAACAGAGAGAGAGGGTCAGTGAGAGTGGGACAGAGAGAGAGAGAGGGGCAGAGAGAGAGTGGAGCAGAGAGAGGGGGCAGAGAGAGTGGGCAGAGAGAGGGGGGGACAGAGAGAGAGGGAGAAAGAGAGAGAGGGGGACAGAGAGAGAGGGGGTCAGAGAGAGAGGGGGTCAGAGAGAGGGGGACAGAGTGAGAGGCAGAGAGAGTGTGGAGCAGAGAGAGGGGGCAGACAGAGGGGGGGCAGAGAGAGAGGGGGAAAGAGAGAGAGGGGACAGAGGGAGTGGGGGACAGAGACAGAGAGGGGGATAGAGAGGGGGGGCAGAGAGAGAGGGGGAAAGAGAGCGGGGGATAGAGGGAGTGGGGGACAGAGAGAGAGAGAGGGCAGGACAGAGAGAGAGGGGACAGAGAGAGAGGGGTCAGAGAGAAGGCGACAGAGGGGAGGGACAGTGAGAGAGAGGGTGGACAGAGAGAGGGGCGACAGTGAGAGGGAGGACAAAGAGACAGGGTCTCTGAGACAGTGGGGGACAGAGAGAGTGGGGGACAGAGAGAGAGGGGGGCGACAGAGAGGGAGGGGGACAGAGAGAGAGGGGGGGATAGAGAGAGGGGGACAGAGAGGGGAGGGGACAGAGAGAGGGGGGACGGAGAGATGGGGGCATAGCGACGGAGGGAAAAGAGAGAGGTGGGCTACAGAGAGAGGGAGGACAAAGAGACGGGGTGTCAGAGAGAGTTGGGGACAGAGAGAGAGGGGAGGACAGAGAGAAGGGGTTCAGAGAGAGGGGGGCGACAGAGAGAGAGGGGCAGAGAGAGAGGGGGTAGAGAGAGGGGACAGCGAGAGAGGGGGACAGAGAGAGAGGGGACAGAGAGAGGGAGACAGAGAGAGAGGGGGTAGAGAGAGAGGGGGACAGAGAGGGGGGCAGAGAGAGAGGGGGGCAGAGAGGGTGGGACAGAGAGAGGGGTGGACAAAGAGGGGGAGGCAGAGAGAGGGGGGACAGATGGGATGACAGAGAGAGAGAGGGGGGACAGAGAGAGGGGTGACCGAGAGAGAAGGGGATAGAGGGATGGCGACAGAGAGAGGATGGCAGAGGGAGAGGGGGACAGAGATAGAGGGGGAGATAGAGAGAGGGGGAGAGCGAGAGAGAGGGAGCGGGAGGGAAGAGAGAGGGGCAAGGAGAGAGAAGGGGACAGAGAGAGAGGGGGACAGAGAGAGAGAGGGGGATAGAGAGAGAGAGGGGGATAGAGAGAGGGGAACAGAGAGAGAGGGAACAGAGAGAGAGGGGACAGAGAGAGAGGGGGGTAGAGAGAGAGAGGGCAGAGAGAGAGAGGGGGAAAGAGAGAGAGGGGGCAGAGAGAGAGGGAGACAGAGAGAGAGGGGAACAGAGAGAGAGGGAGACAGAGAGAGGGGGAACAGAGAGAGAGGGGTCAGAGAGAGTTGGGACAGAGCGAGGGGCAGATAGAGAGTGGAGCAGAGAGAGGGGACAGACAGAGGGGGATAGAGGGGGGGGCAGAGAGAGGGGGGAACAGAGAGAAGGGGGGACAGAGCGGCGGGGGTAAAAGAGAGGGGGGACAGAGAGAGGGAGGACAAAGTCGGGGTGTCAGAGAGAGTGGGGGAGATAGAGGGAGTCAGAGAGAGAGGGGAAAGAGAGAGAGGAGGACGGAGAGAGAGGGGACAGAAAGAGAGGAGGACAGATAGAGATGGGGACAGAGAAAGATGGGGGCTGAGAGAGCGGGACGGAGTGAGGGGCGAAAGAGAAAGGCGGGGTGGGAGGGAGAGGGGGCAGAGAGAGGGCGACAGAGACAGCGGCACAGAGAGTGGGGGAGATAGAAGGTGTCAGAGAGAGGGTGACAGAGAGAGGGGGAGATAGAGGGGGACAGAGGAGTGTGACAGAGAGTGGGGGTCAGAGAGAGGGGGACAGATTGGGGGAGAGAGGGGGTCAGAGAGAGGGGGACAGAGAGAGAGGGGGACAGAGAGAGGGGGGCCAGAGAGAGGCGGAGATAGAGGGGTTCAGAGGGAGAGGGACAGAGAGAGGGGCACAGAGAATGGGGGAGATAGAGGGTGTCAGAGAGAGGGGGACATAGAGAGGGGCATAGAGAGAGTAAGGGGACAGAGAGAGAGGGGGGCAGAGAGAGAGGGAGAAAGAGAGAGAGGTGAACACAGACGGGAACACAGAGAGAGGGGGTGAGAGAGAGGGGGTCAGAGAGAGGGGGTACAGAGAGAGAGAGGGGCAGAGAGAGAGTGGGGTAGAGAGATGGGGCAGACAGAGGGGGACAGAGAGAGAGAGGGGGACACAGAGAGAGAGGCAGAGAGAGAGGGGCATGGAGAGGGGGCAGAGAGAGAGGCGACAGAGAGAGGGGAGGCACAGAGAGGTGGGGGGACAGAGATACGGGAAGAAAGAGAGAGGGGGGACAGAGAACGGGGTAGAGAGAGAGTGGGGGACAGAGAGAGTGTGGACAGAGAGGGGGGACAGAGAGAGGGGGACAGAGATAGAGGGGGACAGAGAGAGAGGAACAGAGAGAGGGGGACAGAGAGAGGGGGAGATAGAGGGTGTCAGAGAGAGGGTGACAGAAAGAATGGGAGATAGAGGGCGTCAGAGAGAGGGGGACAGAGAGAGATACACAGAGAGAGAGTGGGGGACAGAGAGAGAGGGGAACAGAGAGAGAGGCACAGAGAGAGAGTGGGGGACAGAGAGAGAGGGAGACAGAGAGAGGAGGGACAGAGAGAGAGAGGGGGACAGAGAGAGAGGGGTCAGAGAGAGGGGTGGGACAGAGAGAAGGTGAGAGAGAGGGGTTCAGAGAGAGAGGGACAGAGAGAGAAGGGGACAGATAGAGAGGGGGACAGAGAGAGTGGGGGACAGAGAGAGAGAGGGTGGCAGAGAGAGAGGGGGCAGAGAGAGAGGGTGGCAGAGAGAAGGCGAGAGAGAGGGGGGCAGAGAGAGAAGGGAGAGAGAGAGAAGGGAGAGAGAGAGAAGGGGACAGAGAGAGAGGGGAACAGAGACAGAGGGGTCAGAGATAGAGGGGGGCAGTGAGAGAGGGGGGGCAGAGAGAAGGGGACAGAGAGAAATGGGACAGAGAAAGGGGGGTCAGAGAGAGCGGGAGACAGAGAGAGGGGGGGACAGAGAGAGAGAGGGGGACAGAGAGAGGGGAACAGAGAGACAGGGGACAGAGAGAGAGGGGACAGAGAGGGGGGCAGAGAGAGAGGGGGGCAGAGAGAGAGTGACAGAGAGATAAGGGGACAGAGACAGAGGGGGACAGAGAGAGAGGGTGACAGAGAGGGAGGGAGACAGAGAGAGAGGGGAACAGAAGGACTGGGGGACAGAGAGAGAGGGGGGGCAGAGAGAGAGCGGGAAAGTTAGAGAGTGGGGACAGAGAGAGAGGGAGACAGAGAGAGAGGGGAACTGAGGGAGTGAGAGAGAAAGAGTGGGGCAGAGAGAGAGGGGGACAGAGAGAGAGGTGGACAGAGAGAGGGGCGAACAGAGAGAGAGGGGGACAGAGAGAGAGGGAGACACAGAGAGAGGGCAACTGAGGGAGTGGGGGTCAGAGAGAGGGGAGCAGAGAGAGAGTGGGCAGAGAGAGCGAAAGAGAAAGAGCGAGGCAGAGGGGACAGAGAGAGAGGGGTCAGAGAGAAGGCGACGCGGGGGCAGTGAGAGAGAGGGTGGACAGAGAGAGGGGGGATAGAGAGAGTGGTGACAGAGAGAGAAGGGGATAGAGAGAGAAGGGGACAGAGAGATGACGACAGAGAGAGGATGACAGAGAGAGAGGGGGACAGAGAGAGGCGGGGACAGAGAGAGAGAGAGGGGGGAGAGAGAGAGAGAGGGGAGCGGGGGGGAAGAGAGAGGGGGCAGAGAGAAGGGGACAGACAGAGAGGGGGACAGAGAGATGGGGGCAGAGAGAGAGAGGGGAGCAGAGGGGGGTGGCAGAGAGAGGGCGAGAGAGAGAGGGGGGTAGAGGGAGAGGGGACAGAGTGAGAGGGGGGCAGAAAGTGGGCGAGAGAGTGAAGGGGACAGAGAGAGAGGCGGACAGAGTGAGAGGGGGACAGAGAGAGAGGGAGACAGAAAGAGAGGGGAACAGAAGGAGTGGGGGACAGAGAGAGAGGGGGGCAGAGAGAGAGGGGGCAGAGAGAGAGAGAGTGACAGAGAGAGAAGGTGACAGAGAGAGAGGGGGACAGAGAGAGAGGGGGACAGAGAGAGAGGGAGACAGAGAGACAGGGGACAGAGAGAGAGTCAGACAGAGAGAGAGGGGAACTGATGGAGTGGGGGACAGAGAGAGTGGGGGGGCAGAGAGAGAGAGGGACAGAGAGAGAGAGGGAGACA
Organism: Chiloscyllium punctatum; assembly: GCF_047496795.1. Classification (NCBI taxonomy): domain Eukaryota; kingdom Metazoa; phylum Chordata; class Chondrichthyes; order Orectolobiformes; family Hemiscylliidae; genus Chiloscyllium; species Chiloscyllium punctatum. The sequence goes on along the minus strand of NC_092745.1, from coordinate 25,053,760 downwards.
GAGAGAGAGGGGAACAGAGAGAGAGGGGTAAGAGACAGAGGGGTCAGAGAGAGAGAGTGGCAGAGAGAGGGGGCAAAGAGATGGGGACAGAGAGAGAGGGGGACAGAGAGACGGGGCAAAGAGAGAGGGGGACAGAAAATGGGGGGACTGAGAGAGTGGGGGGACAGAGTGAGAGGGGCAGAGAGAGGGGCACAGTGTGGGGGAGCGAGAGAGTGTCAGAGAGAGGGGCACAGAGATAGAGGGGGACAGAGAGAGTGAAACAGAGAGAGGACGACAGAGAGAGGGGGAGATAGAAGGGGTGAGAGAGAGGGGGAACAGAGACGGGGGCAGAGAGGGGGGTACAGTGAGGAGGTACAGAGAGTGGGGGAAATGGGGGTTGTCAGAGAGAGAGGGCGACAGAGATAGAGGGGGCAGAGAGATGGCGACAGAGAGGGGGAGGGAGAGAGAGAGGGGAAAGAGAGTGGGGGATATAGAGGGGGTCAGACAGAAGAGGAATAGAGAGGGGGGAAGAGAGAGGTGAACAGAGAGAGTGGGGACAGAGAGAGAGGGGGACAGTGAGGAGGGACAGAGGGACGTGGGTGGGAGGGAGAGGCGGTCAGAGAGAGGGCGACAGAGAGAGGGGGAGACAGAGGGGGACAGAGCGTGTATGCCAGAGAGAGGGGTACAGAGTGGGGGAGAGAGAGGGTGTCAGAGAGAGGGGGACAGAGATAGAGGGGGACAGAGAGAGGGGGAGATAGAGGGTGTCAGAGAGAGGGTGACAGAAAGAATGGGAGGTAGAGGGGGTCAGAGAGAGGGGGACAGAGAGAGAAGCACAGAAGGACAGAGAGAGAGGGGGGCAGAGAGAGAGGGAGACAGAGAGAGAAGGAGACAGAGAGGGGGACAGAGAGAGGGGAGGACAGAGGGGGGAGGCAGAGAGAGAGGGGAACAGACAGAGAGGGGTCAGAGAAAGAGGGGGTCAGAGAGAGGGGGACAGAGAGAGAGGAGCAAAGAGAGAGTGGAGCAGAGAGAGGGGGCAGACAGAGGTAGGCAGAGAGAGTGGGGGACAGAGAGAGGGGGCAGAGAGGGGGGTACAGAGAGAGGGGTTGAACAGTGAGAAGGGGGGACAGAGAGAGAGGGAGACACAGAGATGGAGGGGAACACAGGGAGTGGGGGACAGAGAGTGAGGGGGGCAGAGAGTTAGGGGGCAGAGAGAGAGGGTGCAAAGAGAGCGAGAGAGAAAGAGGGGGGCAGAGAGGGGGGTGGAGAGAGAGAGAGGGAGACAGAGTGAGGGGGAAGCAGAGAGAGAGGGGTCAGAGATGGGAGGGGCCAGAGAGAGAGGGGGCAGAGAGGGGGGGCAGAGAGAGAGGGGGATAGAGACAGAGGGAGACCGAGAGAGAGGGGAACAGACAGAGAGGGGTCAGAGAGAGAGGGGGACAGAGAGAGAGGGGCAGAGAGAGAGTGGAGCAGAGAGAGGGGGCAGACAGAGGTGGGCAGAGAGAGAGGGGGACAGAGAGAGGGGGGCAGAGAGGGGGGTACAGAGAGAGGGGTTGAACAGAGAGAAGGGGGGGACAGAGAGACGGAGGACAAAGAGACGGGGGACAGAGTGAGTGGGGGACAGAGAGAGAGGGAGATAGAGAGAGAGGGGGTCAGAGAGAGAGGGAAAGAAAGTGGGGGGACAGAGAGACGGGGGTCAGGGAGAGAGGGGGACAGAGAGAGAGGGGGACAGTGAGAGAGAGGGGCAGAGAGACGGGGGCAGAGAGAGGGAAGGATAGAGAGAGAGGGGGACAGAGAGAGAGGGGACAGTGAGAGAGAGGGGCAGAGAGAGAGGGGGCAGAGAGAGGGGGACAGAGAGAGAAAGGGGACAGAGAGAGAGAGGGACAGAGGGGGGTGGACAGAGAGAGGCGGGAGACAAAGAGACGGGGACAGAGAGAGAGGGGGGCAGAGAGAGGGAGGGGGGCCAGAGAGGCGGGGACAGAGAGACGGCTGGACAGAGAGGGGGCGGCAGAGTGGGGGGGACAGAGAGGGGGGTACAGAGAGAGAAGTGGACAGAGAGAGGGTAGGACAGAGAGAGAGGGGACAGAGAGGGAGGGACAGAGAGACGGGTGGACAGAGAGGGGGAGGCAGAGGGGGGGACAGAGAGTGGGGGGGACAGAGAGAGAGGAGTCATGGAGAACGCGACGGGGGGGGGGCACAGTGAGAGAGAGGGTTGACAGAGAGAGGGGGGACAGAGAGAAGGGTGACAGAGAGAGAAGGCGGTAGAGAGAGAAGGGGACAGAGAGATGGCGACAGAGAGAGGATGACAGAGAGAGGGGGGACAGAGAGAGGGAGGACAAAGAGACGGGGGGACAGAGGGAGTGGGGGACAGAGAGAGTGGGGGCAGTGAGAGGGGGACAGAGAGAGAGGGGGAGAGAGAGAGTGGGGGCAGAGAGAGAGGGGGACAGAGAGAGGGGATCAGAGAGTACAGGGGACAGAGAGAGAGGGGAGAGAGAGAGGGGGGCGAGAGAGATGGAGACAGAGAGACAGGAGAACAGAGAGAGAGAGGGATCAGAGAGAGAGAGGGGGCGGAGAGAGTGGGGGGCAGAGAGCGGGGGACAGAGAGAGGGGGGACAGAGAGAGGGAGACAGAGAGAGAGGGGAACAGAGAGAGAGGGTTCAGAGAGAGGGGTACAGAGAGAGAGGGGCAGAGAGAGAGAGAGTGGAGAAGAGAGAGGGGGCAGACAGAGGGGGAAAAGAGAGATGGGGACAGAGAGAGGGACGACAAAGAGACGGGGGGACAGAGGGAGTGGGGGACAGAGAGAGGAGGACAGAGAGGGGGGGGGACAGAGAGAGGGGGGACAAAGAGAGAGAGGGATACAGAGAGAGATGAACAGAGGGAGTGGGGGACAGAGAGAGAGGGGCAGAGAGAGAGAGGGGCAGAGAGAGAGTGGAGCAGAGAGAGGGGGCAGACAGAGGGGTCAGAGAGAGGGGGACAGAGAGAGAGGGGCAGAGAGAGAGTGGAGCAGAGAGAGGGGGCAGACAGAGTGGGCAGAGGGGTGGTCAGAGAGAGGGGCGACAGAGAGAGGGAGGACAAAGAGACAGGGTCTCAGAGACAGTGGGGGACAGAGAGAGTGGGGGACAGAGAGAGAGGGGGGCGACAGAGAGGGAGGGGGACAGAGAGAGAGGGGGGCAGAGAGAGAGGGGGGCAGAGAGAGAGGTGACAGAGAGGGGTGACAGAGGGGGCAGAGAGAGGGGGAAGAGGAAGAGGGGGGCAGAGAGAGGGGGGACAGACACGGGGGTGACAGAGTGAAGGGGGACAGAGAGAGGGGGACAGAGAGGGGAGGGGACAGAGAGAGGGGGGACGGAGAGATGGGGGCAGAGCGACGGGGGAAAAGAGAGAGGTGGGCTACAGAGAGAGGGAGGACAAAGAGACGGGGTGACAGAGAGAGTGGAGGAGATAGAGGGGGTCAGAGAGAATGGGGGACAGAGAGAGAGGGGAGGACAGAGAGAAGGGGTTCAGAGAGAGGGGGGCGACAGAGAGAGAGGGGCAGAGAGAGAGGGGTAGAGAGAGAGGGGACCGCGAGAGAGGGGGAGAGAGAGAGAGGGGATCGAGAGAGGGAGACAGAGAGAGAGGGGGGTAGAAAGAGAGGGGGACAGAGAGCGGGGGCAGAGAGATAGGCGGACAGAGAGGGTGTGACAGAGAGAGGGGTGGACAGAGAGGGGGAGGCAGAGAGAGGGGGGACAGAGGGGGTGACAGACAGAGAGAGGGTGGACAGAGAGAGAAGGGGATAGAGAGATGGCGACAGAGAGAGGATAACAGAGGGAGAGAGGGACATAGATAGAGGGGGAGATAGAGAGAGGGGGGAGAGAGAGAGAGAGAGGGAGCGGGGGGGAAGAGAGAGGGGGCAGAGAGAGAAGGGGACAGAGAGAGAGGGGGACAGAGAGAGAGGGAACAGAGAGAGAGGGGACAGAGAGATAGGGGGAAGAGAGAGAGGGGACAGAGAGAGAGAGGGGGAAAGAGAGAGAGGGGTCAGAGAGAGAGGGAGACAGAGAGAGAGGGGAACAGAGAGATAGGGATACAGAGAGAGGGGGAACAGAGAGAGAGGGGTCAGAGAGAGGGGGACATAGCGAGGTGCAGATAGAGAGTGGAGCAGAGAGAGGGGACAGACAGAGGGGGACAGAGATAGGGGGGACAGAGAGAGTGGGACAGAGAGAGGTTGTGGGCAGAGAGAGAGGGGGGAACAGAGCGACGGGGGTAAAAGAGAGGGGGGACAGCGAGAGGGAGGACAAAGTCGGGATGTCAGAGAGAATGGGGGAGATAGAGGGAGTCAGAGAGAGAGGGGAGAGAGAGAGAGGAGGACAGAGAGAGAGGGGACAGAAAGAGAGGAGGACAGATAGAGATGGGGACAGAGAGAGATGGGGGCTGAGAGAGGGCGACAGAGACAGCGGCACAGAGAGTGGGGCAGATAGAAGGTGTCAGCGAGAGGGCGACAGAGAGAGGGGGAGATAGAGGGGGAGAGAGGGAGTGTGACAGAGAGTGTGGGTCAGAGAGAGGGGTACAGATTGGGGGAGAGAGGGGGTCAGAGAGAGGGGGACAGAGAGAGAGGGGGACAGAGAGAGGGGGTCAGAGAGAACGGGAGATAGAGGGGTTCAGAGGGAGAGGGACAGAGAGAGAAGCACAGAGAGTGGGGGAGATAGAGGGGGACAGAGAGAGAGAGGGGGACACAGAGAGAGAGGCAGAGAGAGAGGGGCATGGAGAGGGGGCAGAGAGAGAAGCACAGAGAGTGGGGGAGATAGAGGGGGTCAGAGAGAGGGAGACATAAAGTATGGAAGATAGAGGGTATCAGAGAGAGGGGGACATAGAGAGGGGCATAGAGAGAGTGAGGGGACAGAGAGAGGGGGGCAGAGAGAGAGGGAGACAGAGAGAGAGGTGAACACAGAGGGGAACACAGAGAGAGGGGGTAAGAGAGAGGGGGTCAGAGAGAGGGGGTACAGAGAGAGGGGCAGAGAGAGAGTCGGGTAGAGAGATGGGGCAGACAGAGGGGGACAGAGAGAGAGAGGGGGACACAGAGAGAGAGGCAGAGAGAGAGGGGCATGGAGAGGGGGCAGAGAGAGAGGTGACAGAGAGAGGGGGGCAGAGAGAGAGGGGGGAACAGAGAGAGGTGGGTGGACAGAGATACGGGGAGAAAGAGAGAGGGGGGACAGAGAATGGGGTAGAGAGAGAGTGGGGGAAAGAGAGAGTGTGGACAGAGAGGGGGGGGCAGAGAGAAAGGGGCACACAGAGAGGGAGTCAGAGAGAGGTGGCGACTGAGAGAGGTAAGGACAGAGAGAGAGGGGGACAGAGCGAGGGGGGACAGAGAGAGAGGGGCAGAGAGAGGGGGGCAGAGAGAGAAGGGGACAGAGAGAGAGGGGGACAAAGAGAGAGGGGGATAGAGCGAGAGGGGAACAGAGAGAGAGGGGCAGAGAGAGAGGGGGGCAGAGAGAGGTTGGCAGAGAGAGAGGGGACAGAGAGAGGGCCGGACAGAGAGAGGGGCGGACAGAGAGAGGGAGACAGAGAGAGACGGGGGCAGAGAGAGAGAGGGAGACAGAGAGAGAGGTGGACAGAGAGAGGGAGGCAGAGAGAGGGGGGACAGTGAGGGGGGACAGTGGGGGGGGACAGAGAGGGGGGGCAGAGAGGTGGGGACAGAGGGGGCAGACGGTGGGTGAACAGAGGCGGGGGCCAGGGACGGGGGGAACAGAGAGAGGAGGACAGAGAGAGAAGTGGACAGAGAGAGGGCAGAACAGAGAGAGAAGGGACAGAGAGAGGGAGGACAGAGAGAGGGGACGACAAAGTGAGTGAGGTCAGAGAGAAGGCGACAGAGAGAGGGGGGGACAGTAAGAGAGAGGGGGACAGAGAGAGGGCGACAGAGAGAGGGGTGACAGAGAGAGAAGGGGTTAGAGAGAGAAGGGGACAGAGAGATGGCGACAGAGAGAGGATGACAGAGAGAGAGGGATACAGAGAGAGAGGGAGAGAGAGAGAGGGGGAGCGGGGGTGAAGAGAGAAGGGCGAACAGAGAGAAGGGCCACAGAGAGAGAGGCGGGTGGCAGAGAGAGGAGGACAGAGAGAGAGAGAGATAGAGGGGTCAGAGCGAGGGGTCAGAAAGAGAGGGTGACAGAGAGAGAGGGGGACAGGGAGAGTGGGGGACAGAGAGAGTGGGGATAGAGAGAGAGGCGGGCAGAGAGAAGGCAAGAGAGAGATGAGGACAGAGAGAGAAGGGGACAGGAAGTGAGGCGGACAGAGAGAGTGGGAGAGAGAGGGGAAGAGAGAGAGGCGGGTGGGAGGGAGGGTGTCAGAGGGAGGGGCAAGGAGAGTGGGGGAGATAGAGGGGGTTAGAGAGAGAGGGGACGGAGAGAGAGGAAGACAGAGATAGAGGGGACAGAAAGAGAGGGAGACAGAGAGAGACGGGGCAGAGAGAGATGGGGGCGGAGAGAGGGGGACAGAGTGAGGGGCGAAAGAGAATGGTGATTGGGAGGGAGAGGGGGCAGAGAGAGGGCGACAGAGACAGGGGCACAGAGAGAGGGAGGAACAGAGAGAGAGGGGGACAGAGAGAGGGGGACAAAGAGAGAGAGGCCGATAGAGGGGTTCAGAGGGAGAGGGACAGAGAGAGAGGCACACAGAGTGGGGGAGATAGAGGGTGTCAGAGAGAGGGAGACATAAAGTATGGGAGATATAGGGTGTCAGAGAGAGGGGGACATAGAGCGGGGCATAGGGAGAGTGAGGGGACAGAGAGAGAGAGGGGGGCAGAGAGAGAGGGAGACAGAGAGAGGTGAACACAGAGGGGAATATAGAGAGAGGGGGTGAGAGAGAGGGGGTCAGAGAGAGGGGGTACAGAGAGAGAGGGGCAGAGAGAGAGAGGGGTAGAGAGATGGGGCAGACAGAGGGGGACAGAGAGAGAGAGGGGGACACAGAGGGAGAGGCAGAGAGAGAGGGGCATGGAGAGGGGGCAGAGAGAGAGGCGACAGAGAGAGGGGGGGCAGAGAGAGAGGTGGGCAGAGAGAGGGGGACAGAGTGTGTAGCGAAAGAGAATGGTGCGTGGGAGGGAGAGGGGGCAGAGAGAGGGCGACAGAGACAGGGGCACAGAGAGAGGGAGGGACAGAGAGAGAGGGGGACAGAGAGAGGGGGCCAGAGAGAGGGGGAGATAGAGGGTTCAGAGAGAGGGAGACATAGAGAGGGGCATAGGGAGAGTGAGGGGATAGAGAGAGAGGGGGGCAGAGAGAGAGGGAGACAGAGAGAGAGGTGAACACAGAGGGGAACACAGAGAGAGGGGGTGAGAGAGAGTGGGTCAGAGAGAGGGGGTACAGAGAGAGAGGGGCAGAGAGAGAGTGGGGTAGAGATATGGGGCAGACAGAGGGGGACAGAGAGAGAGAGGGGGACACAGAGATAAAGGCAGAGAGAGAGGGGCATGGAGAGGGGGCAGAGAGAGAGGGGGGAACAGAGAGAGGTGGGGGGACAGAGATACGGGGAGAAAGAGAGAGGGGGGACAGAGAACGGGGGTAGAGAGAGAGTGGGGGACAGAGAGAGTTTGGACAGAGAGGGGGTGACAGAGAGAAAGGGGTACACAGAGAGGGGGTCAGAGAGAGGTGGCGACTGAGAGAGGTAATGACAGAGAGAGAGGGGGACAGAGCGAGAGGGAGACAGAGCGAGAGGGGCAGAGAGAGGGGGGGCAGAGAGAGAGGGGACATAGAGAGGGCCGGACAGAGAGAGGGGCGGACAGAGAGAGGGAGACAGAGAGAGACGGGGGCAGAGAGAGGGAGGCAGAGAGCGGGGGACAGTGAGGGGGGACAGAGAGGGGGGCAGAGAGGGGGGGACAGCGGGGGCAGAAGGGGGGGGGGGGAAGAGGCGGGACCAGGGACGGGGGGAACAGAGAGAGGAGGACAGAGAGAGAAGTGGACAGAGAGATGGGGGACAGAGAGAGGGGAGGACAAACTGAGTGGGGTAAGAGAGAAGGCGACAGAGGGGGGGACAGTAAGAGAGAGGGGGGACAGAGAGAGGGGCTCAGAGAGAGGGGGACAGAGAGAGGGAGTGATAGAGGGGTCAGAGAGAGGTGGACAGAGAGAGAGGGTGACAGAGAGAGGGGGGGAAAGAGAGAGGCGGGTGGGAGAGAGAGGGAGACAGGGAGAGGGGGACAGAGAGAGGGGGAGATAGAGGGGTTCAGAGGGAGTGGGACAGAAAGAATGGGAGGTAGAAGGGGTCAGATATAGGGGGACAGAGAGAGGGGGGAAAGAGTGAGGGGGGAAGAGAGAGAGGGGAAGAAGAGACGGGGGGAAAGAGAGGGGGCAGAGAGAGGGCGAGAGAGAGAGGGCCACAGAGAGTGGGGGAGATCGAGGTGGTCAGAGAGAGGTAGACAGAGAGAAAGGGGGAGATAGAGGGAGACAGAGAGAGGGGGACAGAGAGTGGGGGTCAGAGAGAGGGGTACAGAGTTGGGGACAGTGAGGGGACACAGAGAGGGGTCACAGATAGGGGGGGCAGTCTGAGCGGGGGCAGAGAGACGGCTACAGAGAAGGCGGAAGAGAGCGGGGGAGAGACAGAGGAGGACAGATGGTGGGGGAGATAGAGGGCGTCAGAGAGAGGGGACAGAGAGAGAGGGAGTGGGGGAGGGGAAGAGAGAGGGGGGCAGAGAGAGAAGGGGACAGAGAGAAGGGGGAAAAGAGAGAGAGGGGTCAGAGAGAGGGGGACATAGCGAGGTGCAGATAGAGAGTGGAGCAGAGAGAGGAGACAGACAGAGGGGGACAGAGAGAGGGGGGACAGAGAGAGTGGGACAGAGAGAGGTTGTGGACAGAGAGAGAGGGTGAACAGCGACGGGGGTGAAAGAGAGGGGGGACAGAGAGAGGGAGGACAAAGTCGGGGTGTCAGAGAGAGTTGGGGAGATAGAGGGAGTCAGAGAGAGGGGAGAGAGAAAGAGGAGGACAGAGAGAGAGGGGACAGAAAGAGAGGAGGACAGATAGAGATGGGGACAGAGAGAGATGGGGGCTGAGAGAGGGCGACAGAGACAGCGGCACAGAGAGTGGGGCAGATAGAAGGTGTCAGAGAGAGGGCGACAGATAGAGGGGGCGATAGAGGGGGACAGTGGGAGAGTGACAGAGAGTGGGGGTCAGAGAGAGGGGGACAGATTGGGGGAGAGAGGGGGTCAGAGAGAGGGGGCCAGAGAGAGTGGGAGATAGAGGGGTTCAGAGGGAGAGGGACAGAGAGAGAAGTACAGAGAGTGGGGGAGATAGAGGGGGTCAGAGAGAGGGAGACATAAAGTATGGAAGATAGAGGGTGTCAGAGAGAGGGGGACATTGAGAGGGGCATAGAGAGAGTGAGGGGACAGAGAGAGGGGGGACGGAGAGATGGGGGCAGAGCGACGGGGGAAAAGAGAGAGTTGGGCTACAGAGAGAGGGAGGACAAAGAGACGGGGTGACAGAGAGAGTGGGGGAGATAGAGGGGGTCAGAGAGAACGGGGGGACACAGAGAGAAGGGAGGACAGAGAGAAGGGGTTCAGAGAGTCGGGGGCGATAGAGAGAGAGGGGCAGAGAGAGAGGGGGTAGAGAGAGAGGGGACAGCGAGAGAGGGGGACAGAGAGAGAGGGGACCGAGAGAGGGAGACAGAGAGGGGGGTAGAGAGAGAGGGGGACAGAGAGGGGGGGCAGAGAGAGAGGGGTACAGAGAGGGTGGGACAGAGAGAGTGGTGGACAGAGAGGGGGAGGCAGAGAGAGGGGGGACAGAGGGGGTGACAGAGAGAGAGAGGGTGCACAGAGAGACGGGGGACAGAGTGAGGGGTGACAGAGAGAGAAGGGGATAGAGAGATGGCGACACAGAGAGGATGACAGAGGGAGAGGGGGACAGAGATAGAGGGGGAGATAGAGAGAGGGGCAGAGAGAGAGAGAGAGAGAGGGAGCGGGGGGGGAAGAGAGAGGGGGGCAGAGAGAGAAGGGGACAGAGAGAGAGGGAGGACAGAGAGAGAGGGGGCAGAGAGAGAGGGAGACAGAGAGAGGGGGAACAGAGAGAGACGGGTCAGAGAGAGGGGGACAGGCGAGGTACAGATAGAGAGTGGAGCAGAGAGAGGAGACAGACAGAGGGGGACAGAGAGAGGGGGGACAGAGAGAGTGGGACAGAGAGAGGTTGTGGAAAGAGAGAGGGGGAACAGAGCGACGGGGTGAAAGAGAGGGGGGACAGAGAGAGGGAGGACAAAGTCGGGGTGTCAGAGAGAGTTGGGGAGATAGAGGGAGTCAGAGAGAGGGGAGAGAGAGAGAGGAGGACAGAGATAGAGGGGACAGAAAGAGAGGAGGACAGATAGAGATGGGGACAGAGAGAGATGGGGGCTGAGAGAGGGCGACAGAGACAGCGGCACACAGAGTGGGGCAGAGAGAAGGTGTCAGAGAGAGGGCGACAGATAGAGGGGGCGATAGAGGGGGACAGAGGGAGAGTGACAGAGAGTGGGGGTCAGAGAGAGGGGGACAGATTGGGGGAGAGAGGGGGTCAGAGAGAGGGGGCCAGAGAGAGGGGGAGATAGAGGGGTTCAGAGGGAGAGGAACAGAGAGAGAAGTACAGAGAGTGGGGGAGAAAGAGGGGGTCAGAGAGACGGAGACATAAAGTATGGAAGATAGAGGGTGTCAGAGAGAGGGGGACATAGAGAGGGGCATAGAGAGAGTGAGGGGACAGAGAGAGAGGGGGGCAGAGAGAGAGGGAGACAGAGAGAGAGGTGAACACAGAGGGGAACACAGAGAGAGGGGCATGGAGAGGGGGCAGAGAGAGAGGCGACAGAGAGAGGGGGGCAGAGAGTGAGGGGGGAACAGAGAGAGGTGGGGGGACAGGGATACGGGGAGAAAGAGAGAGGGGGGACAGAGAATGGGGTAGAGAGAGAGTGGGGGACAGAGAGAGTGTGGACAGAGAGGGGGGGACAGAGATAAAGGGGCACACAGAGAGGGGGGACAGAGAGAGATGGGGAGAGAGAGAGAAGGGGACAGAGAGATGGCGATAGAGAGAGGATGACAGAGAGAGAGGGTACAGAGAGAGAGGGGGAGAGAGAGAGGGGGAGCGGGGGTGAAGAGAGAGAGGTGGACAGAGAGAGGGAGGCAGAGAGAGGGGGTACAGAGAGAGAGGGGCAGAGAGAGAGTTGGGTAGAGAGATGGGGCAGACAGAGGGGGACAGAGGGAGAGAGGGGTCACAGAGAGAGAGGCAGAGAGAGAGGGGCATGGAGAGGGGGCAGAGAGAGAGGCGACAGTGAGGGGGGGGCAGAGAGAGAGGGGGGACAGAGAGAGGTGGGGGGACAGAGATACGGGGAGAAAGAGAGAGGGGGGACAGAGAATGGGGGTAGAGAGAGAGTGGGGGACAGAGTGAGTGTGGACAGAGAGGGGGTGACAGAGAGAAAGGGGTACACAGAGAGGGGGTCAGAGAGAGGTGGCTACTGAGAGAGGTAAGGACAGAGAGAGAGGAGGACAGAGCGAGAGGGGGACAGAGAGAGAGGGGCAGAGAAAGGGGGGGCAGAGAGAGGGAACAGAGATGGGGGCAGAAAGGGGGGGACAGAGGGGGCAGACGGGGGGGGAACAGAGGCGGGGGCCAGGGACGGGGGGAACAGAGAGAGGAGGACAGAGAGAGAAGTGGACAGAGAGAGGGCAGGATAGAGAGAGAAGGGACAGAGAGAGGGGGGAACAGAGAGAGGGGAGGATAAAGTGAATGGGGTCAGAGAGAAGGCGACAGAGAGAGGGGGGGACAGTAAGAGAGAGGGGGGACAGAGAGAGGGGGACAGAGAGAGGGGTGACAGAGAGAGAAGGGGATAGAGAGAGAGGATGACAGAGAGAGAGGGGGACAGAGCGAGAGGGGGACAGAGAGAGAGGGGCAGAGAGAGGGGGGCAGAGAGAGAGTGGCAGAGAGAGAGGGGACAGAGAGGGGGTTGGACAGAGAGAGGGGCGGACAGAGAGAGGGAGACAGAGAGAGACGGGGGCAGAGAGAGCGGGAGACAGAGAGAGAGGTGGAGAGAGAGAGGGAGGCAGAGAGAGGGGGGACAGTGAGGGGGGACAGAGAGAGATGGGGATAGAGAGAGAAGGGGACAGAGAGATGGCGATAGAGAGAGGATGACAGAGAGAGAGGGTACAGAGAGAGAGGGGGAGAGAGAGAGGGGGAGCGGGGGTGAAGAGAGAGAGGCGAACAGAGAGAAGGGGCACACAGAGAGAGGCGGGTGGCAGAGAGAGGAGGACAGAGAGAGAGAGAGATAGAGGGGTCAGAGCAAGGGGACAGAAAGAGAGGGTGATAGAGAGAGAGGGGGACAGGGAGAGTGGGGGACAGAGAGAGTGGGGACAGAGAGAGAGGCGGGCAGAGAGAAGGCAAGAGAGAGATGAGGACAGAGAGAGAAGGGGACAGGAAGTGAGGCGGACAGAGAGAGTGGGAGAGAGAGGGGGAGAGAGAGAGGGGTACAGAGAGAGTGGGGGACAGAGAGAGAGGGGGGCAGAGAGAGGGGGGACAGAGAGTGGGGAGAGAGAGAGGGGGGAGCGGGGGGAAAGAGAGAGGGGGGGGCAGAGAGAGAGGGGGGAACAGAGAGAGGGGGGACCGAGAGAGAGGTGGGTGGGAGAGAGAGGGGGTTAGAGAGAGGCGGGTGGGAGGGAGCGAGGCGGGGGCCAGAGACGTGGGGAACAGAGAGAGGAGGAGAAAGATTGAAGTTGACAAAGAGAGGGCAGGACAGAAAGAGAGGGGTACAGAGAGAGACGGGGCAGAGAGAGATGGGGGCAGAGAGAGGAGGACAGAGTGAGCGGCGAAAGTGAATGGTGAGTGGGAGGGAGAGGGGTCAGAGAGAGGGCGACAGAGACAGGGGCACAGAGAGAGGGAGGGACAGAGAGAGAGGAGACAGAGTGAGAGGGACAGAGTGAGAGGGGACAGAGTGAGAGGGGACAGAGAGAGGGGGAGATAGAGGGTTTGAGAGAGACGGGGAACACAGAAGGGGGCAGAGAGAGAGGGACAGTGAGGAGGTACAGAGAGAGGCGGGTTGGAGGGAGATGGGCTGAGAATGAGGGCGACAGAGAGGGGTCAGAGAGTGGGGGAGATGGGGGTTGTCAGAGAGAAAGGGCGACAGAGATAGAGGGGGCAGAGAGATGGCGACATAGTGGGGGAGAGAGAGAGGGGACAGAGAGTGGGGGATATAGAGGGGGTCAGAGAGAAGAGGAATAGAGAGGGGGGAAGAGAGAGGTGAACAGAGAGAGTGGGGACAGAGAGAGGGGGACAGTGAGGAGGGACAGAGGGACGTGGGTGGGTGGGAGAGGGGGTCAGAGAGAGGTGGAGATGGGGGGTCAGAGATAGGTGGACAGAGAGAGGGGGAGACAGAGGGGGACAGAGTGTGTGGGCCAGAGGGAGGGGTACAGAGTGGGGGAGCGAGAGGGTGTCAGAGAGAGGGAGACAGAGATAGAGGGGGACAGAGAGAGGGGAACAGAGTGAGAGGGACAGAGAGAGGGGGAGATAGAGGGTGTTAGAGAGAGGGTGACGGAAAGAATGGGAGGTAGAGGGGGTCAGAGAGAGGGGGAGAGAGAGAGTGGGGGACAGAGAGAGAGGGGGGAAGAGAGAGATGGGGTCTGATAGAGATGGAGGCAGAGAGAGAGGGTGGCAGAGAGAGAGGGGGCAGAGAGAGGGGTAACAGAGATAGAGGGTCAGCGAGAGGGGTCAGTGAGAGGAGGACAGATAATTGGGGAGATAGAGGGCGTCAGAGAGAGGGGGAGAGAGAGAGGGGGGTCAGAGAGAGAGTGGGGGACAGAGAGAGAGGGGGACAGAGAGAGGGGCACAGAGAGAGAGTGGGGACAGAGAGAGAGGGGGACAGAGGAGGGGGGAAGAGAGAGATGGGGGCTGATAGAGATGGAGGCAGAGAGAGAGGGTGGCAGAGAGAGAGGGGGCAGAGAGAGGGGTAACAGAGATAGAGGGTCAGCGAGAGGGGTCAGTGAGAGGAGGACAGATAGTGGAGGAGATAGAGGGCGTCAGAGAGAGGGGGACAGAGACAGGGGCACGGAGATAGAGTGGGGGACAGAGAGAGGGGGGGACAGAGAGAGAGGGGAGAAGAGAGAGAGGGGGACAGAGACAGAGGGGATAGAGAGTGATGGAGATAGAGGGGATCAGAGAGAGAGGAACAGAGCAGGCTGCAAAGTGAGCGGGAAAGAGAGAGAGGGGACATAAAGAGAGGGGGGACAGTGAGGAGGTACAGAGAGAGGCGGGTGGGAGGGACAGGGGGTCAGCGAGAGGGGGACAGAGAGAGGGGGACAGAGAATGGGGGGGATGGGGAGTCAGAGAGAGAGGAGGACAGAGAGAGAGGGGGCAGAGAGATGGCGACAGAGAAATGGCGACATAGAGAGGGTGACAGAGAGGGGGGCAGAGAGCAGCGGAGAGTGAGAGGGGACAGAGAGAGGGAGAAAGAGGGAGGGGACAGAGAGAGTAGGGGACAGAAAGTGAGGCGGAAAGAGAGAGGAGGGATAGAGAGGGGGAGAGAGAGGGGGGGACAGAGAGAGTGGGGGACAGAGAGAGAGGGGGAGAGAGAGAGAGGAGGGAGCGGGGGGGGTAAGAGAGAGGGGGCAGAGAGAGAGGGGGGACAGAGAGAGGGGGACAGAGAGAGAGGCGGGTGGGAGAGAGCGGGTGTTAGAGAGAGGCGGGTGGCAGGGAGGGGGTCAGAGGGAGGGGCAAAGAGAGGGGGGGAGATAGAGTGGGTCAGAGAGAGGGGACAGAGATAGAGGAGGACAGAGATAAAGGGGACAGAAAGAGAGGGGGACAGAGAGAGACGGGGCAGAGAGAGATGGGGGCAAAGAGAGGGGGATAGAGTGAGGGGCGAAAGAGAAAGGCGGGTGGGAGGGAGAGGGGCCATAGAGAGGGCGACAGAGACAGGGGCACAGAGAGTGGGGTAAATAGAGCGTGTCAGAGTGAGGGACACAGAGAGAGGGGGTCAGAGAGAGAGGGGGAGAGAGGGAGGGGGAGCGGGGGGGAAAGAGAGAGGGGGCAGAGAGAGAGGGGGAACAGTGAGAGGGGGACAGACAGAGGGGCGGGTGTGAGAGAGGGGGATTTAGTGAGAGGCGGGTGGGAGAGAGAGGGGGTCAGAGAGAGGGGGACAGAGAGAGGGAGTGATAGAGGGGTCAGAGAGAGGGGGACAGAGAGAGAGGGTGATAGAGAGAGGGGGACAGAGAGAGGCGGGTGGGAGGGAGAGGGGGTTAGAGAGAAGGGGACAGAGAAATGGAGACAGACAGAGAGTGGGGGAGATGTGGGGGTCAGAGAGAGAGAGGAGGACAGAGAGAGAGGGGGCAGGGAAATGGCGACAGAGAAATGGCGACAGAGAGAGGGTGACAGAGAGGGGGCAGAGAGCAGAGGAGAGTGAGAGGGGAGAGGGAGAAAGAGGGAGGGGGACAGAGAGAGAGGCGCGTGGAAGAGAGAGGGGGTTAGAGAGAGGCGGGTGGGAGAGAGAGGGAGACAGGGAGAGGGGGACAGAGAGTGGGGGAGATAGACGGGTTCAGAGGGAGTGGGACAGAAAGAATGGGAGGTAGAAGGGGTCAGATATAGGGGGACAGAGAGAGGAGAGAAAGAGTGAGGGGGGATAGAGTGAGGGGGGGAAGAGAGAGAGGAGGAAGAGACGGGGGGAAAGAGAGGGGGCAGAGAGAGGGCGAGAGAGAGAGGGCCACAGAGAGTGGGGGAGATCGAGGTGGTCAGAGAGAGGTAGCCAGAGAGAAAGGGGGAGATAGAGGGAGACAGAGAGAGGGGGACAGAGAGTGGGGGTCAGAGAGAGGGGTACAGAGTTGGGGAAAGGGAGGGGACACAGAGAGGGGGGGCACAGATAGGGGGGGGCAGTCTGAGCGGGGGCAGAGAGACGGATACAGAGAGGGGTGAAGAGAGCGGGGGAGAGACAGAGGAGGACAGATAGTGGGGGAGATAGAGGGCGTCAGAGAGAGGGGCACAGAGAGAGAGGGCACAGAGAGAGAGGGGCAGAGAGAGAGAGAGGGGGACAGAGAGAGAGGGGGGCAGAGAGAGAGAGGGGCGTAGAGAGAGAGGGGGCAGAGAGAGGGGGAAGAGAGAGCGGGGGAGAGAGAGAGAGGCGGGTGGGAGAGAGTAGGGGTCAGAGAGAGGGAGACAGAGAGAGGGGGCAGACAGA
Source organism: Chiloscyllium punctatum (assembly GCF_047496795.1). Taxonomy (NCBI): domain Eukaryota; kingdom Metazoa; phylum Chordata; class Chondrichthyes; order Orectolobiformes; family Hemiscylliidae; genus Chiloscyllium; species Chiloscyllium punctatum. Next base: position 25,037,686 of record NC_092745.1, on the reverse strand, counting down.
GTGGGCAGAGGGGTGGTCAGAGAGAGGGGCGACAGAGAGAGGGAGGACAAAGAGACAGGGTCTCAGAGACAGTGGGGGACAGAGAGAGTGGGGGACAGAGAGAGAGGGGGGCGACAGAGAGGGAGGGGGACAGAGAGAGAGGGGGGCAGAGAGAGAGGTGACAGAGAGGGGGGGACAGAGGGGGCAGAGAGAGGGGGGAGAGGAAGAGGGGGGAGAGAGAGGGGGGGACAGACACGGGGGTGACAGAGTGAGGGGGGACAGAGAGAGGGGGACAGAGAGGGGAGGGGACAGAGAGAGGGGGGACGGAGAGATGGGGGCAGAGCGACGGGGGAAAAGAGAGAGGTGGGCTACAGAGAGAGGGAGGACAAAGAGATGGGGTGACAGAGAGAGTGGGGGAGATAGAGGGGGTCAGAGAGAATGGGGGACAGAGAGAGAGGGGAGGACAGAGAGAAGGGGTTCAGAGAGAGGGGGGCGACAGAGAGAGAGGGGCAGAGAGAGAGGGGGGTAGAGAGAGAGGAGACAGCGAGAGATGGGGTCAGAGAGAGAGGGGACCGAGAGAGGGAGACAGAGAGGGGGGGGGGGGGGGTAGAGAGAGAGGGGGACAGAGAGGGGGGGCAGAGAGAGAGGGGGACAGAGATAGAAGGGGAGACAGAGAGAGGGGGAGAGAGAGAGAGAGGGAGCGGGGGGGGGGAAGAGAGAGAGGGGCAGAGAGAGAAGGGGACAGAGAGAGAGGGGAACAGAGAGAGAGGGATACAGAGAGAGGGGCAACAGAGAGAGAGGGGACAGAGAGAGAGGGACATAGCGAGGTGCAGATAGGGAGTGGAGCAGAGAGAGGGGACAGACAGAGGGGGACAGAGAGAGGGGGGACAGAAAGGGTGGGACAGAGAGAGGTTGTGGTCAGAGAGAGAGGGGGGAACAGAGCGACGGGGGTAAAAGAGAGGGGGAACAGTGAGAGGGAGGACAAAGTCGGGGTGTCAGAGAGAGTGGGGGAGATAGAGGGAGTCAGAGAGAGGGGGAGAGAGAGAGAGAGGAGGACAGAGAGAGAGGGGACAGAAAGAAAGGAGGACAGATAGAGATGGGGACAGAGAGAGATGGGGGCTGAGAGAGGGCGACAGAGACAGCGTCACAGAGAGTGGGGCAGATAGAAGGAGTCAGAGAGAGGGCGACAGAGAGAGGGGGCCGATAGAGGGGGACAGAGGGAGTGTGACAGGGAGTGGGGGTCAGAGAGAGGGGGACAGATTGGGGGATAGAAGGGGTGAGAGAGAGGGGGGACAGAGAGAGAGAGGGACAGAGAGAGTGGGCCAGAGAGAACAGGAGATAGAGGGGTTCAGAGGGCGAGGGACAGAGAGAGAAGCACAAAGAGTGGGGGAGATAGAGGGGGTCAGAGAGAGGGAGACATAAAGTATGGAAGATAGAGGGTGTCAGAGAGAGGAGGACATAGAGAGGGGCATAGAGAGAGTGAGGGTACAGAGAGAGAGGGGGGCAGAGAGAGAGAGGGAAACAGAGAGAGAGGAGAACACAGAGGGGAACACAGAGAGAGGGGGTGAGAGAGAGGGGGTACAGAGAGAGTGGCCGAGAGAGAGTGGGGTAGAGAGATGGGGTAGACAGAGGGGGACAGAGAGAGAGGGGGGGACACAGAGAGAGAGGCAGAGAGAGAGAGGCATGGAGAGGGGGCAGAGAGAGGGGCGACAGAGAGAGGGGGGCAGAGAGAGATGGGGGAACAGAGAGAGGTGGGGGGACAGAGATACGGGGAGAAAGAGAGAGGGGGTCAGAGAACGGGGGTAGAGAGATCGTGGGGGACAGAGAGAGTGTGGACAGAGAGGGGAGGGACAGAGAGAAAGGGGCACACAGAGAGGGGGTCAGAGAGAGGTGGCGACTGAGAGAGGTAAGGACAGAGAGAGAGGGGGACAGATCGAGGGGGGGACAGAGAGAGAGGGGCAGAGAGAGGGGGGGGCAGAGAGAGAGGGGACAGAGAGAGAGGGGGACAGAGAGAGAGGGGGGGCAGAGAGAGAAGGGGAAAGAGCGGGGGGCAGAGAGAGGGCCGGACAGAGAGAGGGGCGGACAGAGAGAGGACGGGGGCAGAGAGAGAGGGAGACAGAGAGAGAGGTGGACAGAGAGAGGGAGGCAGAGAGAAGGGGGACAGTGAGGGGGGACAGAGGGGGGGGGCAGAGAGGGGGGACAGAGGGGGCAGACGGTGGGGGAACAGAGGCAGGGGCCAGGGACGGGGGGAACAGAGAGAGGAGGACAGAGAGAGAAGTGGACAGAGAGAGGGCAGGACAGAGAGAGAAGGGACAGAGAGAGGGAGGACAGAGAGAGGGAGGACAAAGTGAGTGGGGTCAGAGAGAAGGCGACAGAGAGAGGGGGGGAATGTAAGAGAGAGGGGGGCAGAGAGAGGGGGACAGAGAGAGGGGTGACAGAGAGAGACAAGGGGATAGAGAGAGAAGGGGACAGAGAGATGGCGACAGAGAGAAGATGACAGAGAGAGAGGGGTACAGAGAGAGAGGGAGAGAGAGAGAGGGGTAGCGGGGGTGAAGAGAGAGGGGCGAACAGAGAGAAGGGGCACAGAGAGAGAGGCGGGTGGCAGAGAGAGGAGGATAGAGAGAGAGAGATAGAGGGGTCAGAGCGAGGGGACAGAAAGAGAGGGTGACAGAGAGAGAGGGGGACAGGGAGAGTGGGGGACAGAGAGAGTGGGGACAGAGAGAGAGGAGGGGAGAGAGAAGGCAAGAGAGAGATGAGGACAGAGATAGAAGGGTACAGGAAGTGAGGCGGACAGAGAGAGTGGGAGAGAGAGGGGGAGAGAGAGAGGGGTACAGAGAGAGTGGGGGACAGAGAGAGAGGGGGACAGAGAGAGGGGGGAGAGAGAGAGGGGGAGCGGGGGGGAAAGAGAGGGGGGGCAGAGAGAGAGGAGGGAACAGAGAGAGGGGGGACCGAGAGAGAGGTGGGTGGGTGAGAGAGGGGGTTAGAGAGAGGCGGGTGGGAGGGAGGGTGTCAGAGGGAGGGGCAAAGAGAGTGGGGGAGATAGAGGGGGTTAGAGAGAGAGGGGACAGAACGAGAGGAGGACAGAGATAGAGGGGACAGAAAGAGAGCGGGACAGAGAGAGACGGGGCAGAGAGAGATGGGGGCAGAGAGAGGGGACAGAGTGAGGGGCGAAAGAGAATGGTGATTGGGAGGGAGAGGGGGCAGACAGAGGGCGACAGAGACAGGGGCACAGAGAGAGGGGGACTGAGAGAGAGGGGGACAGAAAGAGGGGGCCAGAGAGAACGGGAGATAGAGGGGTTCAGATGGAGAGGGACAGAGAGAGAAGCACAGAGAGTGGGAGAGATAGAGGGGGTCAGAGAGAGGGAGACATAAAGTATGGAAGATAGAGGGTGTCAGAGAGAGGGGGTCATAGAGAGGGGCATAGAGAGAGTGAGGGGACAGAGAGAGAGGGGGGGCAGAGAGAGAGGGAGACAGAGAGAGAGGAGAACACAGAGGGGAACACAGAGAGAGGGGGTGAGAGAGAGGGGGCCAGAGAGAGGGGGGTACAGAGAGAGAGGGGCAGAGAGAGAGTGGGGTAGAGAGATGGGGCAGACAGAGGGGGACAGAGAGAGAGAGGGGGACACAGAGAGAGAGGCAGAGAGAGAGGGGCATGGAGAGGGGGCAGAGAGAGAGGCGACAGAGAGAGGGGGGCAGAGAGAGATGGGGGAACAGAGAGAGGTGGGCGGCAGAGATACGGGGAGAAAGAGAGAGGGGGACAGAGAACGGGGTAGAGAGAGCGTGGGGGACAGAGAGAGTGTGGACAGAGAGGGGAGGGACAGAGAGAAAGGGGCACACAGAGAGGGGGTCAGAGAGAGGTGGCGACTGAGAGAGGTAAGGACAGAGAGAGAGGGGGACAGAGCGAAGGGGGACATAGAGAGAGGGGCAGAGAGAGGGGGGGCAGAGAGAGAGGGGGGACAGAGAGAGAGGGGGGACAGAGAGAGAGGGGGTCAGAGAGAGAGGGGGACAGAGCGAGAGGGGGACAGAGAGATGGGGCAGAGAGAGAGGGGGCAGAGAGATGGTGGCTGAGAGAGAGGGGACAGAGAGAGGGCCGGACAGAGAGAGGGGCGGACAGAGAGTGGGAGACAGAGAGAGACGGGGGCAGAGAGAGAGGGAGACAGAGAGATAGGTGGACAGAGAGAGGAGGCAGAGAGAGGGGGGACAGTGAGGGGGGGACAGAGAGGGGGGCAGAGAGGGGGGTACAGAGGGGGCAGACGTTGGGGGAACAGAGGCGGGGGCCAGGGACGTGGGGAACAGAGAGAGGAGGACAGAGAGAGAAGTGGACAGAGAGAGGGCAGGACAGAGAGAGAAGGGACAGAGAGACGGAGGACAGAGAGAGGGGAGGACAAAGTGAGTGGGGTCAGAGAGAAGGCGACAGAGAGAGGGGGGGAAAGTGAGAGAGTGGGGGACAGAGAGAGGGGGACAGAGAGAGAGGGGCAGAGAGAGGGGGGGCAGAGAGAGAGGGGGACAGAGAGAGAGGGGGACAGAGAGAGAGGGGGGGCAGAGAGAGAGGGGGACAGAGCGAGAGGGGGACAGAGAGAGGGGGGCAGAGAGAGAGGGGGCAGAGAGATGGTGGCAGAGAGAGAGGGGACAGAGAGAGGGCCGGACAGAGAGAGGGGCGGACAGAGAGTGGGAGACAGAGAGAGACGGGGCAGAGAGAGAGGGAGACAGAGAGAGAGGTGGACAGAGAGAGGGAGGCAGAGAGAGGGGGGACAGTGAGGGGGGACAGAGAGTGGGGGCAGAGAGGGGGGACAGAGGGGGCAGACGGTTGGGAACAGAGGCGGGGGCCAGGGACGGGGGGAACAGAGAGAGTAGGACAGAGAGAGAAGTGGACAGAGAGAGGGCAGGTCAGAGAGAGGGGACGACAAAGTGAGTGGGGTCAGAGAGAAGGCGACAGAGAGAGGGGGGGACATTAAGAGAGAGGGGGACAGAAAGAGGGGGACAGAGAGAGGGGGTACAGAGAGAGAGGGGCAGAGAGAGAGTGGGGTAGAGAGATGGGGCAGACAGAGGGGGACAGAGAGAGAGAGGGGGACACAGAGAGAGAGGCAGAGAGAGAGGGGCATGGAGAGGGGGCAGAGAGAGAGGCGACAGAGAGAGGGGGGCAGAGAGGGGGGACAGAGGGCGCAGACGGGGGGGGGGGGAACAGAGGCGGGGGCCAGGGACGGGGGGAACAGAGAGAGGAGGACAGAGAGAGAAGTGGACAGAGAGAGGGCAGGACAGAGAGAGAAGGGACAGAGTGAGGGGGGACAGAGAGAGGGTAGGACAAAGTGTGTGGGGTCAGTAAGAAGGCGACAGAGAGAGGTGTGGACATTAAGAGAGAGGGGGACAGAGAGAGGGGGACAGAGAGAGGGGTGACAGAGGGAGACAAGGGATAGAGAGAGAAGGGGACAGAGATATGGCGACAGAGAGAGGATGACAGAGAGAGAGGGGTACAGAGAGAGAGGGAGAGAGAGAGAGGGGTAGCGGGGGAGAAGAGAGAGGGGCGAACAGAAATAAGGGGCACAGAGAGAGAGGCGGGTGGCAGAGAGAGGAGGATAGAGAGAGAGAGAGATAGAGGGGTCAGAGCGAGGGGACAGAAAGAGAGGGTGACAGAGAGAGAGGTGGACAGGGAGAGTGGGGGACAGAGAGAGTGGGGACAGAGAGACAGGAGGGCAGAGAGAAGGCAAGAGAGAGATGAGGACAGAGATAGAAGGGGACAGGAAGTGAGGCGGACAGAGAGAGTGGGAGAGAGAGGTGGAGAGAGAGAGGGGTACAGAGAGAGTGGGGGACAGAGAGAGAGGGGGACAGAGAGAGGGGGGACAGAGAGAGAGGGGACAGAGAGAGGGGGAGCGGGGGAAAGAGAGAGGGGGGCAGAGAGAGAGGGGGGAACAGAGAGAGGGGGGACCGAGCGAGAGGTGGGTGGGAGAGAGAGGGGGTTAGAGAGAGGCGGTTGGGAGGGGAGGGTGTCAGAGGAGGGGCAAAGAGAGTGGGGGAGATAGAGGGGGTTAGAGAGAGAGGGGACATAGATAGAGGAGGACAGAGATAGAGGGGACAGAAAGAGAGGGGGACAGAGAGAGACGGGGCAGAGAGAGATGGGGGCAGAGAGAGGGTGACAGAGACAGCGGCCCAGAGAGTGGGGCAGATAGAAGGTGTCAGAGAGAGGGCGACAGAGAGAGGGGGAGATAGAGGGGGACAGAGGGAGTGTGACAGGGAGTGGGGGTCAGAGAGAGGGTAACAGATTGGGGAAGAGAAGGGGTCAGAGAGAGGGGGACTGAGAGAGAGGGGGACAGAGAGAGTGGGCCAAAGAGAACGGGAGATAGAGGGGTTCAGAGGGAGAGGGACAGAGAGAGAAGCACAGAGAGTGGGGGAGATAGAGGGGGTCAGAGAGAGGGAGACATAAAGTATGGAAGATAGAGGGTGTCAGAGAGAGGAGGACAGATAGAGGGGGCCAGAGAGAGGGGGAGATAGAGGGTTCAGAGAGAGGGAGACATAGTGAGGGGCATAGAGAGAGTGAGGGGACAGAGAGAGAGGGGGGCAGAGAGAGAGGGAGACAGAGAGAGAGGAGAACACAGAGGGGAACACAGAGAGAGGGGGTGAGAGAGAGGGGGTCAGAGAGAGGGGGTACAGAGAGTGTGGGCAGAGGGAGAATGGGGTAGAGAGATGGGGGGGGGGGGGGAGGGAGGGGGGGGGGGGGGGGGAGGGGGGGGGGAGGGGGCAAGAGGGGGACAGAGAGAGAGAGGGGATACAGAGAGAGAGGCAGAGAGAGAGGGGCATGGAGAGGGGGCAGAGAGAGAGGCGACAGAGAGAGGGGGGCAGAGAGGGGGGGACAGAGGGGGCAGACGGGCGGGGAACTGAGGCGGGGGCCAGGGAAGGGGGGAAAAGAGGGAGGAGGACAGAGAGAGAAGTGGACAGAGAGAGGGCAGGACAGAGAGAGAAGGGACAGAGTGAGGGGGGGACAGAGAGAGGGGAGGACAAAGTGTGTGGGGTCAGTGAGAAGGCGACAGAGAGAAGGGGATAGAGGGGGACAGAGTGAGGGGCGAAAGAGAATGGTGAGTGGGAGGGAGAGGGGGCAGAGAGAGGGCGACAGAGACAGGGGCACAGAGAGAGGGAGGAACAGAGAGAGAGGGGGACAGAGAGAGGGGGACAAAGAGAGAGAGGCCGATAGAGGGGTTCAGAGGGAGAGGGACAGAGAGAGGGGCACAGAGAGTGGGGGAGATAGAGGGGGTCAGAGAGAGGGAGACATAAAGTTTGGGAGATAGAGGGTGTCAGAGAGAGGGGGACATAGAGAGGGGCATAGGGAGAGTGAGGGGACAGAGAGAGTGAGGCGGGCAGAGAGAGAGGGAGACAGAGAGAGGTGAACACAGAGGGGAACATAGAGAGAGGGGGTGAGAGAGAGGGGGTCAGAGAGAGGGGGTACAGAGAGAGAGGGGCAGAGAGAGAGAGGGGTAGAGAGATGGGGCAGACAGAGGGGGACAGAGAGAGAGGGGGACACAGAGGGAGAGGCAGAGAGAGAGGGTCATGGAGTGGGGGCAGAGAGAGAGGCGACAGAGAGAGGGGGCAGAGAGAGAGGGGGGAACAGAGAGAGGTGGGCGGACAGAGATACGGGGAGAAAGAGAGAGGGGGGACAGAGAACGGGGGTAGAGAGAGCGTGGGGGACAGAGAGAGTGTGGACAGAGAGGTGAGGGACAGAGAGAAAGGGGCACACAGAGAGGGGGTCAGAGAGAGGTGGCGACTGAGAGAGGTAAGGACAGAGAGAGAGGAGGACAGAGCGAGTGGGGATATAGAGAGAGGGGCAGAGAGGGGGGGGCAGAGAGAGAGAGGGGGACAGAGAGAGAGGGGGACAGAGAGAGAGGGGGGTCGAGAGAGAGGGGGACATAGAGGGAGGGGCAGAGAGAGAGGGGGACAGAGAGGGTGGGACAGAGAGAGGGGTGGCCAGAGAGGGGGAGGCAGAGAGAGGGGGGACAGAGGGGGTGACAGAGAGAGGGGTGACAGAGAGAGAAGGGGATAGAGAGATGGCGACGGAGAGAGGATGACAGGGGGAGAGGGGACAGATATAGAGGGGGAGATAGAGAGAGGGAGAGGGAGAGAGAGAGAGAGAGGGTGCGGGGGGGGGGAAGAGAGAGAGGGGGCAGAGAGAGAAGGGGACAGAGAGAGAGGGGGACAGAGAGAGAGGGAACAGAGAGAGAGGGGACAGAGCGAGAGGGGGAAGAGAGAGAGGGGGCAGAGAGAGAGGGGAACAGAGAGAGAGGGGGAACAGAGAGAGAGGGGACAGAGAGAGGGGGCATAGCGAGGTGCAGATAGAGAGTGGAGCAGAGAGAGGGGACAGACAGAGGGGGACAGAGAGAGGGGGGACAGAGAGCGTGGGACAGAGAGAGGTTGTGGTCAGAGAGAGAGGGGGGAACAGAGCGACGTGGGTAAAAGAGAGGGGGGACAGAGAGAGGGAGGACAAAGTCGGGGTGTCAGAGTGAGTGGGGGAGATAGAGGGAGTCAGAGAGAGAGGGGAGAGAGAGAGAGGAGGACAGAGAGAGAGGGGACAGAAAGAGAGGGACAGAGAGAGAAGCACAGAGAGTGGGGGAGATAGAGGGGGTCAGAGAGAGGGAGACATAAAGTATGGAAGATAGAGGGTGTCAGAGAGAGGGGGACATAGAGAGGGGCATAGAGAGAGTGAGGGGACAGAGAGAGAGAGGGGCAGAGAGAGAGGGAGACAGAGAGAGAGGAGAACACAGAGGGGAACACAGAGAGAGGGGGTGAGAGAGAGGGGGTCAGAGAGAGGGGGTACAGAGAGAGAGGGGCAGAGAGAGAGTGGGGTAGAGAGATGGGGCAGACAGAGGGGGACAGAGAGAGAGAGGCAGAGAGAGAGGGGCATGGAGAGGGGGCAGAGAGAGAGGCGACAGAGAGAGGGGGGCAGAGAGGGGGGGACAGAGGGCGCAGACGGGGGGGGGGAACAGAGGCGGGGGCCGGGGCCAGGGACGGGGGGAACAGAGAGAGGAGGACAGAGAGAGAAGTGGACAGAGAGAGGGCAGGACAGAGAGAAAAGGGACAGAGTGAGGGGGGACAGAGAGAGGGTAGGACAAAGTGTGTGGGGTCAGTAAGAAGGCGACAGAGAGAGGTGTGGACATTAAGAGAGAGGGGGACAGAGAGAGGGGGACAGAGAGAGGGGTGACAGAGAGAGAAGGGGATAGAGAGAGAAGGGGACAGAGAGATGGCGACAGAGAGAGGATGACAGAGAGAGAGGGCTACAGAGAGAGAGGGAGAGAGAGAGAGAGGGTTCGCGGGGGTGAAGAGAGAGGGGCGACCAGAGAGAAGGGGCACAGAGGGAGAGGCGGGTGCAGAGAGAGGACGACAGAGAGAGAGAGAGATAGAGGGGTCAGAGCGAGGGGACAGAAAGAGAGGGTGACAGAGAGAGAGGGGGACAGGGAGAGTGGGGGACAGAGAGAGTGGGGACAGAGAGAGAGGAGGGCAGAGAGAAGGCAAGAGAGAGATGAGGACAGAGATAGAAGGGGACAGGAAGTGAGGCGGACAGAGAGAGTGGGAGAGAGAGGGGGAGAGAGAGAGGGGGTACAGAGAGAGTGGGGGACAGATAGAGAGGGGGACAGAGAGAGGGGGGACAGAGAGAGGGGAGAGAGAGGGGGGAGCGGGGGGAAAGAGAGAGGGGGGCAGAGAGAGAGAGGAGAACAGAGAGAGGGGGGACCGAGAGAGAGGTGGGTGGGAGAGAGAGGGGGTTAGAGAGAGGCGGGTGGGAGGGAGGGTGTCAGAGGGAGGGGCAAAGAGAGTGGGGGAGATAGAGGGGGTTAGAGAGAGAGGGGACAGAGAGAGTGGAGGACAGAGATAGAGGGGACAGAAAGAGAGGGGGACAGAGAGAGACGGGGCAGAGAGAGATGGGGGCAGAGAGAGGGGGACAGAGTGAGGGGCGAAAGAGAATGGTGCGTGGGAGGGAGAGGGGGCAGAGAGAGGGCGACAGAGACAGGGGCACAGAGAGAGGGAGGGACAGAGATTTAGGGGGACAGAGAGAGGGGGACAAAGAGAGAGAGGCAGATAGAGGGGTTCAGAGGGAGAGGGACAGAGAGAGGGGCACAGAGAGTGGGGGAGATAGAGGGGGTCAGAGAGAGGGAGACATAAAGTATAGGAGATAGAGGGTGTCAGAGAGAGGGGCATAGGGAGAGTGAGGGGACAGAGAGAGAGAGGGGGGCAGAGAGAGAGGGAGACAGAGAGAGAGGTGAACACAGAGGGGAACATAGAGAGAGGGGGTGAGAGAGAGGGGGTCAGAGAGAGGGGGTACAGAGAGAGAGGGGCAGAGAGAGAGAGGGGTAGAGAGATGGGGCAGACAGAGGGGGACAGAGAGAGAGAGGGGGACACAGAGGGAGAGGCAGAGAGAGAGGGGCATGGAGAGGGGGCAGAGAGAGTGGCGACAGAGAGAGGGGGCAGAGAGAGAGGGGGGAACAGAGAGAGGTGGGGGGACAGAGAGGTGAGGGACAGAGAGAAAGGGGCACACAGAGAGGGGGACAGAGAGAGGTGGCGACTGAGAGAGGTAAGGACAGAGAGAGAGGGGGACAGAACGAGGGGGGACAGAGAGAGAGGGGTAGAGAGAGGGGGGTGGCAGAGAGAGAGGGGGATAGAGAGGGTGGGACAGAGAGAGCGGTGGCCAGAGAGGGCGAGGCAGTGAGAGGGTGGACAGAGGGGGTGACAGAGATAGAGAGGGTGGACAGAGAGAGGGGGGACAGAGAGAGGGGTGACAGATAGAGAATGGGATAGAGAGATGGCGACGGAGAGAGGATGAGAGAGGGAGAGGGGGACAGAGATAGAGGGAGAGATAGACGGAACAGAGAGAGGGGGGACAGAGAGAGAGGGGGAAGTGAGAGAGGGTGCAGAGAGAGAGGGGGAAAGAGAGAGAGGGGGCAGAGAGAGAGGGAGACAGAGAGAGAGGGGAACAGAGAGAGAGGGATACAGAGAGAGGGGGAACAGAGAGAGAGGGGACAGAGAGAGGGGGCACAGCGAGGTGCAGATAGAGAGTGGAGCAGAGAGAGGGGACAAACAGAGGGGGACAGAGAGGGGGGGACAGAGAGCGTGGGACAGAGAGAGGTTGTGGTCAGAGAGAGAGGGGGGGAACAGAGCGACGGGGGTAAAAGAGAGGGGGGACAGAGAGAGGGAGGACAAAGTCGGGGTGTCAGAGAGAGTGGGGGAGATAGAGGGAGTCAGAGAGAGAGGGGGAGAGAGAGAGAGGAGGACAGAGAGAGAGGGGACAGAAAGAGAGGAGGACAGATAGAGATGGGGACAGAGAGAGATGGGGGCTGAGAGAGGGCGACAGAGACAGCGGCACAGAGTGTGGGGCAGATAGAAGGTGTCAGAGAGAGGGCGACAGAGAGAGGGGGAGATAGAGGGCGACAGAGGGAGTGTGACAGGGAGTGGGGGTCAGAGAGAGGGGGACAGATTGGGGGAGAGAAGGGGTGAGAGAGAGGGGGACTGAGAGAGAGGGGGACAGAGAGAGGGGGCCAGAGAGAACGGGAGATAGAGGGGTTCAGAGGGAGAGGGACAGAGAGAGAAGCACAGAGAGTGGGGGAGATAGAGGGGGTCAGAGAGAGGGAGACATAAAGTATGGAAGATAGAGGGTGTCAGAGAGAGGGGGACATAGAGAGGGGCATAGAGAGAGTGAGGGGACAGAGAGAGAGGGGGGCAGAGAGAGAGGGAGACAGAGAGAGAGGAGAACACAGAGGGGAACACAGAGAGAGAGGGGGTCAGAGAGAGGGGGTACAGAGAGAGAGGGGCAGAGAGTGAGTGGGGTAGAGAGATGGGGCAGACAGAGGGGGGACAGAGAGAGAGAGGGGGGACACAGAGAGAGAGGGCAGAGAGAGAGGGGCATGGAGAGGGGGCAGAGAGAGAGGCGACAGAGAGAGGGGGGGGCCGAGAGAGAGGGGGGAACAGAGAGAGGTGGGGGGACAGAGATACGGGGAGAAAGAGAGAGGGGGGACAGAGAACGGTGGGAGAGAGAGAGTGGGGGACAGAGAGAGTGGACAGAGAGGGGGGGACCAGAGACGTGGGGAACAAACGTGTGAGGACAAAGATTGAAGTGGACAGAGAGAGGGCAGGACAGAAAGAGAGGGGTACAGAGAGAGACGGGGCAGAGAGAGATGGGGGCAGAGAGAGAGGGACAGAGTGAGCGGCGAAAGTGAATGGTGAGTGGGAGGGAGAGGGGTCAGAGAGAGGGCGACAGAGACAGGGGCACAGAGAGAGGGAGGGACAGAGAGAGAGGAGACAGAGAGAGAGGGACAGAGTGAGAGGGGACAGAGTGAGAGAGTTCAGAGAGAGGGGGAGATAGAGGGGGTGAGAGAGACGGGGAACACAGAAGGGGGCAGAGAGAGATGGACAGTGAGGAGGTACAGAGAGAGGCGGGTTGGAGGGAGATGGGCTGAGAATGAGGGCTACAGAGAGGTGTCAGAGAGTGGGGGAGATGGGGGTTGTCAGAGAGAGAGGGCGACAGAGATAGAGGGGGCAGAGAGATGGCGACAGAGTGGGGGAGAGAGAGTGGGGACAGAGAGTGGGGGATATAGAGGGGGTCAGAGAGAAGAGGAATAGAGAGGGGGAAGAGAGAGGTGAACAGAGAGAGTGGGGACAGAGAGAGGGGGGACAGTGAGGAGGGACAGAGGGACGTGGGTTGGAGGGAGAGGGGGGTCAGAGAGAGGGCGACAGAATGAGAGGGCGTCAGAGAGAGGTGGAGATGGGGGGTCAGAGATAGGTGGACAGAGAGAGGGGGAGTCAGAGGGGGACAGAGTGTGTGGGCCAGAGGGAGGGGTACAGAGTGGGGAAGATATAGAGGGGGGAGAGAGTAGGGGGGAGCGGGGCGGAAGAGAGAGGGGGACAGAGAGCGAGGGGGGAACAGAGAGGGGGGGACAGAGAGAGAGGCAGGTGGGAGAGAGAGGGGGTTAGAGAGAGGGGCAAAGAGAGTGGGGGAGATAGAGTGGGTCAGAGACAGAGGCGACAGAGAGAGAGGAGGACAGAGGCAGAGGGGTCAGAAAGAGAGGGGGGACAGAGAGAGATGTGGACAGAGGAGAAAGGGGGCAGAGGGAGATCGACAGAGACAGCGGCACAGAGAGTGGGGGAGATAGAGGGTATCAGAGAGAGGGTGACAGAGAGTGCGGGAGATAGAGGGGGACAGAGAGAGGGGGACAGAGAGTGTGGGTCAGAGAGAGGGGTACAGAGTGGGGGAGAGAGAGGGGGGTCAGAGAGAGGGGGTCAGAGAGAGTGGGACAGAGAGAGGAGGCCAGAGAGAGGGGAGATAGAGGGGTTCAGAGAGAGGGGCACAGAGAGTGGGGAGATAGAGGGGGTCAGAGAGAGGGGGACATAAAGAATGGGAGATAGAGGGTGTCAGAGAGAGGGGGACATAGAGACGGCATAGAGAGAGTGAGGGGACAGAGAGAGGGGGGGACAGAGAGAGGGGGAAACAGAGAGAGGGGGGACAGAGAGAGGGGGGACAGAGAGAGTGAGGGGACAGAGAGAGTGGGGACAGACAGGGGGGGACAGAGAGAAAGGGGCACACAGAGAGGTGGTCAGAGAGAGGGGGCGACTGAGAGAGTTAAAGAGAGAGAGAAAGGGGGACAGAGCGAGAGGGGGACAGAGAGAGAGGGGCAGAGAGAGGGGGGCAGAGAGAGGGGGACATAGAGAGGGGCATAGAGAGAGTGAGGGGACAGACATAGAGGGGGTCAGAGAGAAAGGGAGACAGAGAGAGGGAGACATAGAGGGGGTCAGAGAGAAAGGGAGACAGAGAGAGGGGGGACAGAGAGAGAGGGGCAGAGAGAGGGGCAGAGAGTAAGGGGACAGAGAGAGGGGGGACAGAGAGATGGGGAACAGAGAGAGGGGGGACAGAGAGACGGGGGGAAAGAGAGAATAAGGGGACAGAGAGAGTGGGGACAGACGGGGGGGCCAGAAAGAAAGGGGCACACAGAGAGGTGGTCAGAGAGAGCGGGCGACTGAGAGAGGTAAGGAGAGAGAGAGAAAGAGAGGGGGGACAGAGCGAGGGGGGACAGAGAGAGAGGGCAGAGAGAGGGGGACATAAAGAATGGGAGATAGAGGGTGTCAGAGAGAGGGGAACATAGAGACGGCATAGAGAGAGTGAGGGGACAGAGAGAGAGGGGTCAGAGAGAAAGGGAGACAGAGAGAGGGGGGAAAGAGAGAGAGGCGCAGAGAGAGGGGCAGAGAGTGAGGGGACAGAAAGAGGGGGGACAGAGAGAGGGGGGAACAGAGAGAGGGGGGACAGAGTGATGGGGGAAAGAGATAGTGAGGGGACAGAGAGAGTGGGGACAGACAGGGAGGGACAGAGAGAAAGGGGCACACAGAGAGGTGGTCAGAGAGAGGGGGCGACTGAGAGAGGTAAGGAGAGAGAGAAAGGGGGACAGAGCGAGAGGGGGAAAGAGAGAGAGGGGCAGAGAGAGGGGGGACAGAGAGAGGGGATAACAAAGTGAGTGGGGTCAGAGAGAAGGCGACAGAGAGAGGGGGGGACAGTAAGAGAGAGGGGGGACAGACAGAGGGGGACAGAGAGAGGGGTGACAGAGAGAGAAGGGGATAGAGAGAGAAGGGGACAGAGAGATGGCGACAGAGAGAGGATGACAGAGAGAGAGGTGTGCAGAGAGAGAGGGAGAGAGAGAGAGAGAGGGGTAGCGGGGGTGAAGAGAGAGGGGCGAACAGAGAGAAGGGGCACAGAGAGAGAGAGAGGCGGGTTCCAGAGAGAGGAGGACAGAGAGAGAGAGATAGAGGGGTCAGAGCGAGGGGACAGAAAGAGAGGGTGACAGAGAGAGAGGGGGACAGGGAGAGTGGGGGACAGAGAGAGTGGGGACAGAGAGAGAGGAGGGCAGAGAGAAGGCAAGAGAGAGATGAGGACAGAGAGAGAAGGGGACAGGAAGTGAGGCGGACAGAGAGAGTGGGAGAGAGAGGGGGAGAGAGAGACGGGTACACAGAGAGTGGGGGACAGAGAGAGAGGGGGACAGAGAGCGGGGGACAGAGAGAGGGGAGAGAGAGAGGGGGGAGCGGGGGGAAAGAGAGAGGGGGCAGAGAGAGAGGGGGGAACAGAGAGAGGGGGGACCGAGAGAGAGGCGGGTGGGAGAGAGAGGGGGTTAGAGAGAGGCAGGGGGGAGGGAGGGTGTCAGAGGGAGGGGCAAAGAGAGTGGGGGAGATAGAGGGGGTTAGAGAGAGAGGGGACAGAGAGAGAGGAGGACAGAGATAGAGGGGACAGAAAGAGAGGGGGGCAGAGAGAGAGGCGGGGACAGAGTGAGGTGGGGGGACAGAGATACGGGGAGAAAGAGAGAGGGGGGACAGAGAACGGGGGTAGAGAGAGAGTGGGGGACAGAGAGAGTGTGGACAGAGAGGGGGGACAGAGAGAAAGGGGTACACAGAGAGGGGGTCAGAGAGAGGTGGCGACTGAGAGAGGTAAGGACAGAGAGAGAGGGGGACAGAGCGAGAGGGGCAGAGAGAGAGGGGACAGAGAGAGGGCCGGACAGAGAGAGGGGCGGTCAGAGAGAGGGAGACAGAGAGAGACGGGGGCTGAGAGAGAGGGAGACAGAGAGAGCGGTGGACAGAGAGAGGGAGGCAGAGAGAGGGGGGAACAGAGAGAGGGGGGACCGAGAGAGAGGGCGGGTGGGATAGAGAGGGGGTTAGAGAGAAGCGGGTGTGAGGGAGGGTGTCAGAGGGAGGGGCAAAGAGAGTGGGGAGATAGAGGGGGTTAGAGAGAGAGGGGACAGAGAGAGAGGAGGACAGAGATAGAGGGGACAGAAAGAGAGGGGGACAGAGAGAGACGGGGCAGAGAGAGATGGGGGCAGAGAGAGGGCGACAGAGTGAGGGGCAAAAGAGAATGGTGATTGGGAGGGAGAGGGGGCAGAGAGAGGGCGACAGAGACAGGGGCACAGAGAGAGGGAGGGACAGAGAGAGAGGGGGACAGAGAGAGGGGGCCAGAGAGAGGGGGAGATAGAGGGGTTCAGAGGGAGAGGGACAGAGAGAGGAGCACAGAGAGTGGGGGAGATAGAGGGGGTCAGAGAGAGGGAGACATAAATTATGGGAGATAGAGGGTGTCAGAGAGAGGGGGACATAGAGAGGGGCATAGGGAGAGTGAGGGGACAGAGAGAGGGGGGCAGAGATAGAGGGAGACAGAGAGACAGGTGAACACAGAGGAGAACATAGAGAGCGGGGGTGAGAGAGAGGGGGTCAGAGAGAGGGGGTACAGAGAGAGAGGGCAGCGAGAGAGTGGGGTAGAGAGATGGGGCAGACAGAGGGGGACAGAGAGGGAGAGGGGGACACAGAGATAGAGGCAGAGAGAGAGGGGCATGGAGAGGGGGCAGAGAGAGATGCGACAGAGAGAGGGGGGCAGAGAGAGAGGGGGGAACAGAGAGAGGTGGGGGGACAGAGATACGGGGAGAAAGAGAGAGGGGGGACAGAGAACGGGGGGAGAGAGAGAGTGGGGGACAGAGAGAGTGTGGACAGAGAGGGGGGGACCAGAGACGTGGGGAACAAACGTGTGAGGACAAAGATTGAAGTGGACAGAGAGAGGGCAGGACAGAAAGAGAGGGGTACAGAGAGAGACGGGGCAGAGAGAGATGGGGGCAGAGAGAGAGGGACAGAGTGAGCGGCGAAAGTGAATGGTGAGTGGGAGGGAGAGGGGTCAGAGAGAGGGCGACAGAGACAGGGGCACAGAGAGAGGGAGGGACAGAGAGAGAGGAGACACAGAGAGAGGGACAGAGTGAGAGGGGACAGAGTGAGAGAGTTCAGAGAGAGGGGGAGATAGAGGGGGTGAGAGAGACGGGGAACACAGAAGGGGGCAGAGAGAGAGGGACAGTGAGGAGGTACAGAGAGAGGCGGGTTGGAGGGAGATGGGCTGAGAATGAGGGCGACAGAGAGGTGTCAGAGAGTGGGGGAGATGGGGGTTGTCAGAGAGAGAGGGCGACAGAGATAGAGGGGGCAGAGAGATGGCGACAGAGTGGGGGAGAGAGAGAGGGGACAGAGAGTGGGGGATATAGAGGGGGTCAGAGAGAAGAGGAATAGAGAGGGGGGAAGAGAGAGGTGAACAGAGAGAGTGGGGACAGAGAGAGGGGGGACAGTGAGGAGGGACAGAGGGACGTGGGTGGGAGGGAGAGGGGGTCAGAGAGAGGGCGACAGAATGAGAGGGGGTCAGAGAGAGGTGGAGATGGGGGGTCAGAGATAGGTGGAGAGAGAGAGGGGGAGACAGAGGGGGACAGAGTGTGTGGGCCAGAGGGAGGGGTACAGAGTGGGGAAGATATAGAGGGGGGAGAGAGTAGGGGGGAGCGGGGCGGAAAGAGAGAGGGGGACAGAGAGCGAGGGGGGAACAGAGAGGGGGGACAGAGAGAGAGGCAGGTGGGAGAGAGAGGGGGTTAGAGAGAGGGGCAAAGAGAGTGGGGGAGATAGAGTGGGTCAGAGACAGAGGCGACAGAGAGAGAGGAGGACAGAGACAGAGGGGACAGAAAGAAAGGGGGACAGAGAGAGATGGGGACAGAGAGAAAGGGGGCAGAGGGAGATCGACAGAGACAGCGGCACAGAGAGTGGGGGAGATAGAGGGTGTCAGAGAGAGGGTGACAGAGAGTGCGGGAGATAGAGGGGGACAGAGAGAGGGGGACAGAGAGTGTGGGTCAGAGAGAGAAGTACAGAGTGGGGGAGAGAGAGGGGGTCAGAGAGAGGGGGTCAGAGAGTGTGGGACAGAGAGAGGAGGCCAGAGAGAGGGGGAGATAGAGGGGTTCAGAGAGAGGGGCACAGAGAGTGGGGGAGATAGAGGGGGTCAGAGAGAGGGGGACATAAAGAATGGGAGATAGAGGGTGTCAGAGAGAGGGGGACATAGAGACGGGCATAGAGAGAGTGAGGGGACAGAGAGAGAGGGGCAGAGAGAGGGGCAGAGAGTGAGGGGACAGAAAGAGGGGGGACAGAGAGAGGGGGAAACAGAGAGAGGGGGGACAGAGAGACGGGGGGAAAGAGAGAGTGAGGGGACAGAGAGAGTGGGGACAGACAGGGGGGGACAGAGAGAAAGGGGCACACAGAGAGGTGGTCAGAGAGAGGGGGCGACTGAGAGAGGTTAGGAGAGAGAGAAAGGGGGACAGAGCGAGAGGGGGACAGAGAGAGAGGGGCAGAGAGAGGGGGGGCAGAGAGAGGGGGACATAGAGAGGGGCATAGAAAGAGTGAGGGGACAGACATAGAGGGGGTCAGAGAGAAAGGGAGACAGAGAGAGGGGGGACAGAGAGAGAGGGGCAGAGAGAGGGGGGGCAGAGAGAGGGGTCAGAGAGAGGGGGAGATAGAGGGGGACAGAGGGGGGGGCACAGAGACTGCGGGAGATAGAGGGGTCAGAGAGAGCGGGACAGAGAGAGGGGCACAGAGAGTGGGAGAGATAGAGGGGACAGAGATAGAGGGGATAGAGACAGAGGGGGCAGAGAGAGTGGGACAGAGTGAGGGGGGCACAGAGAGAGGGGAAAGAGAGAGAGGGGAAAAAGAGAGAGGGGGAGATAGAGGGGGTCAGAGAGAGGGGGGACAGAGAGAGGGGGATAGAGAGGGGGGAAGAGAGGGGGTGGGACAGAGGGGGGAAAGAGAGGGCGGGAACAGAGAGAGAGCGGGGCATAGATAGAGGGGCAGAGAGAGATGGGGCAGACAGAGGGAGACCAGGTGAGGGGGGCAGAGTGAGGGGGCAGAGTGAGGGGGGGCAGAGAGAGAGGGGGCAGTGAGAGAGTGAAAATAGAGTGGGGGACAGAGAGAGGGGTACAGAGTCGGGGAAAGAGAGGGAGTCAGGGACAGGAGGACAGAGAGAGTGAGGGGGACAGAGAGAGAGGGGGACGAACAGAGAGGGGTGACAGAGAGAAAGGCGGGTGGAAGGGAGAGGGGGCAAAGAGAGGGCGACAGAGAGAGGAGCACAGAGTGTGGGGGAGATAGCGGGGCTCAGAGAGAGGAGGACATAGAGGGGGACAGAAAGAGGGGGACAGAGAGTGGGGGACAGAGAGAGGGGACAGACAGAGGGGTAAAGAGTGGGGGAGAGAGGGGGTTAGAGAGAGGGGGACAGAGAGTGGGGGGATGGAGAGAGTGGGGGACAGAGAGAGAGAGGGGGACAAAGAGAGAGGGGCAGAGATAGACGGAGCAGAGAGAGGGGGCAGAGAGCGAGGAGAGATAGAGGGCAAGAGAGAGAGGGCGACAGAGGGGGGGGGACAGAGAGAGGGGGAACAGAGATAGGGGGAACAGAAAGAGCCGGACTGAGAGCGAGGCGGGGACAGAGAGAGGGGGACAGAGAGAGGGGAAGACAGAGGTGGTCAAAGGGAGGGGGACAGAGAGAGGGGCACAGATAGTCGGGGAGATAGAGGGGACAGAGAGAGGGGGTGGACAGAGAGTTGGGGGACTGAGAGTGGGGGGCAGGGGGGTACAGAGAGGGGGCAGAGAGGGAGGGACAGAGAGAGGGGGGGACAGAGAGAGGTGGGAACAGAGAGAGGGGGGACAGAGAGAAGGCGACAGAGAGAGTGTCACAGAGAGTGGGGGAGATAGAGGGGGTCAGAGAGAGAGGGACAGAGGAAGGGTGATATAGAGGGGGACTGCGAGAGAAGGAGTCAGAGACAGAGGGGGACAGTGAGAGAGGGGGGCAGAGAAATGGCAACAGAGAGAGGGTGACATGAGAGTGGGGGACAGAGAGAGAGGGGGAAGAGAGAGGGCGACAGAGTGAGGGCGACAGAGAGAGAGGGGGAACAGAGAGAGGGGGACAGAAAGAGGGGGAGGTAGAGGGGTTCAGAGAGAGGGGGACAGAGAGAGCGGGAGATAGAGGGGGACAGATGGAGGGGCACAGAGAGTGCGGGAGATAGAGGGGGTCAGGGAGAGGGGGACAGAGAGAAATGCACAGAGACTGGGGGAGATAGAGGGGACAGAGATAGAGGGGACAGAGAGGGGGGCAGAGAGAGTGGGAGAGAGTGAGAGGGGAAAGAGAGAGAGGGGAAAAAGAGAGAGGGGGTGATAGAGGGGGTCAGAGAGAGGGGGGCAGAGAGGGGGGGATAGGGAGGGGGGAAGAGAGGGGGTGGGTCAGAGGGGGGAAAGAGAGGGCGGGAACAGAGAGAGCGGGGCATAGATAGAGGGGCAGAGAGAGATGGGGCAGACAGAGGGAGACCGAGTGAGGGGGGCAGAGTGAGGGGGCAGAGTGAGGGGGGCAGAGAGAGAGGGGGCAGAGAGAGAGTGAAAATAGAGTGGGGGACAGAGAGAGGGGTACAGAGTCGGGGAAAGAGAGGGAGTCAGGGACAGGAGGACAGAGAGAGTGGGACAGAGAGAGTGGGGGACAGAGAGAGAGGGGGACAGAGAGGGAGGAGAACAGAGAGGGGTGACAGAGAGAAAGGCGGGTGGAAGGGAGAGGGGGGCAGAGAGAGGGCGACAGAGAGAGGAGCACAGAGTGTGGGGGAGATAGCGGGGCTCAGAGAGAGGAGGACATAGAGGGGGACAGAAAGAGGGGGACAGAGAGTGGTGGACGGAGAGTGGGGGACAGAGAGAGGGGACAGACAGAGGGGTAAAGAGTGGGGAGAGAGGGGGTCAGAGAGAGATGGACAGAGAGTGGGGGGATGGAGAGAGTGGGGGACAGAGAGAGAGAGGGGGTCAAAGAGTGAGGGGCAGAGAAAGACGGAGCAGAGAGAGGGGGCAGAGAGCGGGGAGAGATAGAGGGCAAGAGAGAGAGGGCGACAGAGAGAGGGGGGGACAGAGAGAGGGGGAACAGAGATAGGGGGAACAGAAAGAGCCGGACTGAGAGCGAGGCGGGGACAGAGAGAGGGGGACAGAGAGAGGGGAAGACAGAGGTGGTCAAAGGGAGGGGGAGAGAGAGGGGCACAGATAGTCGGAGAGATAGAGGGTACAGAGAGAGGGGGTGGACAGAGAGTTGGGGGGACTGAGAGTGGGGGGCAGGGGGGTACAGAGAGGGGGCAGAGAGGGAGGGACAGAGAGAGGGGGGACAGAGAGAAGGCGACGGAGAGAGTGTCACAGAGAGTGGGGGAGATAGAGGGGGTCAGAGAGAGGGGGACAGAGGGAGGGTGATATAGAGGAGGACTGCGAGAGAAGGAGTCAGAGACAGAGGGGGACAGTGAGAGAGGGGGCAGAGAAATGGCGACAGAGAGAGGGTTACAGAGAGAGTGGGGGACAGAGAGAGAGGGGGGCAGAGAGAAGGCGACGGAGAGAGTGTCACAGAGAGTGGGGGAGATAGAGGGGGTCAGAGAGAGGGGGACAGAGGGAGGGTGATATAGAGGAGGACTGCGAGAGAAGGAGTCAGAGACAGAGGGGGACAGTGAGAGAGGGGGCAGAGAAATGGCGACAGAGAGAGGGTTACAGAGAGAGTGGGGGACAGAGAGAGAGGGGGGCAGAGAGAGGACGACAGAGAGAGGGGGACAGAGAGAAAAGGGGGCAGAGAGGGAGAGGGGGACAGACAGAGAGGGGCAGAGAGAGATTGGGCAGACAGAAGGGGATAGAGTGAGGGGGGCAGAGAGAGAGAGGGTCAGAGAGGGGGACAGAGAGATGGGGATATAGAGGGGGACAGAGAGAGGGGACAGAGAGTTGACGGACAGAGAGAGGAGTACAGAGTGGGGGAGAGAGAGGGAATCAGAGATGGGGGCAGAGAGAGGGCGACAGAGAGAGGGGGACAGAGAGTGGGGGGGACGGAGAGAGGTGGGGACAGAGAGAGGGGGGAACAGAGAGAGAGGGAGACAGAGAGAGATGTGGACAGAGAGAGAGGAGGACAGAGAGAGGAGGAGAGAGAGAGGGGCACCGAGAGTGGGGGAGATAGAGGGGGTCAGAGAGAGGGGGAGACGGACAGTGGGGAGATGGAGAGAGTGTGGGACTGAGAGAGAGAGAGAGGGGGTCAGAGAGGGGGGCAGGGAGCGACGGAGCAGAGAGAGGGTGAAAGAGAGGGGCGCAGAGAGCGGGGTAGAGATAGAGGGGACAGAAAGAGGGGGACCGATAGAGAGGAGGTGGGAGAAAGAGGGGGTCCGAGAGAGGTGGGTGGGAGAGAGAGGGCGACAGAGAGAGGGTGAAAGAGAAAGGGGGCACAGAGAGAGGGGGACAGAGAGAGGGGGCACAGAAAGGGAGAAACAGAGAGGGGGGCACAGAGAGGGGGGCACAGAGAGGGGGACAGAAAGGGGGACTGAGAGAGAGAGAGGGGGACAGAGAGAGAGCGGGGCAGAGAGAGAGAGGGGCAGAGAGATGGGGGCAGACAGAAGGGGACAGCGTGGGGGGGGGCAGAGAGAGTGTGACAGAGAGAGAGGGGGACAGAGAGAGAGGGGGGACAGAGAGAGAGGGGGGACAGAGAGAGAGGGAGGACAGACAGAGAGGGGGACAGAGAGGGGGGACAGAGAGAGGGGGACAGAGCGGGAGGGGGAAAGAGAGAGGCGGGTGGAAGGGAGAGGAGGGCAGAGAGAGGCGACAAAGAGAGGAGCACAGAGAGGGGGGAGTTAGCGGGGCACAGAGAGAGGGGGACAGAGAGAGGAAGGGACAGAAAGAGGGGTGGACAGAAAGAGGGAAAACAAAGTGAGGGGGGACAGAGAGAGGGGGGACAGAGGGGGGCAAAGAGAGTGGGGGACAGAGAGGGGGGACAGAGAGAGAGGGACAGAGAGAGACAGGCGGGTCGGAGAGAGAGGGGGTCAGAGAGAGGCTGGTGGGAGAGAGAGGGGGACAGAGAGAGGGGGAGCAGAGAGAGACGGACTGAAAGAGAAGGGGACAGAGAGAGGGGGCCAGAGAAAGGGGAGATAGAGGTTGACAAAGGGAGGGGGACAGATAGAGGGGTAGATAGAGGGGTTCGGAGCGAAGGGTACAGAGATAGTGGTACAGCGAGTGGGGGAGATAGAGGGGGACAGTGAGTGGGACGAAAGGAGGGGATGGTAGAGGGGGTCAGAGAGAGGGGGAGATAGAGGGGGACAGCGAGAGAGGGGGAGACAGAGGGGGGACATAGGGAGAGGGGGTACAGAGAGAGGGGGACAGAGAGTGGAGAAGATAGAGGGGGTCAGAGAGAGGGGGACAGAGAGAGGGTGATACAGAGGGGGACAGCAAGAGAGGGGGTCAGAGACCGAAGGGAACAGTGAGAGAGGGGAGCTGAGAAATGGCGACAGAGAGAGGGTGACACAGAGAGAGAGGGGGGCAGAAAGAGAGGGGGGCAGAGAGAGAGGGGGTCAGAGGGGGGGAACAGAGGGGGAGACAGAGAGGTGGGGGGGGACAGAGAAAGAGCGGGGCAGATAGAGCGGGGGCAGAGAGAGAGGGGGGAACAGAGAGAGAGAGGGGCACAGGGAGAGAGAGGGGACAGAGAGAGGGTGATACAGAGGGGGACAGCAAGAGAGGGGGTCAGAGACCGAAGGGAACAGTGAGAGAGGGGAGCTGAGAAATGGCGACAGAGAGAGGGTGACAGAGAGAGAGAGAGGGGGGCAAAAAGAGAGGGGGGCAGAGAGAGAGGGGGTCAGGGGGGGGGGGGAACAGAGGGGGAGACAGAGAGGTGGGGGGACAGAGAGAGAGCGGGGCAGATAGAGCGGGGGCAGAGAGAGAGGGGGGAACAGAGAGAGAGAGGGGCACAGGGAGAGAGAGGGGACAGAGAGAGAGGGGATAGAGAGAGGGGGGACAGAGAGAGAGGGACAGAGGGGGGACAGAAAGAGGGCGACAGAGAGAGGGACACACAGAATGGGGGAGATAGAGGGTGTCAGAGAGAGGGGGACAGAGAGAGGGTGATATAGAGGGGGACAGGGAGAGAGGGGGTCAAACACAGAGGGGGACAGTGAGAGAGGGGGGCAGATAAATGGCGACAGAGAGAGGGTGACAGAGAGAGGGGGACAGAGAGAGAGGGTGACAGAGAGAGAGGGGGACACAGAGAGAGAGGGGGACAGAGAGAGAGGCGGACAGAGAGTGGAGGAGATAGAGGGGGTCAGAGAGAGCGGGTCAGAGAGTGCGGTTCAGAGACTGGGGGACAGAGTAGGGGAGATATAGGGAGTCAGAGAGAAGGGCAGAGAGAGGGGGACAGAGAGAGGGGGGCAGAGAGAGGGGGACAGAGAGAGGGGGACAGAGAGAGAGAGGGGAAAGAGAGAGGCGGGTGGAAGGGGGAGGGGGCAGCGGGAGGGCGACAGAGAGAGAGGCACAGAGAGTGGGGGAGATGGAGGGGTCAGAGACAGGGGGACAAAGAGTGGGGAGATGGTGAGAGTGGGGGACAGAGAGAGAGAGAGAGAGGGGGCAGAGAGGGGACAGACAGTGGGGCAGAGAGCTGGGTAGAGATAGAGGGGACACAGAGATGGGGACAGAGAGAGAGGGGGACAGAGATGGGGGAGATAGAGGTGGTCAAAGGGAGGCGAACAGCGAGAGGGGCACAGAGAGTGAGAGAGATAGAGGGGGTCAGAGCGAATGGTACAGAGAGAGTGGTACAGAGAGTGGGGGAGATAGACGGCGACAGAGAGAGGGGGAGGTAGAGTGGGTCAAAGAGAGTGGGGGAGATGGGGGGACAGAGAGAGCTGGGCTGAGAGAGAGGGGGAGAGAGAGAGAGAGAGAGGGGGACAGAGAGTGGGGGAGATAGAGGTGGTCAACGGGAGGTGGACAGAGAGTGTGGCACAGAGAGTGGGGGAGATAGAGGGGGTAAGAGAGAGGGGGACAAAGAGAAGGGCACAGAGAGTGGGGGAGATCGAGGGGGTTAGATAGAGAGGGGGGCAGAGGGGGTGACAGAGGGAGGGGACAGGGGAGACAGAGGGCGGGGACAGAGAGAGGGCGACAGAGAGAGGGGCACAGAGAGTGGGGGAGATAGAGGGGGTCAGAGAGAGGGGGACAGATAGAGGGTGATATAGAGGGGGACACCGAGAGAGAGGGGGAAAGAGAGAGAGAGGGTCAGAGAGAGCGGGTCAGAGAGTGAGGTACAGAGTGGGGGACAGAGTGGGGGAGAGAGAGGGAGTCAGAGAGAAGGGGGACAGAGAGAGAGGGGGACAGAGAGAGGGGAACAGGGAGAGGGGACAGAGAGAGAGAGGGGGACAGAGAGAGAGGGGAAAGAGAGAGGCGGTTGTCAGAGACAGAGGAGGGAAGTGAGAGAAGGGTCAGAGAAATGGCGACAGAGAGAGGGTGACAGAGAGAGAGGGGGACAGAGAGAGAGGGGGACAGAAAGTGGGGGAGATAGAGAGGGTCAGAGAGAGAGGGTCAGAGAGAGCGGGTCAGAGAGTGGGGAGCTGAGAGTGGGCGACAGAGTGCGGGAGAGAGAGGGAGTCAGAGAGAAGGGGGACAGAGAGAGAGGGGGGCAGAGAGAGGGGAACAGGGAGAGGGTGACAGAGAGAGAGGGGGGACTGAGAGAGAGAGGGGAAAGAGAGAGGCGGGTGGAAGGGAGAGGGGGCAGAGAGAGTGCGACAGAGAGAGAGGCGCAGAGTGTGGGGGAGATAGAGGGGGTCAGAGAGAGGGGGACAGAGGCAGGGGGACAGAGAGTGGGGGACAAAGAGTGGGGAGATGGTGAGAGTGGGGGACAGAGAGAGAGAGAGGGGGTCCGAGAGAGTGGATCAGATTGAGCCGGACTGAGAGAGAGGGGGACAGAGAGAGAAGGGGCAGAGAGAGGGGGAGATAGAGGTGGTCAAAGGGAGGCGAACAGCGAGAGGGACACAGAGAGTGGTACAGAGAGTGGGGGAGATACAGGGGGAAAGAGAGAGGGGAGGTAGAGTGGGTCAGAGAGAGAGGGACAGAGAGAGGGCCACAGAGAGTGGGAGAGACATAGGTTGGCAGAGAGAGGGGGGTCAGGGGGTACGGGGGGACAGAGGGAGGGGACAGAGAGGGGGGGACAGAGAGTGGGGACAGAGAGAGGGGGAACAGAGATAGGGGGGACAGAGAGAGGGCGGGACAGAGAGAGGGTGGGAACAGAGAGTTGGGGGGGACAGAGAGGGGAGGACAGAGAGAGGGTGATAGAGAGAGGGCGACAGAGAGTGGAGGAGATAGAGTAGGTCAGAGAGTGCGGGACAGAGAGAGGGTGACAGAGAGAGTGGGACAGAGAGGGTGGACAGAGAGAGCGGTACAGAGAGAGGGGCACAGAGAGTGGGGCACAGAGAGGGGTTTAGAGGAGGTAGGGGAGGTCAGAGGGAGGGGGGGGGACAAAAAGAGGGCAACAAAAAGAGGGAGAGGTAGAGGGCGTCAGAGAGAGGGGGACAGAGAGAGGGCACAGAGAGTAGGGGAGATAGAGGGGGCCACAGCAAAGGGTACAGAGAGAGAGGTCCAGACAGTGGGGGAGATAGAGGGGGACAGGGAGGGGGACAAAAAGAGGGGGAGATAGAGGGCGTCAGAGAGAGGGGGACAGAGAGAGAGGTGCTCAGAGATTGGGGGCGATAGAGGGGGTCAGAGAGAGGGGGGCAGAGAGAGGGTGATATAGAGGGGGACAGCGAGAGAGGGGGTCAGACACAGAGGGGGTCAGTGAGAGAGGGGGGCAGAGAAATGGTGACAGAGAGAGGGTGACAGAGAGCGAGGGGGAGAGAGAGAGAGGGTGACAGAGAGAGAGGAGGACAGAGAGAGGGGGGAAAGATAGAGAGGGGGGCAGATAAATGGCGACACAGAGAGGGTGACAGAGAGTGGAGGAGATAGAGTAGGTCAGAGAGTGGGGGACAGAGAGAGAGGGTGACAGAGAGTGAGGGTGACAGAGAGAGGGTGATTATTGGGGGACAGAGGGAAGGGGACAGAGAGTGGGGGACAGAGAGAGGGGGACAGAGAGGTGGGACAGGGGGGGACAGAGAGAGGGGGACAGAGAGAGAGGGGGACAGAGAGAGGGCGATAGAGAGAGGGCGACTGAGAGTGGTGGAGATAGAGGGGGTCAGAGAGAGGGGGACAAAGAGTGGGGAGATGGTGAGAGTGGGGGACAGAGAGAGAGAGGGGGAACAGAGAGGGAACAGAGAGGGGGGCAGAGAGCTGGGTAGAGATAGAGGGGACAGAGAGAGGGGGGGGGGGACAGAGAGAGGGGGACAGAGAGAGAGGCGGTGGGAGAGAGAGGGCGACAGAGATAGGGGGAACAGAGAGAGCCGGACTGAGAGAGAGAGGGGAACAGAGAGAGAGGAGGACAAAGAGGGGGGATAGCGAGGCGGGTGGGGGAGAGAGGGGCACAGAGAGAGTGGCACAGAGAGGGGGTAACAGAGAGGGAGACAGAGAGGGTGGTACTGAGAGTGGGGGAGATAAAGGGGGACAAAAAGAGGGGGACAATAAGAGGGGGAGGTAGAGGAGGTCGGAGGGAGGGGGCAGAAGAGGGGCACAGAGAGTGGGGGGGGAAGAGAGAGGTGGGTACAGAGAGGGGGGGACAGAGAGAGAGCGGGGCAGAGAGCGCGGGGCAGAGAGAGAGAGAGAGAGAGGGGTAGAGAGAGATGGGGGCAGAGAGAGATGGGGGCAGATAGAGATGGGGGAAGACAGAGGGGGACTGAGTGATGGGTATTAGGAGAGAGGGGGCAGAGAGAGAAAAAGAGACTGGGGGAACAGAGAGAGGGCTACAGAGTGGGGAAAAGAGAGGGAGTCAGAGAGAGGGTGACAGATAGAGGAGGACAGAGAGAGGGGAGGACAGAGACAGAGGGGGACAGAGAGAGAGAGGGGAACAGAGACAGAGGGGAACAGAGAGAGAGGCGGGTGGAAGGGAGGTGGGCAGAGAGTGGGGGAGATAGCAGGGCTCAGAGAGAGGGGGACAAAGAGAGGGGGATATAGAGGGGGACAGAGAGTGGGGGACAGAGAGAGGGGTACAGAGTGGGGGAGAGAGAGGGGGTCAGAGAGAGGGGGACAGAGAGTGGGTGAATGGAGAGTGTGGGGGACAGAGAGAGAGACAGAGGGGTGTCAGAGAGAGGGGCAGAGAGAGACGGAGCGGAGACAGGTGCGACAGAGAGGGGTTTCAGAGAGCGGGGGAGAGATAGAGGGGACAGAGAGAGGGTGACAGAGAGAGGGGACAGAGATATGGGGTACAGAGAGGGGGGGACAGAGAGAGGGGGACAGAGAGAGAGAGAGAGGCGGGTGGTAGAGAGAGGGGGTCTGAGAGAGGGGGATCAGATAGAGCCGGACTGAGAGAGAGGGGAACAGAGAGAGGCGGAGATAGAGGTGGTCAAAGGGAGGCGAACAGCGAGAGGGTCACAAAGAGTGGAAGAGACAGAGGGGGTCAAAAAGAGGGGCACAGGGGGAGGGTGATATAGAGGGGGACAGCGAGAGATGGTGACAGAGGAGAGGGGGACAGAGAGAAGGGGATTAGTGGGGGACAGAGGGAGGGGGACAGAGAGTGCGGCACAGCGAGTGGGGCACAGAGAGTGGGACATAGAGGGGGTTACTGAGAGTGAGGGAGATAGAGGCGAAAAAAGGGGGGGACAAAAAGAGGGGGAGGTAGAGGTGATCAGAGGGAGGGGGGCAGAGAGTGGGGTACTGAGAGTTGGGGATATAGAGGGGGACAAAAAGAGGGGGACAAAAAGAGAGGGGAGGTAGAGGGCGTCAGAGGGAGGGGGACAGAGAGAGGGGCACAGAGAGTAGCGGAGGTAGAGGGGTTCAGAGCGAAGGGTACAGAGAGAGAGGTCCAGACAGTGGGGGAGATAGAGGGGGGACCAGAGAGGGGGACAAAAGAGGCTGAGATCGAGGGTGTCAGAGAGAGGGGGACAGAGAGAGGTGCACAGAGAGTGGGGGAGATAGAGGGGGTCAGAGAGAGAGAGGGGGGCAGAGGGGGGTGACAGAGGGAGGGGACAGGGGGGAGAGGGTGGGGACAGAGAGGGGGGACCGAGAGAGGGCGACAGAGAGAGGGGCACAGAGAGTGTGGGAGATAGAGGGTGTCAGAGAGAGGGGAAAAGAAGAGGTGCACAAAGAGTGGGGGAGATAGAGGGGGGACAGAGAGAGAGAGGGGGGCAGGGGGGGTGAAAGAGGGAGGAGACAGAGGGCGGGGACAGAGAGGGGGGACAGAAAGAGGGCGACAGAGAGAGGGACACACAGAATGGGGGAGATAGAGGGTGTCAGAGAGAGGGGGACAGAGAGAGGGTGATATAGAGGGGGACAGGGAGAGAGGGGGTCAAACACAGAGGGGGACAGTGAGAGAGGGGGGGCAGATAAATGGCGACAGAGAGAGGGTGACAGAGAGAGGGGGACAGAGAGAGAGGGTGACAGAGAGAGAGGGGGGACACAGAGAGAGAGGGGGACAGAGAGAGAGGTGGACAGAGAGTGGAGGAGATAGAGGGGGGTCAGAGAGAGGGGGTCAGAGAGTGCGGTTCAGAGACTGGGGGACAGAGTAGGGGAGATATAGGGAGTCAGAGAGAAGGGGCAGAGAGAGGGGGACAGAGAGAGGGGGACAGAGAGAGAGAGGGGAAAGAGAGAGGCGGGTGGAAGAGGGAGGGGGGCAGCGAGAGGGCGACAGAGAGAGAGGCACAGAGAGTGGGGGAGATGGAGGGGGTCAGAGACAGGGGGACAAAGAGTGGGGAGATGGTGAGAGTGGGGGACAGAGAGAGAGAGAGGGGGCAGAGAGGGGACAGAGAGTGGGGCAGAGAGCTGGGTAGAGATAGAGGGGACACAGAGATGGGGACAGAGAGAGAGGGGGACAGAGATGGGGGAGATAGAGGTGGTCAAAGGGAGGCGAACAGCGAGAGGGGCACAGAGAGTGAGAGAGATAGAGGGGGTCAGAGCGAATGGTACAGAGAGAGTGGTACAGAGAGTGGGGGAGATAGACGGCGACAGAGAGAGGGGGGAGGTAGAGTGGGTCAAAGAGAGTGGGGGAGATAGGGGGGACAGAGAGAGGGGGAGTCAGAGGAGGGGACGGGGGGACAGAGGGAGGGGACAGAGAGGGGGACAGAGAGGGGGGGACAGAGAGACGGGGGGAACATAGATAAGGGGGTCAGAGAAAGGGCGGGACATAGAGAAGGTGGGAACAGAGAGTGGGGGGGAACAGAGAGAGGTGGACAGAGAGAGGGCGATAAAGAGTGGGCGGCAGAGAGTGGAGGAGATAGAGGGGGACAGAGAGAGGGGGGACAGAGAGAGGGTGATATAGAAGGGGACAGCGAGAGAGGGTGGCAGAGGAGAGGGGGACAGAGAGAGGGGGATTAGTGGGAGTCAGAGGGAGGAGGACAGAGAGTGGGGGACAGAGAGAGGGGACATAGAGTGGGGGACAGAGAGGGGGGACAGAGAGAGTGGGACAGAGAGAGGTTGCACAGAGAGAGGGGCACAGAGAGGGCACAGAGAGTGGGACTGAGCGGGGGTTACTGAGAGTGGGGAAGATAGAGGGGGACAAAAAGAGGGGGACAAAAAGAGGGGGAGGTAGAGGGGGTCAGAGAGAAGTGGACAGATATAGGGGAACAGAGTGGGGGAGATAGAGGGGGACAGAGAGAGAGGGGAGAGAGAGAGAGGGGACAGAGAGAGAGTGGGGGACAGAGAGGGAGGGGGGTACAGAGACAAAGGGGACAGAGAGAGAGGGGACAGAGAGAGGGGGAGATAGAGGTAGTCAAAGGGAGGGGGACAGCGAGAGTGGCACAGAGAGTGGGAGAGATAGCGGGGGTCAGAGCGAATGGTACAGAGAGAGTAGTACAGAGAGTGGGGGAGATAGAGGGGGGACAGAGAGGTAGGACAAAAAGAGGGGGAGGTAGAGGGGGTCAGAGAGACAGGGGGCAGGGGGGGACAGAGAGGGGGACAGTGAGAGGTGGGTGGAGGGGAGAGGGGGGCAGAGAGAGAGGGCGACAAAGAGAGGGGCACAGAGAGTGGGGGACAAGAGTGGGGAGATGGAGAGAGTGGGGGACAGAGAGAGAGAAGGGGTCAGAGACGGGGGGCAGAGAGAGACGGAGCAGAGAGAGGGCGACAGAGAGGAGGGCAGAGTGCAGGGCAGAGATAGAGGGGACAGAGAGAGAGGGACAGAGAGAGAGGGGGACAGAGAGAGGGGTAGAGATAAAGGGGACAGAGAGAGGGGGACAGAGAGAGGCCGACAGAGAGAGGGGACAGAGAGAGGGTGGACAGAGGGAGGGGGGACAGAGAGAGGGGGACAGAGAGAGGGGGACAGAGAGAGGACAGAGAGAGATGCGGTGAGTGAGAGAAGGGGGTCTGAGAGAGGCGGGTGGGAGAGAGAGGGCGACAGAGATAGGGGGAACAGAGAGAGCCGGACCTGGGAGAGAGGGGGACAGAGAGGGGGGGACAAAGAGGGGGGATAGCGAGGCGGGTGAAAGAGAGAGGGGGACAGAGAGAGACGGACAGATAGAAAGGGACAGAGAGGGGGGCACGGAGAGGGGGGCACGGAGAGGGGGGGCACGCAGAGGGGGGCACGCAGAGGGGGACAGAGAGTGGAGCAGAGAGGGGGGTACTGAGAGTTTGGGAGATAGAGGGGGACAAAAAGAGGGGGAAAAAGGGGGCGGTAGAGATGGTCAGAGGGAGGGGGATTGATAGAGGGGTACTGAGAGTGGGAGAGATAGAGAGGGACAAAAAGAGGGGGAGGTAGAGTGGGTCAGTGGGAGGGGTAAAGAGAGGGTGGTTCTGAGAGTGGGGAAGATAGAGGGGGACAAAAAGAGGGGGAGGTAGAGGGGGTCAGAGGGAGGGAGAGATTGAAGGGGACAGAGAGGGGGGACAGAGGGGGGACAGAGGGGTGACAGAGGGGGACACGGGGGGGAGAGAAAGAGGGGGGACAGAGAGAGGCGGGTGGAAGGGAGAGGGGGCAGAGAGAGGGCGACAGAGAGAGGGGCACAGAGAGTGGGGGACAAAGAGTGGGGAGATGGAGACAGTGAGGGACAGAGAGAGAGAGGGGGTCAGGACGGGGGGCAGAGAGAGACGGAGCAGAGACAGGGCGACAGAGAGGGGGGGCAGAGAGCGGGGGTAGCGATAGAGGGGACAGAGAGAGGGGGACAGAGAGAGGCCGACAGTTAGAGTGGACAGAGAGAGGGGGGGACAGAGACAGGGTGGACAGAGAGAGGGGTGACAGAGAGAGGGGGACAGAGAGAGATGTGGTGGGAGAGAGAGGGGGTCTGAGAGAGGCGGGTGGCAGAGAGAGGGGGACAGAGATACGGTGAACAGAGAGAGCTGGACAGAGAGAGAGGGGGACAGAGAGAGAGGGGGACAAAGAGGGGGGATAGCGAGGCGGGTCGGAGAGAGGAGGGGCCAGAGAGAGGGGGACAGAGAGAGGGGCACAGAGAGAGGGGGGACAAAGAGTGGGGCGATGGAGAGAGTGGGGACAGAGAGAGTGAGGGGGGTCAGAGAGGGGGATACTGAGAGTGGGGAGATAGACGGGGACAAACAGAGGGGGACAAAAAGACAGGGAAGGAGAGGGGGGTCAGAGGAAGGCGTAGAGAGAGGGGGGGTACAGAGAGTGGGGGAGATAGAGGGGGACAAAAAGAAGGGGAGGTAGATGGGGGTCAGAGCGAGGGGGACAGAGAAAGTTGCACAGAGAGTGGGGGGAGATAGAGGGGGACAGAAAGAGGGGTATGTAGAGGGGGTCAGAGAGAGGTGGACAGATAGAGGGGCACAGAGATTGGGGGAGATAGAGGGGGACAGAGAGAGGGAGGACAGAGAGAGAGAGGGGGGACAGAGTGAGAGAGAGAGGCCGGTGGGAGAGAGAGGGTGTCCGAGAGAGGCTGGTGGGAGAGAGGGGGGGACAGAGATAGGGGTAACAGAGAGAGGGGGAGATAAATGTGGTCAAAGGGAGGGGGACAGAGAGAGGGGCACAGAGAGTGAGAGAGATAGAGGGGGGTCAGAGCGAATGGTACAGAGAGAGTGGTACAGAGAGTGGGGGAGATAGAGGGGGACAGAGAGGGGGACAAAAAGAGGTGGAGGTAGAGGGGGTCAGAGAGAGAGGGACAGAGAGAGGGGCAAAGCGAGTGAGGGAGATAGAGGGGGACAGAGAGGGGGGACATAGGATGGGCAGAGAGGGGGGACAGAGAGGGGGGACAGAGAGGGGGACATAGAGAGTGTTACTGAGAGTGGGGGAGATAGAGGGGGAAAATATGAGGGGGACAAAAAGAGGGGGAGGTAGAGGAGGTCAGAGGGAGGGGGGCAGAGAGTGGGGTACTGAGAGTGGGGGATATAGAGGGGAACAAAAAGAGGGGGACAAAAAGAGTGAGAGGTAGAGGGCGTCAGAGAGAGGGGGACTGAGAGAGGGGCACAGAGAGTAGGGGAGTTAGAGGGGGTAAGAGCGAAGGGTACAGAGAGAGAGGTCCACACAGTGGGGGAGATAGAGGGGGACAGAGAGGGGGACAAAAAGAGGGTGAGGTAGAGGGCGTCAGAGAAGGGGGGACAGAGAGAGATGCACAGAGAGTGGGGGAGATAGAGGGGGACAGAGAGAGAGGGGGGCAGAGGGGGGGTGACAGAGGGAGGGGACAGGGGGGGCAGAGGGCGGGGACAGAGAGAGCGGGACAGAGAGAAGGGCACAGAGAGTGGGGGAGATAGAGGGAACAGAGAGAGAGAGGGGGGGGCAGGGGGGGGTGAAAGAGGGAGGGGACGGGGGGACAGTGGGCGGGGACAGAG
Organism: Chiloscyllium punctatum; assembly: GCF_047496795.1. Taxonomy (NCBI): domain Eukaryota; kingdom Metazoa; phylum Chordata; class Chondrichthyes; order Orectolobiformes; family Hemiscylliidae; genus Chiloscyllium; species Chiloscyllium punctatum. The sequence goes on along the minus strand of NC_092745.1, from coordinate 25,004,305 downwards.
AGGGGGGCACAGAGAGAGGGCGACAGAGAGAGGGGGATAGAGATTGGGGGAGATAGAGGGGGTCAGAGAGAGGGGGACAGCGAGAGGGTGATATAGAGGGGGACAGGGAGAGAGGGGGTCAGACACAGAGGGGGACAGTGAGAGAGGGGGGCAGATAAATGGCGACACAGCGAGGGTGACAGAGAGTGAAGGAGATAGAGTAGGTCAGAGAGTGGGGGGTCACAGAGAGAGGATGACAGAGAGAGAGGGGGGACAGAGGGGGGGGATTAATGGGGACAGAGGGAAGGGGACAGAGAGTGGGGGACAGAGAGGGAGGGACTGAGAGAGGGGACAGAGAGAGAGGGGGACAGAGAGAGAGGGGGACAGAGAGTGGGGGAGATAGAGGCGGTCAGAGAGAGAGGGTCAGAGAGAGGGGGTCAGAGAGTGGGGGTCAGAGACTGGGGGACAGAGTGGGGGAGAGATAGGGAGTCAGAGAGAAGGGGGCAGAGAGGGGGACAGAGAGAGGTGGACAGAGAGAGAGAAAGTGACGGGGGCAGAGAGAGAGGGGAAAGAGAGAGGCGGGTGGAAGGGAGATGGGGCAGAGAGAGGGCGATAGAGAGAGAGGCACAGAGAGTAGGGTAGAGGGGGTCAGAGAGAAGGGGACAAAGAGTGAGGAGATGGTGAGAGTGGGGGACAGAGAGAGAGGGGGGGGACAGAGAGGGGGACAGAGAGGTGGGCAGAGACCTGGGTAGAGATAGAGGGGACAGAGAGAGGGGGACAGAGAGAGAGGGCAACAGAGATAGGGGGAACAGAGAGAGCCGGACTGAGAGAGATGGGAACAGAGAGGGAGGAGGACAAAGAGGGAGGATAGCGAGGCGGGTGGGAGAGAGAGGGGCACTGAGAGAGGGAGACAGAGAGAGGGGGACAGAGAGGGGGCTACTGAGAGTGGGGGAGATAAAGGGGGACAAAAAGAGGGGGCCAATAAGAGGGGGAGGTAGAGGGGATCAGAGGGAGCGTGACAGAGAGAGAGGCACAGAGAGTGGGGGGAGATAAAGGGGAACAGAGAGAGAGGGGACAGAGAGAGAGGGGACAGACAGAGAGGGGGGGGGGACAGTGAGAGAGGGGGGACAGAGAGAGGAGGGACAAAGAGGGGGTGAATAGAGAGATATGGGTACAGAGAGGGGGAAGAGAGAGGTAGGTACAGATGGGGGGGACAGAGAGAGAGCGGGGCAGAGAGAGCGGGGCAGAGAGAGAGAGGGGGCAGAGAGAGATGGGGGCAGAGAGAGATGGGGGCAGACAGCGGAGGACAGAGTGATGGGTATTGAGAGAGAGGGGGCAGAGAGAGAAAAAGAGACTGGGGGAACAGAGAGAGGGCGACAGAGTGGGGAAAAGAGAGGGAGTCAGAAAGAGGGTGACAGATTGAGGCAGACAGAGAGAGGGGGGGGACAGAGACAGAGGGGACGGAGAGAGAAGGGAACAGAGACAGAGGGGGACAGAGAGAGAGGCGGGTGGAAGGGAGGGGGGCAGAGAGTGGGGGAGATAGCACGGCTCAGAGAGAGGGGGACAGAGAGAGGGGGATATAGAGAGGGACAGAGAATGAGGGACAGAGAGAGGGGTACAGAGTTGGGGAGAGAGAGGGTAAGAGAGAGGGGGACAGAGAGTGGGGGAATGGAGAGTGTGGGGGACAGAGAGCGAGAGAGGGGGGTCAGAGAGAGGGGCAGAGAGAGACGGAGCAGAGACAGGGCGACAGAGAGGCGTTTCAGAGAGCGGGGGAGAGATAGAGGGGACAGAGAGAGGTGACAGAGAGAGAGGGCAGAGATATGGGTTACAGAGAGCGGGGGGCAGAGAGATGGAGACAGAGAGAGAGAGAGCCGGGTGGTAGAGAGAGGGGGTCCGAGAGAGGGGGATCAGATAGAGCCGGACTGAGAGACAGGGGGACAGAGAAAGGGGGAGATAGAGGTGGTCAAAGGGAGGCGAACAGCGAGAGGGGCACAGAGAGTGAGAGAGATAGAGGGGTCAGAGCGAATGGTACAGAGAGTGTGGTACAGAGAGTTGGGGAGATAGAGGGGGACAGAGAGAGGGGGGAGTCAGAGGCGGGTACGGGGGGGACAGAGGGAGGGGACAGAGAGGGGTGGACAGAGAGGGGGGACAGAGAGAGGGGGGAACATAGATAGGGGTCAGATAGAGGGCGGGACAGAGAGAAGGTGGGAACAGAGAGTGGGGGTGGACAGAGAGAGGGTGGACAGAGAGAGGGCGATAGAGAGTGTGTGACAGAGAGTGGAGGAGATAGAGGGTGACAGAGGAGAGGGGGACAGAGAGAGGGGGATTAGTGGGGGACAGAGGGAGGGGACAGAGAGAGGGGGGACAGAGAAAGGGGAACAGAGAGGGGGGGACAGAGAGAGGGGGACAGAGACAGGTGCACAGAGAGAGGGGCACAGAGAGTGGGGCACAGAGAGTGCGACAGAGAGCGGGATACTGAGAGTGGGGGAGATTGAGGGGGACAAAAAGAGGGGGTCAAAAAGAGGGGGACAAAAAGAGGGGGAGGTAGAGGGGGTCGGAGGGAGTGGTACAGAGAGGGGGGCACTGCGAGTGGGGGAGATAGTGGGGGACAGAAAGAGGGGTAGGTAGAGGGGGTCAGAGAGAAGTGGACCGATACAGAGGCACAGAGATTGGGGGAGATAGAGGGGGACAGAGAGAGAGGGGACAGAGAGAGCGACAGAGAGAGAGGGACAGAGAGAGAGGCGGTGGGAGAGAGAGGGGGACAGAGAGAGGGGGACAGAGAGAGGGGGAGATCGAGGTGGTCAAAGGGAGGGGGACAGAGAGAGGGGCACAGAGAGTGGGAGAGATAGAGGGGGTCAGAGCGAACGGTACAGAGAGAGTAGTACAGAGAGCGGGGTAGACAGAGGGGGACAGAGAGGGAGGACAAAAAGAGGGGGAGTTAGATGGGGTCAGTAAGAGGGGACAGAGAGAGAGGCACAGAGAGTGGGGAGGTAGAGGGGGACAGAGAGACGGGGGGAGGAGAGAGGGGGGACAGAGAGGGGGAACAGAGAGTGGTGGGTGGAAGGGAGAGTGGGGCACAGAGGGAGGGGTACAGAGAGTGGGGGACAAAGAGTGGGGAGATGGAGAGAGTGGGGGACAGAGAGAGAGAAGGGGTCAGAGAGGGGGGCAGAGAGAGATGGAGCAGAGAGAGGGCGACAGAGAGGAGGGCAGAGAGCGGGGTAGCGATAGAGGGGACAGAGAGAGGGGACAGAGAGGGGTTGGACAGAGAGAGGGGGTGACAGAGAGAGGGGGACAGAGAGAGGGGGACAGAGAGAAATGCGGTGGGAGAGAGAGGGGGTCTGAGAGAGGCGGGTGTGAGTGAGAGGGAGACAGAGAAAGGGGGGACAAAGAGGGGGGATGGCGAGGCGGGTGGGAGAGATAGGGGTACAGAGAGAGGGTCACAGAGAGTGGGGGACAGAGAGAGCTGCACAGAGAGAGGGGGACAAAGAGTGGGGAGATGGAGAGAGTGGGGGACAGAGAGAGTGAGAGGGTCAGAGAGGGGGATACTGAGAGTGGGGAGATAGAGGCGGACAAAAAGAGGGGGACAAAAATAGATGGAAGTAGAGGGGGTCAAAGGGAGGGGTAGAGAGAGGCGGGTACAGAGAGTGGGGGAGATAGAGGGGGACAAAAAGAGGGGGAGGTAGAGGGGATCAGAGCGAGGGGGACAGAGAGAGTTGCACAGAGAGTGGGGGAGATAGAGGCGGACAGAAAGAGGGTTATGTCGAGGGGGTCAGAGAGAGGTGGACAAATAGAGGGGCACAGAGAGTGGGGGAGATAGAGGGGAACAGAGAGAGAGGGGACAGAGAGAGAGAGGGGTGACAGAGAGAGAGAGAGGCCGGTGGGAGAGAGAGGGTGTCCGAGAGAGGATGGTGGGAGAGAGAGGGGGACAGAGATAGGGGGAACAGAGAGGGCGGGAGATAGATGTGGTCATAGGGAGGGGGACAGACAAAGGGGCACAGAGAGTGAGAGAGATAGAGGGGGTCAGAGTGAATGGTACAGAGAGAGTGGTGCAGAGAGTGGGGGAGATAGAGGGGGACAGAGAGGGGGACAAAAAGAGGGGGAGGTAGAGGGGATCAGAGAGAGGGGGACAGAGAGAGGGGCAAAGCGAGTGGGGGAGATAGAGGGGGACAGAGTGGGGGGTACAGAGAGGGGGGGACAGAGGATGGGGGACAGAGAGGGGGGCGACAGAGGGGGGGACAGAGAGGGGGGTCAGAGAGGGGGGACAGAGAGGGGGGACGGGGGGGGACAGAGAGGGGGGGCAGAGTGGGGGACAAAGAGAGGGGGGACAGATAGAGGGGGGACCGAGAGAGGGGGCGACAGAGAGAGGTGGGTTGAAGGGAGAGGGGAGCAGACAGAGGGCGACAGAGAGAGGGGCACAGAGAGAGTTGGAGACAAAGAGTGGGGAGATGGAGAGAGTGGGGGACTGAGAGAGAGAGGGGGTCAGAGAGGGGGGCAGAGAGAGACGGAGCAGAGAGGGGGCAACAGAGAGGTGGGCAGAGAGCGGGTCAGAGGTAGAGGGGACAGAGAGGGGGGACAGAGAGAGAAGAACAGAGAGAGGGGGACAAAGAGTGGGGGAACATGAGTGGGGAGATGGAGAGAGTCAGGGACAGAGAGAGTGAGGGGGTCAGAGAGGGGGATACTGAGAGTGGGGAGATAGACGCGGACAAAAAGAGGGGGACAAAAAGAGGGGGAAGGAGAGGGGGTCAGAGCGAGGGGGACAGAGAGAGGTGCACAGAGAGTGGGGGAGATAGAGGGGTACAGAGAGAGAAGGGACAGAGAGAGAGAGAGGGGGGACAGAGAGAGAGAGGCCGGTGGGAGAGAGAGGGTGTCCGAGAGAGGCTGGTGGGAGAGAGAGGGGGACAGAGATAGGGGTAACAGAGAGAGGGGGAGATAAATGTGGTCAAAGGGAGGGGGACAGAGAGAGAGGCACAGAGAGTGAGAGAGATAGAGGGGGCCAGAGCGAATGGTACAGAGAGAGGGGCAAAGCGAGTGGGGGAGATAGAGGGGGTCAGAGAGAGAGGGACAGAGAGAGGGGCAAAGCGAGTGGGGGAGATAGAGGGGGACAGAGAGGGGGTACAGAGAGGGGGGACAGAGGATGGGGACAGAGAGGGGGGAGGCAGAGGGGGGGACAGAGAAGGGGTACGGGGGGTCAGAGGGGGGGGACAGAGGGAGGGGACAGAGAGAGGGGGGACAGGTAGAGGGGGGAGAGAGAGAGGCGGGTGGAAGGGAGTGGGGGCAGAGAGACGGCGACAGAGAGAGGGGCACAGAGATTGGGGGAAAAAGAGTGGGGAGATGGAGTAGTGGGGGACTGAGAGAGAGAGGGGTCAGAGAGGGGGGGCAGAGACAGACGGAGCAGAGAGAGGGCGACAGAGAGCGGGGCAGAGAGCGGGGTAGAGATAGAGGGGACAGAGAGAGGGGAACAGAGAGAGCGGGACAGAGAGAGGGGTGACAGAGAGAGGGGGGACAGAGAGAGGGGGGACAGAGAGAGGGGGACAGAGAGAGAGGGGGTAAGAGAGAGAGGCGACAGAGAGAGGGGGCAGAGAGAAAGGGGGACAAAGAGGGGGGATAGCGAGGCGGGTGGGAAAGAGAGGGGGACTGAGAGCGGGATACAGAGAGAGTGGCTCAAAGAGAGGGGCACCGAGAGAGAGGCACAGAGAGAGGGGCACAGAAAGAGGGGCACGGAGAGGGGGGCACAGAGAGACGGGCACGGAGAGGGGGACAGAGAGGGGGGTACTGAGAGTGGGGGAGATAGAGGGGGACAAAAAGAGGGGGAGGTAGAGGGGATCAGAGCGAGGGGGACAGAGAGAGTTGCACAGAGAGTGGGGGAGATAGAGGCGGACAGAAAGAGGGTTATGTCGAGGGGGTCAGAGAGAGGTGGACAAATAGAGGGGCACAGAGAGTGGGGGAGATAGAGGGGAACAGAGAGAGAGGGGACAGAGAGAGAGAGGGGGGACAGAGAGAGAGAGAGGCCGGTGGGAGAGAGAGGGTGTCCGAGAGAGGATGGTGGGAGAGAGAGGGGGACAGAGATAGGGGGAACAGAGAGGGCGGGAGATAGATGTGGTCATAGGTAGGGGGACAGACAAAGGGGCACAGAGAGTGAGAGAGATAGAGGGGGTCAGAGCGAATGGTACAGAGAGAGTGGTGCAGAGAGTGGGGGAGATAGAGGGGGACAGAGAGGGGGACAAAAAGAGGGGGAGGTAGAGGGGATCAGAGAGAGGGGGACAGAGAGAGGGGCAAAGCGAGTGGGGGAGATAGAGGGGGACAGAGTGGGGGGTACAGAGAGGGGGGGGACAGAGAATGGGGGACAGAGAGGGGGGCGACAGAGGGGGGGACAGAGAGGGGGGTCAGAGAGGGGGGACAGAGTGGGGGGACGGGGGGGGGGACAGAGAGGGGGGGCAGAGTGGGGGACAGAGAGAGGGGGGACAGATAGAGGGGGGACCGAGAGAGGGGGGCGACAGAGAGAGGCGGGTTGAAGGGAGAGGGGAGCAGACAGAGGGCGACAGAGAGAGGGGCACAGAGAGAGTTGGAGACAAAGAGTGGGGAGATGGAGAGAGTGGGGGACTGAGAGAGAGAGGGGGTCAGAGAGGGGGGCAGACAGAGACGGAGCAGAGAGAGGGCAACAGACAGGTGGGCAGAGAGCGGGTCAGAGGTAGAGGGGACAGAGAGGGGGGACAGAGAGAGAAGAACAGAGAGAGGGGGACAAAGAGTGGGGGAACATGAGTGGGGAGATGGAGAGAGTCGGGGACAGAGAGAGTGAGGGGGTCAGAGAGGGGGATACTGAGAGTGGGGAGATAGACGCGGACAAAAAGAGGGGGACAAAAAGAGGGGGAAGGAGAGGGGGTCAGAGCGAGGGGGACAGAGAGAGGTGCACAGAGAGTGGGGGAGATAGAGGGGTACAGAGAGAGAAGGGACAGAGAGAGAGAGAGGGGGGACAGAGAGAGAGAGGCCGGTGGGAGAGAGAGGGTGTCCGAGAGAGGCTGGTGGGAGAGAGAGGGGGACAGAGATAGGGGTAACAGAGAGAGGGGGAGATAAATGTGGTCAAAGGGAGGGGGACAGAGAGAGAGGCACAGAGAGTGAGAGAGATAGAGGGGGCCAGAGCGAATGGTACAGAGAGAGGGGCAAAGCGAGTGGGGGAGATAGAGGGGGTCAGAGAGAGAGGGACAGAGAGAGGGGCAAAGCGAGTGGGGGAGATAGAGGGGGACAGAGAGGGGGGTACAGAGAGGGGGGACAGAGGATGGGGACAGAGAGGGGGGAGGCAGAGGGGGGGACAGAGAAGGGGTACGGGGGGTCAGAGGGGGGGACAGAGGGAGGGGACAGAGAGAGGGGGGACAGGTAGAGGGGGGGAGAGAGAGAGGCGGGTGGAAGGGAGTGGGGGCAGAGAGACGGCGACAGAGAGAGGGGCACAGAGATTGGGGGAAAAAGAGTGGGGAGATGGAGTAGTGGGGGACTGAGAGAGAGAGGGGTCAGAGAGGGGGGGCAGAGACAGACGGAGCAGAGAGAGGGCGACAGAGAGCGGGGCAGAGAGCGAGGTAGACATAGAGGGGACAGAGAGAGGGGAACAGAGAGAGCGGGACAGAGAGAGGGGTGACAGAGAGAGGGGGGACAGAGAGAGGGGGGACAGAGAGAGGGGGACAGAGAGAGAGGGGGTAAGAGAGAGAGGCGACAGAGAGAGGGGGCAGAGAGAAAGGGGGACAAAGAGGGGGGATAGCGAGGAGGGTGGGAAAGAGAGGGGGACTGAGAGCGGGATACAGAGAGAGGGGCTCAAAGAGAGGGGCACCGAGAGAGAGGCACAGAGAGAGGGGCACAGAAAGAGGGGCACGGAGAGGGGGGCACAGAGAGACGGGCACGGAGAGGGGGACAGAGAGGGGGGTACTGAGAGTGGGGGAGATAGAGGGGGACAAAAAGAGGGGGAGGTAGAGGGGGTCAGAGGGAGGGGGACAGAGAGTGGGGTACTGAGAGTGGGAGAGATAGAGGGGAACAGAGAGAGAGGGGCAGAGAGAGGGGGGACAGAGAGAGAGGGGGGGACAGAGAGAGAGAGGGACAGAGAGAGAGGGGGACAGAGGGAGAGGGGGACAGAGAGAGAGGGAGAGAGAGAGAGAGGGACACAGAGAGAGAGGGGGACACAGAGAGGGGGGACACAGAGAGGGGGGACAGAGAGTGACGGGACAGAGTGTAGAGGAGATAGAGGGAGTCAGAGAGAGGGGGGACAGAGAGAGGAGGAACAGGGGGGGCAGAGAGAGGGGGACACGGGGGGGCGCAGTGGGGGGGGGTACAGAGAGAGACGGGTGGGAGAGAGAGTTGGAGCAGAGAGAGGGGGAAGAGAGGGGGGGGACAGAGAGAGGGGCGTGGGAGAGAGGGGGCGACAGAGAGAGACTTGCGACAGAGGGGGAGACAGGAGGGGGGTTGGGGGCAGGGGTAGACAGAGAGGGGGGACAGAGTGGGGACAAAGGGGGACAGAGAAGGGGGACATAGAAGGGGGGCAGAGAAGGGGGGACAGCGAGGGGTGGCGGGGGGGGCAGAGGTGGCAGAGAGGGGGGTACAGAGAGGGGGGTTCAGAGAAGGGGGTACAGAGAGGGGGGACAGAGAGGGGGCGACAGAGAGAGGGGGACAGAGATGGGGGGACAGAGAGAGAGGTGGGACAGTGAGAGGGGGGACGGGGGGGACAGGAGGGGTGTCGGGGGGACAGAGGAGGGGGTCAGAGAAGGGGGGGACAGAGAAGGGGGGAATAGAGAAGGGGCAGAGAGGTGGGTACAGAGTGGGGGTACAGAGAGGGGGACAAAGAGAGAGGGGGGGACAGAGAGAGTGGGGCACAGAGAGAGAGAGCGGGACAGAGAGAGAGCGGGACAGAGAGAGAGAGAGAGGGGCAGAGACAGATGGGGGCAGACGGAGGGGGACAGAGTGAGAGGGCAGAGAGAGAGGGGGACAGAGACAGGCGGAGACAGAGAGAGAGAGGGGGGCATAGAGAAGGAGAGAGCAGGACAGAGAGAGCGGGACAGAGAGAGAGGGGCAGAGAGAGAGGGGGCAGAGAGAGAGGGGAAAGAGGAGAGGGGACAGACAGAGAGAGAGAGAGGGGGGAGAGACTGAGGGGGCAGAGAGAGAGGGGGACAGAGAGAGAGAGGGAGACAGAGAGAGAAGGAGATAGAGAGAGAGGGGGGACAGAGAGGGGGAGGGACAGAGAGAGGGGGGTCAGAGAGAGGGGGGTACAGAGAGAGAGGGGGGACAGAGAGAGAGGTGGGACAGAGAGAGAGAGAGCGGGACAGAGAGAGCGCGGTACAGAGAGAGAGAGAGGTGCAGAGAGAGATGGGGCAGACAGAGGGGGACAGAGTGAGAGGGGCAGAGAGAGAGGGGAAAGAGGGGGGAGAGAGTGGTGGGGGCACAGAGAGAGGGGGTGACAGAGAGAGAGGGGGACAGAGAGAGAGGGCAGAGAGTGGGGCACAGAAAGAGGGGCACAGAGAGGGGGGCACAGATAGGGGGGCACAGAGAGAGGGGCACAGAGGGGGACAGAGAGTGTGACAGAGAGGGGGCTACTGAGAGTGGGGGAGATAGAGGGGGACATAAAGAGGGGTCAAAAAGACGGGAGGTAGAGGGGTCAGAGGGAGGGGGACAGAGAGAGCGGCACAGAGAGTGGGGGAGATAGAGGGGGACAAAGAGGGAGTGGACAGAGAGGGGGGGACAGAGAGAGAGAGGGGGACAGAGAGAGAGAGGGGGACAGAGAGAGGGGGACAGAGAGAGGAGGGACAGGGAGAGAGGGGACAGAGAGAGACGGGACAGCGTGTAGAGGAGATAGAGGGAGTCAGAGAGAGGGGGGGTCAGAGAGAGGGGGAACAGAGAGGGGGGCCAGAGAGAGGGGGACAGAGAGAGGGGGGACAGAGATACAGAGAGCGGGACAGGGAGAGAGGGGCAGAGGGAGGGGGCAGTCAGAGAGAGGGGGAACGGAGAGGGGGGCCAGAGAGAGTGGGACAGAGAGAGGGGGGACAGAAAGACAGAGAGCGGGACAGGGAGAGAGGGGCAGAGGGAGGGGACAGAGAGAGGGGGGACGGAGAGAGAGTGGGGGACAGAGAGAGAGCGGGACAGAGAGAGAGGGGCAGAGAGAGTTGTGGGCAGATGGAGGAGGACAGAGTGAGGGGGGCAGAGGGGGGGCAGAGATAGAGGAGAAAGAGGAGTGGGGGGCAGAGAGCGGGTGACAGAGAGAGGGGTACAGAGAGAGGGTGATATAGAGGGGGACAGTGAGAGAGGGGGGCAGAGAGATGGCGACAGAGAGAGAGGGTGACAGAGAGAGAGGGGGACAGAGAGGGGGGAGACAGAGTGTGGGGGGGCAGAAAGAGGCATCAGAGAGAGGGGGATAGAGAGAGAGGAGGACAGAGAGAGAGGGGGCAGAGAGCGGGCGACAGAGGGGGGGCAGAGAGAGAGGGGGACAGAGAGGGGGAGACAGAGAGGGGGGCAGAAAGAGGCGTCAGAGAGAGAAGGATAGAGAGAGGAGGACAGAGAGAGAGGGGGGCAGAGAGAAGGAGAAGAGCGGGATGGGGACAGAGAGAAGGGGGCAGTGAGAGAGGGAGTCAGAGAGAGGTGTACAGAGAGTGGGCGACAGAAAGTGGGGAGTAAGAGAGAGAGGGGGACAGCGAGGGGGGCAGAGAGGGGGGAGCAGAGGGGGGGGACAGAGAGGGGGCAGTGAGAGAGGGGGGCAGAGAGAGAGGGGGGCAGAGGGGGGCAGAGAGAGGGTGTGGAAGAGAGGGGGGAAGAGAGAGGGGGCAGAGAGAGGGGGGACAGAGAGAGGGGGGACAGAGAGAGGGGACAGAGATAGAGGGGTACAGAGTGTGGGGGAGATAGAGGGGGACAGAGAGAGAAGAGAAGGGGACAGAGAGAGAGGAGAAAGAGAGAGGCGGGTGGAAGGGAACATGGTTCAGAGACGGGGACAGAGAGAGGGGGACAGAGAAAGGGGGACGGGGGGGACAGAGAGAGGGGGGATAGAGGGGGGTGGCAGAGAGAGAGGGGAAAAAGACGGGTGATAGAGAGGCGGGTGACAGAGAGAGGGTGACAGAGAGGTGGTCAAACGGAGGGGAACAGAGAGTGGGGCACAGAGAGTGGGGGAGACAGAGGGGGTCAGAGAGAGTGGGACAGAGAGAGAGGGGACAGAGAGAGGGAGACAGAGAGAGGTGGACAGAGATGGGGGGACAGAGAGAGGGGCACAGAGAGTTGGGGAGATAGAGGGGGTCATAGAGAGAGGGGACAGAGAGAGAGGGGACAGAGAGAGGGAGACAGAGAGAGGTGGACAGAGATGGGGGGACAGAGAGAGGGGGACGGGGGGGAAACAGAGAAAGGTTGGGACAGAGAGCGATGGGACAGAGAGAGGGGGATATAGATGGGGGGAACAGAGAGAGGGGTGATAGAGAGAGGGGGACAGAGAGGGGGGTCGGAGAGGGGGATGGACAGAGGGGGATGGGGGACAGAGCTGTGGGCAGGGAAGGACGGTGAGGGAGTGGACAGAGAGAGGATGGATAGAGAGGGAGGACAGAAAGAGATGGGAAAAGAGACCATAGGGACAGATAGAGAGAGGGAACAGAGAGAGTGGGGACAGAGAGAGGGCAGAGAAAGCGCGACAGAGAAAGGGGCACAGAGAGAGGGAAGGACAGAGAGAGGCGGGTGGAAGAGAGAGGAGGACAGAGAGAGAAGGGGACAGAGAGAGAGGGGGACAGAGAGAGAGGGGGACAGAGAGAGAGGGGACAGAGAGACAGGGGACAGAGAGAGAGGGGACAGAGAGGGGGGACAGAGAGGGGGCGAGGCGAGGGGGACAGAGAGAGAGGGGGACAGAGAGGGTGGACAGAGAGGGGTGAGGAGAGAGGGGGGACAGAGAGAGAAAGGGACAGAGAGAGAGGGGGACAGAGAGGGGGGACAGAGACGGGGGTGGAGAGAGGAGGGAAAGAGAGAGGGGGAGAGAGAGGGGGGAGAGGGAGACGGGGACAGAGAGACGAGGACGGAAGGGGGAACAGAGGGAAGGGGACAGAGGGAGGGGGGATAGAGGGAGGGGGTGACAGGGAGGGACAGAGGGGGGACAGAGAGGCGGGGACAGACGGGGGGAACTGAGAGGGTGGACAGGGAGGGGGGTACAGAGAGGGGGTCAAAAGAGAAAGAGGGGGACAGAGAGAGAGGGGGAAAGAGAGAGGGGGATATAGAGGGGGTCAGAGAGAGGGGAACAGAGAGAGAGGGGACAGAGAGTGGGGGTAGATAGAGGGGGTCAGAGAGAGGGGGACAGAGAGAGTGGGACGTAGAGGGGGTCAGAGGGAGGGTGTACAGAGAGTGGGGGAGACAGAGGCACACAGAGAGAGAGGGGGACAGAGAGACGGGGATAGAGAGAAGGGGACAGAGAGTGGGGAGATGGAGAGAGTGAGGGACAGTTGGTGGGCGGGGGGGCGGAGAAGGAGAGGACAGAGAGAGGAGGGACAGAGGGGGGACAGTAAGAGATGGGGACAGAGAGAGCACGGGGACAGAGAGACGGGGACAGAGGGGGGGGGGGCAGAGTTGCGGGGACAGAGGGAGTGGTGACAGAGAGTGGGCAGAGAGAGGGCAACACAGAGAGGGGGACAGAGGGAGGGGGGACAGAGAGAAGGGGGATAGAGGGTGGGCGGGGTGACGGAGAGGGAGAGGACAGAGAGAGGAGAGACAGAGGGGGGACAGTAAGAGATGGGGACAGAGTGAGGCGGCATAGAGAGAGAGGGACAGAGAGAGAAGGGACAGAGAGAGAAAGGGGGACAGAGAGAGAGAGAGATGGAGGACAGAGAAGGGAGGAAAGAGAGAGGGGCACAGAGTGTGGGGGAGATAGAGGGGGTCAGAGAGAGAGGGAGATAGAGGGGATCAGAGAGAGGGGGACATGGAGAGGGGGACGGAGAGATGGGGTCAAAGGGAGTGGGGACAGAGAGAGGGGTACAAAGTGGGGGAAAGACAGAGGGTCAGAGAGAGGCGGACAGAGAGAAGGGGACAGAGAGAAGGGGACGAGAGAAGGGGGATGGAGAGCGTGGGGAACAGAGGGTGGGCGGGGGGGAACGGCGAGGGAGAGGACAGAGAGAGGAGGGACAGAGGGGGGACAGTAAGAGATGGGGACAGAGAGAGCACGTAGACAGAGAGACGGGGACGGGGGGACAGAGTAGGCGGACAGAGGCAGTGGTGACAGAGAGGGGGCAGATGGAGGGCAACAGAGAGAGGGGGACAGAGAATGGGGGGATGGAGAGAGTGGGGGACAGAAAGAGGGGCACAGAATGGAGGAGATAGAGGGGGTCAGAGGGAGGGGGAACAGAGAGTGGGGGACAGAGAGAGGGGTACAGCGAAGGGGTCAGAGAGAGAGGGGGAAGAGTGAGGGCAGGACAGAGAGAGTGGGGACAAAGAGGGCGGATAGACAGAGGCAGGGGGACAGAGAGAGGGGGAACAGAGACAGCGGGACAGAGAGAGACAGGGGGACAAATAGGAGGGATAGAAAGAGGCAGGGGGACAGAGAGCGGGGGGACAGAGAGAGGGGGGACGGGGGACAGAGAGGGGGGAAAAGTGAGGGGGCACAGAGAGAGGGGGGACGGGGGGACAGAGAGGGGGGGAAAGAGAGGGGGGACAGAGAGAGGGGGGAACCGAGAGAGGGGGACAGAGAGTGGGGGGGACAGAGATACGGGGGACTGAGACGGGGGGGACAGAGAGAGGCGGGATAGTGGGGGGGACAGAGAGAGGGGGGACAGAGAGGGGCACAGAGAGAGGTGGTACAGAGAGAGGGGGAGATAGACTGGGGGAACAGAAAGGTGGGGCAGAGAGTAGGGTACAGATAGAGGGGGGCAGATAGAGTGGGACAGAGAGAGAGAGGGGGCACAGAGAGAGAGAGGCACAGAGAGAGAGGGGAACAGAGAGAGAGGGGGACAGAGAAAGAGGGGCAGAGAGAGGGGGTCAGAGAGTGAGGGGGCAGAGAGTGAAGGGGGCAGAGAGAGAGAGGGTGACAGAGAGAGGGGAGCAGAAAGCGGGGGTACAGAGACAGACAGGGACAGAGAGAGGGGTCAGAGAGAGGGGGGATAGAGAGGGGGCAAAGAGAGGGTGACAGAGAGAGGTGGGCAGAGAGAGAGGGACAGAGAGAGGGGGGGACAGAGAGAGAGGGGGAGATAGAGGGGGACAGAGAGAGGGGGACAGAGAGGGGGGCACAGAGAGACAGGGACAGAGAATTGTAGACAGAGAGAGAGGGGAACAGAGAGAGAGGGGGACAGAGAGAGGGGGGCATAGAGTGAGAGGGGCAAAGACAGAGAGGGGCAGAGAGAGGGGGGAAGAGAGAGAGGGGGGCAGAGAGCAGAGGGTAGAGAGCGGGGGGTAGAGAGCGGGGCGTACAGAGAAAGACAGGGACAGAGAGAGGGGGACATAGAGAGAGGGTCAGAGATGGGGGGCCAGAGGGGGGCAGAGAGAGGGCGACAGAGAGACGTTGACAGAGACAAAGGGGGCAGAGAGAGAGGGGGAGATAGAGAGGGACAGAGAGTGGGGGCAGAGAGGGGGTAAAGAGTGGGGAAGAGAGATGGGCTCAGAGAGAGGGGGACAGAGAATGGGGAATGCAGAGAGGGGGACACAGGGGGACGGGGGTCGGGAGGGAGAGGACAGAGAGATGAGGCACAGAGAGTGGGGACAGAAAGAGAGGAGGAAAAGAAGAGAGGCGGGACAGACGGTGGACAGAGAGGGGGATACAGAGTAGGAAGTTACAAAGAGGGGGGCACAGAAAGACGCGGACAGAGTGGGGTACAGAGAGGGGGGCAGAGAGGGGGGGACAGAGAGAGGGGAGGACAGAGAGAGGGGGCGACAGAGAGAGGGGGCGACAGAGAGAGGGGGGACAGAGAGGGGGGACAGAGAGAGGGGGACAGAGAGAGAGTGGGGCAGAGAGAGGGTGATATAGAGGGGGACAGTGAGAGAGGTGGGCAGAGAGATGGCGACAGAGAGAGAGGGTGACAGAGAGAGAGGGGGACAGAAAGAGACATCAGAGAGAGGGGGATAGAGAGAGAGGAGGACAGAGAGAGAGGGGGCAGAGAGAGGGCGACAGAGGGGGGGAGAGAGAGAGAGGGGGACAGAGAGAGGAGGGACAGAGAGAGGGGGACGTAGAGGGGGTCAGAGGGAGGGTGTACAGAGAGTGGGGGGAGACAGAGGGACACAGAGAGAGAGGGGGACAGAGAGAGAAGGGGACAGAGAGACGGGGACAGAGAGACGGGTATAGAGAGAAGGGGACAGAGAGTGGGGAGATGGAGAGAGTGAGGGACAGTTGGTGGGCGGGGGGGGCGGAGAAGGAGAGGACAGAGAGAGGAGGGACAGAGGGGGGGACAGTAAGAGATGGGGTCAGAGAGACCACGGGGACAGAGAGACGGGGACAGAGGGGGGGGGGGACAGAGTTGGGGGGACAGAGGGAGTGGTGACAGAGAGCGGACAGAGAGAGGGCAACACAGAGAGGGGGACAGAGGGAGGGGGGACAGAGAGAAGGGGGATAGAGGGTGGGCGGTGTGACGGAGAGGGAGACGACAGAGAGAGGAGAGACAGAGGGGGGACAGTAAGAGATGGGGACAGAGTGAGGCGGCATAGAGAGGGAGGGACAGAGAGAGAAGGGACAGAGAGAGAAAGGGGGACAGAGAGAGAGAGATGGAGGACAGAGAAGGGAGGACAGAGAGAGGGGCACAGAGATTGGGGGAGATAGAGGGGGTCAGAGAGAGAGGGAGATAGAGGGGATCAGAGAGAGGGGGACAGGGAGAGGGGGACGGAGAGATGGGGTCAAACGGAGTGGGGACAGAGAGAGGGGTACAAAGTGGGGGAAAGACAGAGGGTCAGAGAGAGGGGGACAGAGAGAAGGGGACAGAGAGAAGGGGACGAGAGAAGGGGGATGGAGAGCTTGGGAACAGAGGGTGGGCGGGGGGACGGAGAGGGAGAGGACAGAGAGAGGAGGGACAGAGGGGGGACAGTAAGAGATGGGGACAGAGAGTGCACGTAGACAGACGGGGACGGGGGGACGAGTAGGGGGGACAGAGGCAGTGGTGATAGAGAGGGGGCAGATGGAGGCCAACAGAGAGAGGGGGGTCAGAGAATGGGGGGATGGAGAGAGTGGGGTACAGAAAGAGGGGTACAGAATGGAGGAGATAGAGGGGGTCAGAGGGAGGGGGAACAGAGAGTGGGGGACAGAGAGAGGGGGTACAGCGAAGGGGTCAGAGAGAGAGGGGGAAGAGTGAGAGCGGGACAGAGAGAGGCAGGGGGGACAAATAGGAGGGATAGAAAGAGGCAGGGGGACAGAGAGCGGGGGGACAGAGAGAGGGGGGACGGGAGACAGAGAGGGGGGAAAAGAGAGGGGGCACAGAGAGAGAGGGGGGACGGGGGGACAGAGAGGGGGGGTAAGAGAGGGGAGACAGAGAGAGGGGGAACAGAAAGAGGGGGGACAGAGAGTGGGGGGACAGAGATACGGGGACAGAGACGGGGGGGATAGAGAGAGGCGGGATAGTGGGGGGGACAGAGAGAGGGGGGACAGAGAGGGGCACAGAGAGAGGTGGTACAGAGAAAGGGGGAGATAGACTGGGGGAACAGAGAGGTGGGGACAGAGAGTAGTGTACAGATAAAGGGGGGCAGATAGTGGGGGACAGAGAGAGAGAGGGGGCACAGAGAAAGAGAGGCACAGAGAGAGAGGGGAACAGAGAGAGAGGGACAGAGAAAGGGGGGCAGAGAGAGGGGGGCAGAGAGTGAGGGGGCAGAGAGTGTAGGGGGCACAGAGAGAGAGGGTGACAGAGAGAGGGGAGCAGAGAGCGGGGGTACAGAGACAGACGCGGACAGAGAGTGGGGTCAGAGAGAGGGGGGGACAGAGAGGGGGCAGAGAGAGGGTGACAGAGAGAGGTGGGCAGAGAGAGGGGGACAGAGAGAGAGAGGGGGACAGAGAGAGAGGGGGAGATAGAGGGAGACAGAGAGAGGGGGACAGAGAGGGGGGGACAGAGAGGGGGGCAGAGAGACAGGGACAGAGAATTGTAGACAGAGAGAGAGGGGAACAGAGAGAGAGGGGGACAGAGAGAGGGGGGCAGAGAGCAGAGGGTAGAGAGCGGTGGTAGAGAGCGGGGGATACAGAGACAGACAGGGACAGAGAGAGGGGGACAGAGAGAGAGAGGGTCAGAGGGGGGGGGGACAGAGGGGGGCAGAGAGAGGGCGACAGAGAGACGTTGACAGAGACAAAGGGGGCAGAGAGAGAGGGGGAGATAGAGAGGGACAGAGAGTGGGGGCAGAGAGGGGGTAAAGAGTGGGGAAGAGAGAAGGGCTCAGAGAGAGGGGGACAGAGAATGGGGATGCAGAGAGTGGGGGACAGAGAGAGAGAGGGGGCACAGAGAAAGAGAGGCACAGAGAGAGAGGGGAACAGAGAGAGAGGGACAGAGAAAGGGGGGCAGAGAGAGGGGGGCAGAGAGTGAGGGGGCAGAGAGTGTAGGGGGCACAGAGAGAGAGGGTGACAGAGAGAGGGGAGCAGAGAGCGGGGTTACAGAGACAGACGCGGACAGAGAGTGGGGTCAGAGAGAGGGGGGACAGAGAGGGGGCAGAGAGAGGGTGACAGAGAGAGGTGGGCAGAGAGAGGGGGACAGAGAGAGAGAGGGTGACAGAGAGAGAGGGGGAGATAGAGGGAGACAGAGAGAGGGGGACAGAGAGGGGGGGACAGAGAGGGGGGGCAGAGAGACAGGGACAGAGAATTGTAGACAGAGAGAGAGGGGAACAGAGAGAGAGGGGGACAGAGAGAGGGGGGGCAGAGAGCAGAGGGTTAGAGAGCGGTGGTAGAGAGCGGGGGGTACAGAGACAGACAGGGACAGAGAGAGGGGGACAGAGAGAGAGAGGGTCAGAGGGGGGGGACAGAGGGGGGCAGAGAGAGGGCGACAGAGAGACGTTGACAGAGACAAAGGGGGCAGAGAGAGAGGGGGAGATAGAGAGGGACAGAGAGTGGGGGCAGAGAGGGGGTAAAGAGTGGGGAAGAGAGAAGGGCTCAGAGAGAGGGGGACAGAGAATGGGGATGCAGAGAGTGGGGGGACAGAGGGGGACGGGGGACGGGAGGGAGAGGACAGAAAGATGAGGCACAGAGAGTGGGGACAGAAAGAGAGGAGGAAAAGAAGAGAGGCGGGACAGACGGTGGACAGAGAGGGGGCTACAGAGTAGGAGGGTACAAAGAGGGGGGCACAGAAAGACGCGGACAGAGAGGGGTACAGAGAGGGGGGGGCGGAGAGGGGGGGGGAAGAGAGAGGGGAGGCCAGAGACAGGGGGCGACAGAGAGAGGGGGCGACAGAGAGAGGGGGGACAGAGAGGGGGGCAGAGAGAGGGGGACAGAGAGAGGGGGCAGAGAAAGAGGGGGGGACATAGAGCGGTGGACAGAGAGAGGGGGGGACAGAGAGAGGGGGGGACAGAGAGGGGAGGGGACAGAGAGAGGGGGTGACGGAGAGGGGGGGAGACAGAGAGAGCGGGGGACAGAGAGAGGGGGAGGACAGAGAGAGGGGGGAGGACAGGGGAGGACAGAGAGGAGGGACAGAGGGGGGGACAGAGAGAGGGGGACAGAGAGAGAGGGGGACAGAGAGAGAGGGGGACAGAGAGGGGGGGAGACAGAGAGGGGGGCAGAGAGAGGGGGAGGACAGAGAGAGGGAGGACAGCGAGAGGGGGGTGACAGAGAGAGGGGGGGGACAGAGAAATGGGGGGACAGAGAGGGGGTACAGAGAGGGGGGCACAGAGAGAGGGGGAGACAGAGAGAGAGGAAGCAGAGAGAAAGAGTGGGCAGAGAGAGAGGGGGCAGAGAGATTGGGGGAGCAGAGAGAGAGGGGGACAGAGAGAGAGGAAGCAGAGAGACAGGAGGGCAGAGAGAGAGGAGGGCAGAGAGAGAGAGGGAGCAGAGAGAGGGGGCAGAGAGAGAGAGGGCAGAGAGAGAGGGGGGCAGAGAGAGAGGGGTACAGAGAGAGAAGGGGCAGAGGGAGATAGGGGCAGAGAGAGAGGGGACAGAGAGGGATTGGGCAGTGAGAAAAGGCACCATCCCACTGACTGTATCCATTACTTCCATTTGGAACCAATAAAAATGTTGATTAAAGCGTGCCGAGCAGCAGAGTGACGGATGTTGTTGTGTGTCTTTGTGTTGGTGAAGCTGGGCTGGAGAGAGACAGACTCAGCCCCAAGTCCTGGTCCTCAGGGAAGGGGAGGGCACCGGGCCCTGAGCTCAGGAGCTGGGTTTAACTCCCTCTGAACCCCCATTACAACCTGGCCTCCCCATTTCCTCTCTCCTAATCTTCCTCCTCACTTTTCTCCCTCTCTCTCGTTCTGCACACTCTCTCTTTCTCACCACCTCTCCCTTTTACTCTCCCTCATCTCCCCTCTCTCTCACACCCCCCCAACCCGGTCTCTCCACCTGGCTTCACTCCTCCCTGTCCCCCTCCGCCCCACGCCGTGTCTGTCTCCCTCCCACAATTCGTCTCTACCCAATTTTCCGTCCTCCCACCTCTCACATCCCACCCCCATCCCCCACACGCAGCCTCACCACCACAAACCCCCAGACTCTGGGTCAGAGGGAGAGGGAAGAACCAGGGAGTCAGAGTGTGTCAGAGAGAGAGGGGAGGGAAGGAGAGAGATTCAGTCAAAGAGAAACGATGGGAGGTGAGGAGAGAGAGAGAGAGAGAGATACCAAGGGAGGGGGGATCGAGAGTGAGAGAAGGTGGAGAGAGAGTGAAGGAGCAGAGAGAGAGAGGGGCAAGAGAGAGAAAGTGTGAGAGTGAGAGAGAGAGAGAGACAGGGGAGGAGATAATGAGGGGGGCGAGAGTTAGGGGCGAGAGAGGGAGGGTGAGACAGGGGGGAAGAGAGGGGGAGAGAGAGTGGGCAGAGAGAGAGTGGGGGAAGAGAGAGTTCGGGGAGAGAAAGAAGAGAAGGAGAGAGAGGGGAGAGAACGCAGAGAGAGGGAAGAGAGAGCGAGAGAGAGAGAGAGAGAGCGAGAGAGAGAGAGTGGGAGAGAGAGGAGGGGAGAGAGGAGGGAAGAGAGAGGCACGAAGAGAGTGGAGGGGGAGAGAGGAGGGGGAGAGAGGAGGGGTAGCGAGAGGAGGAAACAGAGAGGAGGGGAGAGAGGAGGGTCAGAGAGGAAGGAAGAGAGAGGAGGGAGGAGAGAGAGGAGGGGGGAGAGGAGGGTGTGAGAGATGTGAGAGGGGGGAGGGGGTAGAGAGAAGAGGGGAGAGAGCGTGGGAGAGAGAGGGTGGGAGAGAGAGGGGAGGCTGAGCGTGTGGAGGGGGAGGGAGAGTAAGAGGGGAGGGAGAGTGAGAGGGGACGGAGAGTGAGAGGGAGGGGAGGGCAAGAGAGGGGAAGGAGAGTAAGGGGGAGGGAGAGAGACGGGAGGGCCAGAGAGGGGAGGGAGAGAGAGAGGGGGCAGGGAGAGAGGGAGGATAGCGAGTGAGGGGAGGGCGAGTGAGAGGGGAGGGCGAAAGAGGGGAGAGCGAGAGAGAGGGGAGGGCGAAGAGAGAGGGGATGGCGAGAGAGGGGGGAGCGAGAGAGGGGAAGAGAGCGGGAGGGGGAGAGAGATGGGTGAGACAGAGGGGGTGAGGGAGTGGGGGTGAGAGAGGGGGTGTGTGAGAGAGAGTGGGTGTGAGAGAGTGAGATGGGATGGAGAGAGAGGGGGTGTGTGAGAGACAGGGAGATGGAGAGGGAGAGAGAGGGGGCAGAGCGGGGGAGAGAGAGGGGAGTGGGGGTAAGAATGGGTTGAAAGAGAAGGGGTCATTGAGAGAAAAAGTGGAGGGTAGGAGAGAGAGTAGCGTGAGTAGGAGAGGGTGTGAGAGAGAGAGTGGGTGAGAGAGAAGGGTGAGTGAGAGGGGTTAGAGAGAGAGAGAGCGAGGGGTAAGAGAGAACGGGTGTGACGGAGGGAAGGGGGTGAGGTGGTGAGGGGGGTGCGAGGGGGTGAGAGAGAGAGGGGTGAGAGAGAGGGGAGGGTGAGAGAGAGGGGAGGGCGAGTGAGGGGAGAGCGAGAGAGGGGAGAGAGCGGGAGGGGGGAGAGATGGGTGAGACAGAGGGGGTGAGGGAGTGGGGGTGAGAGAGAGGGTGTGTGTGAGAGAGAGTGGGTATGAGAGAGTGAGATGGGATGGAGAGAGAGGGGGTGTGAGAGACAGAGGGAGATGGAGAGGGAGAGAGAGGGGGGCAGAGAGGGGGAGAGAGAGGGGGGTGGGGGTAAGAAGGGGTTGAGAGAGAAGGGGTCATTGAGAGAGAAAGTGAAGGAGAGAGAGTGGCGTGAGTAGGAGAGGGTGTGAGAGAGTGGGTGAGAGAGAAGGGTGAGCGAGAGAGAGAAAGTGGGGAGGGAGTAAGAGAGAGAGTGGAGTGAGAAGGAGAGAGTGTGATTGAGAGAGTGTGTGAGAGAGAGGGGGTGAAAGAGAGGGGTGGGGGCGAGGGGTTAGAGAGAGAGCGTGGGTAAGAGCGAAAGGGTGTGAGAGGCCATGAGAGAGAGGGGTGAGAGAGGTTGGTGAGAGAGAGAGAGGGTTTGAGAAAGAGAGAGGGCGTGAGCGATTGAGGGCGTGAGAGAATGAGGGGATGAGAGAGTGAGGGGATGAGAGAGTGAGGGGGTTGAGAGAGAGAGTGTGGTGAGAGAGAGGTGGGTGAGAGAGAGGAAGTGAGAGAGAGGGGGTGAGAGAGTGAGGGTGTGAGAGAGTGAGGGGATAAGAGAGTGAAGGGGATGAGAGAGTGAGGGGGTTTGAGAGAGGGGGTGGTGAGAGAGAGAGGGAGTGAGAGAGAGGGAGTGTGGCAGAGAGGAGTGAGAGAGCGAGGGGTGAGAGAGGGGGTTGAGAGAGAGAAGGGGGTGAGAGAGACAGAGGGTTGAGAGAGAGGGAGGTGGGAGAGCGAGAGGGGTGAGAGAGAAAGAGGAGGTGAGAGAGAGAGGGAGAGAGATGGTGGCAGAGAGGGAGGGGTGAGAGAGCGAGGGTGTGTGAGAGTGTGTGCGAGAGAGGGGGATGTGAAAGAGATTGGGGTGGGAGAGAGAGGGGTGACGGAGAGAGAGGGGAGAGAGAGAAGGGAGTGAGAGAGAGATGGATGTGTGAGAGAGAAGGGTTGAGAGAGAGTGGGGTGAGAGACTGAGGGGGTAGGAGAGTGAGGCGATGAGAGATTGAGGTGTGTTGAGAGAGGGGGTGGTGAGAGGGGGCGGTGAGAGAGAGATGGAGTGAGAGAGAGGGGTG
The DNA here is from genome assembly GCF_047496795.1 of Chiloscyllium punctatum. NCBI lineage: Eukaryota > Metazoa > Chordata > Chondrichthyes > Orectolobiformes > Hemiscylliidae > Chiloscyllium > Chiloscyllium punctatum. The sequence continues at coordinate 24,982,118 of NC_092745.1, read as the reverse complement.
AGAGAGAGGGGTTGAGAGATAAAGAGAGGTATGAGAGAAACAGGGGTGAGAGAGAGAGTGGTGAGAGAGACAGGGTTTGAGAGAGGAAGAGAGGGGTGAGAGAGAGATGGGAAGAGAGAGGGGATGAGCGAGAGGGGTGAGAGGGGGAGGGGTTAGAGAGAGAGAGCGCGGGGTAAGAAAGAATGGGAGAGGGGTGAGGGGGTGAGAGAGGGAGGAGGGGTGAGAGGGGGTGACAGAGAGAGGGGTGAGAGAGAGGGGATGAGACAGTGAGGGGGGTTGAGAGAGGTGGTGGTGAGAGAGGGGTGGTGAGAGACACAGGGAGTGAGAGAGAGGTGTGCAAGAGAGGGGGTGAGAGAGCGAGGGGTGAGAAAGAGGTGTTGAGAGAGAGGGGGTGAGAGAGAGAGAGGGGGTAGAGAGTGAGAGGGGTGGGTGGTGAGAGAGAGGGGTGGGGGTGAGAGAGAGGGGGGTGAGAGAGTGAGAGGGTGGAAGAGAGGGGGTGTGGGAGAGAGGGGGGAGAGCGAGTGAGGGGAGGGCTAGTGAGAGGGGAGTGTGAGAGAGGGAAGAGCGAGAGAGGGGAGAGAGCAGGGGGAAGAGAGAGGGGTGAGACAGAGGGGTGAGGGAGTGGGGTTGACAGAGAAAGAGAGGGGTGAGAGAGAGAGAGGGGAAGAGACAGAGGATGTGAACGAGAAGGGTGAGGGGGGGTTAGAGAGAGAGAGCGCGGGGTAAGAGAGAAAGGGAAGGGGTGAGGGGGTGAGAGAGAGAGGGGAGTGAGAGAGTGAGAGGGTGGAAGAGAGGGGGTGTGGGAGAGAGACGGTGTGTGAGAGAGAGCTGGGTGAGAGGGCGGTGAGAGGGAGAGGTGGGAGTGAGTGACAGAGAGGGCGTGGGAGACAGAGGGGTGAGAGAAAGAGGGGTTTAGAGAGAGGGACGAGAAGGAGAGAGAGAGGGGATAAGAAAAAGGCAGAGAGATGGTCGGAGAGAGGGAGGGGGGTGAGAGACCGAGGGTGTGTGGGAGTGCGTGTACGAGAGAGGGGGATGTGAAAGAGATTGGGGTGGGAGAGAGAGGGGTGAGAGAGAGAGAGAATGGATAGAGAGGGGGGTGAGAGAGAGAGATGGAAATGTGAGAGAGGGAGGGGTTGAGAGAGAGAGGGGTTGAGAGAGTGAGGGTGTGAGAGAGTGAGGGGAAGAGAGAGTGAGGGGATGAGAGAGTGAGGTGATGAGAGAGTAAGGGGGTTGGAGAGAGGGGGTGGTGAGAGAGAGGGGGGTGAGAGAGAGAGGGAGTGAGAGAGAGGGGTAAGAGAGAGAGGTGTGTTGAGAGAGAGAGAGGGTGGAGGGTGAGAGAGAGAAGGGTGAGTGAGAGAGGGTTGAGAGAGGGGGGGTGGGAGAGAGAGGGGGGCGAGAGAGAGGGGTGAGAGAGTGAGAGGGTGGAAGAGAGGGTGTTGGGAAAGAGAGGGGGGTGAAAGAGAGAGAGAGCTGGGTGAGAGGGCGATGAGAGGGAGAGGTGGGAGTGAGTGACAGAGAAGGGTGGGAGAGAGAGGGGTGAGAGAGAGCGTGGGTGGGAGAGAGGGAGTGAGAAGGAGAGAAAGGGGATGAGAAAGAGGCAGAGAGATGGTGGGAGAGAAGGAGGGGGCGAGAGAGCGAGGGTGTGTGAGAGTGTGTGAGAGAGAGGGGGTTGTGAAAGAGATTGGGGTGGGAGAGAGAGGGGTGACGGAGAGAGTAGTGAATGTGAGAGGAGTGAATGTGAGAGAGAGCGAGGGGTTGAGAGAGAGGGGGTGAGAGACTGAGGGGGTGAGAGAGTGAGGGGGGTTGAGAGAGGGGTGGTGAGAGAGAGGGAGAGTGAGAGAGAGGGGGTGAGAGAGAGGGAGAGTGAGAGAGAGGGGTTGAGAGAGTGAGGGTGTGAGAGTGAGGGTGTGAGAGATTGAGGGTGTGAGAGAGTGAGGGTGTGAGAGAGTGAGGGGATGAGAGAGAGGGAGCTGTGTTGAGAGAGAGGGGGTTGAGGGTGAGAGAGAGAAGGGTGAGAGAGAGAGAGAGAGGGTTGAGAGGGGGGTGGGAGAGAGAGGGGGTTGAGAGAGGGAGCTGGGTGAGAGGGCGGTGAGAGGGAGAGGTGGGAGTGAGTGACAGAGACGGGGTGGGAGAGAAGGGGTGAAAGAGAGCGAGGGTGAGAGAGAGAGGGAGTGAGAAGGAGAGAAAGGGGATGAGAAAGAGGCAGAGAGATGGTGGGAGAGAGGGAGGGGGTGAGAGAGCGAGCATGTGTGAGAGTGTGTGTGAGAGAGAGGGGTTGTGAAAGAGATTGGGATGGGAGAGAGGGGTGAGTAAGAGAGAGGGGGTGAGAGAGAGGGGGTGAGAGAGAGTTGGATGTGAGAGAGAGGGATTGAGAGAGAGGGGTGTGAGAGACTGAGGGGCGTGAGAGAGTGAGGGGATGGGAGATTGAGGGGTGTCGAGAGAAGGGGTGGTGAGGGGGGGGTGAGAGAGAGAGGGAGTGAGAGTGAGGGGTGAGAGAGTGACAGACAGAGAGAAAGATAGAGCAAGAGTGAGAGCGAAGATGTGAGAGAGATAGGGTGGACAGAGAGAGAGGGAGAGAGTGAGAGTGACAGACAGAGAGAGCATGAGCGACAGAGAGAGAGAGCACGAGCGAGAGAGAGCGTACGAGAGAGAGACCGTGAGATATGAGAGAGCGGGAGGGAGGAGAGTGGGATAGGGGCAGGGAGAGAGAGAGAGCATGAGAAGCGGGTGAGAGAGTGAGAGAGAGACCGCAAGAGGAAGAGAGCGAGCGGACGAGTGAGAGAGAGAGAGTATGTGAGAGAGAGAGGGGGGGAGAGAGAGGGGTGCGAGAGAGAGGGGTGAGAGACAGGAGGTGAGATAGAGCAGGAGAGCGAGAGAGAGAGCTGGGTGAGAGGGCGGTGAGAGGGAGAGGTGGGAGTGAGTGACAGATAGGAGGTGGGAGAGAGAGAGAGTAGGTGAGAGAGAGGGAGTGAGAAGGAGAGAGAAGGGATGAGAAAGAAGCACAGAGAGATGGTGGGAGAGAGGGAGGGGGTGAGAGAGCGAGGGTGTGAGAGTGTGTGTGAGAGAGGGGGATGTGGAAGAGATTGGGGTGGGAGAAAGAGGGGTGATGGAGAGAGAGGGGAGAGAGAGAGTGGTGTGAGAGGGAGATAGATGTGAGAGAGAGAAAGAGAGGGGCTTGAGAGAGAGAGAGGTGAGAGACTGAGGGGGTGGGAGAGTGAGGGGATGAGAGATTGAAGGGTGTTGAGAGAGGGAGTGTTGAGAGGGGTACGGTGAGAGAGAGAGGGAGTGAGAGAGAGGGTTGAGAGAGAGAGGGGTGAGAGAGAGGGTGTGAGAGAGAGGGTGTGAGAGAGGGGTGAGAGAGAGGGATGAGAGAGAGGGGTGAGAGAGAGGGGGTTGAGAGAGAAAGAGAGGGGTGAGAGAGAGAGGGGAAGAGAGAGAAAGAGAGGGGTGAGAGAGGAAGAGGGAGAAATAGAGGGGTGAGAGAGAGGAAGAGAGAGAGGGGTCAGTGAGGGGGTGAGAGAGTGAGGGGATGAGAGAGTGAGGGGGTGTTGAGCGAGGGGTTGGTGAGGGGGGTGAGAGAGAAAGAGTGGGTAAGGGAGAGAGGGGTGAGAGAGCTGGGTTGAGATAGAGAGGGGTTGAGAGCGAGAAGGGGGTGAGAGAACGAAGGGGGGTGAGAGAGAGGGGTTGAGAGGGGGGAGAGAGAGTTAGTAGGGTGTGAGAGAGAGGGTGTAATAGAAAGGTGGAGAGAGTGGAATGAGAGAGGGGTGAGAGAGGGGGGCTGAGAGAGACGGGGGTGCAAGAGAGGGTGGGTGAGAGTGGGAGGGGATGAGAGAGAGATGGGCTGAGAGAGAGAAGGGGTGAGGTAGGGAGAGTGTGAGAGAGGAGGGATGAGAGTGGGGGGAAATGAGAGACGTGATGAGAGAGGGAGGGTGAGAGAGAGGGGGGTGAGAGAGGGTGTGAGAGTGGGAGGGTGTGAGAGACGGACGGGATGAGAGAGGGAGGGCGTGAGAGAGGGGTGTGTGTGTGTGAGAGAGAGAGAGAGGTGAGAGAGAGGATGAGAGAGAGAAGTGAGAGGGGGAGAGAGAGGGGGAGAGAGAGGGGGAGAGAAGGTAAGAGAGTTAGAGTGGTGAGAGAAAGATACGGGTGACAGAGAGAGGGGTTTGAGAGCGAGAGGGGGTGTGAGAGGGGAGTGAGGGGGGTGAGAGGGCTAGGTGGGTGAGGGGGTGTGTGGGGATGGGGGTGGGAGAGGGGGTGGGAGGGGGGTGAGGTAGGTGGGGGGGTGATAGAGGGGGTGTGGGGGGTGGGAGAGAGAGAGGTGTGTGAGAGAGAGCTGGGTGAGAGGGGGTGTGGGGGGCTGAGAGAGAGAGAGTTGGGTGAGAGAGAGGGGGGGTTGAGAGAGAGAGCGACGGGAGTGAGAGAGAGAGGGTGGGAGAGAGGGGAAGAGAGAGAGAGGGGGTGAGAATGAGAGGGGTGAGAGAGCAGTTGAGAGAGGGGGGTTGAGAGGGGGGAGAGAGAGAGGTTGAGAGAGAGGGGGTGAGAGAGGTGTTGAGAGAGAGAGGTTGAGAGAGACTGGGGAAAGAGGGGGTGAGAGAGAGAGATGGTTAGAGAGAGACGGGAGAGAGAGGGGTTGAGAAAGATGGGTTGCAAGAGAGAGGAGGTGAGGGGGAGGACTGAGAGAGAGAGACGGAGAAAGAGAGCGACAGAGAGAGATAGAGCAAGAGTGAGAGTGACAGACAGAGAGAGCATGAGCGACAGAGAGAGAGAGCACGAGCGAGAGAGAGCGAACGAGAGAGAGACCGTGAGATAAGAGAGAGCGGGATGCAAGAGAGAGGGAGAGAGAGAGAGCGTGAGAAGAGGGGGGGAGAGTGAGAGAGAGACCGCAAGAGGAAGAGAGCGAGCAGAAGAGTGAGACAGAGAGAGAGGATGTGAGAGAGAGAGGGGGGGTGAGAGAGGGGTGTGAGACAGAGGGGCGAGAGAGGAGGGGAGAGAGGACGAGAGAGAGGGGGCGGGGAGGGGGAGGGAGGGGGAGAGGGATAGGGGGTGGGATTGGGGGCAGAGAGAGGGCACAGTGAGGGGGTAGAGAGATGGCGGAGAGAGGGGGAGAGAGTGGAGGAGATGGGGAGAGAGGGGATGAGAGAGCTGGGGAGAGAGGGGTGACAGAGGGTGGAGAGAGGCGGAAGAGGGGGTGAGAGAGAGAGGGTGAGAGAGAGGGGTTGAGAGAGAGGGGGTAAGAGAGAAAGGGGTGAGAGAGAGAGGGGGGAGAAAGGGAGAGAGGTCTGAGAAAAGGAGAGAGGGGGAGAAAGAGAGAGGGGGAAGAGAGAGAGAGAGAAGGTCAGAGAAAGAGTGAATGTGAGGGGGTGAGAGAGAGGAGGTGGGAGAGAGAGTGGGAGAGAGAGGGGGTGAGAGAGAGGGATTGAGAGAAAGGAGGAGAGATAGAGAAAGGGTGAGAGAGAAAAAGGGACAGCGAGATAAAGAGAGATGAGAGAGATGGGGCGCGAGAGAGAGAGAGTTAAAGAGGTGAGAGAGAGGGTGAGATAGACAGTGAATGATGGGTTGAGAGAGAGAGACAGAGAGAGAGAGCGAGTGAACAGGTGAGACAGTTAGAGGGGTGTGAGGGAGATGAGATGAGAGAGTGGGCGCTAGAGAGAGACAGAGCGAGAGCAAGGAGGAGGGAGGAAGAAAGGGGTCAAAAGAGATAGAGAAATGGGGTGAACGAGAGAAAGACGGTGCGAGAGAAGGGGTATACAGAGAGAAAGAGAGCGGGAGTGTGAGACAGAGCGCGAGAGGGAAGGAGAATGAGAGAGAGAAAAAGGGAGCGAGAGACAGGAGGGGATGGGAGAGACGGCGGGGGAGAGAGAGTGTAAAGGGGAGAGAGGGTGAGGGATGACAGAGGGAGGGGTGAGAGTGAGAGAGCAGGTTGGTGAGAGAGGGGGTGAGAGAGAGTGAGGGAGAGAGAGATAACAAGGTGAGAGAAAGGGGGTGTGAGAGAGAGAGGCAGTGAGAGAGAAGGGGGTGAGAGAGATAGGGGGTGCAAGAGAGCGTGGGTGAGAACAGGAGGGGCTGTGAGAGAGGGGTGAGATAGGGAGAGTGTGAGAGAGGAGGGATGAGAGTGAAAGGAGGAAAGAGAGACGGGATGGGAGAGGGAGGGTGAGAGAGAGAGGGGTGAGAGAGAAGGGTGACAGAGGAGTCTTTAGAAAGGGTCACAGCATTTGGGTTTTAATTCCACCCTAAGAGTCCTACCTCTCAGATCCTGGGGATTGACAAACTTTAACCCCAGGCTTCAAACCTGTTTTAAAAATGACAGTGCCACAATCTAACAGGAGCCAGTTACCCAGAGGCCCCTAAAACACAGGGTCCCTCAGAGGAGATTAAACCTCGGGGTAAATAAACACACAACTCACGTGGGGCCCCATGGGGTGCAGCCTGTCGACCAGGCCTCAGGCCTCAGGCCCGTGCTCCCCCTCTGGATGTTGTTCTTTCCTGGCCTCGAACATTTTGGATCTTCACGTTGCAGCTTTCCAAACAAATGTTCTTCAGGATAAAAGAGGGAAAAGATTAATTGAAAGGGGGAGCAAGAGCATTTTGGAGGCATGTTACACAGCAAGATCCCAGGGTTAAAAGCACCTCTGCCCAGCTCCAATGTATTAATGTATGTAACACAGTCCGCAGTTGGGATGGAACATGGTGTGGACGCAGATCTTCCCAGGGATTGGAGGAGGAGAGTGAGGGAAAGGCATCAGATTATTACACTCTGCAGTGACCTGGGATCAATTGCCTTTTACTGAAAACAGTTCCCAACTTGTATGTGCCTGTAGCTCCCTCCAGTCTGAAACCCTCATTACCCTCTATCCTGTCTCCTCTCTCTGAGCCAATGGTGTATTCATTCTGTTACTGACCCTTCAGTTCCAGAGGCAACAATTTTTCTCACAATTCCAATTGGAGACCTTCTCTCATCCACGTGAAGGAATTGGACCCTGACAATTCCATTTACACTGTCTCCCACCAATCTTCATAGGATCCATATCACAGAGGTTAGACAGTGTTCCCAGCAAACACTCCCAGGGCAGAGGGAGCACAGGGTTCCATACAACATAAAGCTCCCATTAAACTGTCCCCATTTAAATCCCCAGGGCAGGTAGAGAATGAGGTTAGATACAGAGTAAATCTCCCTCTACACTGCGGCATTTCAAATTCCCAGGCCATTTTGAGCTCGGTGTTAGGTACTGATTAAATCTCCCACTTCCCCCATCCTGTTCACATCAAACTCAATCAGGATAGCTCCATCACTGGGTTAGATACAGAGGATGTGTCTGTTTGGATTTCAGCCCCAATCTCGTTGGTGATGATCACGGCCTTGTTAAGTGTGTTTGGGAATGGGGAGGCAGCTGCTAGCAGGGTGATGGTGGTATGGTGGTGCGCATACCTGCCTTCCAAGCAGTTGACCTGGGTTCAATTCCCGGCCATCGCAGTGTTGTGGTTTGTAAACAGCCTTTGAAAGGTAAGGCACTGGGATAAATCGAGGAAATAAATCTTTCATTCTGTGGAAAACCGGATCTGTCAGATTGCTCCTTGCTTTTCCTGGTGATGGTTCCTGTGAATTGCAGTGTGGAACCGGGCAGCATTGCTCGGCATCTCGGAAGCTTTCCCCTCTGCTGCTTCCCATTTCTTATTGAAATGTTGGTTGCAGCATAAGGATGGGTTTGTTTTGTTCGAAAAGTGAGAGACTGCTCCCGTCAGTAACCTGAAATAATTACAGAAGCCGCTGGAAACACTGAACAGTTCCAACAGCTTCTGTAGTGGTTGGGAGGGAGGATTAATGTGTCAAATCGAGACAAGGATAAAATAAACTCCAGCCTCAAAACAGTCAGAAATCCTGACTCTGCAAACATCCTTGTAAATCTTTTCTAAATCTTTACAAGTTTCACCCCATTCTCCCGAGAGCAGAAAGACCAGAATTGTGTGGTTTATGGAATGTTTCTATATCCGAACAGTTGCTGTTAATAGTTAAATAATGTTCATTTAGTTCAGGTTTCCAATCGAGTTCGGTTTGTCCAATCTTTCTTCCTTATGTTTGTGTTACAATGATAGTGTGGAGTAAAGTGTGTTTTGATTCAACGCTGGCAGTTTGACCAATCACATTGTAACGCCTTACACTTGCCTTCAGGAAATCAGGAAAAGGGGTCTAGACCATTTCCTTAAGGCAGAGGAGTTTGGTCTGGTTCATAACATCCTCAATGTCATCAATCCATGTCCCTCCAGCCCTGAGCAATGATGTTTACAGATTAATGGAGGATACACAGACACATTAATCGGTATTATCTTGGACAGGAGTCATTTGGGAATGATATTCCTCAGACCATCAACTCTCAGCTCGGCCAAGGACATAGGCCAGGAATCCGGCACAATTGGGAAACAGCCCATTTCCCGGGAGACTGAGAGGTCACTAACAGAGCGGGAGCTGGAGAGTCAGGAACAGAATAACTGGGACAGTCCGCTCTGTTCACTGACCCTTCACCCCTCAGTGAATCCAGGGCCAGGAATGACTGCTATTAGTCAGACTGACAGAATGTGATCAGATACACACACTGTCCTTCCACATCATCAATAGCGCCCAGCTCCCACCCTGTCTCAGCTCATCTGCCCCTCTGCCATCTTCAATATTTTAATCGGGGCAGCATTAAGTGCCGTGCTTTGAGCTGAGCTGCCTTACCTTCTGTACTCTCTCTCTAAACAGCTCCAATTCCTCCTGATCCCTCTCAGGTGTAAGCTACCCCTTGATATCTGTCCCAGTGAATGAGGTAGACCATCACCTGACCCACCCAGGGAAGAACAGACTGACACCACTCTGTCAACGTAACACACCCAGGGAAGAGCAGACTGACCCCACTCTGTCAATGTAACACACCCAGGGAAGGGTAGACTGACAGCACACTGACAAACTAACTCACAAAGGCAAGAGCAGATGACCCAACAGATGACCTGGTGGCCGGGTCAATCCAGGTGTTAGGGTCTGGAATACATTCGCTGAATTTATAGGATAGACTGGATTAATCCAGGGATTAGGGTCTGGAACACAGCGTGTGAGATTGTGGGATAGGCTGGAATATTTCAGGAGTTAGGGTTTGGAACGCAGTGGTTGAGAGAGTGGGATATGTCTGATTAATCCAGAGGTCAGTGTCTGGAATACAGTGCCTGAGAGTGAGGGATAGGCCCGATTAATCCAGGGATTAGGGTCTGGAATACAGTGTCTGAGAGTGTGGGGAGGCCGGGTCAATCCAGGGGTTAGAGTCTGGAACACAATGTCTGAGCGTGAGGGATAGGCTGGATTAATCCAGGGGTTAGGGTCTGGAACACAGTGCCTGAGAGTGTGGGATAGGCCGGGTCAATCCAGTGGTTAGGGTCTGGAACACAGTGTCTGAGAGTGTGGGATAGGCCGGATTAATCCAGCGGTTTGTGTATGGAATACAGTGTCTGCGGGAGTAGGATAGGCCGGATTAATCCAGGGGTTAGGGTCTGGTACAAAGTGCCAGAAAGTGTGGGGAAGGCCGATTCATTCCCAGGGTTAGAGTCTGGAACAAAGTGACTGGGAGTGTGGGATAGGCCGGATTAATCCAGGCATTAGGGTCTGGAACTGAGTGTCTGAGAGCGTGGGATCGGCCGGGGGTTAGGGTCTGGAACAAAGTTCCGGAGAGTGTGGGGAGGCAGGGATAATCCAGGATTTAGTGTCTGGAACTCAGTGTCTAGGAGTGTGGCATAGGCCGGATTAATCCAAGAGTTAGGGTCTGGCAGAAAGTACCATTGAGTGTGGGATAGGCTGGATTAACCCAGGCGTTAGGATCTGGTACAAAGTGCCTGAGAGTGTGGGGAGGCCGGGATAATCCAGGATTTAGTGTCTGGAACTCAGTGTCTGAGAGTGTGGAATAGGCCGGGTCAATCGGGAATACAGTGGCTGAGAGTGTGGGGTAGGCCGGAATAATCCATGGGTTAGGGTTTGGAACACAGTGCCTGTGAGAGTGGGATAGGCCGGATTAATCCATGGTTTAGGGACTGGAACACAGTATCAGAGAGTTTGGGGTGGCCGGGTCAATCCAAGCGTTAGGGTTTGGAATTCATTGTCTGAGTTTATGGGATAGACCTGATTAATCCAGGGGTTAGGGTCTGGCACAGGGCCTGAGAGTGTAGGGGAGGCTGGATTAATCCTGGGTTTAGGGTCTCGAACATAGTGTCTGAGAGTGTGGGATAGGCCGGAATAATCCAGGGGTTGGGGTCTGGAACACAGTGTCTGAGAGTGTGGGATAGGCCGGAATAATCCAGGGGTTAGGGTCTGGCAAAAGTGCCGGAGAGTGTGGGATAGGCCGGATTAATCCAGGGGTTAGGGTCTGCATCACAGTGCCTCAGAGTATTGAATGGGCCGGATTAATCCTGCGTTTAGGGTCTCAAACACAGTGCCTGAGAATCTAGGATAGACCGGATTGATCCAGGAGTTAGGGTCTGGAACACAGTGTCTGAGAGTGTGGGATAGGTCGGATTAATCCAGGGTGCAGTTTCTGGAACGCAGTGTCTGAGAGTGTGGGATAGGCCGTTACTCCAGGGGTTAGGTTCTAGAACACAGTGTCTGAGAGTGTGGGATAGGCCGGAATAATCCAGGGGCTAGGGTCTGGAACACAGTGTCTGAGATTATGGGATAGGCCAAATTAATCCAGGGTTTGTGTCTGGAACATGTGTCTGAGAGTGTGGGATAGGCTAGATTTATCCAAGGGCTAGGCTCTGGAATACAGTGTCTGCGAGTGTGGGATAGGCTGGATTAATCCAGATGTTAGGGTCTGGAACACAGTCCCGGGAGGGTGTATTGGCCGGATTAATCCATGGGTTAGGGTCTGGAACACAGTGTCAGAAAGTTTGGTATGGCCGGTTCAATCCAGGGGTTAGGGTCTGGAATACATTGTCTGAGTTTATGGGATAGAGCGGATTACTCCAGGGGTTAGAGTCCAGAACACAGTGTGTGAGTGTGGGATAGGCTGGAATATTCCAGTAGTTAGGGTCTGGAACGAAGTGCTTGAGAGACTAGGATAGGTCCGAATAATCCAGTGGTTGGTGTCTGGAATACAGTGCCTGCGACTGTGGGATAGGCCGGATTAATCCAGGGGTTAGGGTCTGGAACACAGTGCCCGAGAGTGTGGGATAGGCAGGATTAATCCAGGGGTTTGGGTCTGGAACACAGTTTCAGTGAGTGTGGGATAGGCCGGGTCAATCAAGGGGTTAGGGTCTGGAACACAATGTCTGAGCGTGAAGGATAGGCCGGATTAATTCAGTTGTTAAGTTCTGGAACACAGCATTTGAGAGTATGGAATATGATGGATTAATGCAGGAGTTAGGGTTTGGAACACAGTGTCTAAGAGTGTGGGATAAACTGGGTCAATCCTGTGGTTAGGTTCTGGAACAAAGTGCCTGAGAGTGTGGGATAGGCCAGATTAATCCAGGGGCTAGGGTCTGGAACACAGTGTCTGAGAGTGTGGGATAGGCCGGATTAATCTAGTGGTTAGGGTCTGGAACACATTGTGTGAGAGTGGGATAAACCGGAATATTCCAGGAGTCAGGCTCTGGAACGCAGTGCTTGACAGAGTGGGATAGGTCAGATTAATCCAAAGGTTAGAGTCTGGATTACAGTGCCTGAGAGTATGGGATACGCCGGATTAATCCAGAGGTCAGGGTCTGGAATTCAGTGTCTGAGAGTGTGGGGACACCGGGTCTATCCAGTGGTTAGGGTTTGGAACACAGTGTCTGAGAGTGTAGGATAGGCCGGATTAATCCAGGGGTTTTGGTCTGGAATACAGTGACTGCGGGAGTAGGATAGGCCGGATTAATCCAGGGGTTAGAGTCTGGTACAAAGTGCCGGAAAGTGTGGGGAAGGCCGATTCAATTCCGGGGTTAGAGTCTCGAACAAAGTATCTGGGAGTGTGGGATAGGCCGGATTAATCCAGGCATTAGAGTCTGGAACACAGAGTGTCTGAGAGTGTGGGGTAGGCCGGATTAATCCTGGGGTTAGGGTCTGGCACAAAGTGTCGGTGAGTGTAGGATAGGCCGGATTAATCCAAGGGTTAGGGTCTGGAACAAAGTGCCTGAGAGTGTGGGGAGGCCGGAATAACTCAGGATTTAGGGTCTGGAACTCAGTGTCTGAGAGTGTGGAATAGGCCGTGTCAATCCAATGGTTAGTCTCTGGAACACAGTGGCTGAGAGTGTGGGGTAGGCTGGATTAATCCAGGGGTTAGTGTCTGGAACAGAGTGGCTGAGAGTGTGGGATAGGCAGGATTAATCCAGGGGTTTGGGTCTGGAACACAGTGTCAGTGAGTGTGGGATAGGCCGGGTCAATCAAGGGGTTAGGGTCTGGAACACAATGTCTGAGCGTGAAGGATAGGCCGGATTAATCCAGTTGTTAAGGTCTGGAACACAGCATTTGTGAGTGTGGAATATGATGGATTAATGCAGGAGTTAGGGTTTGGAACACAGTGTCTAAGAGTGTGGGATAAACTGGGTCAATCCTGTGGTTAGGTTCTGGAACAAAGTGCCTGAGAGTGTGGGATAGACCAGATTAATCCAGCGGCTAGGGTCTGGAACACAGTGTCTGAGAGTGTGGGATAGGCCGGATTAATCCAGGGGTTAGGTTCTAGAACACAGTGTCTGAGAGTGTGGGTTAGGCCGGATTAATCTAGTGGTTAGGGTCTGGAACACATTGCGTGAGAGTGGGATAAACCGGAATATTCCAGGAGTCAGGCTCTGGAATGCAGTGCTTGACAGAGTGGGATAGGTCAGATTAATCCAAAGGTTAGAGTCTGGATTACATTGCCTGAGAGTATGGGATACACCGGATTAATCCAGAGGTCAGGGTCTGGAATTCAGTGTCTGAGAGTGTGGGGACACCGGGTCTATCCAGTGGTTAGGGTCTGGAACACAGTGTCTGAGAGTGTAGGATAGGCCGGATTAATCCAGCAGTTTTGGTCTGGAATACAGTGACTGCGGGAGTAGGATAGGCCGGATTAATCCAGGGGTTAGAGTTTGGTACAAAGTGCCGGAAAGTGTGGGGAAGGCCGATTCAATTCCGGGGTTAGAGTCTCGAACAAAGTATCTAGGAGTGTGGGATAGGCCAGATTAATCCAGGCATTAGAGTCTGGAACACAGGGTGTCTGAGAGTGTGGGGTAGGCCGGATTAATCCTGTGGTTAGGGTCTGGCACAAAGTGTCGGAATAACTCAGGATTTAGGGTATGGAACTCAGTGTCTGAGAGTGTGGAATAGGCCGTGTCAATCCAATGGTTAGTCTCTGGAACACAGTGGCTGAGAGTGTGGGGTAGGCTGGATTAATCCAGGGGTTAGTGTCTGGAACAGAGTGGCTGAGGGTGTGGAGTAGGCCGGAATATTCCAGGTGTTAGGGTCTGGGACACAGCGTATGATAGTGTAGGATAGGCCGGATTAATCTAGGGGTTAGGGTCTGGAACACATTGTGTGAGAGTGGGATAAACCAGAATATTCCAGGAGTTAGAGTCTGGAAAGCAGTGCTTGGTAGAGTGGGATCGGTCAGATTAATCCAAAGGTTAGAGTCTGGAATACAGTGCCTGATAGTGTCGGATTGGTCGGATTAATCCAGAGGTTTGGGCCTGGAATTCAGTGTCTGAGAGTGTCGGGACACCGGGTCTATCCAGGCGTTTATGTCTGGAACACAGTGTCTGCGGGAGTAGGATAGGCCGGATTAATCCAGCAGTTAGAGTCTGGTACAAAGTGCCGGAAAGTGTGGGGAAGTCCGATTCAATTACGGGGTTAGAGTCTGAACAAAGTATCTGGGAGTGTGGGACAGGCCAGATTAATCCAGGCATTAGGGTCTGGAACACAGGGTGTCTGAGAGTATAGGAGAGGCCAGAATAATCCAGGAGTTAAGGTCTGGAACACAGTACAGAGAGTGTGGGGTAGGCTAGATTTATCCAAGGGCTAAGCTCTGGAATACAGTGTCTGCGAGTGTGTGATTGGCTGGATTAATCCAGATGTTAGGGTCTGGAGAGTGTGGGGAGGCCTGAATAACCGAGGATTTAGGGTCTGGAACTCAGTGTCTGAGAGTGTGGAATAGGCCGTGTCAATCTAATGGTTAGTCTCTGGAACACAGTGGCTGAGAGTGTGGGGTAGGCTGGAATAATCCAAGGGTTAGTGTCTGGAACAGAGTGGCTGAGGGTGTGGAGTAGGTCGGAATATTCCAGGTTTTAGGGTCTGGAACAGAGTGTCTGAGAGTGTGGGTTAGGCCGGAATAATCCATGGGTTAGGGTCTGGAACACAGTGCCTGAGAGTGTGGGATAGGCCGGATTAATCCAGAGGTTCGCGTCTGGAATTCAGTGTCTGAGAGTGTGGGGACACCGGGTCTATCCAGGGGTTAGGGTCTGGAACACAGTGTCTGAGAGTGTAGGATCGGCTGGATTTATCCAGCGGTTTTGGTCTGGAATACAGTGACTGCGGGAGTAGGATAGGCCGGATTAATCCAGGGGTTAGAGTCTGGTACAAAGTGCTGGAAAGTGTGGGGAAGGCCAATTCAATTCCGGGGTTAGAGTCTGGAACAAAGTATCTGGGAGTGTGGGATAGGCCAGATTAATCCAGGCATTAGGGTCTGGAACACAGGGTGACTGAGAGTATAGGATAGGCCGGATTAATCCAGGGGTTAAGGTCTGGAACAAAGTGCATGAGAGTGTGGGGAGGCTGGAATAATCCAGGGGTTAGGGTCTGGAACACAGTGTCTGAGAGTGTGGGATAGGCCGGAATAATCTAGGGGTTACGGTCTGGCACAAAGTGTCGGTGAGTGTGGGATAGGCCAGATTAATCCAGAGGTTAGGGTCCTAAACAAAGTGCCTGAGAGTGTGGGGAGGCCGGAATAACCCAGGATTTAGGGTCTGGAACTCAGTGTCTGAGAGTGTGGAATAGGCCGTGTCAATCCAATGGTTAGTGTCTGGAACACAATGGCTGAGATTGTGGGGTAGGCCGGATTAATCCAGGTGTTAAGGTCTGGGACACAGCGTTTGAGAGTGTAGGATAGGCCGGATTAATCCAGCAGTGTGGGTCAGGAATTCAGTATCTGCGGGTGTAGGATAGGCCGGATTAATCCAGGGGTTAGGTCTGGTACAAAGTGGCGGAAAGTGTGTGGAAGGCCGATTCAATCCGGGGTTAGAGTCTGGAACAAAGTATCTGGGACTGTTGGATAGGCCGG
Source organism: Chiloscyllium punctatum (assembly GCF_047496795.1). NCBI lineage: Eukaryota > Metazoa > Chordata > Chondrichthyes > Orectolobiformes > Hemiscylliidae > Chiloscyllium > Chiloscyllium punctatum. The sequence goes on along the minus strand of NC_092745.1, from coordinate 24,966,882 downwards.
ATTAATCCAGGCACTAGGGTCTGGAACATAAGGTGTCTGAAAGTGTGTGATAGCCCGGATTAATCCAGGGGTTAAATACTGGAACAAATTGTCTGAGAGTGTGGGCAGGCTGCAATAACCTACGATTTAGGAATTGGAACTCACTGTCTGAGAGGGTGGAATAGGTCAGGTCAATGCAATGGTTAGTGTCTGGAACACAGTAGCTGAGAGTGTGGGGTAGGCCGGATTAATCCAGGTGTTAGGGTCTGGTACAAACTGCCGGAAAGTGTGGGGAAGGCCAGATTAATCCGGGGCTAGGGTCTGGAACACAGTGTCTGAGAGTATGGGATAGGCCGGAATACTCCAGGGGTTAGGTTTTAGAATGCAATGTCTGAAATTGTGGGATAGGCCAGATTAATCCAGGGGCTAGGTTCTAGAACACAGTTTCTGAGAGTGTGGGTTAGGCCGGATTAATCTAGGGGTTAGGGTCTGGAACACATTGTGTGAGAGTGGGATAAACCAGAATATTCCAGGAGTCAGAGTCTGGAAAGCAGTGCTTGACAGAGTGGGATAGGTCAGATTAATCCAAAAGTGAGAGTCTGGATTACAGTGCCTGAGAGTGTGGGATAGGCCGGATTAATCCAGAGGTGCGGGTCTGGAATTCAGTGTCTGAGAGTGTGGGGACACCGGGTCTATCCAGGGGTTAGGGTCTGGAACACAGTGTCTGAGAGTGTAGGATAGGCTGGATTAATCCAGCGGTTTTGGTCTGGAATACAGTGACTGCGGGAGTAGGATAGGCCGGATTAATCCAGAGGTTAGAGTCTGGTACAAAGTGCTGGAAAGTGTGGGGAAGGCCAACTCAATTCCGGGGTTAGAGTCTGGAACAAATTATCTGGGAGTGTGGGATAGGCCAGATTAATCCAGGCATTAGGGTCTGGAACACAGGGTGACTGAGAGTATAGGATAAGGCGGATTAATCCAGGGGTTAAGGTCTGGAACACAGTGTCTGAGAGTGTGGGATAGGCTGGGTAAATCCAGTGGTTCGGTTCTGAAACAAAGTGCATGATAGTGTGGGATTTGCCAGATTAATCCAGAAGTTAGGGTCCTAAACAAAGTGCCTGAGAGTGTGGGGAGGCCGGAATAACCCAGGATTTAGGGTCTGGAACTCAGTGTCTGAGAGTGTGGAATAGGCCGTGTCAATCCAATGGTTAGTGTCTGGAACACAATGGCTGAGATTGTGGGGTAGGCTGGAATAATCCAAGGGTTAGTGTCTGGAACAGAGTGGCTGAGGGTGTGGAGTAGGCCGGAATATTCCAGGTGTTAGGGTCTGGAACAGGGTGTCTGAGAGTGTGGGGTAGGCCCGAATATTCCAGGGGTTAGGGTCTGGAACACAGTGCCTGAGAGTGTGGGATAGGCTGGGTAAATCCAGTGGTTCGGTTCTGAGACAAAGTGCATGATAGTGTGGGATTGGCCAGATTATCCAGGGGTTAGCTTCTAGAACACAGTGTCTGAGAGTGTAGGATAGGCCCGGTCTATCCAGGTGTTAGGATCTAGAAAAAAACGTTCTGAGAGTGTGGCACCGGTCGGATTAATCCAGGTGTTAAGGTCTGGGACACAGCATTTGAGAGTGTGGGATAGGCTGGATTAATGCAGGAGTTAGGGTGTGGAACACAGTGTCTGAGCATATAGGATAGCCCGGGTCAGTTCAGGGGTTTGGGTCTGGAACACAGTGTCTGAGAGTGTGGGATAGGCCGGATTAATCCAGGGGTTAGGGTCTGGAACAAAGTGTTGGTGAGTGTGGGATAGGCCAGATTAAACCAGGGGCTAGGGTCTGGAATATGTGTCTGAGAGTGTGGGATAGGCCGGATTAATCCAGGGGTTAGGATCTGGCACAAAGTGTCGGTGAGTGTGGGATAGGCCGGAATAATCCATGGGTTAGGGTCTGGAATACAGTGTCTGAGAGTGTGGGGAGAGCGGGTCAATCCAGTGGTTAGGGTCTGGAACAAAGTGCCGGAGATTGTGGGATAGGCTGGATTAATCCATTGGCTAGTGTCTGGTTACAATGTCTGAGAGTGTGGGATAGGCCGGATTAATCCAGTGGTTCAGGTTTGGAACACTGTGCCTGGAAGTGTTGGTTACGCCGGATTAATCCCGTGGGAAGAGTCTGGAACACAGTGTTTGAGAGTGTGGGATAGGCCGGATTAATCCGGCGATTAGGTTCTAGAACATAGTGTCTGAGAATGTTGGATAGGCCGGATTAATCAAGGGGATGGGGGTCAGCCACACAGTGTCTGAGAATGTGGTGTATGCCAGATAAATCCAGGGGTTAGTGTCTGGAATACAGTGTCTGAGAGTGCGGATTAGGCCCGGTCAATCCAGGGGTTACATTCTGGAACACAGTGTCCGAGAGAGTGGGGGAGACCGGATTAATCCATGGGTTAGTGTCTGGAACAAAGTGCCGGAGAGTGTGGGATAGGCCAGATTAATTCAAGGTTTAGGGTAGGAAATACAGTGCCTGAGAGTATGGGATAGGCCGGATTAATCCAGGGGTTAGGGTCTGGAACAGAGTGTCTGAGAGTGTGGGGTAGTCCGGAATAATCCAGGGGTATGGTCTGGAACTGAGTGTCTAAGAGTGTGGGATAGGCCGGATTAATCCAGGGGTTAGGGTCTGGAACTCATGTCTGAGAGTGTGGGAGAGGCTGGAATATTCCAGGGGTTAGGTTCTGGAACAGAGTGTCTGAGAGTGTGGGATAGGTCGGATTAATCCGGGGGTTAGGGTCTGGCACAAAGTGTCAGTGAGTGTGGGATAGGCTGGATTAATCCAGGGGTTAGTGTCTGGAACACAGTGGTTGAGAGTGTGGGGTAGGCTGGATTAATGCAGGGGTTAGTGTCTGGAACACAGTGATTGAGAGTGTGGGATAGGCCAGTTTAGTCTAGGGGTTAGGGTTGGAACACAGCGCCAGAGAGTGTGGGACACGCCGGATTATTCCTGGGGTTAGGGTCTGGAATACAGTGTCTGAGAGTGTGGGGACAGCGGGTCAATCCAGTGGTTAGGGTCTGGAACAAAATGCCGGAGATTGTGGGATAGGCCAGATTAATCCGGGGGCTAGAGTCTGGTTACATTGTCTGGGAGTATGGGATAGGCCGGATTAATCTGGGGGTTTGTGTCTGTAATTCAGTGTCTGAGGGTGTGGGATAGGCTGGATTAATCCAGTGGTTCGGGTTTGGAACACTGTGCCTGGGAGTGTGGGGTACGCCGGATAAATCGAGGGGTTAGAGTCTGGAATACAGTGTCTGAGAATGTGGTGTATGCCAGTTAAATCCAGGGGTTAGTGTGTGGAACACAGTGTCTGAGAGTGTGGGAGAAGCCAGATTAATCCAGGGGTTAATTTCTAGAACACCGTGTCTGAGAATGTGGGATAGGCCGGATTAATCCAGGGGATAGGGTCTGGCACACAGAGTCTGAGAATGTGTTGTATGCCAGATACATCCAGGGGTTAGTGTCTGTAATGCAGTGTCTGAGAGTGTGGAATAGGCCCGGTCAATCCAGGGGTTACATCCTGGAAGAGAGTGTCTGAGAGTGTGGGGGAGGCCGGATTAATCCAGAGGTTAGGGTCTGGGACAAAGTGCCGGAGATTGTGGGATAGGCCAGATTAATCCGGGGGCTAGAGTCTGGTTACATTGTCTGGGAGTATGGGATAGGCCGGATTAATCTGGGGGTTTGTGTCTGTAATTCAGTGTCTGAGGGTGTGGGATAGGCTGGATTAATCCAGTGGTTCGGGTTTGGAACACTGTGCCTGGGAGTGTGGGGTACGCCGGATAAATCGAGGGGTTAGAGTCTGGAATACAGTGTCTGAGAATGTGGTGTATGCCAGTTAAATCCAGGGGTTAGTGTGTGGAACACAGTGTCTGAGAGTGTGGGAGAAGCCAGATTAATCCAGGGGTTAATTTCTAGAACACCGTGTCTGAGAATGTGGGATAGGCCGGATTAATCCAGGGGATAGGGTCTGGCACACAGAGTCTGAGAATGTGTTGTATGCCAGATACATCCAGGGGTTAGTGTCTGTAATGCAGTGTCTGAGAGTGTGGAACAGGCTCGGTCAATCCAGGGGTTACATCCTGGAAGACAGTGTCTGAGAGTGTGGGGGAGGCCGGATTAATCCAGAGGTTAGGGTCTGGGACAAAGTGCCTGAGAGTGTGGGGAGGCTGGAATAACCCAGGATTTAGGGATTGGAACTCAGTGTCTGAGAGTGTGGAGCAGGTCGGGTCAATCCAGTGGTTAGTGTCTGGAACACAGTGTCTGAGCGTGAGGGATAGGCCGGATTAATCCAGGTGTTAAGGTCTGGGACACAGTGTCTGAGAGTGTGAGGATAGGCCGGAATAATCCATGGGTTAGGGTCTGGCACACAGTGTCTGAGAGTGTGGGATAGGCCGGGTAAATCCAGTGGTTATGTGCTGGAACAAAGTGACTGAGAGTGTGGGATAGGACGGATTAATCCAGGGGTTAGGGTCTGGAACAAAGAGCCTGAGAGTGTGGGTGAGGCCGGATTAATCCAGGGATTAGGGCCTGGAACACAGTGTCTGAGAGTGTAGGATAGACCTGATCTATCCAGGGGTTAGGATCTGGAACACAATTTCTGAGAGTGTGGAATCGGTCGGATTAATCCAGGTGTTAAGGTCTGGAACACAGCATTTGAGAATGTGGGAAAGGCTGGATTAATGCAGGAGTTAGGGTCTGGAACACGGTGTCTGAGAGTGTAGGATAGGCCAGGTCAATCCAGGGCTTTGTGTCCGGAACACAGGGTCTGAGAGTGTGGGATAGACCGGATTAATCCAGCAGTGTGGGTCTGGAATGCAGTGTCTGCAGGAGTAGGATAGGCCGGATTAATCCAGGGGTTAGGGCCTGGAATACGGCGTCTGAGAGTGTGGGATAGGCCCGGTCTATCCAGGGGTTACGCACTGGAACACAATGTCTCAGAGTGTGGAAACAGTCGGATTAATCCAGGGGTTAGGGTCTGTAACACTTTGTCCGAAAGTGTGGAATAGACCGGCGTAATCCAGGGTTAGGGTCTGGAACACAGTGATTGAGAGTGTGGGATAGGCCATCTTAGTATAGGGGTTAGGGTTGGAACATAGCGCCTGAGATTGTGGGACATGCCAGATTAATCAAGGGGTTAGGGTCTGGAATACAGTGTCTGAGAGTGTGGGGAGAGTGGGTCAATCCAGTGGTTAGGGTCTGGAACAAAGTGCCGGAGATTGTGGGATAGGCCAGATTAATCCGGGGGCTAGTGTCTGGTTGCATTGTCTGAGAGTATGGGATAGGCCGGAATATTCCAGGAGTTAGGGTCTGGAACGCAGTGCTTGAGTGAGTGGGATAGGTCGGATTAATCCAGGGGTTAGGGTCTGGAATACAGTGTCTGATCGTGAGGGATAGGCCGGATTAATCCAGGGGTTTAGGTCTGAGACAGTGTTTGAGAGTGTGGGATTGGCCGGATTAATCCAGCGGTTTGGGTCTTGAATACAGTGTCTGCGGGAGTAGGATAGGCCGGATTAATCCAGGGGTTAGGGTCTGAATCACAGTGCCTTAGAGTGTGAAATGGGCCTATTTAAACCTGGTCTTAGGGTCTCAAACACAGTGCCTGAGAGTCTGTGGGAGGCCGGAAAATTCAGGGATTAGGGTCTGAAACACGGTGTCTGAGAGTGTGGGATAGGTCGGATTAATCCAGGGTTTAGTGTCTGGAACACAGTGTTTGAGAGTGTGGAGTAGGCCAGATTAATCTAGGGGTTAGGTTCTAGACCACAGTGTCTGAGAATGTTGGATAGGCCAAATTAATCCAGGGGTTAGTGTCTGGAATACAGTGTCTGAGAGTGTGGGATAGGCCCGGTCAATCCAGTGGTTACATTCTGGAACAAAATGTCTGAGAATGTGGGATTGGTCAGATTAGTCAAGGGGTTTGGGTCTGGAACACAGTACCTGAGAGAGTGGGATAGGCTGGATTAATCCAAGGGTTAGAGTCTGGAAAACAGTGTCTGAGATAGAGGGAAATGCCGGATTAATACAGGAATTTGTGTCTGGGACACTGTGCCTGAGAGTGTGGGATAGGCCAGATTATTCCAGGAGTTAGGGTCGGGAACACAGTGCCTGAGAGTGTGGGATAGGCCGGATTAATGCAGGGGTTAGGGTCTGGAACACAATGTCTTAGATTATGCGATAGGCCGGATTAATCCAGGGGTTTGTGTCTGGAATATAGTACTTGTGAGAGTGGGGTAGGTCGGAATAATCCAGGGGTTAGTGTCTGGTTTCCATGTCTGAGGGTGTGGGATAGGCCAGATTTATCCAAGGGCTAGGATCTGGAATACAGAGTGTGGGATAGGCGGGATTAATCTAGACATTAGGGTCTGGAACACAGTGCCTGAGAGGGTATATTGGCTGGGTCAATCCAGGGGTTAGGGTCTGGAAGACAGTGTCAGAGAGTTTGGGGTGGCCGGGTCAATCCAGGAGTTAGGGTCTGCAAGACAGTGTCAGAGAGTTTGCGGTGGCCGGGTCAATCTAGGAGTTAGGGTCTGGAAGACAGTGTCAGAGAGTTTGGGGTGGCCGGGTCAATCCAGCGGATGGGGTCTGGAATACAGCGTCTGAGAGTGTGGGATAGGCCGGTCAATCCAGGGATTACATTCTGGAACACAATGTCTTAGAGTGTGGGATAGGCTGGATTAATCAAGGTGTTAGGGTCTGGAACACAGTGTCCGAGGGTGTGGGGGAGGCCAGATTACTACAGGAATTAGGGTCTGGAACAAAGAGCCTGAGAGTGTGGGAGGAGGCCGGATTAATCCAGGGGTGAGTGCCTGGAACACAGTGTCTGAGAGTGTAGGATAGGCCCGGTCTATCCAGGGGTTATGCACTGGAACACAATGTCTGAGATAGTGGGATAGGTCGGATTAATCCAGGAGTTAGGGTCTGTAACACAGTGTCCGAGAGTGTTGGGGATGCCGGATTAATCCAGGTGTTAGGGTCTGGAACTTAGTGTCTGAGAGTGTGGGGAGAGCAGGTCAATCCAGTGGTTAGGGTCTGGAACAAAATGCCGGAGATTGTGGGATAGACCGGATTAATCAAGGGGCTAGTGTCTGGAATACATTGTCTGAGAGTGTGGGATAGGCCGGATTAATCCAGGGGTTAGTGTCTGGAACACAGTGCCCGAGAGTGTGGGATAGGCCGGATTAATCCAAGGGTTAGTGTCTGGAACACAGTGTCTGAGAGTGTGGGATAGGCCCGGTCAATCCAGGGGTTACATTCTGGAACACAATGTCTGACAATGTGGGATTGGTCGGATTAATCAAGGGGTTAGCGTCTGGAACACATTGTTTGAGAGAGTGGGATAGGCTGGATTAATCCTGGGGCTCGGTTCTAGAACACAGTGTATGAGAATGTGGGATAGGCGGATTAATCCAGGGGATAGGGTCTGGAAAAGTGTCTGAGAATGTGGTGTATGCCAGATTAATCCAGGGGTTAGTGTCTGGAATACAGTGCTTGAGAGTGTGGGATAGTCTGGAATAATCCAGGGGATAGGATCTGAAACACAGTGTCTGAGAGAGTGGGATAGGCTGGATTAATCCAGGGGTTAGGGTCTGGAACACAGTGTCAGAGAGTTTGGGGCGGCTGGGTTAATCCAGGGGTTAGGGTCTGTAATACATTGTCTGAGTTTATGGGATAGACTGGATTAATCCAGGAGTTAGGGTCTGGAACACTGTGTGTGAGAAAGTGGGATAGGTCGGATTAATCCACGGGTTGGTGACTGGAATACAGTGCCTGAGAGTGTGGGGACACTGGGTCAATCCAGGGGTTAGGGTCTGGAACAGAATGTCTGAGCATGAGGGATAGGCCGGATTAATCCAGGTGTTAAGGACTGGAACACAGCATTTGAGAGTGTGGGATAGGCTGGATTAATGCATGAGTTAGGGTCTGGAACACAGTGTCTGAGAGTGTAGGGGGAGGATGGATTATCCAGGGTTTAGGGTCTGGAACAGTGTTTGAGAGTGTGAGATAGGCCGGGTCAATCCAGGGATTAGTGTCTGGAATACAATGCTTGAGAATGTGGGATAGACCGATTAATCCAGGGGTTAGTGTGTGGAACACAATGCCTGAGAGAGTGGAATAGGCTGGATTAATCCAAGGGTTAGTGTCTGGAACAGAGTGCCTGAGAGTGTGGGATAGGCCGGATTAATCCAGGGGTTAGTGTCTGGAACAGAGTGCCTGAGAGCTTGGGATAGGCCGGGTTAATCCAGGTATTAGGGTCTGGAACACATTGTCTGACAGTGTCGGATAGGCCGGATTAATCCAGGACGTAGGTTCTGGAATGCGGCGTCTGCGAGTGTGGGAGTGCCGGATTAATCCAATGGTTAGGGTTGAGAAGACAGTGCCTGAGAGATTGGGATAGATTGGATTAATCCAGGGTTTAGGGTCTGGAACACAGTGCCTGAGAGAGTGGGATAGGCCGGAATAATCCAGTGGTTAGGGTCTGGAACACAGTGCTTGAGTGTCTGGAACACAGTGTCTGGAACACAGTGCCTGAGAGTGTGGGATAGGCTGGATTAATCCAGGGGTTGGTGTCTGGAACACAGTGCCTGAGAGTGTGGGATAGGCCGGATTAATCCAGGGGTTATGGTCTGGAACACAGTGCCTGAGTGTCTGGAACACAGTGTCTGGAACACCTGGATTAATCAGAGAGGGAGGGGAAGGCCGGATTACTCTAGGGGTTAGTGTCTGGAACACAGTGCCTGAGAGGGAGGGGAAGGCCGGATTAGTCCAAGGGTTAGTGTCTGGAACACAGTGCCTGAGAGTGGAATAGGCCGGATTAATCCAGGGGTTAGTGTCTGGAACAGAGTGCCTGAGATTGAGGGGAAGGCTGGATTACTCCAGGGGTTAGGTTCTAGAACACGGTGCATGAGAGAGTGGGATAGGCCGGATTAATCCAGCAGTTAGTGTCTGGAACACAGTGCCTGAGAGAGTGGGACAGGTCGGATTAATCCAGGGGTTAGAGTCTGGAACATAGTGCTTGAGAGTGTGGGAGTGGTCGGATTAATCCAGGGTTTAGTGTCTGGAACACAGTGTCTGATGATGTGGGATGGGCCACGATAATCCAGGAGTTAGTGTCTGGAACACAGTGTCTGACATTGTCAGATAGGCTGGATTTATCCGGGGTTTAGCGTCTGGAACACAGTGTTTGAGAGTGTAGGATCGGCCCATTCTATCCATGGGATACATTCTGGAAAACAATGTCTGAGAGTGTGGGATTGTTCGTATTAATCCAGGGGTTAGGGTCTAGAACACAGTGTCCGAGAATATTTGGGATAGGCCAGCGTAATCCAGGGGTAATTGTCTGGAACACAGTGTCTGAGAGTGTGGGACAGGCCGGATTAATCCAGGGGTCATGGTCTGGAATACAGTGTCTGAGAGTGTGGGGAGAGCGGGTCAATCCAGAGTTTAGGTCTGGAACAAAGTGCCGGAAATTGTGGGATAGGCTGGATTAATCTAGGGGTTAGGTTCTAGAATACAGTATCTGAGAATGTGGGATAGGCCGGATTAATTCAAGGGAATAGGGTCTGGAACAGAGTCTGAGAATGTGGTGTATGCCAGATTAATCCAAGGGTTAGTGTCTGGAATACAGTGTCCGAGAGTGTCGGATAGGCCGGATTAATCCAGGGGTTAGAGACTGGAACACGGTGCCTGAGAGTGTGGGATAGGCCGGATTAATCCGGGGTTAGTGTCTGGAATACAATGCCTGAGAATGTGGGATAGACCGGATTACTCCAGGGGTTAGTGTGTGGAACACAGTTCCTGAGAGAGTGGTATAGGCCGGATTAATCCACGGGTTAGTGTCTGGAAGAGAGTGTCTGGGAGTGTGGGGAGACCGGATTAATCCAGTGGTTAGTGTCTGGAACAAAGTGCCGGAAATTGTGGGATAGGCCGGAATAATCCAGGGGTTAGTGTCTGGAATACAATGCCTGAGAATGTGGGATAGACCGGATTACTCCAGGGGTTAGTGTGTGGAACACAGTGCCTGAGAGAGTGGTATAGGCCGGATTAATCCACGGGTTAGTGTCTGGAAGAGAGTGTCTGGGAGTGTGGGGAGACCGGATTAATCCAGTGGTTAGTGTCTGGAACAAAGTGCCGGAAATTGTGGGATAGGCCGGAATAATCCAGGGGTTAGTGTCTGGAATACATTGTTTGAGAGAGTGGGATAGGCTGGATTAATCCAGGGGTTAAGGTCTGGAACACAGTGTCTAAGGGTGTGGGGAGGCCGGATTAATCCAGGGGTTAGAGTCTGGAACACAGTGTCAGAGAGTTTGGGGCGGCTGTGTCAATCCAGGGGTTAGGCTCTGGAATACATTGTCTGAGTTTATGGGATAGACCGGAATAATCCAGGAGTTAGGGTCTGGAACACAGTGTGTGAGAGAGTGGGATAGGTCGGATTAATCCGGGAGTTGGTGTCTGGAATACAGTGCCTGAGAGTGTGGGGACACCGGGTCAATCCAGGGGTTAGGGTCTGGATCAGAATTTCTGAGGGTGAGGGATAGGCCGGATTAGTCCAGGTGTTAAGGACTGGAACATAGAATTTGAGAGAGTGGAATAGGCTGGATTCATGCATGAGTTAGAGTCTGGAACACAGTTTCTGAGAGTGTAGGGGGAGGATGGATTAATCCAGGGGTTGGGGTCTGGAACACAGTGTCTGAGAGTGTGAGATAGGCCGGGTCAATCCAGGGATTATTGTCTGGAATACAGTGCTTGAGAATGTGGGATTGACCGGATTACTCCAAGGGTTAGTATGTGGAACACAGTGCCTGAGAGAGTGGAATAGGCCGGATTAATCCAGGGGTTAGTGTGTGGAACACAGTGCCTGAGAGTGTGGGATAGGCCAGATTACTCCAGGGGTTAGGGTCTGGAACACAGTGTCTGAGAGTGTGGAATAGGCCGGATTAATCCAGGGGTTAGGGTCTGAACACAGTGCCTGAGAGTGTGGAGTTGGCCGGATTAATCCAGTGGTTAGGGTCTGGAACACAGTGCCTGAGAGTGTGGGATAGGCCGGATTAATCCAGGGGTTAGGGTCTGGAACTATGAGAAACTAAGCTCACTCACTTCAAGAATTGCTGTCCGAGACAAAATCTGAATCAGTAGTGTCCTTTATTTTACTCTTGCAAGAGGGTGTGATGTCCAGTGTCTACAAGGCAAGGGACATACACACCCTAAATTCAATTCATACACAATATTTATATAATTTGGTTTCTTTTGTTTTATCCTCCCCTGTTTACATCTTCCACTTCCCTAAGACCGGCACCCGTTAATCCTGTTTATCTCTTGCCTTACCCGGCCTTGTCTGTGACAAAATGCTTTTTTCTGGCCTCAGGCCGTTTGACCTCATCCCGCTGTAGGTCATTGTTAGGCATATTCTTTCTTCATCATTATCTACCGCATCCATCTGTACCTTTCCCTCACAGCATCTCATCACTAAGCCCATTTAATTGGGGGTTGTTCCTGTGTTTCTGTAAAAGTGGGAAACAGATGTTTATACCTACTCTTTGGACAGGCGTATCTAATTTAACGGCCTCTCTCCACAGCATTTTATCTGTTCGCCCGTAATATCTACCATTGTTTGCAGTCACGTTTCATTCTTGCATACAATTTTAGCTAATACAAAAACAATTATATATTTCCTCCACATAGTTTCCATTCTTGTTGACTCAGCTCTTGGCTAAAACAATTACACACTGCTGTGAGTTCATTAACTTTGTATAAGTAAATGGAATTGCAGAAGTAACACGAGTTTTCCCACATCCCACAATTTCCCCTTTTTCTTTAATTACCATTTGTTATCTTCTGCAATTTTTCTTTTAAGCTTCACCCCCAAAATTCGCAAGCATCATTCCGGATATTTCATCCATCTTGGTCTCACTCATCCCCTCATTACTTAGTCGATAAAGTTCCTCTGCCTGATTCCCTTTTAGGGGCATCTGTTTGATCAAGGCTGTTTCAATCAGTCTTTGGGTGAGTCCTCGTATACAGGGTATGATACAACAGCCAGTGGCTACCAATACCCCGGCTACTACTATCAGGGAAGTAAGGATGGAAACCACCACCCCCTTCCATTTTCCAAACCATGATTCAAGCCATCCTGTGAGAGATGTGTCTACTCCTGAATTCTCAGCCAGTTCCTCTGCTAAGGTAGTCAATCCCCTTATGGCCCGAGTAATTGAACCATCAGGCGCAGTGTTATTAGGAATAAAGGTACACCAGCTTCCTCCTAATATCACACACACACATACCCTTTTCCTGCTAGAATCATATCAAGGGCCATTCTGTTTTCCCATGCCATCCTACTTGTCACATCAAGCTGTTCTGATATTTCTTTAACCGCATCTCTTATATAATTTATAAATCACCGTTGATTATAGAAAATGTAATTTATCCAATCTACATTTTTATTAATTGTTACCCACCAGAAGAGAGCTGACTCAAAGCCTGCTGCAATCTGGTTTCGAGCCTTGAACTCATCAGGTACCCCGCCTAGGGACTCCTACAGAATCGAAATAAATCCTGTCATCGAAAAAAATGTCTAACAGTAATCTCCTACCCCTTCCCTTTTTCCCTACTATCTTTTCCTTCTCAAATGCCAGGGTAAATGGAATTGCCAATTGTACAATTGCACATATCCCTCTCCAATCCGGAGGGAGGGTGGGTCTCTATATTTTGCCTCCACAGTCCCACCACAGATCTGCTCGGGGAACCTTCAGTGCTGAGTAGTTCCCTCCTTTATCCGTTTCGGTGACATTCTTAATCTCTGTACATAATTTCAGCTCCCCCCAAGTCTCCAGACCGATTTCTACCTCGTCTACGCACACACAACATGTGAATTCCGACTGCGGCTGGAAAACGTGGCGGGGTGGGGCTTTTGAATCTTCCTTCTCCAAGGGAGGGAACATCAGAGATAGGTAGGTACAGTTCCTATCATTCCATGCAGTCTCATCCTGATACAGGGCTATCAGGATGATTTGAGTGGGAGCAGCGGCCGAGGAAAAACGAACCCGGGAGACTACAGCTAAGGTAAGACAGTTTGTTTCAAAATTACTTACCTGTAGCGGGCAGCGGAAGTGAGGTTGGAGCGCATAGCTGGGCGGGAAGGTAAGTGATTAGTATTTGAGTGGGGAGGTCATTCAAGAGCTCAAGGAGTTAGGCTGGAAGCTAAAAGCTAGGACAGACAGAGTCGTCATCTCTGGATTGTTGCCGGTGCCACGTGACAGAGAGGCAAAGAATAGGGAGAGAGTGCAGTTGAACACGTGGCTGCAAGGATGGTGTAGGAGGGAGGGCTTCAGATATCTGGACAATTGGACTGCATTCTGGGGAAGGTGGGACCTGTATAAACAGGAAGGGTTGCATCTGAACCAGAAGGGCACCAATATCCTGGGGGGTAGGTTTGCTAGCACTCTTCGGGGGGGTTTAAACTAATTTGGCAGGGGGATGGGATCCGGACTTGGAGTCCAGCAAGTAAGCTAGCTGTGTGTCAGGATGTCCAAGACTGTAGGGAGGCTGTGGAGAAGGTAGCACTGACAGGGACAACTTGCGGACACAGAGATGGGCTCAAGTGCGTATACTTCAATGCAAGGAGTATCAGAAATAAGGTGGGTGAACTTAAGGCGTGGATCGGTACCTGGGACTACGATGTTGTGGCCATCACGGAAACATGGATAGATGAGGGACAGGAATGGCTGTTGGAGGTTCCTGGTTACAGATGTTTCAGTAAGATTAGGGAGGGTGGTAAAAAAGGAGGGGGGGGTGGCATTGCTAATTAGAAATGGTATAACGGCTGCAGAAAGGAAGTTTGAGGGGGATCTGCCTCTGGAGGTAGTATGGGCTGAAGTCAGAAATAGGAAAGGTGCAGTCACCTTGTTGGGTGTTTATTATAGGCCCCCCAATAGCAGCAGAGATGTGGAGAAACAGATTGGGAAACAGATTTTGGAAAGGTGCAGAAGCCACAGGGTCGTAGTCATGGGCGACTTCAACTTCCCAAATATTGATTGGAAGCTCTTTAGATCAAGTAGATTGGATGGGGCGGTATTTGTGCAGTGTGTCCAGGAAGCTTTTCTAACGCAGTATGTAGATTGTCCAACCAGAGGGGAGGCCATATTGGATTTGGTACTCGGTAACGAACCGGGACAAGTGGTGGGCTTGTTAGTGGGTGAACATTTTGGTGATGGCGACCACAATTCTGTGACTTTCACCTTGGTTATGGAGAGAGATAGGTGCGCACAACAAGGAAGTTTTTACAATTGGGGGAAGGGAAATTACGATGCTGTAAGACAGGATTTGAGGAGCATACGTTGGGAGCATAGGCTGTCAGGGAAGGATGTGGTGGAAATGTGGGACTTTTTCAAGGAGCAGATACGACGTGTCCTTGATATGTATGTACCGATCAGGCAGGAAAGAAATGGTCGTGTGAGGGAGCCTTGGTTGACGAGGGAGGTTGAATGTCTAGTAAAGAGGAAGAAGGAGGCTTACATAAGGTTGAGGAAACAGGGTTCAGACAGAGCAGTGGAGGGATACAGGATAGCCAGAAGGGACCTGAAGAAAGGGATTAGGAGAGCTAAGAGAGGGCATGAAAAATCCCTGGCGGATAGGATCAAGGATAACCCCAAGGCATTCTATGCGTATGTGAGAAACCTGAGAATGACGAGAACGAGGGTGGGTCCGATCAAGGACAGTGATGGGAGACTGTGTATTGAGTCGGAAGAGATAGGAGAGGTCTTGAACAAGTACTTCTCTTCAGTATTTACGAACGAGAGGGACTGTATTGTTGAAGAGGAGAGTGTGAAACGGACTGATAAGCTAGAAGAGATATCTGTTAGGAAGGAAGATGTGTTGGACATTTTGAACAACTTGAGGATAGACAAGTCCCCCGGGCCTGACGGGATATATCCTAGGATTATGTGGGAAGCAAGAGAGGAAATTGCAGTACCGTTGGCAATGATCTTCTCGTCTTCACTGGCAACGGGGGTGGTACCAGGGGACTGGAGAGTAGCGAATGTTGTGCCCCTGTTCAAAAAAGGGAATAGGGATAACCCCGGGAATTACAGGCCAGTTAGTCTTACTTCTGTGGTAGGCAAAGTAATGGAAAGGGTACTGAGGGATAGGATTTACGAGTATCTGGAAAGACACTGCTTGATTAGGGACAGCCAGCACGGATTTGTGAAGGGTAGGTCTTGCCTTACAAGTCTTATTGAATTCTTCGAGGAGGTGACCAATCATGTGGATGAGGGTAGAGCAGTGGATGTCGTGTACATGGATTTTAGTAAGGCATTTGATAAGGTTCCCCATGGTAGGCTTATGTGGAAAGTCAGGAGGCATGGGATAGAGGGAAATTTGGCCAATTGGATAGAAAACTGGCTAACCGGTCGAAGTCAGAGAGTGGTGGTAGATGGTAAATATTCAGCATGGAGCCCAGTTACAAGTGGAGTTCCGCAGGGATCAGTTCTGGGTCCTCTGCTGTTTGTAATTTTTATTAATGACTTAGAGGAGGGAGTCGAAGGGTGGGTCAGTAAATTTGCAGATGATACAAAGATAGGTGGAGTTGTGGACAGTGAGGAGGGATGTTGTCGGCTGCAGAGGGACTTAGATATGATGCAGAGCTGGGCTGAGGAGTGGCAGATGGAGTTCAACCCTGCCAAGTGTGAGGTTGTCCATTTTGGAAGAACAAATAAGAATGCGGAATACAGGGTTAATGGTAGGGTTCTTGGTCAGGTGGAGGAACAGAGGGATCTTGGGGTCTATGTACATAGATCTTTGAAGGTTGCCACTCAGCTGGATAGAGTTTGTAAGAAGGCCTATGGAGTATTATCGTTCATTAGCAGAGGGATTGAATTCAAGAGTCTTGAGGTGATGTTGCAGCTGTACAGGACTTTGGTTAGGCCACATTTGGAGTACTGTGTGCAGTTCTGGTCGCCTCACTTTAGGAAAGATGTGGAAGCTTTGGAGAGGGTGCAGAGAAGATTTACCAGGATGTTGCCTGGAATGGAGAGTAGTTCGTACGAGGATAGGTTGAGAGTTCTCGGCCTTTTCTCGTTGGAACGGCGAAGGATGAGGGGTGACTTGATAGAGGTTTATAAGATGATCAGAGTAGACAGTCAGAAACTTTTTCCCCGGGTACAACAGAGTGTTACAAGGGGACATACATTTAAGGTGAAGGGTGGAAGGTATAGGGGAGATGTCAGGGGTGGGTTCTTTACCCAGAGAGTGGTGGGGGCATGGAATGCGCTGCCCGAGGGAGTGGTAGAGTCAGATTCATTGGCGACCTTTAAGCGGCATTTGGATAGGTACATGGATGGGTGCTTAATCTAGGATAGAAGTTCGGCACAACATCGTGGGCCGAAGGGCCTGTTATGTGCTGTATTGTTCTATGTTCTATGTTCTATGTTCTATCATACATTTCATGCCCTTCCTGTCTCCCTTCCACCCGAGCAGAAAGTGAACCCCCTGGGCCAATGGCCAACCGGAGGCACATGCATGACAATTGCTCTTGTTCAGTCTTTTTACAGGATACTTCACCCATTCAACCCAGGCATTTGCATCCCCATATCCAGTTTCTATTTCGATAGTCTGTTTTAAGTCTGTTACCTCTATAATTTTTACTACTTTAAGGTCATCGGGAGGGGTGAAAGATTGTATCTTATTATCCAGTAGTTCTGCCCATTTTCCCTGCCCTACGCTAATTCAAAAACAACAGACCAAGAAATCCTTCCCATTTGCTTTCATTTCTATCCCAAATGTTTCATTTCATTGTATCTCATAGCTATCCTTCCCAGAATAGCTTTGTGCCATGTGGTTTTCTTGATCGTTAGGTATACTGGGTTACACTTTCTATCGGGACAATCGTGAGCTGGTCGGAAAGGGGCCCCTATGTACTGTGACGAGACCAGTATACCAAGTACCATCCCCAAGGCCATCCCCATAGGACTTAGGATGTATCTCTGAGCTGCGGTACTGTCTCTGATTATCTCCATCCCCACAATTTAAGCTGCATGCATCAGCGTCTATTACTTGTGGATTATCAGTCTCAGGGACCGTTAATAACACATATGAAAATGATATTTGACAAAATCCCAATACTAAGAGAGCTAGCATCATAACTCTAAGAATCCCAGCATTCTAAAAATGGTGCTGCAGCACAAAAAGACTTAATATACAATCTTACAGAAATAATCCCGCGCTCGCGTCACCATTGTATAATCAGTTACTCAAAGTCTCTTTAGCCTGAGTTTCAGCGGTTCCTGCGTTGATTCGGCTGTCCAGACTTCTTCCTCAACTGGAGATTCCACTGGCCCTTTGATCCGAGTGTAGTGAGTCCAGCCTTTCCCCACCGTCCTTATTGCCGTTTCGGTCGTCAAAAGAACCTGGTACGGCCCTTCCCAGTCCAGCTGCAATTTAGTCTCTGTCCATGATTTTACTGTGACCCGATCTCCTGGCCGGATGGGATGAACGGTGAATTCAAGGGATGGAGTCTGTGCCAATAAATCCTGTTTCCTGAGGAAAGACAAAGAGGAGGACAAGCCCAGTTATAGCTCTTTAAGAACAAGTCTTTTGTTTCAGGAATTGGCAATTCCCCATTCGTTCCCAGATAAGGTAATCCAAATAAGATTTCATAGGGGGATAGTCGTAAAGCTTTCCTCCGCCAAGGGACAAGCCCAAAATGCATCCTTTAAATCTATCACACTAAACCATTTGTGGTCATGGGGGATCTTACTTAATCTCTAATCAGTCCCTCAATTACTGGCTGCAGTCCTCGTTTACCTTCTATGGAAATGGGATATTGTCACTCACAGACAATGTCCCCTTTAGTTTTTAAATTTACTTCAAGGGGAGGGATCTGTAGTTTTCCACGATTCCCTTCTCTAGCCCATACAATAGGGTCTATCTCTCTCTTTCCACATCCTCTGTCAACATTGCCATTTGTACAACTAATTCTTTTTCCTGAATTCCAATCTCCAGTCCTAAGAGGATAATTAAGTCTCTCCCAGTAAGTTACTTCCTTTATCAGGGATATACAACAGTTCCCCTGTGACTCTATCCTTAGGACCTTCTATCATCACAGGTTCAAATACTGGAACAGTAAATCCTTCCCCTTTTACCCTGGAAACTGTAATTGACCGTGTCGACATTCCGACTTTCTTTGGTTTAAAATTCAGCGATGACCGTGCTGCCCCCGTATCGACTAGGAAGACTACCCCTTCCCTACAGGGTCCCACCTTCAGGTTTATCAAGGGTTCCTGGTGGGTCCCCGGGGGCAGGAACCCCTGACACCCCTATTCTTCATCAAAATACATAAGCGGAATTGTCCTTTCTTCCTTTGTAGATCAGGACACTCCCGCCTAAAATGCCCTATCTTTCCACAATAATAGCATCCTGCCTGTGGAGCCTTCCATCTCTGTCCCTGTCACCCGAACCCTCTATCAAATGCTCCCCCTTGTCCTCTCCCTCTGCCTCTCTGTCCGACCTGCTGCCACCCCCCGCTCCGGTTGCTCACTATTGGTTCCATTCTTTTCTTAACTACCTCATCAAACGTAGCTACCATCATTTTCACCTTCTGTTTTTGTCTCTCATCATCTCTCTTTACACACACTTTCTGTGCTTCTCTTAACAATTCATCTAATGGTTTTTCACTCCACCCTTCTATCTTCAGTATCTTTCTCTGTATGTCTGGCCATGCCTTTGTCACAAAATGTGCTTTCAAAAGACCCTGTGCCACTGGGTCCTCAGGGTTCATTCCAGAGTATTTCCACATTGAGTCTCTTAATCTCTGCAAGAAAGCTGAAGGAGTCTCTTCTTTCTCCTGTCTAACTTCAAAGGCTTTAGTCAATTCCTGTGACTTCGGAACTGCCTCTCTTATTCCTTTTAGAACCAGGTCTTTCAATTCCCTCATTCCTTCTTAATGCTCCGGGTTTTGATCTTCCCACTGGGGGTCTCTAAGGGGAAACTTCACCTCTCCTGTCCAGCATCCCCATCTCCAATCGGATGTTCACTGTCCCATATTTTAATGGCTGTTCCCCGTATAAGTCCCCTTTTCTCCCCAGTAAATAGTATATTCAAAATAGACATTAACTCAGCCCACGTACACAGACTGGGCCCCAAACGTTGATCAATTTGTTCAGACAACCCTACCGGATCCTCAACCAGGACCTTCATTTCCTTTTTAAATGTTCTGACCTCCTCACTGGTGAGGGGGTCACTCACAAACCCAATCTCTTTGTCCCCTATTGGTACCTCCCGAAGGGGATAAGTCATTACGTTCTTACCCTTTTTCTTTTTTAAACAATTATTGCAATATTTCTAGCTCCCCATAACTTCAAACACCAATTCATGCTTGACTAACTTTAAAGCCTGTTCCTAACTTGTAAATATATTTATATGTTTACATTCATTTATTCAGTATTTAATATTTAAAATGTAAAATGCATACAGTTCTCAATTTTGAAATCCACTGTAATCACCCAGTAAGAGTCCCTTAATTTAAATCCAAAATTAGTTTTCCTAAGTAGTCCTGACCAATCATTGCTCAATTACAATACTATCGGTCGTGAAATAATCAGAGCTGCCTTAAAAGAATTTGTCTATTCAAGTTAAAAAAACTTCTAATGCATGAACAATGGCCGAATCCAAGGTTACAGATATTAACCATCTAATTAACAATCTAATGTTGAACGGAAACTTCAACTGTCCTCCATAAATCGCTTTTATGTAAAGATAAAAGAGATTAGTTAGAAACTGATAGTAAGGCAGTCATGATCTATAAAAAGAACAGGAGTTATCATTCTTTTTTTTTTCATAACCTCTATAGAATCCTTAACTTTAAAAGAAATCATATTAAGTTTCCATAATAAAAATTAGATTCAAAAGAGTCCTGGATCTCAAGCTCCAGGAAATAAAACACAAACATTCAATCACCAACAATGTGCATTCAAACCAAATCACAATGGGTTAAACTTTCTACCAGCTGTACAGCTCTTTTCATTCTCTCCCTCTCACTCATTGACAAATTCAGATATTTACAAACCCAGTCTTCGTCTGACCTGTACTATGGCCAGAAGAGGCGGGACAAAGAATGGATTCCTTAGTCCATACAAAGCAACAATATTTAATCATCTTTTTCCCTTGTATAAGTATTATTTTGCCAATTCCACAACATCCTGCCCAAAGGACTTTCTGGAGTTATGTTGTAAGGGACCCCACCTCTATCTCCATTGCCTTTTTCTTCTTTTGTTTTCCCGGAGGCTTTTTCCTTACCCACGGCACAACCCATATTGAGTTCCTTCGTTAGTCCCTTATTATCTACTAAAACTCAATCCCGGCCACCAAGGCAAAACTTAAAAGTCAATTTTCTTTCTTGGTCTGTGCACAGAGTTGCTTGGCCTCTTTTCGCCGTATTTTCTATCGACCTCCTTTCACTGTCTGATTCAGATGTCTCTCTTGTGGGATTTGTACCAGTCGCCCAAGGGAGCGGACCAAACCGGGACACGAGACCGCTCCTCAATCGGGAACGAGATGTGTCTTCCCAGTGTCCAGGGCCAGCCACTCCCCCCGGCGATGGAAGAACATCCCGGACGAGCCCCCAGTTGTGAGAAACAAAGCTCACTCACTTCAATAATTTCAGTCCGAGACAAAATCTGAATCAGTCGTGTCATTTATTTTAGACTTGCAAGTGGGTGTGATGTCCAGTGTCTATAAGGCAGAGGACATACACACCCCAAATTCAATTCATACACAATATTTATATAATTTGGTTTCTTCTGTTTTACATTGTTCCTCCCCTGTTTACATCCTCGACTTCCCTAAGACTGGCCCCATTACTCCTGTTTGTCTCTTGCCTTACCCGGCCTTGTCTGTGACAAAATGCTTATTTCTGGCCTCACAAGGCCGTTTGACCTCATCCCGCTGTAGGTCATTGTTAGGCATATTCTTTTTTCATCATTATCTACCCCCTCCATCTGTACCTTTCCCTCACAGCATCTTATCACTAAGCCCTTTTATTTGGGGATTGTTCCTGTGTTTCTGTAAAAGTGGGAAACAGATGTTTATACCTACTGTTTATACAAGCAAATCTAATTTAACTGCCTCTCTTCACAGCATTTTATCTATTCGCCCATAATATCTACCATTGTCTTGCAATCTCGTTTCTTTCTTCCATACATTTTTAGCTAATACAAAAACAATTATATATTTCCTCCATATAGTTTCCATTCTTATTGACTCAGCTCTTGGCTGAAACAATTACACACTGGTGTGAGTTCATTCACCTTGTTTCAGAAATTATAATTGCAGAATTGCAGAAGTAACATTAATTTACCTATATCGCACATCCTGAAGCAGAGTTTGTAGAATGTTTTTGTCAGTGTTTGTTCACTTACTGGAACTTTGAAGGCTGAGGGGTGACCTTATAGAGGTTTATAAAATCCTGAGGGGCGTGGATATGGAAAAGAGACAAGGTCTTTTCCCTAGGGTGGGGGAGTGTCCAAAACTAGAGGGCATAGGTTTAGGTTGAGAGGAGAAAGATATGAAAGAGACCTAAGGTCAACTTTTTCACGCAGAGGATGGTACGTGTATGGAATGAGCTGCCAGAAGAAGTGGTGGAGGCTGTACAATTCCAATACTTAAAAGGCATCAGGATGAGTATATAAATAGGAAGGATTTGGAGGAATATGGGCCGTGTGCTGGCAAGTGGAACTAGATTGGATTGGGATATCTCGTCGGCACAGACGAGTTGGGTCTGTTTCCATGCTGTACATCTCTATGACTCAAAGGGTGAGGTCTTGGGTTTTAGAAAGTTAAATCAAGACAGGAGTTTCATGCCGAATGTTTGGGCTTTAAGGAGTGAACTGTAACAGAGGGACCTTGCATTTCAGGTACATGGTTTTCTGAAAGTGGAGTCTCAGGTTGACAGGGCAGTGAAGAAGACATTTGGCACACTGACCTTCATCAGTTTTGG
This sequence comes from Chiloscyllium punctatum, assembly GCF_047496795.1. Taxonomy (NCBI): domain Eukaryota; kingdom Metazoa; phylum Chordata; class Chondrichthyes; order Orectolobiformes; family Hemiscylliidae; genus Chiloscyllium; species Chiloscyllium punctatum. The sequence goes on along the minus strand of NC_092745.1, from coordinate 24,944,884 downwards.
CAATGAATATAGAAGTTGGGAAGTTGTGTTACAGTTATACAGGACGTTGATGAGGCTGCACTTCGGAATATTGTGTTCAGTGTTGGTGCCTTTGCTACAGGAAGGATGTTACTAAACTGGAAAGAGTGCAGAAGAAATTTATGAGGATGTTGATAGGACTCAACTGTCTGAGTTCTGAGGAGAGGTTGGATAAGCTTAGGATTTTTTTTCTTCAGAGTGCAGGAAACTGAGGCTGGATCTTATAGAAGTGTACAAGATCATGAGAGGCATGGAAAGGGTGAATGCACTCAATCTTTATCCCAAGCTTGGGGAATCGAGGACTAGAGGGCATCAGTTTAAAGTTAGTGGGGAAAGAACGAAATGGTAACTGAGGGGAAACGCATTTGGAATGAGCTGCTTGTGGAAGTGATTGAAGCGGGCACATTAACAACACTTAAAACTCATTTGGACAAATACACGGAGAGGAAAGGTTTAGAAGGATATGGGCCAAGCTCAGGGAAATGGGGTTAATGTGGAGGACATGTTGGTCATCATGGATCAGTTTGGGCCCAAAGGGCACAACTCCATGCTGGAGGACTCCATGACTATTGGGGAAATCGATGGAAATAAAACCTAATAAATCCCCAGGGCCTTGAGCCCTCCATCTTTAAGGATGTCCTTAATGAAGTCTCCTGAGAAATAGTGGATGCATTGTGATAATTTTCCAGCATTCTATAGACTCTGGAAGAGCTGTAAAAGACTTGGCAGCATGGTGGTTCAGTTGTTAGCCCTGCTGTTTCACAGCATCTGGAACCTGGGTTCTATTCTAGCCTTAGGTAACTGTGTGGAGTTTGCACATTGACCGCGCGGTTTCTCCTGGGTCCTCGGGTTCCCTCCCACAGTCCTAGGGAGGAATTGCAGGTTAGTTGAATTGGCAATACTAAAGTGTTCAGGGATGTGTGGGCTAGCTGCATTAGTCAGGAAAATGTAGAGTAATAGAGTAGGGGAATGGGACTGGGTGGGATAGTCTTCAGAGGATCAGTGTGGACTTGTTGGGCCAAATGGCTTATTTCTACACTGTTGTGATTCTATGACTGGAGGGAAGCTAATGTGCCTGCACCTTTTTTTTTAAAAAAAAGGATGGACAAAGAAAATAGGGAATGATAGGCCGGTTAGCCTGAAACCAATGGAAGGGAAAATGTTGGAGTAAATGTTAAGGACATAATAACTAAGCATTTGGAAAGCAGTGACATGATTGGTCTTTATCAGCATGGATTCACGAAAGGAAATCATGCTTGACAAACCGTCTGAAATTTTTGAGGATGTGTCCAGTACACAAGGGTGAATCAGTTGATGTTGAGACTTTGGGCTTTCAAAAGGCTTTTGACAAGGTTCCACACAACAGATTAGTAAGGAAAGTTATGGCTCATAGTATCAAAGCTCGTGATTTGATGTGGATAGAGAACAGGTTGGCAGACAGGAAGCAGAGAGTTGTGATAAACTGTTGCTTCTCAGAGTGGCAGGCAGTGATGTGTGGGGTACCATAGGGACCCTAGCTGTTCACAATACACGTTAATGGTTTGGATGGAGGAATTGAATGCAACATCTCCAAATGTGCAGACAGCTGAGTGGTAGTGTGTGTTGTGAGGAGGATGCTCAAAAGTTACAGAGTGACTTGGATAGGCTGGCTGAAAGGGTAAATACTTACAAATGCAACAAAGTGTGGATAAATGAGAAGTTATGCACTTTGTGGCAAAAACAGGAAGGAAGATTATGATTTGAATGGTGGCTGTTTAGGAAAAGGTGAAGTCTAACGAGACCTGGGTGTTATGGTGGAACGGTCACTGAAGGTTGGCATGCAGGTGTAGGAAAAGGTGGAAAGCTCATGGCGTGCTGGCCTTCAGAGTGAGAGGATTTGATACAGGACAATGGATGTCTTCTTGCAGGTGTACAGGGCCTTTGGGAGGCCACACCTTGAGTACTCCGTGCAGTATTGTGATCTCCTAATCTGAGGAAGGGCATTCTTCCTATTGAGGGAATCTCACAAAGCTTCAACAGACTGATTCCAAGGATGGCTGGACTGACATATGAAGAAAGACTGGATCAATTGGGTTTGTACTCACTGGAATTCAGAAGAATGGGGACAGCCATTGAACCTATGGAATTGTCTGCCACAGAGAGCTGTTGGGACCAGGTCATTAGATGTATATTCAGGGAGCTGGAAATGGGTCTTCAGGCTAAAGGGATCAAGGGGTATGGAGAGGAAGCAGGAGTGGATACTGAAATTGAATGATCAGCCATCATCTTCTTGAATGGCCAACATCTGCAGATATCTTCTATGTTTCTGAGTGTGCAGCAAGTCAGTATCACTGAGCAGACTGGAAGGAGTGTTCTGCAGGTCAGCATCACTGAAACAGATTGTGAGGATGTGGTACATGAGGATAGCATTGATTTCTGCTTAAAGCAGCTTGAGAGGAGAGCAGTAAATTTTGTAAGATTGTGCTGGTTAAGTGCATCTTTAAAAGCTCGAAGTTAGAAAGCATTTAGAGGAGGGTGGGGTGAGTACTCTGTGGTCTACTCCCTTAAACAAACTATGGTTGGAAGTTTGGACTGTAGTGGGAGTGCTTGGAATGGGAAAAAGGCCTCTAGTGTCATTACTATTATTGAAGGGAGTATCTAACTAGTTTAATTTCAGGGGATGTCATAACCAGTCTTGCAACAATCAGGTAACAAAATGTCAATTGTCCCAATAGCACTGAGCCAGGTCATAGCCTCCCATGTCACCTAACCACAAGCATCATGGGGGACAATTTAACCTCTCCATGAAAGCAGATTGATCTTCTTCACATTCCAGCTGACTCCATCTCCACTCCCACAAACATTAATTCATTCCCTTGTATATCCAAATTCTGTCAAACTCTACCTTGATTCTCGATAACGACTCAGCATCTGATGCTCTCTGTGGAAGAGAATTACAAAGAGTTAGTTGTGCTCAGTGAAGATGAAGACTGTCCAACAGTTCATCAGTCTCTTTCACCCAGGGCTGGTGTCTGTATCCCATTAATCAAAACTCATTTGTCCTACATCTATTAATCAGTTTCAGATGCCAAACTATGGTCCGATTTCTACATTGACAATTTCATCGGAGCAGTGCAGAGTCTGTTCAAATTGTCATCTTGTGTTTTAATTTAATCCTCAGATGGCCAGGTTCCCTCAGCAGAATCCCTTTCATTGTCCCTGCTGTGTTCTTGATACCTACATGGATCACAACGTGCGAGGTGATTTGTTTTTATTCACGGATATGGACGTGACTGGCCAGGAATCCAGTGACCCAGGGAATGTTCTGGAAACTGGGTTCAAATCCTGACATGGCAGATGGTGGAATCGGAATTCAGTAAAATCCTGGAATGAAGAGTTTCATGATGACCATGAAACCATTATTACTTATTAGGGAAAAAAAAACACATCAGATTCACTGATGTTCAGGGAAGGAAATTGTCATCCTTACCTCATCTAACCTGCATGTCATTTCAGACCCACAGCAATGTGGTTCTCTCTTAACTGCCCTCTAAGCAATTAGGGTTGGACAAAAATTCTAGCCGAGCTAGCGAACCCGACATCTGTTGCACCTGTGAATGAGTCAAGCCAACAAATGTCGAACAAGCTCTGAACCCCTGAAAATAAAACAATGCTCCTGGAAAAGCCATCATCACCAGTGAAGGCTCAGTGAGCCTGCATCGTTCTCAGAAACAAAACTAAAAATTGCTGGAAAGCTCAGCAGGTCTGGCAGCATTTGTTGATAGAAATCAGAGATAATGTTTCGGGTAGAGTGATCCATCATCAGAAGGGATTTCCCTCCACAGATGCTGCCAGACCTGCTGTGCTTTTCCAGCAATTTCTATTTTATCTTTCTGATATACAGCATCCACAGTTCTTTCAGTTTTTATTCTGCATTGTTGTCGGAGTGTCACTGGCATGCTGTCTTTTACACCAGTTCCACTATCAGGATCAGCACATGGCGTGACAGAGAAAGAAATGGGACAATCTTTCTCCAAAATGTGTGATCAGAAGGTTTTGTTTTAATATTTGGTTCTCATACATGCTTCTATTCTGCCATTTCCAGTCACTATAATATCACTGATACAATATTCTCTTCAAAAGAAAAAGCAATACTGGAAATAATTCAGTATAATGCAACACAGTGAGGAAGTCATTCTAACAAAGTGTAGGAAAGTTCTGTCACTCAGTGAGAAATAGCTCCCAGCAGAGTCCTGCAACTTACTCCTGTGAACACATTGGTTTGTGCAGTTACCCAGGAACCCAGGGTTTTGTGCTCACAGTTCCATTCACAAGTTAGTCCTTTATTCCTCTCTCCCTGGAGCTGATGGATTGTGGAGCCCGGCTCCAGGAAAAGACAAACCCAGGAATATCCAAAACAGAGCTGTCACTGAGTGAATCCAGAGGGTGGATGTTATTGGCAGAGGATTCCCTCTCAGCTGAGAGGCACAGTCCCCTTTCACTCCAAGACAGAATAACCTTCCAGCAGGCTTACTGGGTACAGTAGTGAGCAGGAACCTGGAGTAACGTACCCCACAGGCCTACGAATATTGAGTGTAATTGTTAATGTTCCATTGCAGCCAAGACAGAGTCCCATTCTGGCTCCTTCAGGCCTGTGCATGCCCCCAGCAGGAAACATTGAGGCAGAGAAATCCTGTAAAAACCACACTGTGAGGCCGTGTCTCTGAGCGTCTGGGCCTCGAATCTCACAATGAGAGATGACCCTCACTTAGCTCGAGTGGAGACTGGAAAATCTTCAATAGAATTTCAACCTTCAGCACAGACGGTTGAAAGAAGTAGGGGTGGGTGCAGAATCAGCAAAAAATGATGACAGCAGTGATGCTTATAACTTCTAAGGTTCACACAGTCCCCCTCAGTCTGGATCGGAGCGACTTCTTTCTTCTTTCCCCATTTGGAATGAATTTATTTACCCACAATCTGAATCAGATTGAAGATTAAACAGAAACAGAAACTAAACACTGTGTAAATAACGAGCAGAGTGGGGTTAGTGTTCAATAATAAATATAGAAACATATATAAACTAATCTGTATTGTATTTCTAATACTGAAGCAGCTCATAAGCACTCACTTGATCCATTGCAGACACTGCAATTGTACACGATGGAGCAATGACGGGACGGGATTGTTGGTTAAGATGTTGAGTGAGATGGACAATTCCATCAGTGGCTGATTTGTACTGAGAGCGAGGGCAAGTTTCTCAGCACAAAGTTCTGAGAAGGAAGCAGTACATAGCCTGGGGGACACAGAGAAAGAACAAGAAGCACAGTTTATTAATAACAGTATTTCTGACACAGATATAACTGTAAAATTAGGGATTTTCTGTTTCAGTAAACTGAACTGAAGACAAGAAGCAGGTGGAATGTTCCCAGGCCCGGAATGACATTGATGACAATGAGAAGCCTCAGAGCATCCCATCAGAACTCAAGCAGAGCCTTCCATGACATCAAGAGCAAGAGCAATAAATTACAATTCCCAATTGAGTTTGTCTCTGTTTTTTTCAGTCATGGGAATCGGGCATCGCTGGCTGGGCCAGCATTTATTTCTCATTCCTAGTTGCCAAATTCAAAAGGTGTGGATGAGCTTCTTGAACCACTGCAGTCTAACTGTCCATTGTGTGTTAATCCACGCAGAGGAAAAGACATCACACTTCCAGGTTTAAACACTGCGCGTGTGCCATTCCACTTCGCGCAGACTCAGTTCAACGGCGGCGCCTCGAGCCTGCGCACGACTCTTCAGGGCGGGAGTTAACACTCTCCCCGGCTCCGATTGGTCACGTAGCCTATCGATCGCCGAATCGGGAGTCCGGACAGCAGAGAGGGGTGTGACCAAAGGCAGATGTGAGAAAGGATCAGGATGGCGCTAGAAACGCCCAGCAGCTCAGGCAGCATCCGCGAATCACGGAAAGGAACATTTCGGACAAAAGGCCTCCCTCAGGATTTCCCTGCTCCTCGGAGGATGCTGCTGTGTGTTTCCAGCTGTTTGGTGTAACCTCCCCCATACTCTATAACTGAACATGAACAGTTTTGTTGATCTTCACGCCGTCGGGGGAAAGATTTTGGTTTGAATCCAACCTTCCGGAGTCCAGCGCAGCCGAAACCCCCGGAGAAGAGAAGACTAACCAACCGCCGTCCCACGGCTCCCGGTTTGAAATGCTACGCATGCGCAAGCCCCGCCCCTCCCTTCCCTCGCGCAGTGTCGGTTAAACGGCGGCTCCTCGGGACACCTCAGGGCGGGACGTACCTCAGCCCCCGACTCCGATTGGGTAAGGGCTGTGTCGATCCAATGGGCCCGGCCAATAGGGATCGCGGTCCCGGTTGGGCACCGCCCCCAGGAGGTGGCTCCCTGGAGAAACAGGGTCTTATGGGGATCGGGGAAGGAAAGTTTGGTTGAGAATGATCAGATCAGACATGGTCTGACTGAAAAGTGGAGCAGACTTTGGGAGGGAATCCCTTCATCCTGATGTTCCATCTTATGGTGATCGCTGTTTCATTGGGACAAGAACCTTCCACACCCAGTTCCGTCAATGTGACCATTCACCTGTTTGGGTCTGACACCATTTCATGTGGTGTCTGGTGGATCAGAGTGTGAGGAGTCATTATAAATGTTGTTATCTGCAAAAAATCACAAGGTTGAATCATGAGAGAGGAAGGGGGGGGGAGTGTAGGTTAATATTGTACAAACAGTTATAAACATCTGTTTCCCACTTCTGCAAAAACATAATAAAACCACAATCGAGAGGTCATAAGGTTCAGTGTGGATAAAGAATGGGAGGAAACGTTAGTTTAACAATGCAAGGAAGCAGATGGCAGTGGAAGAGGATACGCTAACAATGGACCACAGCAGGACGTGGTGAAATGGCCAAGCAAGACTTATACTTTGTTATGTACAAGGCCGGATAAGGAAAGAGATAAACAACAGTAATGGGCGCCAGGATTAGAATAGTGGGATGAGGGAAAGAGAATTGAATTGTATATAAATTGGGTACTCGTTAAGCTCAGTGTGCCTATCTTATAGGCGCCACACTATAATAAACGATACTGCTGCTTCAGATCTTGTCTCAGACTGAAATTATTGAAGTGAGTGGGTTCTATTTCCCACAATTGGGGGCCTGTCCGGGATATTCTTCCATCGCCAGGGGAGTGGCTGGCCCTGGACACTGGGAAGACACGTCCTGTTCCCGATTGAGGATCGGTCTCGTGTCCCGGTTTGGTCCGCTCCCTTGGGCGACTGGTACGAATCCTGCAAGAGAGACATCTGAATCAGACAGTGAACAGAGGTCAATAGAAAATACAGAAAACGGGGCCAGGCAACTCTGTGCACAGACCAAGTTAAGAAAACTGACTTTCAAGTATTGTCTTGGTGGCTGGGAAAAAGGGTACTTAATCGCTGAGCGACTGGCGAGGGCCCTGAGAAATGGTGGGGGGGGGGGGGGGAGGCGGGGGGGTGGGTAGGCAGAGTAAGTCAAACTGCGATGAAGTAAAGGAAGAAAAGGTCCCTGGAACATTCCTCCTGAAAGTCCGTTGGGGAGGATGTTGAGGGAATGGACAAGTAACACTTGTACAAGGGAAAAAGATAAAAAGAAAATGATGAAATATTGTTGTTTAGTATGGACCAAAGAACTAATCCTTCGTCTGGCTGTCTTCTGGCCAAAGTGCGGTTCGGACGAGGATTGGGTCTATCAGTATTTACGTATGTATGTGAATGAAAAACATCCTTTTTGTCAAGAAGAGGCAGACTATGTGTCCTGTTAGAGGGGCAGTTTGGGAATGATGGTAGAAAAGACAAGGGATTCCCCCTCTGCCCCACCCAGTCCCTGGGATCCTCTTGGCTGCGTTCCCTCCCCCCCCCCCCCCCCCACCCCCGTACCATAAAATCAGATTGGGTGTGTGGGATATAGGTAAATTAATGTTACTTCTGCAATTCTGGAATTATAATTTCTGATACAAAGTAAAATGAACTCACACCAGTGTGTAATTGTTTTAGCCATGAGCTGAGTGAACAAGAATGGAAACGATGTGGAGGAAATATATAATTGTTTTTGTATTAGCTAAAATTGTATGTCAGAATGAAACGTGACTACACAACAATGGTAGACATTACGGGCAAGTAGATAAGATGTTGTGAGAGGATGAAGTTAATCTAGATGCGCCTGTACAAACAGTAAGTATAAACATCTGTTTCCCACTTTTACAGAGATAGAGGAACAAACCCCAATTAAAAGGGTCATAGGGATCAGAACGGCCTCGGGAAAGGCACAGATGAAGGGAGTAGATAATGTTGAAGAAAGAATATGCCTAACAATGATCCACAGCGGGATGAGGTCAAACGGCCTTGTGAGGCCAGAAATAAGCATTTTGTCACAGACAAGGCCAGATAAGGCAAGAGAGAAACAGGGGTAATGGGGGCCGGTCTTAGGGAAGTGGACGATGCAAGCAGGGGAGGAGCAATGTAAAACAAAAAAAAATCATATTATATAAATATTGTGTATGAATTGAATTTGGGGTGTGTGTATGTCCTCTGCCTTATAGACACTGGACATCACACCCACTTGCAAGTGTAAAATAAATGACACTGATTCAGATTTTGTCTCGGACTGAAATTATTGAAGTGAGTGAGCTTTGTTTCTCACAGGTAGAAATGTGTGAGGAGGAGAGACAGATGGACAGGTAATGGATGAACCACGAGAGGAGGACGATGGGGCGGTGGATGGGGATGTTGTTGTCCCAGACCCTCAATCTTCAACGAAAGAAAGGGAAGATAAGGTAGATGTAGAGGAGGCCTCCGGAGTATCTAAATCAAAGCCTAAGGGGCAAAAACAAAAACAAAAAAAGGGGAAGAACATGAAGAGTTACCCCTTCGGGAGGTACCAATAGGAGACAAACAGGTTGGGTTTGTAATTGTCCCCCTCACCAGTGGGGAGGTCAGAACATTTAAAAAGGAGATTAAGGTCCTGGTGGAGGATCCGGTAGGGTTGTCTGAACAAATTGATCAATTCTTGGGGCCCAGTCTGTATACATGGACTGAGTTAATGTCTATTTTGAATATACTATTTACTGGGAAAGAAAGGGGACTTATACGAGGAGCAGTCATTAAAATATGGGACAGGGAACATTGGATTGGGGATGGGGATACTGGACAGGGAGAGATGAAGTTTCCCCTCAGAAACCCCCAGTGGAAAATCAAAACCCGGAGCATAGAGAAGAAATAGGGGAATTGAACGACTTGATTCTAAAAGGAATAAGAGAGGCAGTTCCAAAGTCGCAGAATTTGACGAAAGCCTTTGAAGTTAGACAGGAGAAAGATGAGACTCCTTCAGCTTTCTTGCAAAGATTAAGAGACTCAATGTGGAAATACTCTGGAATGAACCCTGAGGACCCAGTGGCACAGGGTCTTTTGAAAGTACATTTTGTGACAAAGGCATGGCCAGACATACAGAGAAAGATACAGAAGATAGAAGGGTAGAGTGAAAAACCATTCGATGAATTGTTAAGAGAGACACAGAAAGTGTTTGTAAAGAGAGAGGGTGAGAGACAAAAACAGAAGGTGGACATGATGGTAGCTACGGTTGACGAGGTAGTTAAGAAAAGAATGGAACCAATAGTGAGCAACCGGAGCGGTGGGTGGCAGCATGTAGGACAGAGAGGACAAGGGGGAGCGTTTGATAGAGGGTTCGAGCGACAGGGACAGAGATGGAAGGCTCCACAGGCAGGATGCTATTATTGTGGAAAGATAGGACATTTTAAGTTGGAGTGTCTGATCTACAAAGGGAAGAAAGGGCAATTCTGCTTATGAATTTTGATGAAGAATAGGGGTGTCAGGGGTTCCTGCCCCTGGGGACCCACCAGGAACCCTTGATAAACCTGAAGTTGGGACCCTGTAGGGAAGAGGTAGTCTTCCTCGTAGATACGGGGGCAGCACGGTCCTCGCTGAATTTTAAACCAAAGAAAGCAGGAATGTCGACACGGTCAAGTACAGTTTCCGGGGTTAAAGGGGAAGGATTTACTGTTCCAGTATTTGAACCTATGATGATAGAAGGTCCTAAGGATAGAGTCACAGGGGAACTGTTGTATATCCCTGATATAGGAAGTAACTTACTAGGGCTAGACTTAATTATCCTCTTAGGACTGGGGATTGGCATTCAGGAAAAAGAATTAGTTGTACAAATGGCAATGTTGACAGAAGATGTGGAGAGAGAGATAGACCCTATTGTATGGGCTAGAGAAGGGAATCGTGGAAAACTACAGATCCTCCCCTAGAAATAAGTTTAAAAAGGAAAGGGGACGTTGTCTGTGAGTGACAATATCCCATTTCCATAGAAGGTAAACGAGGACTGCAGCCAGTAACTGAGGGACTGATTAGAGATGGACTTTTGGAGCTATGTATATCTCCTTATAATACCCCAATTCTACCAGTGCGGAATTCCGATGGAATTTATCGATTGGTGCAGGATTTGAGAACATTAAATTGAATAGTACAGATCAGGCACCCAGTGGTGCCAAATCCCTATTCGTTATGAAGTAAGATCTCTCATGACCACAAATGGTTTAATGTGATAGATTTAAAGGATGCCATTTGGGCTTGTCCCTTGGCGGAGGAAGGTAGGAATTTTTTTGCCTTTGAATGGGAAGACCCCAAGACAGGACGGAAACAGCAATACCGGTGGGCCGTGCTCCCCAAGGGTTTATGATCTCCCCGAGTTTATTTAGACAGATGTTAGAACAAATATTAGAGAAATTTAGCAAACCCAAGGGAACTACCCTGTGCAGTATGTAGACGACCTCTTAGTAACAGGAAAAAGAAGAGAAAAAACAGTAGAAGCCACTAACAAATTATTGAGTTTCCTGGGTCAGCAGGGTCTGCGAGTATCTAAGAACAAACCACAATATGTGGAGCGAGAAGTGAAATACTTGGGACAATTAGTTAGTGAGGGAAAGCGAAAGATAAGCCTGGAACGGATACAGGGAATAGTGGGGATGCCGTTTCCCAGGACTAAACGGGAGTTATGTAAATTTATGGGTCTCACGGGTTATTGTGGATTGATTCCTATGCTCAGAAGACTAAGAAATTATATCTCAAACTATTAGAGGAGGAACCAAAATATCTAAGTTGGGATGATGAGGATAAAGAACTAGTTGAGGAACTCAAAAGAGATCTGATCCATGCCCCCGTGTTAGCCTTACCTTCTCTAGATAAACCTTTCCACCTCTTTGTTACTGTAGATAAGGGAGCGGCTTTGGGAGTATTAACTCAGAGGTGGGGTGGAATGAAACAGCCAGTACCATATCTTTCGAAGCTATTGGATCCAGTATCCCGGGGGTGGCCTGAGTGTGTGCAGGCCGTGGCTGCCACTGCACTGTTGGTGGAGGAAAGCAGAAAGCTTACATTTGGGGGAGCCCTAATAGTAAGCACTCCACACCAAGTGAGAACGATCCTAAACCAAAAAGCTGGGCTATGGTTGGCAGACTCGCGGATTCTGAAATATGAGGCAATATTAATAGAAAAGGATGATCTAGTGTTGGTCACTCACAATTGTTTAAATCCAACTGCCTTTCGTTGGAAAGGGGAAGAAGAATCTCCTCAGAATCCAGGGCACGACTGCCTTGACATTATAGAATACCAAACTAAGGTCTGCATGGACCTGAGTGATGTTCTGCTTCATGCAGGAGCCCCACATTTTATAGTCGGATCATCCCGGGTGACTGAAGGGAAAAGACATAATGGGTATGCAGTCGTAGACGGGATGGAAGGTAGTGTGGTAGAGGCAGGAAGGTTGCCAAATGGGTGGTCAGCTCAGACTTGTGAACTCTATGCATTGGAAAGAGCCCGAAGGGCATTAGAAAATAAAGAGGGAACAGTATACACTGACTCTAAATATGTATTTGGTGTTGTGCACACTTTCGGCAAGATATGGCAGGAACGAGGGCTGATCAATATCCAGGGGAAGGAATTAGTACATGAGGAGTTGATTAAACGGGTCTTGGAGTCCCTATTGCTCCCCCGAGAAATAGCGGTAGTGCATGTAAATGGTCATCAGAAAGGAAATGAACCAGAAGTTAGGGGGAATAGATTAGCCGATGAAGTGGTTAAGGAAGCAGCCCTGAACCCACAAGAAGTGGTGATCCATTCCCTAATACCTACTGTTCCAGGTCCTCGGGAAGCTCCTATATTTACTGAAAGAGAGGAAAATGAATTGAGAGATTTAGGGGCTGTAAAAACAGCAGACGGGCATTGGATGTTACCTGATGGAAGGGAAATGTTCAACAAAATGATGATGCGAGAGATTATGTCTGTCCTACACCAAGGCAGCCATTGGGGAGTACAAGCAATGTGTGAATTAGTTCTTAGGGAATATGGATGTAAAGGAATGTATACAATTGTTAAACAAATATGTGAGGGATGTATAATATGCAGAAAGGTAAATAAGAAAGTCTTGAGAAAACAGACCCCAGGAGGAAGAGACCCGGGATTGAGACCCTTCCAGAGTATACAAGTAGATTATACTGAACTCCCCAGGGTAGGGAGACTAAAATATATGCTGGTCATAGTAGATCATCTATCCGGTTGGGTTGAAGCATACCCCCTAGCTACTGCCACTGCGAGTGGGGTGTCTAAAACAATATTAGAGCACATAATTCCCCGATATGGGCTAGTGAACCGGATAGATTCTGACCAAGGAACTCAATTTACATCTAAAGTGTTACAGGGGGTAATGAAAGGGTTGGGAATTTCCTGGGAGTTCCATACTCCATGGCACCCACCATCATCGGGAAGGGTTGAGAGAATGAACCAAACACTCAAACGACAGCTCTCTAAATTGATAATAGAAACCAGACACCCTTGGACCAAATGTTTACCTATAACTCTCTTGCGAGTACGAACAGCCCCAAGGAAAGATTGGGACTGTCCCCCTATGAAATCTTATTTGGATTACCTTATCTGGGAACGAATGGAGAATAGCCAATTCCCGAAACTAAAGACTTGTTCTGAAAGAAGTACATACTGGGCTTGTCCTCCTCTTTGTCTTTCCTCAGGAAACAGGGTTTATTGGCACAGACTCCACCCCTTGAATTCACCGTTTAACCCAATCCTGCCGGGGAGTGGGTCTTAGTAAAATCATGGACAGAGACTAAATTGCAGCCGGACTGGGAAGGGCCGTACCAGGCTCTTTTGACTACCGAAACGGCAATAAGGATGGTGGGGAAAGGCTGGACTCACTACACTCGGATCAAAGGGCCAGTGGAATCTCCAGTTGAGGAAGAAGTCTGGACAGCCGAATCAATGCAGGAACCGCTGAAACTCAGGCTAAAGAGACTTTGAGTAACTGATTATACAATGGTGACGCGAGCGCGGGATTATTTCTGGAGGATTCTATATTAAGTGTTTTGGTGCTGCGGCACCATTTTTAGAATGCTGGGATTCTTAGAGTTATGATGCTAGCTCTCTTAGTATTGGGATGTTGTCAAATATCATTTTCATATATGTTATTAACGGTTCCTGAGTCTGATAATCCACAAGTAATAGACGCTGATGCATGCAGCTTAAATTGTGGGGATGGAGATAACCAGAGACAGTACCGCAGCTCAGAGATACATCCTAAGTCCTATGGGGATGGCCTTGGGGTTGGAACTTGGTACACTGGTCTCGTCACAGTACACCGGGGCCCCCTTCCGACCAGCTCACGATTGTCCCGATAAAGAGTGTAACCCAATATACTTAACGATCAAGAAAACCACATGACACGAAGCGATTCTGGGGGGGGGGGGGGGGGGGGGGGGGGGTGGGGGGGTGGGGGAGGCACCTATCAGGTACAATTAAATGAAACATTTGGGATAGAAATGAAAACAAACGGGAATGATTTCTCAGGGTCTTGTTTTTGAATAGCGTAGGACAGAGAAAATGGGCAGAACTACTGGATAATAAGATATAACCTTTCACCCCTCCCGATGACCCGAAAGTAGTAAAAATTACAGAGGTAAAGGACTTAATACAGGCCATCGAAATAGAAACTGGGTACAGGGATGCAAATGTTTGGGTTGAATGGGTAAAGTATCCTGTAAAAAGTCTGAACAAGAGCAATTGTCATGTATGTGCCTTCGGTTGGCCAGTGGCCCAGGGGGTTCACTTTCTGCTCGGGTGGAAGGGAGACAGGAAGGGCATGAAATGTATGATATCCCTGTATCAGGATGAGACTGCATGGGAATGATAGGAACTGTACCTACCTATCTCAGATGTTCCCTCCCTTGGAGAAGAAAGATGCAAAAGTACCCCAAACCCCCCACGTTTCCTGCCGCAGTCGGAAATCACACGTGGTGTGTGTGTAGACGAGGTACAAATCGGTCTGGAGACTTGGGGGGAGCTGAAATTATGTACAGAGATTAAGAATGTCACCGAAACGGATAAAGGAGGGAAATACTCAGCACTGAAGGTTCCCCGAGAGGATCTGTGGAGGCAAAATATAGAGACCCACCCTCCCTCCGGATTGGAGAGGGATACGTGCAATTGTACAATTGGCAATTCCATTTACCCTGGCATTTGAGAAGGAAAAGATAGTAGGGAAAAAGGGAAGGGGTAAGAGATTACTGTTAGACATTTCTTTCGATGACAGGATTTATTTCGATTCTGTAGGAGTCCCGAGGCGGGGTACCTGATGAGTTCAAGGCTCGTAACCAGATTGCAGCAGGCTTTGAGTCAGCTCTCTTCTGGTGGGTAACAATTAATAAAAATGTAGATTGGATAAATTACATTTTCTATAATCAACAGCGATTTATAAATTATATAAGAGATGCGGTTAAAGGAGTATCAGAACAGCTTGATGTGACAAGTAGGATGGCATGGGAAAACAGAATGGCCCTTGATATGATTCTAGCAGGAAAAGGGTGTGTGTGTGTGTGATGTTAGGAGGAAGCTGGTGTACCTTTATTCCTAATAACACTGTGCCTGATGGTTCAATTACTCGGGCCTTAAGGGGATTGACTACCTTAGCAGAGGAACTGGCTGAGAATTCAGGAGTAGACACATCTCTCACAGGATGGCTTGAATCATGGTTTGGAAAATGGAAGGGGGTGGTGGTTTCCACCCTTACTTCCCTGATAGTAGTAGCCGGGGTATTGGTAGCCACTGGCTGTTGTATCATACCCTGCATACGAGGACTCACCCAAAGACTGATTGAAACAGCCTTGATCAAACAGATGCCCCTAAAAGGGAATCAGGCAGAGGAACTTTATCGACTAAATAATGAGGGGATGAGTGAGACCAAGATGGATGAAATATCCAGAATGATGCTTGCGAATTTTGGGGGCGAAGCTTAAAAGAAAAATTGCAGAAGATAACAAATGATAATTAAAGAAAAAGGGGAAATTGTGGGATGTGGGAAAACTAGTGTTACTTCTGCAATTCCATTTACTTATACAAAGTTAATGAACTCACAGCAGTGTGTAATTGTTTTACCCAAGAGCTGAGTCAACAAGAATGGAAACGATGTGGAGGAAAAACATAATTGTTTTTGTATTAGCTAAAATTGTATGCAAGAATGAAACGTGACTGCAAACAATGGTAGATATTACAGGCGAATAGATAAAATGCTGTGAGAGGAGGAAGTTTAGCTAGATACGCCTGTACAAACAGGAGGTATAAACATCTGTTTCCCACTTTTACAGAAACACAGGAACAAACCCCAATTAAAAGGGTCATAGGGATCAGGGGAAGGTACAGATGGAGGGAGTAGATAATTGTGAAGAAAGAATATGCCTAACAATGACCTACAGCGGGATGAGGTCAAATCGCCTGAGGCCAGAAATAAGCATTTTGTCACAGACAAGGCCGGATAAGGCAAGAGATAAACAGGAGTAATGGGGGCCAGTCTTAGGGAAGTGGAGGATGTAAACAGGGGAGGAGCAAAACAACAGGAACGATATAAATGTTGTGTATTAATTGAATTTGGGGTGTGTATGTCCCTTGCCTTATAGACACTGGACATCACACCCTCTTGCAAGAGGACAATAAAGGACACTACTGATTCAGATTGTGTCTCGGACTGCAATTATTGAAGTGTGTGAGCTTTGTTTCTCATAGTTCCAGACCCTAACCACTGGATTAATCCGGCCTAGCCCACACTCTCAGGCACGATGTTCCAGACCCTAACCCCTGGATTAATCCAGCCTATCGCACACTCTCAGGCACTGTGTTCCAGATCTTAACCCCTGGATTAATCCAGCCTATCCCACACTCTCAGACACTGTGTTCCAGACCCTAACCCCTGGATTAATCCAGCCTATCCCACACTCTCAGGCACTGTGTTCCAAACCCAAACCCCTGGATTAATCCGGCCGAGCCCACACTCTCAGACACTGTGTTCCAGACCCTAACCCATGGATTAATCCGGCCTATCCCACTCTCTCAGGCACTGTGTTCCAGACACTAAACCCAGGATTAATCCAACCTATCCCACTCTCTCAGGCACTGTCTTCTCGACCCTAACCATTGGATTAATCCGGCACACCCACACTCGCAGACACTGCATTCCAGAACCTACGTCCTGAATTAATCCGGCCTATCCCACGCTCTCAGACACTATGTTTCAGACCCTAACCCGTGGATTATTCTGGCTAACCCCACACTCTCAAGCACTGTGTTCCAGAATCTAACCCCTGGAGTAATCCGGCCTATCCCACACTCTCAGGCACTCTGTTCCAGACACTAACCCCTGGATTAATCCGGCCTATTCCACTCTCTCAGGCACTGTGTTCCACACACTAACCCCTGGAGTAATCAGATCTATCCCACATTCTCAGGCACTGTATTCCAGACACTAACCCCTGGATTAATCCAGCCTATCCCACACTCTCAAATGCTGTGTTCCAGTCCTTAACAACTGGATTAATCTGGCCTATCCCTCACGCTCAGATATTATGTTCCAGACCCTAACCCCTGGATTGACCCGGTGTCCCCACACTCTCAGGCACTGTATTCCAGACACCAACCCCGGGATGAATCCGACCTATTCCACTCTCTCAAGCACTGTGTTCCAGACCCTAACTCCTGGAATATTCCGGGCTATCCCACACTCACACACTGTGTCCCAGACTCTAACCCCTGGATTAATCCAGTCTATCCATGAACTCAGACAATGTACTCTAGACCCTAACTCCTGGATTGACCCGGCCACCCCAAACCCTCTGACGCTATGTTCCAGACCCTAACCCCTGGATTGTCCCAGCCACCCCAAACTCTTCAGGCACTGTGTTTCAGACCTAAACCCCTGGATTAATCCGGCCTATCACACACTCGCAGACATTATGTTCCAGACCCTAACCCTTGGATTGAATCTGCCTTCCCCACACTCCCCGGCACTTTGTTCCAGTCTCTAACCCCTTGATAAATCCGACCAATCCCACGCTCTCAGACATTGTGTTCCAGAATGTAACCCCTGGATTGACCGGGCCTATCCCACACTCTCAGACACTGTATTCCAGACACTAACCCCTGGATTAATCTGGCATACACCACATTCTCAGATACTGTTCCAGACCTAACCCCTGGATTAATCCAGCCAATCCCACCCTCTCAGACAATGTATTCCAGACACTAACCCCTCGATTAATCCGGCCTATTCCAAACATTCTCGGACACTGTGTTCTCGACCCTAACCAGTGGATTGACCCACCCTCCTCACACTCTCAGACACTATTCCAGACCCTAAACCCTGGATTACGCTGGCCTATCCCACACTCTCAGACACTGTGTTCTAGACCCTAACCCCTGGAGTAATCCGAACAATCCCACATTCTCAGACATTGTGTTCCAGAACGTAACCCGTGAATAGACCTGGCCGATCCCACACTCTCAGACACTGTGTTCCACACCCTAACCCCTGGATTAATCCGGCCTATCCCACACTCTCATGAACTGTTTTCCAGACCCTAACCCCTGGATTAATCCGGCCTATCCCACACTCTCAGGCGCTTTATGCCAGACCCTAACCCCTGGATTAATCCGGCCTATCCTACACTCTCAGACACTGTGTTGCAAACCCTAACCAGGGATTGAATCGGCCTTCTGCACACTTTCCGGCACTTTGTACCAGACCCTAACCCCTGGATTAATTTGGCCTATCCTACTCCCGCAGATACTGTATTCCAGACCCAAACCACTGGATTAATCCGGCCTATCCCACACTCTCAGACACTGTGTTCCAGACCGTAACCCCTGGATGGCCCGGCCTATCCCACACTCTCAGACACTGTGTTCCAGACCCTAACCCCTGGATTGACACGGCTTATCCTACTCCCGCAGACATTGTATTCCAGACCCAAACCACTGGAATAATCCGGCATATCCTATACTCTCAGACTCTGTGTTCCAGACCCTAACTCCTAGATTAATCCACCCTATCCCACACTTTCAAACGCTGTGTCCCAGACATAAACATCTGGATTAATCTGGCCTATCCCTCACGCTCAGACATTGCGTTCCAGACCCTAACCAATGGATTGAACCGGCCTATCCTATACTCTCAGATGCTGTGCTCCAGGCCCTAACCCCTGGATTGACCCAGTGTCCCCACACTCTCAGGCAGTGTTCCAGTCCTAACCCCTGGATTAATCCGGCCTTTCCCACACTCTCAGGCACTTTGTTTCAGAAACTATCCCCTGCATTGAACCGGCCTCCCCACACTCTCAGAAACTGTGTACCAGACACTAACACCTGGATTAATCCAGCCTATCCCACACTCTCACGCACTGTGTTCCAGACCCAAACCCCTGGATTGACCCGGCCTACCCCACACTCTCAGCCACTGTGTTCCAGACACTGACCATTGGATTGACCCGACCTATTTCACACTCTCAGACACTGATTTCCAGACACTAACCCCTGGATTAATCCGGCCTATCCCACACTCCCAGACACTTTGCTCCAGACTCTAACCCCGGGATTGAATCGGCCTTCCCCACACTTTCCTGCATTTTGTACCAGACTCTAACCCCTGGATTAATCCGGCCTATCCTACTCCCGCAGACACTGTGTTCCAGACCTTAACACCTGGATTAATCCGGCCTATCCCTCACGCTCAGACATTATGTTCCAGGCCCTAATCCCTGGATTAATCCGGCCTATCCCACACTCTCACGCACTGTGTGCCAGACCCTAATGCCTGGATTAATCCGGCCAATCCCACACTCCCAGACATTTTGTTCTAGACTCTAACCCTGGGATTGAATCGGCCTTCCTCACACATTCCGGCACTGTGTACTAGAATCTAACCCATGGATTAATCCAGCGTATCCGACTCCCTCAAGCACTGCGTTCCAAACCTAAACTCCTGGGATATTCCAGCCGATCCCACACTCACTCACTGTGTTCCAGACCTGAACCCCTGGATTAATCCAGTCTATCCCATAAACTCAGGCAATGAAATCCAGACCCTAACCCCTAGATTGACCTGGCCATTGGATCATCTCTTGGGCCATCTCCTCTTGCCTGTGTGAGTTAGATTGTCAGAGTGCTCTCAGAGCGGTCTCCCCTGGGTGAGTTACATTGACAGAGAGGGTTCAGACTGCTCTTCCCTCGGTGGGTTACATTGATAGATTGGGGTCAGTCTGCTCTTTGCTGTGTGAATTACATTCAGAGAGTGGGGGTCAATGTGCACTTGACTGTGTGAGTTATTTGCAGAGTGAGGTCAGTCTGCTCTTCCCTGGGTGTGTTACATTGACAGACTGGGGTCAGTCTGCTCTTCCCTGAGTGTGTTACATTGACAGTGTGGGGTCAGTCTGATCTTCCCTGGGTGTGTTACATTGACAGAGTGGGGTCAGTCTGCTCTTCCCTGGGTTTGTTACATTGACAGAGTGGGTTCAGGCTGCTCTTCCCTGGGTGTATTGCAATGACAGAGTGGGGTCAGTCTGCTCTTCCCTGGGTGCTTTACATTGACAGATTAGGCTCAGTCTGCACTTCCCTGGGTGTGTTACATTTACAGAGTGGGCTCAGTCTGCTCTTCCCTGGGTGTGTTACATTGACAGAGTGGGGTCAGTCTGCTCTTCCCTGAGTGTGTTACAGTGATAGAGTGGGGTCAGCCTGCTCTTCCCTGGGTGTGTTACATTGACAGAGTGGGATCAGTCTGTTCTTCCCAAGGTGTTTTACATTGACAGATTGGTGTCAGTATGCACTCCGCTGGCTGTGTTACATTGTCAGAGTGTGGTCAGTCTGCTCTTCCATGGGTGTGTTACATTGACAGAGTGGGGTCAGTCTGATCTTCCCTGGGTTTGTTACATTGACAGAGTGAGGTCAGTCTGCTCTTCCCTGGGTGTGTTACATTGACAGAGTGGGGTCAGACTGCTCTTCCCTGGGAGATGTTACATTGACAGAGTGTGGTCAGTCTGCTCTTCCCTGGTTGTGTTACATTGACAGAGTGTGGTCAGTCTGCTCTTCCCTGGGTGTGTTGCATTTACAGTGTGGGGTCAGTCTGCTCTTCCCTGGATGGGTTACATTGACAGAGTGGGGTCAGTCTGATGTTCCCTGGGTATGTTACAGTGACAGAGTGGGGTCAGTCTGCTCTTTCCTGGGTGTGTTACACTGACAGAGTGGGATCAGTCTGTTCTTCCCAAGGTGTTTTACATTGACAGATTGGTGTCAGTATGCACTCCGCTGGCTGTGTTACATTGTCAGAGTGTGGTCAGTCTGCTCTTCCATGGGTGTGTTACATTGACAGAGTGGGGTCAGTCTGATCTTCCCTGGGTTTGTTACATTGACAGAGTGGGGTCAGTCTGCTCTTTCCTGGGTGTGTTACACTGACAGAATAGGGTGAGTCTGCTCCTCCCTGGCTGTGCTACATTGACAGAGTGGGGTCAGTCTGCTCTTCCCTGGATGTGTTACATTGACAGAGTGGGGTCAGTCTGCTCTTCCCTGGGTGTGTTACATTGACAGAGTGGGGTCAGTCTGCTCTTCCCGGGGTGTGTTACATTGACAGAGTGGGGTCAGTCTGCTCTTCCCTGGGTTTGTTACATTGACAGTGTGGGGTCAGTGTGCTCTTCTCTGGGTGGGTTGCACTGACAGAATGGGGTCAGTCTGCTCTTCCCTGGCTGGGTTACATTGACAGAGTGGGGTTAGTCTCCTCTTCCCTGTGAGGGTAATATTGAAATGGTTGGGTCAGTCTGCTCTTCCCTGGGTGTGTTACATTTACAGTGTGGGGTCAGTCTGCTCTTCCCTGGGTGTGTTACAATGACAGAGTGGGGTCAGTCTGCTCTTCCCTGGGTGTGTTACATTGACAGAGTGGGGTCAGCCTGCTGTTCCCTAGCTGTGTTTCATTGACAGAGTGGGGTCAGTCTGCTCTTCTCTGGGTGGGTTACACTGACAGAGTGGGGTCAGTCTGCTCTTCCCTGTGTGTGTTACATTTACAGAGTTGGGTCTGTCAGCTCTTCCCTGGGTGTGTTACATTGACAGTGTGGGGTCAGTCTGCTCTTCCCTGGGTGTGTTTCATTGACTGAGTTGGGTCAGTTTGCTCTTCCCTGGGTGTGTTACAGTGACAGAATGTGGTCAGTCTAATCTTCCCTGGGTGTTTTACATTGACAGAGTGTGGTCAGTCTGCTCTTCCCTGGGTGTGTAACATTGATCGAGTGGGGTCAGTCTGCTCTTCCCTGGGTGTGTAACATTGAAAGGATGGGGTCAGTCTGCACTTCCCTGTGTCTGTTATATTGACAGAGTGGGGTCACTCTGCTCTTCCCTGGGTGTGTTACATTGACAGAGTGGGCTCAGTCTGCTCTTCCCTGGGTGTGTTACATTGACAGAGTGGGGTCAGTCTGATCTTCCCTGGGTGGTTTACATTGACAGAGCGTGGTCATTCTGCTCTTCTCTGGCTGTGTTACGTTGACAGAGTGGGAACAGTCTGTTCTTCCCTGGGTGTTTTACATTTACAGTGTGGTGTCAGTCTGCTCTTCCCTGGGTTTGTTAGATTGACAGAGTTGGCTCAGTCTGTTCTTCCCTGGGTGTGTTACATTGACAGAATGTGGTCAGTCTAATCTTCCCTGGGTGGTTTACATTGACAGAGTGTGGTCAGTCTGCTCTTCTCTGGGTGTGTTACATTGACAGAGTGGGGTCAGTCTACACTTGCCTTGGCGTGTTACATTGACAGATTGTGGTCCGTCTGCCCTTCCCTGGGTGTGTTACACTGACAGAGTGGGGTCTCTCTGCTCTTCCCTGGGTATGTTACATTGACTCAGTGCGGTCAGTCTGCGCTTCCCTGGATGTGTTACGTTGACAGAGTGGGGTCTGTCTGCTCTTCCCTGGGTGTGTTACATTGATAGAGTGGGGTTAGGCTGGTCTTCCCTGGGTGTTTTACAGTGACAGAGTTGGGTCAGTCTGCTCTTCCCTGGGTGCTTTACATTGACAGATTTGGCTCAGTCTGCTCTTCCCTGGGTGTGTTACAGTGACAGAGTTGTGTCAGTCTGCTTCTCCCTGGGTGTGATACATTGACAGAGTGGGATCTGTCTGCTCTTCCCAAGGTGTTTTACATTGACAGATTGGTGTCAGTATGCTCTCCCCTGGGTGTGTTACATTGTCAGAGTGTGGTCAGTCTGCTCTTCCCTGGGTGTGTTTTGACAGAATGGGGTAAGTCTGATCTTCCCTGGGTGTGTTACATTGACAGAGTGGGGTCCGTCTGCTCTTCCCTGGGTGTGTAACATTGATAGAGTGGGGTCAGTCTGCTCTTCCAAGGGTGGGTAACATTGAAAGGGTGGGGTCAGTCTGCACTTCCCTGGGTGTGTTACATTGACAGAAAGGGGACAGTCTGCTCTTCCCTGGGTGTGTTACATTGACGGAGTGGGCTCTGTCTGCTCTTCCCTGGGTGTGTTACATTGTCAGAGTGTGGTCAGTCTGCTCTTCCCTGGGTGTGTTTTGACAGAATGGGGTAAGTCTGATCTTCCCTGGGAGTGTTACATTGACAGAGTGGGGTCCGTCTGCTCTTCCCTGGGTGTGTAACATTGATAGAGTGGGGTCAGTCTGCTCTTCCCAGGGTGGGTAACATTGAAAGGGTGGGGTCAGTCTGCACTTTCCTGGGTGTGTTACATTGACAGAAAGGGGACAGTCTGCTCTTCTCTGGGTGTGTTACATTTGCAGTGTGGGGTCAGTCTGCACTTCCCTGGGTGTGTTACATTGACAGAGTGGGCTCAGTCTGCTCTTCCCTGGGTGTGTTACATTGACAGAGTGGGGTCAGTCTGCTCTTCCCAGAGTGTATTACATTTACAGTGTGGGGTCAGTCTGCTCTTCCCTGGATGTGTTACATTGACAGAGTGGGGTCAGTCTGATCTTCCCTGGGTGTGTTACGTTGACAGAGTGGGGTCAGTCTGCTCTTCCCTGAGTGTATTACATTTACAGTGTGGGGTCAGTCTGCTCTTCCCTGGGTGTGTTACAGTGACAGAGTGGGGTCAGTCTGCTCTTCCCTGGGTGGGTAACATTGACAGAGTGGGGTCAGTCTTCTCTTCCCTGGGTGGGTAACATTCAAAGGGTGGGGTCAGTCTGCACTTCCCTGGGTGTGTTACATTGACAGAGTGGGCTCAGTCTGCTCTTTCCTGGGTGTATTACATTTACAGTGTGGGGTCAGTCTGCTCTTCTCTGGGTGTGTTATATTTGCAGTGTGGGGTCAGTCTGCTCTTCCCTGGGTGGGTTACGTTGACAGAGTGGGGTCAGTCTGCTCTCCCCTGGGTGGCTTACATTGACTGAGTGAGGTTCAGTCTGCTCTTCTCTGGGTGTGTTACATTGACAGAGTGGGGTCAGTCTGCTCTTCCCCGGGTGTGTTATATTTGAAGTGTGGGGTCAGTCCTCTCTTCCCTGGGTGGGTTACATTGACAGAGTGGAGTCAGTCTGCTCTTCCCTGGGTGTATTACATTGACAGAGTGGGGTCAGTCTGCTCTTCCCTGAGTGTATTACATTTACAGTGTGGGGTCAGTCTGCTCTTCCCTGGGTGGGTTACAGTGACAGAGTGGGGTCAGTCTGCTCTTCCCTGGGTGGGTAACATTGACAGAGTGGGGTCAGTCTTCTCTTCCCTGGGTGGGTAACATTCAAAGGGTGGGGTCAGTCTGCTCTTCCCTGGGTGTGTTACATTGACAGAGTGGGCTCAGTCTGCTCTTCCCTTGGTCTGTTACATTGACAGAGTGGGGTCAGTCTAAAGTTCCCTCGGTGCGTTTCATTGACAGAGTGGGGTCAGTCAGCTCTTCCCTGGGTGTGTTACATTGACAGAGTGAAGTCAGTCTGATCTTCCCTGGGTGTGTTACGTTGACAGAGTGGGCTCAGTCTGCTCTTCTGTGGGTGTGTTATATTTGCAGTGTGGGGTCAGTCTGCTCTTCCCTGGGTGGGTTACGTTGACAGAGTGGGGTCAGTCTTCTCTTCCCTGGGTGTATTACATTTGCAGAGTGGGGTCAGTCTGCTCTCCCCTGGGTGGCTTACATTGACTGAGTGAGGTTCAGTCTGCTCTTCTCTGGGTGTGTTACATTTACAGTGTGGGGTCAGTCTGCTCTTCCATGGGTGTGTTACATTGACAGAGTGAAGTCAGTCTGATCTTCCCTGGGTGTGTTACGTTGACAGAGTGGGCTCAGTCTGCTCTTCTCTGGGTGTGTTATATTTGCAGTGTGGGGTCAGTCTGCTCTTCCCTGGGTGGGTTACGTTGACAGAGTGGGGTCAGTCTTCTCTTCCCTGGGTGTATTACATTTGCAGAGTGGGGTCAGTCTGCTCTCCCCTGGGTGGCTTACATTGACTGAGTGAGGTTCAGTCTGCTCTTCTCTGGGTGTGTTACATTGACAGAGTGGGGTCAGTCTGCTCTTCCCTGGGTGTGTTATATTTGCAGTGTTGTGTCAGTCCTCTCTTCCCTTGGTGGGTTACATTGACAGAGTGGAGTCAGTCTGCTCTTCCCTGGATGTGTTACATTGACAGAGTGGGGTCAGTCTGCTCTTCCCTGAGTGTATTACATTTACAGTGTGGGGTCAGTCTGCTCTTCCCTGGGTGGGTTACAGTGACAGAGTGGGGTCAGTCTGCTCTTCCCTGGGTGGGTAACATTGACAGAGTGGGTTCAGTCTTCTCTTCCCTGGGTGTGTTTCATTGACAGAGTTGGGTCAGTCTGCTCTTCACTGGGTGTGTTACAGTGACAGAGTGGGGTCTCTCTGATCTTCACTGGGTATGTTACATTGACAGAGTTGGCTCAGTCTGCTCTTTACTGGGTGTGTTACATTGACAGAGTGGGGTCAGTCTAAAGTTCCCTGGGTGCGTTTCATTGACAGAGTGGGGTCAGTCAGCTCTTCCCTGGGTGTGTTACATTGACAGAGTGTGGTCAGTCTGATCTTCCCTGGGTGTGTTACATTTACAGTGTGGGGTCAGTCTGCTCTTCCCTGGGTGTGTTACATTGACAGAGTGGGGTCAGTCTGATCTTCCCTGGGTATGTTACGTTGACAGAGTGGGGTCAGTCTGCTCTTCTCTGGGTGTGTTATATTTGCAGTGTGGGGTCAGTCCGCTCTTCCCTGGGTGGGTTACGTTGACAGAGTGGGGTCAGTCTTCTCTTCCCTGTGTGTATTACATTTGCAGAGTGGGGTCAGTCTGCTCTCCCCTGGGTGGCTTACATTGACTGAGTGAGGTTCAGTCTGCTCTTCTCTGGGTGTGTTACATTGACAGAGTGGGGTCAGTCTGCTCTTCCCTGGGTGTGTTATATTTGCAGTGTGGGGTCAGTCCTCTCTTCCCTGGGTGGGTTACATTGACAGAGTGGAGTCAGTCTGCTCTTCCCTGGATGTGTTACATTGACGGAGTGGGGTCAGTCTGCTCTTCCCTGAGTGTATTACATTTACAGTGTGGGGTCAGTCTGCTCTTCCCTGGGTGGGTTACAGTGACAGAGTGGGGTCAGTCTGCTCTTCCCTGGGTGCGTAACATTGACAGAGTGGGTTCAGTCTTCTCTTCCCTGGGTGTGTTTCATTGACAGAGTTGGGTCAGTCTGCTCTTCACTGGGTGTGTTACAGTGACAGAGTGGGGTGTCTCTGATCTTCCCTGGGTATGTTACATTGACTGAGTGGGGTCAGTCTGCTCTTCCCTGGATGTGTTACATTGACAGAGTGGGATCAGTCTGCTCTTCCCTGCGTGTTTTACATTGAGAGTGAGTTCAGTATGCTCTTCCCTGGGTGTGTTACATTTAGAGAGAAGAGTCAGTCTGCTCTTCCCTGGGTGTGTTACACTGACAGAGTGTGGTCAGTCTGCTCTTCCCTGGGTGTGTTACATTTACAGTGTGGGGTCAGTCTGCTCTTCCCTGGGTTTGTTACATTGACAGAGTGGGGTCAGTCTGATCTTCCCTGGGTGTGTTACGTTGACAGAGTGGGGTCAGTCTGCTCTTCTCTGGGTGTGTTATATTTGCAGTGTGGGGTCAGTCTGCTCTTCCCTGGGTGGGTTACGTTGACAGAGTGGGGTCAGTCTTCTCTTCCCTGTGTGTATTACATTTGCAGAGTGGGGTCAGTCTGCTCTCCCCTGGGTGGCTTACATTGACTGAGTGAGGTTCAGTCTGCTCTTCTCTGTGTGTGTTATATTGACAGAGTGGGGTCAGTCTGCTCTTCCCTGGGTGTGTTATATTTGCAGTGTGGGGTCAGTCCTCTCTTCCCTGGGTGGGTTACATTGACAGAGTGGAGTCAGTCTGCTCTTCCCTGGATGTGTTACATTGACGGAGTGGGGTCAGCCTGCTCTTCCCTGAGTGTATTACATTTACAGTGTGGGGTCAGTCTGCTCTTCCCTGGGTGGGTTACAGTGACAGAGTGGGGTCAGTCTGCTCTTCCCTGGGTGCGTAACATTGACAGAGTGGGTTCAGTCTTCTCTTCCCTGGGTGTGTTTCATTGACAGAGTTGGGTCAGTCTGCTCTTTACTGGGTGTGTTACAGTGACAGAGTGGGGTGTCTCTGATCTTCCCTGGGTATGTTACATTCACTGAGTGGGGTCAGTCTGCTCTTCCCTGGATGTGTTACATTGACAGAGTGGGATCAGTCTGCTCTTCCCTGCGTGTTTTACATTGAGAGTGAGTTCAGTATGCTCTTCCCTGGGTGTGTTACATTTAGAGAGAAGAGTCAGTCTGCTCTTCCCTGGGTGTGTTACATTGACAGAGTGGGATCAGTCAGCTCTTCCCAAGGTGTTTTACATTGACAGATTGGTGTCTGTATGCTCTCCCCTGGGTGTGTTACATTGACAGAGTGGGGTCCATCTGCTCTTCCCTGGGTTTGTAACATTGTCAGAGTGGGGTCAGTCTGCTCTTCCCTGGGTGTGTTACATTGACAGAGTGGGATCAGTCAGCTCTACACAAGGTGTTTTACATTGACAGATTGGTGTCAGTATGTTCTCCTCTGGGTGTGTTACATTGTCAGAGTGTGGTCAGTCTGCTCTTCCCTGGGTGTGTTACATTGCCAGAGTGGGGTCAGTCTGATCTTCCCTGGGTGTGTAACATTGACAGAGTGGGGTCAGTCTGCTCTTCCCTGGATGTTTTACACTGACAGAGTGGGGTCAGTCTGCTCTTACCTGGGTGCTTTACATTGACAGATTTGGCTCACTCTGCACTTCCCTGGGTGTGTTATATTTACAGAGAGGAGTCAGTCTGCTCTTCCCTGGGTGTGTTTCATTGACAGAGTTGGGTCAGTCTGTTCATCCCTGGGTGTATAACAGTGACAGAGTGGGGTCAGTTTGCTCTTCCCTGGGTGTGTTAAATTGACAGAGTAGGATCAGTCTGCTCTTCCCAAGGTGTTTTACATTGACAGATAGGTGTCAGTATGCTCTCCACTGGGTTTGTTATATTGTCAGAGTGTGGTCAGTCTGCTCTTCCCTGGTTGTGTTACATTGACAGAGTGGGGTCAGTCTGCTCTTCCCTTCGTGTGTTACATTGACTGAGTGGGGTCAGTCTGATCTTGCCTGGGTGGGTTACATTGACAGAGTGTGGTCAGTCTGCTCTTCCCTGGGTGTGTTACACTGACAGAGTGGGGTCAGTCTGCTCTTCCCTGGGTGTGTTACATTGACAGAATGGGGTGAGTCTGCTCTTCCCTGGGTGTGCTACATTGACAGTGTGAGGTCTGTCTGCTCTTCCCTGGATGTGTTACATTGACAGAGTTGGCTCAGTCTGCTCTTCCCGGGGTGGGTTACATTGACAGAGTGGGGTTAGTCTCCTCTTCCCTGTGTGGGTAATATTGAAAGGGTGGGGTCCGACTGCTCTTCCCTCGGTGTGTAATATTGACAGTGTGGGGTCAGTCTGCTCTTCCCTGGGTGTGTTACATTGACAGAGTGGGGTCAGTCTGCTCTTCCCTGGGTGTGTTACATTGACAGAGTGGGGTCAGTCTGCTGTTCCCTGGGTGTGTTTCATTGACAGAGTGGTGTCAGTCTGCTCTTCTCTGGGTGTGTTACATTGACAGAGTGGGGTCAGTCTAAACTTCCCTTGGTGTGTTACATTGACAGATTTGTGGTCCGTCTGCTCTTCCCTGGGTGTGTTACACTGACAGCGTGGGGTCTCTCTGATCTTCCCTGGGTATGTTATATTGACTGAGTGGGGTCAGTCTGCTCTTCCCTGGATGTGTTACATTGACAGAGTGGGATCAGTCTGCTCTTCCCTGGGTATGTTACATTGAGAGTGAGTTCAGTCTGCTCTTCCCTGGGTGTGTTACATTTAGAGAGAAGATTCAGTCTGCTCTTCCCTGGGTGTTTTTCATTGACAGAGTTTGGTCAGTCTGCTCTTCACTGGGTGTGTTGCAGTGACAGAGTGGCGTCAGTCTGCTCTGCCCTGGGTGTGTTATATTGACAGAGTGGCATCAGTATGCTCTTCCCAAGGTGTTCTACATTGACAGAGTGGAGCCAGTCTGCTCTTCCCTGGGTCTGTTACATTGACAGAGTGGGGTCAGTCTGCTCTTCTCTGGGTGTGTTACATTGACAGATTGTGGTCCGTCTGCTCTTCCCTGGGTGTGTTACACTGATAGAGTGGGATCAGTCTGCTCTTCCCTGGGTGTGCTACCTTGACAGAGTCAGGTCAGTCTGCTCTTCCCTGGATGTGTTACATTGACAGAGTGAGGTCAGTCAGCTCTTCCCTGGGTGTGTTACATTGACAGAGTGAAGTCAGTCTGATCTTCCCTGGGTGGGTTACATTGACAGAGTGGGGTCAGTCTGCTCTTCACTGTGTGTGTTACCTTGACAGAGTGGGGTCAGTCTGCACTTCCCTCGGTGTATTACATTTACAGTTTGGGGTCAGTCTGCTCTTCCCTGGGTGGGTTACATTGACAGAGTGGGGTCAGTCTGCTCTTCCCTGGGTGTGTTACATTGACTGAGTGGAGTCAGTCTGCTCTTCACTCGGTGTGTTACATTGACAGAGTGGGGTCAGTCTGATCTTGCCTGGGTGGGTTACGTTGAAGGAGTTGGGTCAGTCTGCTCTTCCCTGGGTGTTTTACATTGACAGAGTGGGGTCAGTCTGCTCTACCCTGCGTGGGTTACATTGACTGCATGAGGTTCAGTCTGCTCTTCCCTGGGTGTGTAACATAGACTGAGTGTGATCAGTCTGCTTGTCCCTGGGTGGGATGCATTGACAGAGTGAGGTCAGTCTGCTCTTCCCTGGGTGTGTTACATTGACTGAGTGAGGTTCAGTCTGCTCTTCCCTGGGTGTGTTACATTGACAGAGTGGGGTCAGTCTGCTCTTCCCTGGGTGGGTTACATTGACAGAGTGAGGTCAGTCTGCTCTTCCCTGGGTGTGTTACATTGACAGAGTGGAGCCAGTCTGCTCTTCCCTGGATCTGTTACATTGACAGAGTGGGGTCAGTCTGCTCTTCCCTGTGTGTGTTACATTGACAGAGTGGGGTCAGTCTGCTCTTCCCTGGGTGGGTTACATTGACAGAGTAAGGTCAGTCAGCTCTTCCCTGGGTGTGTTACATTGACAGAGTGGAGCCAGTCTGCTCCTCCCTGGGTCTGTTACATTGACAGAGTGGGGTCAGTCTGCTCTTCCCTGGGTGTGCTACATTGACAGAGTGAGGTCAGTCTGCTCTTCCCTGGGTGTGTTACATTGACAGAGTGGAGCCAGTCTGCTCTTCCCTGAGTCTGTTACATTAACAGAGAGGGGTCAGTCCGCTCTTTTTGGGTTTGTGACATTGACAGAGTGAGGTCAGTCTGCTCTTCTCTGGGTGGGTTACACTGACAGAGTGGGGTCAGTCTGCTCTTCCCTGGGTGGGTTACATTGACAGAGTGGGGTTAGTCTCCTCTTCCCTGTGTGGTTAATATTGAAAGGGTGGGGTCCGTCTGCTCTTCGCTCGGTGCGTAATATTGACAGTGTGGGGTCAGTCTGCTCTTCCCTGGGTGTGTTACATTAACAGAGTGGGGTCAGTCTGCTCTTCCCTGGGTGTGTTACATTGACAGCGTGGGGTCAGTCTGCTCACTCCGGGGGGTGTTACATTAACAGAGAGGGGTCAGTCCGCTCTTCTTTGGGTTTGTTACATTGACAGAGTGAGGTCAGTCTGCTCGTCTCTGGATGGTTACACTGACAGAGTGGGGTCAATCTGCTTTTCCCTGGGTGTGTTTCATTGACAGAGTGGGGTCAGTCTGACCTTCCCTGGGTGTGTTACATTGACAGAGTGTGGTCAGTCTGCTCTTCCCTGGGTGTGTAACATTGACAGCGTGTGATCAGTCTGCTCTTCCCTGGGTGCGTTACATTGACAGAATGGGGTCAGTCTGCTCCTCCCTGGGTGTAATATATTGACAGAATTTGGTCAGTCTGCCTGTCCCTGGGTGGGTTACATTGACAGAGTGAGGTCAGTCTGCTCTTCCCTGGGTGTGTTACATTGACAGAGTGGGATCAGTCAGCTCTTCCCAAGGTGTTTTATATTGACAGATTGGTGTCAGTATGCTCTCCCCTGGGTGTGTTACATTGTCAGAGTATGGTCAGTCTGCTCTTCTCTGGGTGTGTTAAATTGACAGAGTGGGGTCAGTTTGCTCTTCCCTGGGTGGGTAACATTGAAAGGGTCGGGTCAGTCTGCACTTCCCTGGGTGTGTTACATTGACAGAGTGGGGTCTGCCTGCTCTTCCCTGGGTGTGTTACATTGACAGAGTGGGGTCAGTCTGCTCTTCCCTGGGTGCGCTACATTGACAGAGTGGGGTAAGTCTGATCTTCCCTGGGTGGGTTACATTGACAGAGTGTGTTCAGTCTGCTCTTCCCTGAGTGTGTTACGTTGACAGATTGTGGTCAGTCTGCTCTTCCCTGGGTGTATTACATTTGCAGTGTGGGGTCAGTCTGCTCTTCCCTGGGTGGGTTACATTGACAGAATGGGGTCAGTCTGCTCTCCCCTGGGTGGGTTACATTGACTGAGTGAGATTCAGTCTGCTCTTCCCTGGGTGTGTTACATTGACAGAGTGGGGTCAGTCTGCTCTTCCGTGGGTGTGTTACATTGACAGAGTTTGGTCAGTCTGCTTGTCACTGGGTGGGTTACATTGACAGAGTGTGGTCAGTCTGCTCTTCCCTGGGTGTGTTACATTGACAGAGTGGAGCCAGTCTGCTCTTCCCTGGGTGTGTTACATTGACAGAGTGGGGTCAGTCTGCTCTTCTCTGGGTGTGTCACATTGACAGATTGTGGTCCGTCTGCCCTTCCCTGGGTGTGTTACACTGACAGAGTGGGATCAGTCTGCTCTTCCCTGGGTGTGCTATATTGACAGAGTGAGGTCAGTCTGCTCTTCCCAGGTTGTGTTACATTGACAGAGTGGAGCCAGTCTGCTCTTCCCTCGGACTGTTACTTTGATAGAGTGGGGTCAGTCCGCTCTTCTTGGGGTTTGTTACATTGACAGAGTGAGGTCAGTCTGCTCTTCTCTGGGTGGGTTACACTGACAGAGTGGGGTCAGTCTGGTATTTCCTGGGTGTGTAACATTGACAGAGTGGGGTCAGTCTGCTTATTCCTGGGTGGGTTACATTGACAGAGTGGAGTCAGTCTGATCTTCCCTGGGTGGGTTACATTGACAGAGTGGGGTCAGTCTGCTCTTCCCTGTGTGTGTTACGTTGACAGAGTGGGGTCAGTCTGCTCTTCCCTGGGTGTATTACATTTACAGTTTGGGGTCAGTCTGCTCTTCCCTGGGTGGGTTACATTGACAGAGTGGGGTCAGTCTGCTCTTCCCTGGGTGTGTTACATTGTCAGAGTGGTGTCAGTTTGCTCTTCACTCGGTGTGTTACATTGACAGAGTGGGGTCAGTCTGATCTTGCCTGGGTGGGTTACGTTGAAGGAGTTGGGTCAGTCTGCTCTTCCCTGGGTGTTTTACATTGACAGAGTGGGGTCAGTCTGCTCTCCCCTGCGTGGGTTACATTGACTGAGTGAGGTTCAGTCTGCTCTTCCCTGGGTGTGTTCCATTGACAGAGTGGGGTCAGTCTGCTCTTCCCTGGGTGTGTTACATTGACAGAGTGGTGTCCGTCTGCTTGTCCCTGGCTGAGATGCATTGACAGAGTGAGGTCAGTCTGCTCTTCCCTGGGTGTATTACATTGACAGAGTGGAGTCAGTCTGCTCTTCTCTGGGTGTGTTACATTGACAGAGTGGGGTCAGTCTAAACTTCTCTTGGTGTGTTACATTGACAGATTGTGGTCCGTCTGC
The DNA here is from genome assembly GCF_047496795.1 of Chiloscyllium punctatum. NCBI lineage: Eukaryota > Metazoa > Chordata > Chondrichthyes > Orectolobiformes > Hemiscylliidae > Chiloscyllium > Chiloscyllium punctatum. The sequence continues at coordinate 24,912,246 of NC_092745.1, read as the reverse complement.
TCTTCCCTGGGTGTGTTACACTGACAGCGTGGGGTCTCTCTGATCTTCCCTGGGTATGTTATATTGACTGAGTGGGGTCAGTCTGCTCTTCCCTGGATGTGTTACATTGACAGAGTGGGATCAGTCTGCTCTTCCCTGGGTGTGTTACATTAACAGAGTGAGTTCAGTCTGCTCTTCCCTGGGTGTGTTACATTTATAGAGAAGAGTGAGTCTGCTCTTCCCTGGGTGTGTTTCATTGACAGAGTTGGGTCAGTCTGCTATTCACTGGGTGTGTTACAGTGACAGAGTGGCGTCAGTCTGCTCTGCCCTGGGTGTGTTACATTGACAGAGTGGGATCAGTCAGCTCTTCCCAAGGTGTTTTACATTGACAGGTTTGTGTCAGAGTGCTCTCCCCTGGGTGTGTTACATTGTCAGAGTGTGGTCAGTCTGCTCTTCCCTGGGTGTGTTACATTGACAGAGTGGGGTCAGTCTGCTCTTCCCTGGGTGTGTTACAATGACAGAGTGGGGTCCGTCTGCTCTTCCCTGGGTGTGTAACATTGATAGAGTGGGGTCTGTCTGCTCTTCCCTGGGTGTGTTACATTGACAGAGTGGGATCAGTCAGCTCTTCCCAAGGTGTTTTAAATTGACAGATTGGTGTCAGTATGCTCTCCCCAGGGTGTGTTACATTGTCAGAGTGTGGTCAGTCTGCTCTTCCCTGGGTGTGTTACATTGTCAGAGTGGGGTCAGTCTGATCTTCCCTGCGTGTGTTACATTGACAGAGTGGGGTCAGTCTGCTTTACGCTGGGTGTTTTCCAGTGACAGAGTGGGGTCAGTCTGCTGTTCCCTGGGTGCGTTTCATTGACAGAGTTGGGTCAGTCTACTCTTCCCTGGGTGTGTAACAGTGACAGAGTGGGGTCAGTTTGCTCTTCCCTGGGTGTGTTACATTGACAGAGTAGGATCCGTCTGCTCTTCTCAAGGTGTTTTACATTGACAGATCGGTGTCAGTGTGCTCTCCACTGTGTGTGTTACATTGTCAGAGTGTGGTCAGTCTGCTCTTCCCTGGGTGTGTTACATTGACAGAGTGGGGTCAGTCTGATCTTCCCTGGGTGTGTTCCATTGACAGAGTGGGGTCAATCTGCTGTTCCCTTCGTGTGTTACATTGACTGAGTGGGGTCAGTCTGATCTTTCCTGGTTGGGTTACATTGACAGAGTGTGGTCAGTCTGCTCTTCCCTGGGTGTGTTACACTGACAGAGTGGGGTCAGTCTGCTCTTCCCTGGGTTTGTTACATTGACAGAATGGGGTGAGTCTGCTCCTCCCTGGGTGTGCTATATTGACAGTGTGAGGTCAGTCTGCTCTTCCCTGGATGTGTGACATTGACAGAGTTGGCTCAGTCTGCTCTTCCCGGGGTGGGTGACATTGACAGAGTCGGGTTAGTCTCCTCTTCCCTGTGTGGGTAATATTGAAAGAGTGGGGTCTGTCTGCTCTTCCCTCGGTGTGTAATTTTGACAGTGTGGGGTTAGTCTGCTCTTCCCTGGGTGCGTTACATTGACAGAGTGGGGTCAGTCTGCTCTTCACTGGGTGTGTTACATTCACAGAGTGGGGTCAGTCTGCTGTTCCCAGGGTATGTTTCATTGACAGAGTGGGGTCAGTCTGCTCTTCCCTGGGTGTGTTACGTTTACAGTGAGGGGTCCGTCTGCTCTTCCCTGGGTGTGTAACATTGATAGGGTGGGGTCTGTCTGCTCTTCCCTGGGTGTGTTAAATTGACAGAGTGGGTTCAATCAACTCTTCCCAAGGTGTTTTACATTGACATATTAATGTCAGTATGCTCTCCCCTGGGTGTGTTACATTGTCAGAGTGTGGTCAGTCTGCTCTTCCCTGGGTGTGTTACATTGTCAGAGTGGGGTCAGTCTGATCTCCCTGCGTGTGTTACATTGACAGAGTGGGGTCAGTCTGCTTTACGCTGGGTGTTTTACAGTGACAGAGTGGGTCAGTCTGCTCTTCCCAGGTTAATTTACATTGACAGATTTGGGTCACTCTGCACTTCCCTGGGTGTGTTATATTTACAGAGAGGAGTCAGTCTGCTCTTCCCTGGGTGCGTTTCAGTGACAGAGTTGGGTCAGTCTGCTCTTCCCTGGGTGTGTAACAGTGACAGAGTGGGGTCAGTTTGCTCTTCCCTGGGTGTGTTACATTGACAGTGTAGGATCAGTCTGCTCTTCTCAAGGTGTTTTACATTGACAGATAGGTGTCAGTGTGCTCTCCACTGGGCGTGTTACATTGTCAGAGTGTGGTCAGTCTGCTCTTCCCTGGGTGCGTTACATTGACAGAGTGGGGTCAGTCTGATCTTCCCTGGGTGTGTTACATTGACAGAGTGCGGTCATTCTGCATTTCCCTGGGTGTGTTAAATTGACAGAGTGTGTTCAGTGTGATCTTCCCTGGGTGGGTTACATTGACAGAGTGTGGTCAGTCTGCTCTTCCCGGGGTGGGTGACATTGACAGAGTCGGGTTAGTCTCCCCTTCCCTGTGTGGGTACTATTGAAAGGGTGGGGTCTGTCTGCTCTTCCCTCTGTGTGTAATATTGACAGTGTGGGGTCAGTCTGCTCTTCCCTGGGTGTGTTACATTGTCAGAGTGGGGTCAGTCTGATCTCCCTGCGTGTGTTACATTGACAGAGTGGGGTCAGTCTGCTTTACGCTGGGTGTTTTACAGTGACAGAGTGGGTCAGTCTGCTCTTCCCTGGTTGCTTTACATTGACAGATTTGGCTCACTCTGCACTTCCCTGGGTGTGTTATATTTACAGAGAGGAGTCAGTCTGCTCTTCCCTGGGTGCGTTTCATTGACAGAGTTGTGTCAGTCTGCTCTTCCCTGGGTGTGTAACAGTGACAGAGTGGGGTCAGTTTGCTCTTCCCTGGGTGTGTTACATTGACAGGGTAGGATCAGTCTGCTCTTCTCAAGGTGTTTCACATTGACAGATAGGTGTCAGTGTGCTCTCCACTGGGCGTGTTACATTGTCAGAGTGTGGTCAGTCTGCTCTTCCCTGGGTGTGTTACATTGACAGAGTGTGTTCAGTCTGCTCTTCCCTGGGTGTGTAACATTGATAGAGTGTGGTCTGTCTGCTCTTCCCTGGGTGTGTTACATTGACAGAGTGTGGTCATTCTGCTCTTCCCTGGGTGTGTTACATTGACAGAGTGTGTTCAGTCTGCTCTTCCCTGGGTGTGTAACATTGATAGAGTGTGGTCTGTCTGCTCTTCCCTGGGTGTGTTACATTGACAGAGTGGGATCAATCAACTCTTCCCAAGGTGTTTTACATTGACATATTAATGTCAGTATGCTCTCCCCTGGGTGTGTTACATTGTCAGAGTGTGGTCAGTCTGCTCTTCCCTGGGTGTGTTACATTGTCAGAGTGGGGTCAGTCTGATCTCCCTGCGTGTGTTACATTGACAGAGTGGGGTCAGTCTGCTTTACGCTGGGTGTTTTACAGTGACAGAGTGGGTCAGTCTGCTCTTCCCAGGTTAATTTACATTGACAGATTTGGGTCACTCTGCACTTCCCTGGGTGTGTTATATTTACAGAGAGGAGTCAGTCTGCTCTTCCCTGGGTGCGTTTCAGTGACAGAGTTGGGTCAGTCTGCTCTTCCCTGGGTGTGTAACAGTGACAGAGTGGGGTCAGTTTGCTCTTCCCTGGGTGTGTTACATTGACAGTGTAGGATCAGTCTGCTCTTCTCAAGGTGTTTTACATTGACAGATAGGTGTCAGTGTGCTCTCCACTGGGTGTGTTACATTGTCAGAGTGTGGTCAGTCTGCTCTTCCCTGGGTGCGTTACATTGACAGAGTGGGGTCAGTGTGATCTTCCCTGGGTGTGTTACATTGACAGAGTGCGGTCATTCGGCATTTCCCTGGGTGTGTTAAATTGACAGAGTGTGTTCAGTCTGATCTTCCCTGGTTGGATTACATTGACAGAGTGTGGTCAGTCTGCTCTTCCCGGGGTGGGTGACATTGACAGAGTCGGGTTAGTCTCCCCTTCCCTGTGTGGGTAATATTGAAAGGGTGGGGTCTGTCTGCTCTTCCCTCGGTGTGTAATATTGACAGTGTGGGGTCAGTCTGCTCTTCCTTGGGTGTGTTACATTGTCAGAGTGGGGTCAGTCTGATCTCCCTGCGTGTGTTACATTGACAGAGTGGGGTCAGTCTGCTTTACGCTGGGTGTTTTACAGTGACAGAGTGGGTCAGTCTGCTCTTCCCTGGTTGCTTTACATTGACAGATTTGGCTCACTCTGCACTTCCCTGGGTGTGTTATATTTACAGAGAGGAGTCAGTCTGCTCTTCCCTGGGTGCGTTTCATTGACAGAGTTGTGTCAGTCTGCTCTTCCCTGGGTGTGTAACAGTGACAGAGTGGGGTCAGTTTGCTCTTCCCTGGGTGTGTTACATTGACAGGGTAGGATCAGTCTGCTCTTCTCAAGGTGTTTCACATTGACAGATAGGTGTCAGTGTGCTCTTCCCTGGGTGCGTTACATTGACAGAGTGTGGTCATTCTGCTCTTCCCTGGGTGTGTTACATTGACAGAGTGTGTTCAGTCTGATCTTCCCTGGGTGGGTTACATTGACAGAGTGTGGTCAGTCTGCTCTTCCCGGGGTGGTTGACATTGACAGAGTCGGGTTAGTCTCCCCTTCCCTGTGTGGGTAATATTGAACGGGTGGGGTCTGTCTGCTCTTCCCTCGGTGTGTAATATTGACAGTGTGGGGTCAGTCTGCTCTTCCCTGGGTGTGTTACATTGACAGAGTGGGGTCAGTCTGCTTTTCCCTGGGTGTATTACATTGACAGAGTGGGGTCAGTCTGCTGTTCCCTGGGTGTGTTTCATTGACAGAGTGGGGTCAGTCTGCTCTTCCTTGGGTGCATTACATTGACAGAATGGGGTCAGTCTTCTCTTCCCTGGGTGTAATGTATTGACAGAGTTTGGTCAGTCTGCTTGTCCCTGGGTGGGTTACATTGACAGAGTGAGGTCAGTCTGCTCTTCCCTGGGTGTGTTACATTTACAGTGAGGGGTCAGTCTGCTCTTCCCTGGGTGCGTTACATTGACAGAATGGGGTCAGTCTGCTCTTCCCTGGGTTTAATATATTGACAGAGTTTGGTCAGTCTGCCTGTCCCTGGGTGGGTTACATTGACAGAGTGAGGTCAGTCTGCACTTCCCTGGGTGTGTTACATTGACAGAGTTTGGTCAGTGTGCTTGTCCCTGGGTGGGTTACATTGACAGAGTGAGGTCAATCTGCTTGTCCCTGGGTGGGTTACATTGACTGAGTGAGGTTCAGTCTGCTCTTCCCTGGGTGTGTTACATTGACAGAGTGGGAACAGTCTGCTCTTCCCTGGGTGTGTTACATTGACAGAGTGGGGTCAGTCTGCCCTTCTTTGTGTGTGTTACATTGACAGATTGTGGTCCGTCTGCACTTCCCTGGGTGTGTTACACTGACAGAGTGGGATCAGTCTGCTCTTCCCTGGGTGTGCTACATTGACAGCGTGAGGTCAGTCTGCTCTTCCCTGGGTGTGTTACATTGACTGAGTGGGGTCAGTCTGATATTCCCTGGGTGGGTTACATTGACAGAGTGTGGTCAGTTTGCTCTTCTCTGCGTGTGTTACATTGACAGAGTGGGGTCAGTCTGCTCAATCACTGGGTGTGTTACATTTACAGTGTGCGGTCAGTCTTCTCTTCTCGGGGAGTGTTACACTGACAGAGTGGGGTCAGTCTGCTCTTTACTGGGTGTGTTACATTGACAGAATGGGGTGAGTCTGCTCCTCCCTGGGTGTGCTACATTGACAGTGTGAGGTCAGTCTGCTCTTGCCTGGATGTGTTACATTGACAGAGTTGGCTCAGTCTGCTCTTCCCGGGGTGTGTTACATTAACAGAGAGGGGTCAGTCCGCTCTTCTTTGGGTTTGTTACATTGACAGAGTGAGGTCAGTCTGCTCTTCTCTGGGTGGGTTACACTGACATAGTCAGGTCAGTCTGCTCTTCCCTGGGTGGGTTACATTGACAGAGTGGGGTTAGTCTCCTCTTCCCTGTGTGGGTAATATTGAAAGGGTGGGGTCCGTCTGCTCTTCCCTCGGTGTGTAATATTGACAGTGTGAGGTCAGTCTGCTCTTACCTGGATGTGTTACATTGACAGAGTTGGCTCAGTCTGCTCTTCCCGGGGTGTGTTACATTAACAGAGAGGGGTCAGTCCGCTCTTCTTTGGGTTTGTTACATTGACAGAGTGAGGTCAGACTGCTCTTCTCTGGGTGGGTTACACTGACATAGTCAGGTCAGTCTGCTCTACCCTGGGTCTGTTACATTGACAGAGTGGGGTCAGTCTGCTCTTCTCTGGGTGTGTTACATTGACAGATTGTGGTCCGTCTGCTCTTCCCTGGGTTTGTTACACTGACAGAGTGGGATCAGTCTGATCTTCCCTGGGTGTGCTACATTGACAGAGTGAGGTCAGTCTGCTCTTCCCTGGGTGTGTTACATTGACAGAGTGGAGCCAGTCTGCTCTTCCCTGGGTCTGTTACTTTAACAGAGAGGGGTCAGTCCGCTCTTCTTTGGGTTTGTTACATTGACAGAGTGAGGTCAGTCTGCTCTTCTCTGGGTGGGTTACACTGACAGAGTGGGGTCAGTCTGCTCTTCCCTGGGTGGGTTACATTGACAGAGTGGGGTTAGTCTCATCTTCCCTGTGTGGGAAATATTGAAAGGGTGGGGTCCGTCTGCTCTTCCCTCAGTGTGTAATATTGACAGTGTGGGGTCAGTCTGCCCTTCCCTGGGTGTGTTACATTAACAGAGTGGGGTCAGTCTGCTCTTCCCTTCGTGTGCTACTTTGACAGAGTGTGGTGAATCTGCTCTTCCCGGGGTGTGTTACATTAACAGAGAGGGTTCAGTCCGCTCTTTTTTGGGTTTGTTACATTGACAGAGTGAGTCAATCTGCTCTTCTCTGGGTGGGTTACACTGACAGAGTCAGGTCAGTCTGCTCTTCCCTGGGTGGGTTACATTGACAGAGTGGGGACAGTCTGACCTTCCCTGGCTGTCTTACATTGACAGAGTTTGGTCAGTCTGCTCTTCCCTGGGTGTATTACATTTACAGTGAGGGGTCAGCCTGCTCTTCCCTGGGTGTGTAATATTGACAGAGTTTGGTCAGTCTGCTTGTCCCTAGGTGTGTTACTTTGACAGAGTGAGGTCAGTCTGCTCTTCCCTGGGTCTGTTACATTGACAGATTGTGGTCCGCCTGCTCTTCCCTGTGTGTGTTACACTGACAGAGTGTGATCAGTCTGCTCTTCCCTGGGTGTGTAACATTGACAGAGTGAAGTCAGGCTGCTCTTCCATGGGGGTTTTACAGTGATAGAGTGGGGTCAGTCTGCTCTTCCCTGGGTGTGTTACATTGACAGAGTGGGGTCAGTCTGCTCTTCCCTGGGTGTTTTACAGTGACAGTGTGGGGTCAGTCTGCACTTCCCTGGGTGCCTTACATTGACTGATTTGGCTCACTCTGCACTTCCCTGGGTGTGTAATATTTACAGAGAGGAGTCAGTCTGCTCTTCCCTGGGTGTGTTTCATTGACAGAATTCGGTCAGTCTGCTCTTCCCTGGGCATGTAACAGTGACAGAGTTGGGTCAGTCTCCTCTTCCCTGGGTGTGTTACATTGACAGAGTAGGATCAGTCTGCTCTTCCCAAGGTGTTTTACATTGACAGATTGGTGTCAGTGTGCTCTCCCCTGGGAGTGTTACATTGTGAGAGTGTGGTCAGTCTGCTCTTTCCGGGGTGCGTTATGTTGACAGATTGGGGTCAGTCTGATCTTCCCTGGGTGTGTTACATTGACAGAGTGGGGTCAGTCTGCTCTTCACTGGGTGTGTTAAATTGACAGTGTGGGGTCAGTCTTCTCAATCACTGGGTGTGTTACATTTACAGCCTGGGGTCAGTCTTCTATTCCTGGGTGTGTTAGAGTGACACAGTGGGGTCAGTCTGCTCTTCCCTGGGTGTGTTACATTGACAGAATGGGGTGAGTCTGCTCCTCCCTGGGTGTGCTACATTGACAGTGTGAGGTCAGTCTGCTCTTCCCTGGGTGTGTTACATTGACAGAGTGGAGCCAGTCTGCTCTTCCCTGGGTCTGTTACTTTAACAGAGAGGGGTCAGTCCGCTCTTCTTTGGGTTTGTTACATTGACAGAGTGAGGTCAGTCTGCTCTTCTCTGGGTGGGTTACACTGACAGAGTGGGGTCAGTCTGCTCTTCCCTGGGTGGGTTACATTGACAGAGTGGGGTTAGTGTCCTCTTCCCTGTGTGGGAAATATTGAAAGGGTGGGGTCCGTCTGCTCTTCCCTGGGTGTGTTACATTAACAGAGTGGGGTCAGTCTGCTCTTCCCTTCGTGTGCTACTTTGACAGAGTGTGGTGAATCTGCTCTTCCCGGGGTGTGTTACATTAACAGAGAGGGGTCAGTCTGATCTTCCCTGGGTGTGTTACATTGACAGAGTGGGGTCAGTCTGCTCTTCCCTGGGTGTGTTACATTTACAGTGTGCGGTCAGTCTTCTCTTCCCTGGGAGTGTTACACTGACAGAGTGGGGTCAGTCTGCTATTCCCTGGGTGTGTTACATTGACAGAATGGGGTGAGTCTGCTCCTCCCTGGGTGTGCTACATTGACAGTGTGAGGTCAGTCTGCTCTTCCCTGGATGTGTTACATTGACAGAGTTGGCTCAGTCTGCTCTTCCCGTGGTGTGTTACATTAACAGAGAGGGGTCAGTCCGCTCTTCTTTGGGTTTGTTACATTGACAGAGTGAGGTCAGTCTGCTCTTCTCTGGGTGCGTTACACTGACAGAGTTAGGTCAGTCTGCTCTTCCCTGGGTGGGTTACATTGACAGAGTGGGGTTAGTCTCCTCTTCCCTGTGTGGGTAATATTGAAAGGGTGGGGTCCGTCTGCTCTTCCCTCGGTGTGTAATATTGACAGTGTGGGTTCAGTCTGCTCCTTCCTGGGTGTGTTACATTGACAGAGTGGGGTCAGTCTGCTCTTCCCTGGGTGTGTTACATTGACAGAGTGGGGTCAGTCTGGTGTTCCCTGGGTGTGTTTCATTGACAGAGTGGGGTCAGTCTGACCTTCCCTGGGTGTGTTACATTGACAGAGTGTGGTCTGTCTGCTCTTCCCTGGGTGTGTTACATTTACTGCTAGGGGTCAGTCTGCTCTTCCCTGGGTGCGTTACATTGACAGAATGGGGTCAGTCTGCTCTTCCCTGGGTTTAATATATTGACAGAGTTTGGTCAGTCTGCCTGTCCCTGGGTGGGTTACATTGACAGAGTGAGGTCAGTCTGCTCTTCCCTGGGTGTGTTACATTGACAGAGTGGGATCAGTCAGCTCTTCCCAAGGTGTTTTACATTGACAGTTTGGTTTCAGTATGCTCTCCCCTGGGTGTGTTACATTGTCAGAGTGTGTCAGTCTGCTCTTCTCTGAGTGTGTTACATTGACAGAGTGGGGTCAGTCTGCTCTTCCCTGGGTGGGTAACATTGAAAGCGTCTGGTCAGTCTGCACTTCGCTGGGTTGTTACATTTGCAGAGTGGGGTCAGTCTTCTCGTCCCTGGGTGTGTTACATTGACAGAGTGGGGTCAGTCTGCTCTTCCCTGGGGGTGTTCCATTTGCAGTGTGTGGTCAGTCTGCTCTTCCCTGGGTGGGTTATATTGACAGAATGGTGTCAGTCTGCTCTCACCTGGGTGGGTTACATTGACTGAGTGAGGTTTAGTCTGCTCTTCCCTGGGTGTGTTACATTGACAGAGTGGAGTCAGTCTGCTCTTCCCTGGGTGTGTTACATTGACAGAGATTGGTCAGTCTGCTTGTCCCTGGGTGGGTTACATTGACAGAGTGAGGTCAGTCTGCTCTTCCCTGGGTATGTTACATTGACAGAGTGGTGCAAGTCTGCTCTTCCCTGGGTCTGTTACAGTGACAGAGTGGGGTCAGTCTGCTCTTCTCTGGGTGTGTTACATTGACAGATTGTGGTCCGTCTGCTCTTCCCTGGGTGTGTTACACTGACAGAGTGGGATCAGTCTGCTCTTCCCTGGGTGTGCTACATTGACAGAGTGAGGTAAGTCTGCTCTTCCCTGGGTGTGTTACATTGACTGAGTGGGGTCAGTCTGATCTTCCCTGGGTGGGTTACATTGACAGAGTGTGGTCAGTCTGCTCTTCCCTGGGTGTGTTACATTGACAGAGTGGGGTCAGTCTGCTCAATCACTGGGTGTGTTACATTTACAGCGTGCAGTCAGTCTTCTCTTCTCGGGGAGTGTTACACTGACAGAGTGGGGTCAGTCTGCTCTTCCCTGGGTGGTTTACATTGACAGAATGGGTGAGTCTGCTCCTCCCTGGGTGTGCTACATTGACAGTGTGAGGTCAGTCTGCTCTTCCCTGGATGTGTTACATTGACAGAGTTGGCTCAGTCTGCTCTTCCTGTCTTCTCTTCCCTGGATGTGTTACATTGACAGAGTGGGGTCAGTCTGCTCTTCCCTGGGTGTGTTACATTGACAGAATGGGGTCAGTCTGCTCTTCCCTGGGTGTGTTACATTGACAGCGTGGGGTCCGTCTGATCTTCCCTGGGTGCGTTACATTGACAGAGTGTGTTCAGTCTGCTCTTCCCTGGGTGTCTTACTTTGACAGATTGCGGTCAGTCTGCTCTTCCCTGGGTTTGTTACATTTGCAGTGTAGGGTCAGTCTGCTCTTCCCTGGTTGGGTTATATTGACAGAATGGGGTCAGTCTGCTCTCCCCTGGGTGGGTTACATTGACAGAGTGGGGTCAGTCTGCTCTTCCCTGGGTGTGTTCCATTGACAGAGTTTGGTCAGTCTGCTTGTCCCTGGGTGGGTTACATTGACAGAGTGAGGTCAGTCTGCTCTTCCCTGGGTATGTTACATTGACAGAGTGGTGCAAGTCTGCTCTTCCCTGGGTCTGTTACATTGACAGAGTGGGGTCAGTCTGCTCTTCTCTGGGTGTGTTACATTGACAGATTCTGGTCCGTCTGCTCTTCCCTGGGTGTGTTGCACTGACAGAGTGGGATCAGTCTGCTCTTCCCTGGGTGTGCTACATTGACAGAGTGAGGTAAGTCTGCTCTTCCCTGGGTGTGTTACATTGACTGAGTGGGGTCAGTCTGATCTTCCCTGGGTGGGTTACATTGACAGAGTGTGGTCAGTCTGCTCTTCCCTCGGTGTGTTACATTGACAGAGTGGGGTGAGTCTGCTCTTCCCGGGGTGTGTTACATTAACAGAGAGGGGTCAGTCCGCTCTTCTTTGGGTTTGTTACATTGACAGAGTGAGGTCAGTCTGCTCTTCTCTGGGTGGGTTACACTGACAGAGTCAGGTCAGTCTGCTCTTCCCTGGGTGGGTTACATTGACAGAGTGGGGTTAGTCTCCTCTTTCCTGTGTGGTTGATATTGAAAGGGTGGGGTCCGTCTGTTCTTCCCTAGGTGTGTAATATTGACAGTGTGGGGTCAGTCTACTCTTCCCTGGGTGTGTTTCATTGCCAGAGTGGGGTCAGTCTGACCTTGGCTGGGTGTCTTACATTGACAGAGTGTGGTCAGTCTGCTCTTCCCTGGGTGTGTTACATTTACAGTGAGGGGTCAGCCTGCTCTTCCCTGGGTGTGTTACATTGACAGAGTGAGGTCAGTCTGCTCTTCCCTGGGTCTGTTACATTGCCAGATTCTGGTCCGTCTGCTCTTCCCTGTGTGTGTTACACTGACAGAGTGTGATCAGTCTGCTCTTCCCTGGGTGTGTAACATTGACAGAGTGAATTCAGGCTGCTCTTCCATGGGGGTTTTACAGTGATAGAGTGTGGTCAGTCTGCTCTTCCCTGGGAGTGTTACATTGACAGAGTGGGGTCAGTCTGCTCTTCTCTGGGTGTTTTACAGTGACAGTGTGAGGTCAGTCTGCTCTTCACTGGATGTGTTACATTGACAGAGTTGGCTCAGTCTGCTCTTCCCGTGGTGTGTTACATTAACAGAGAGGGGTCAGTCCGCTCTTCTTTGGGTTTGTTACATTGACAGAGTGAGGTCAGTCTCCTCTTCTCTGGGTGCGTTACACTGACAGAGTTAGGTCAGTCTGCTCTTCCCTGGGTGGGTTACATTGACAGAGTGGGGTTAGTCTCCTCTTCCCTGTGTGGGTAATATTGAAAGGGTGGGGTCCGTCTGCTCTTCCCTCGGTGTGTAATATTGACAGTGTGGGTTCAGTCTGCTCTTTCCTGGGTGTGTTACATTGACAGAGTGGGGTCAGTCTGCTCTTCCCTGGGTGTGTTACATTGACAGAGTGGGGTCAGTCTGGTGTTCCCTGGGTGTGTTTCATTGACAGAGTGGGGTCAGTCTGACCTTCCCTGGGTGTGTTACATTGACAGAGTGTGGTCAGTCTGCTCTTCCCTGGGTGTGTTACATTTACAGCTAGGGGTCAGTCTGCTCTTCCCTGGGTGCGTTACATTGACAGAATGGGGTCAGTCTGCTCTTCCCTGGGTTTAATATATTGACAGAGTTTGGTAAGTCTGCCTGTCCCTGGGTGGGTTACATTGACAGAGTGAGGTCAGTCTGCTCTTCCCTGGGTGTGTTACATTGACAGAGTGGGATCAGTCAGCTCTTCCCAAGGTGTTTTACATTGACAGATTGGTTTCAGTATGCTCTCCCCTGGGTGTGTTACATTGTCAGAGTGTGGTCAGTCTGCTCTTCTCTGAGTGTGTTACATTGACAGAGTGGCGTCAGTCTGCTCTTCCCTGGGTGGGTAACTTTGAAAGGGTCTGGTCAGTCTGCACTTCCCTGGGTTGTTACATTTGCAGAGTGGGGTCAGTCTGCTCGTCCCTGGGTGTGTTACATTGACAGAGTGGGGTCAGTCTGCTCTTCCCTGGGTGTGTTACATTGACAGAGTGTGTTCAGTCTGCTCTTCCCTGGGTGTGTTACGTTGACAGATTGTGGTCAGTCTGCTCTTCCCTGGGTGTGTTCCATTTGCAGTGTGGGGTCAGTCTGCTCTTCCCTGGGTGGGTTATATTGACAGAATGGGGTCAGTCTGCTCTCACCTGGGTGGGTTACATTGACTGAGTGAGGTTTAGTCTGCTCTTCCCTGTGTGGGTTACATTGACAGAGTGGAGTCAGTCTGCTCTTCCCTGGGTGTGTTACATTGACAGAGTTTGGTCAGTCTGCTTGTCCCTGGGTGGGTTACATTGACAAAGTGAGGTCAGTCTGCTCTTCCCTGGGTATGTTACATTGACAGAGTGGTGCAAGTCTGCTCTTCCCTGGGTCTGTTACATTGACAGAGTGGGGTCAGTCTGCTCTTCTCTGGGTGTGTTACATTGACAGATTGTGGTCCGTCTGCTCTTCCCTGGGTGTGTTACACTGACAGAGTGGGATCAGTCTGCTCTTCCCTGGGTGTGCTACATTGACAGAGTGAGGTAAGTCTGCTCTTCCCTGGGTGTGTTACATTGACTGAGTGGGGTCAGTCTGATCTTCCCTGGGTGGGTTACATTGACAGAGTGTGGTCAGTCTGCTCTTCCCTGGGTGTGTTACATTGACAGAGTGGGGTCAGTCTGCTCAATCAATGGGTGTGTTACATTTACAGCGTGCAGTCAGTCTTCTCTTCTCGGGGAGTGTTACACTGACAGAGTGGGGTCAGTCTGCTCTTCCCTGGGTGGTTTACATTGACAGAATGGGTGAGTCTGCTCCTCCCTGGGTGTGCTACATTGACAGTGTGAGGTCAGTCTGCTCTTCCCTGGATGTGTTACATTGACAGAGTTGGCTCAGTCTGCTCTTCCTGTCTTCTCTTCCCTGGATGTGTTACATTGACAGAGTGGGGTCAGTCTGCTCTTCCCTGGGTGTGTTACATTGACAGAATGGGGTCAGTCTGCTCTTCCCTGGGTGTGTTACATTGACAGCGTGGGGTCCGTCTGATCTTCCCTGGGTGCGTTACATTGACAGAGTGTGTTCAGTCTGCTCTTCCCTGGGTGTCTTACTTTGACAGATTGCGGTCAGTCTGCTCTTCCCTGGGTTTGTTACATTTGCAGTGTAGGGTCAGTCTGCTCTTCCCTGGTTGGGTTATATTGACAGAATGGGGTCAGTCTGCTCTCCCCTGGGTGGGTTACATTGACTGAGTGAGGTTCAGTCTGCTCTTCCCTGGGTGTGTTACATTGACAGAGTGGGGTCAGTCTGCTCTTCCCTGGGTGTGTTCCATTGACAGAGTTTGGTCAGTCTGCTTGTCCCTGGGTGGGTTACATTGACAGAGTGAGGTCAGTCTGCTCTTCCCTGGGTGTGTTACATTGACAGAGTGGAGCCAGTCTGCTCTACCCTGGGTCTGTTAAATTGACAGAGTGGGGTCAGTCTGCTCTTCTCTGGGTGTGTTACATTGACAGATTCTGGTCCGTCTGCTCTTCCCTGGGTGTGTTACACTGACAGAGTGGGATCAGTCTGCTCTTCCCTGGGTGTGCTACATTGACAGAGTGAAGTCAGGCTGCCCTTCCCTGGGGGTTTTACAGTGATAGAGTGGGGTCACTCTGCTCTTCCCTGGGTGTGTTACATTGACAGAGTGGGGTCAGTCTGCTCTTCCCTGGGTGTTTTACAGTGACAGAGTGGGGTCAGTCTGCTCTTCCCTGGGTGCCTTACATTGACTGATTTGGCTCACTCTGCACTTCCCTGGGTGTGTAATATTTACAGAGAGGAGTCAGTCTGCTCTTCCCTGGGTGTGTTTCATTGACAGAGTTTGGTCAGTCTGCTCTTCCCTGGGCGTGTAACAGTGACAGAGTGGGGTCAGTCTGCTCTTCCCTAGGTGTGTTACATTGACAGAGTAGGATCAGTCTGCTCTTCCCAAGGTGTTTTACATTGACAGATTGGTGTCAGTATGCTCTCCCCTGGGAGTGTTACATTGTGAGAGTGTGGTCAGTCTGCTCTTCCCGGGGTGTGTTATATTGACAGAGTGGGGTCAGTCTGATCTTCCCTGGGTGTGTTACATTGACAGAGTGGGGTCAGTCTGCTCTTCCCTGGATATGTTACATTGACAGAGTTGGCTCAGTCTGCTCTTCCTGTCTGCTCTTCCCTGGATGTGTTACATTGACAGAGTTGGCTCAGTCTGCTCTTCCCGTGGTGTGTTACATTAACAGAGAGGGGTCAGTCCGCTCTTCTTTGGGTTTGTTACATTGACAGAGTGAGTTCAGTCTGCTCTTCTCTGGGTGTCTTACACTGACAGAGTTAGGTCAGTCTGCTCTTCCCTGGGTGGGTTACATTGACAGAGTGGGGTTAGTCTCCTCTTCCCTGTGTGGGTAATATTGAAAGGGTGGGGTCCGTCTGCTCTTCCCTCGGTGTGTAATATTGACAGTGTGGGTTCAGTCTGCTCTTTCCTGGGTGTGTTACATTGACAGAGTGGGGTCAGTCTGCTCTCCCTGGGTGTGTTACATTGACAGAGTGGGGTCAGTCTGGTGTTCCCTGGGTGTGTTTCATTGACAGAGTGGGGTCAGTCTGACCTTCCCTGGGTGTGTTACATTGACAGAGTGTGGTCAGTCTGCTCTTCCCTGGCTGTGTTACATTTACAGCTAGGGGTCAGTCTGCTCTTCCCTGGGTGCGTTACATTGACAGAATGGGGTCAGTCTGCTCTTCCCTGGGTTTAATATATTGACAGAGTTTGGTCAGTCTGCCTGTCCCTGGGTGGGTTACATTGACAGAGTGAGGTCGGTCTGCTCTTCCCTGGGTGTGTTACATTGACAGTGTGGGATCAGTCAGCTCTTCCCAAGGTGTTTTACATTGACAGATTGGTTTCAGTATGCTCTCCCCTGGGTGTGTTACATTGTCAGAGTGTGGTCAGTCTGCTCTTCCCTGGATGTGTTACATTGACAGAGTTGGCTCAGTCTGCTCTTCCTGTCTTCTCTTCCCTGGATGTGTTACATTGACAGAATGGGGTCAGTCTGCTCTTCCCTGGGTGTGTTACATTGACAGCGTGGGGTCCGTCTGATCTTCCCTGGGTGCGTTACATTGACAGAGTGAGGTTCAGTCTGCTCTTCCCTGGGTGTGTTACATTGACAGAGTGGGGTCAGTCTGCTCTTCCCTGGGTGTGTTCCATTGACAGAGTTTGGTCAGTCTGCTCGTCCCTGGGTGGGTTACATTGACAGAGTGAGGTCAGTCTGCTCTTCCCTGGGTATGTTACATTGACGGAGTGGTGCAAGTCTGCTCTTCCCTGGGTCTGTTACATTGACAGAGTGGGGTCAGTCTGCTCTTCACTGGATGTGTTACATTGACAGAGTTGGCTCAGTCTCCTCTTCCCGTGGTCTGTTACATTAACAGAGAGGTGTCAGTCCGCTCTTCTTTGGGTTTGTTACATTGACAGAGTGAGGTCAGTCTGCTCTTCTCTGGGTGGGTTACACTGACAGAGTGGGGTCAGTCTGCTCTTCCCTGGGTGGGTTACATTGACAGAGTGGGGTTAGTCTCCTCTTCCCTGTGTGGGTAATATTGAAAGGGTGGGGTCCGTCTGCTCTTCCCTCGGTGTGTAATATTGACAGTGTGGGTTCAGTCTGCTCTTTCCTGGGTGTGTTACATTGACAGAGTGGGGTCAGTCTGCTCTTCCCTGGGTGTGTTACATTGACAGAGTGGGGTCAGTCTGGTGTTCCCTGGGTGTGTTTCATTGACAGAGTGGGGTCAGTCTGACCTTCCCTGGGTGTGTTACATTGACAGAGTGTGGTCAGTCTGCTCTTCCCTGGGTGTGTTACATTTACATCTAGGGGTCAGTCTGCTCTTCCCTGGGTGCGTTACATTGACAGAATGGGGTCAGTCTGCTCTTCCCTGGGTTTAATATATTGACAGAGTTTGGTCAGTCTGCCTGTCCCTGGGTGTTTTACATTGACAGAGTGAGGTCAGTCTGCTCTTCCCTGGGTGTGTTACATTGACAGAGTGGGATCAGTCAGCTCTTCCCAAGGTGTTTTACATTGACAGATTGGTTTCAGTATGCTCTCCCCTGGGTGTGTTACATTGTCAGAGTGTGGTCAGTCTGCTCTTCTCTGAATGTGTTACATTGACAGAGTGGGGTCAGTCTGCTCTTCCCTGGGTGGGTAACTTTGAAAGGGTCTGGTCAGTCTGCACTTCCCTGGGTTGTTACATTTGCAGAGTGGGGTCAGTCTGCTCGTCCCTGGGTGTGTTACATTGACAGAGTGGGGTCAGTCTGCTCTTCCCTGGGTGTGTTACATTGACAGAGTGTGTTCAGTCTGCTCTTCCCTGGGTGTGTTACGTTGACAGATTGTGGTCAGTCTGCTCTTCCCTGGGTGTGTTCCATTTGCAGTGTGGGGTCAGTCTGCTCTTCCCTGGGTGGGTTATATTGACAGAATGGGGTCAGTCTGCTCTCACCTGGGTGGGTTACATTGACTGAGTGAGGTTTAGTCTGCTCTTCCCTGGGTGTGTTACATTGACAGAGTGGAGTCAGTCTGCTCTTCCCTGGGTGTGTTACACTGACAGAGTGGGATCAGTCTGCTCTTCCCTGGGTGTGCTACATTGACAGAGTGGAGCCAGTCTGCTCTTCCCTGGGTCTGTTACTTTGACAGAGAGGGGTCAGTCCGCTCTTCTTTCGGTTTGTTACATTGACAGAGTGAGGTCAGTCTGCTCTTCTCTGGGTGGTTTACACTGACAGAGTGGGGTCAGTCTGCTCTTCCCTGGGTGGGTTACATTGACAGAGTGGGGTTAGTCTCCTCTTCCCTGTGTGGGAAATATTGAAAGGGTGGGGTCCGTCTGCTCTTCCGTCAGTGTGTAATATTGACAGTGTGGGGTCAGTCTGCTCTTCCCTGGGTGTGTTACATTAACAGAGTGGGGTCAGTCTGCTCTTCCCTGGGTGTGTTACATTGACAGAGTGGGGTGAGTCTGCTCTTCCCGGGGTGCGTTACATTAACAGAGAGGGGTCAGTCCGCTCTTCTTTGGGTTTGTTACATTGACAGAGTGAGGTCAGTCTGCTCTTCTCTGGGTAGGTTACACTGACAGAGTCAGGTCAGTCTGCTCTTCCCTGGGTGGGTTACATTGACAGAGTGGGTTTAGTCTCCTCATTCCTGTGTGGGTAATATTGAAAGGATGGGGTCCGTCTGCTCTTCCGTCAGTGTGTAATATTGACAGTGTGGGGTCAGTCTACTCTTCCCTGGGTGTGTTTCATTGACAGCGTGGGGACAGTCTGACCTTCCCTGGGTGTCTTACATTGACAGAGTGTGGTCAGTCTGCTCTTCCCTGGGTGTGTTACATTTACAGTGAGGGGTCAGCCTGCTCTTCCCTGGGTGTGTTACATTGACAGAGTGGGGTCAGTCTGCTCTTCCCTGGGTGTGTAATATTGACAGAGTTTGGTCAGTCTGCTTGTCCCTGGGTGTGTTACTTTGACAGAGTGAGGTCAGTCTGCTCTTCCCTGGGTCTTTGACATTGACAGATTGTGGTCCGTCTGCTCTTCCCTGTGTGTGTTACACTGACAGAGTGTGATCAGTCTGCTCTTCCCTGGGTGTGTAACATTGACAGAGTGAAGTCAGGCTGCCCTTCCCTGGGGGTTTTACAGTGATAGAGTGGGGTCACTCTGCTCTTCCCTGGGTGTGTTACATTGACAGAGTGGGGTCAGTCTGCTCTTCCCTGGGTGTTTTACAGTGACAGAGTGGGGTCAGTCTGCTCTTCCCTGGGTGCCTTACATTGACTGATTTGGCTCACTCTGCACTTCCCTGGGTGTGTAATATTTACAGAGAGGAGTCAGTCTGCTCTTCCCTGGGTGTGTTTCATTGACAGAGTTTGGTCAGTCTGCTCTTCCCTGGGCGTGTAACAGTGACAGAGTGGGGTCAGTCTGCTCTTCCCTAGGTGTGTTACATTGACAGAGTAGGATCAGTCTGCTCTTCCCAAGGTGTTTTACATTGACAGATTGGTGTCAGTATGCTCTCCCCTGGGAGTGTTACATTGTGAGAGTGTGGTCAGTCTGCTCTTCCCGGGGTGTGTTATATTGACAGAGTGGGGTCAGTCTGATCTTCCCTGGGTGTGTTACATTGACAGAGTGGGGTCAGTCTGCTCTTCCCTGGATATGTTACATTGACAGAGTTGGCTCAGTCTGCTCTTCCTGTCTGCTCTTCCCTGGATGTGTTACATTGACAGAGTTGGCTCAGTCTGCTCTTCCCGTGGTGTGTTACATTAACAGAGAGGGGTCAGTCCGCTCTTCTTTGGGTTTGTTACATTGACAGAGTGAGGTCAGTCTGCTCTTCTCTGGGTGTGTTACACTGACAGAGTTAGGTCAGTCTGCTCTTCCCTGGGTGGGTTACATTGACAGAGTGGGGTTAGTCTCCTCTTCCCTGTGTGGGTAATATTGAAAGGGTGGGGTCCGTCTGCTCTTCCCTCGGTGTGTAATATTGACAGTGTGGGTTCAGTCTGCTCTTTCCTGGGTGTGTTACATTGACAGAGTGGGGTCAGTCTGCTCTCCCTGGGTGTGTTACATTGACAGAGTGGGGTCAGTCTGGTGTTCCCTGGGTGTGTTTCATTGACAGAGTGGGGTCAGTCTGACCTTCCCTGGGTGTGTTACATTGACAGAGTGTGGTCAGTCTGCTCTTCCCTGGCTGTGTTACATTTACAGCTAGGGGTCAGTCTGCTCTTCCCTGGGTGCGTTACATTGACAGAATGGGGTCAGTCTGCTCTTCCCTGGGTTTAATATATTGACAGAGTTTGGTCAGTCTGCCTGTCCCTGGGTGGGTTACATTGACAGAGTGAGGTCGGTCTGCTCTTCCCTGGGTGTGTTACATTGACAGAGTGGGATCAGTCAGCTCTTCCCAAGGTGTTTTACATTGACAGATTGGTTTCAGTATGCTCTCCCCTGGGTGTGTTACATTGTCAGAGTGTGGTCAGTCTGCTCTTCCCTGGATGTGTTACATTGACAGAGTTGGCTCAGTCTGCTCTTCCTGTCTTCTCTTCCCTGGATGTGTTACATTGACAGAGTGGGGTCAGTCTGCTCTTCCCTGGGTGTGTTACATTGACAGAATGGGGTCAGTCTGCTCTTCCCTGGGTGTGTTACATTGACAGCGTGGGGTCCGTCTGATCTTCCCTGGGTGCGTTACATTGACAGCGTGAGGTTCAGTCTGCTCTTCCCTGGGTGTGTTACATTGACAGAGTGGGGTCAGTCTGCTCTTCCCTGGGTGTGTTCCATTGACAGAGTTTGGTCAGTCTGCTCGTCCCTGGGTGGGTTACATTGACAGAGTGAGGTCAGTCTGCTCTTCCCTGGGTATGTTACATTGACGGAGTGGTGCAAGTCTGCTCTTCCCTGGGTCTGTTACATTGACAGAGTGGGGTCAGTCTGCTCTTCACTGGATGTGTTACATTGACAGAGTTGGCTCAGTCTCCTCTTCCCGTGGTGTGTTACATTAACAGAGAGGTGTCAGTCCGCTCTTCTTTGGGTTTGTTACATTGACAGAGTGAGGTCAGTCTGCTCTTCTCTGGGTGCGTTACACTGACAGAGTTAGGTCAGTCTGCTCTTCCCTGGGTGGGTTACATTGACAGAGTGGGGTTAGTCTCCTCTTCCCTGTGTGGGTAATATTGAAAGGGTGGGGTCCGTCTGCTCTTCCCTCGGTGTGTAATATTGACAGTGTGGGTTCAGTCTGCTCTTTCCTGGGTGTGTTACATTGACAGAGTGGGGTCAGTCTGCTCTTCCCTGGGTGTGTTACATTGACAGAGTGGGGTCAGTCTGGTGTTCCCTGGGTGTGTTTCATTGACAGAGTGGGGTCAGTCTGACCTTCCCTGGGTGTGTTACATTGACAGAGTGTGGTCAGTCTGCTCTTCCCTGGGTGTGTTACATTTACAGCTAGGGGTCAGTCTGCTCTTCCCTGGGTGCGTTACATTGACAGAATGGGGTCAGTCTGCTCTTCCCTGGGTTTAATATATTGACAGAGTTTGGTCAGTCTGCCTGTCCCTGGGTGTTTTACATTGACAGAGTGAGGTCAGTCTGCTCTTCCCTGGGTGTGTTACATTGACAGAGTGGGATCAGTCAGCTCTTCCCAAGGTGTTTTACATTGACAGATTGGTTTCAGTATGCTCTCCCCTGGGTGTGTTACATTGTCAGAGTGTGGTCAGTCTGCTCTTCTCTGAATGTGTTACATTGACAGAGTGGGGTCAGTCTGCTCTTCCCTGGGTGGGTAACTTTGAAAGGGTCTGGTCAGTCTGCACTTCCCTGGGTTGTTACATTTGCAGAGTGGGGTCAGTCTGCTCGTCCCTGGGTGTGTTACATTGACAGAGTGGGGTCAGTCTGCTCTTCCCTGGGTGTGTTACATTGACAGAGTGTGTTCAGTCTGCTCTTCCCTGGGTGTGTTACGTTGACAGATTGTGGTCAGTCTGCTCTTCCCTGGGTGTGTTCCATTTGCAGTGTGGGGTCAGTCTGCTCTTCCCTGGGTGGGTTATATTGACAGAATGGGGTCAGTCTGCTCTCACCTGGGTGGGTTACATTGACTGAGTGAGGTTTAGTCTGCTCTTCCCTGGGTGTGTTACATTGACAGAGTGGAGTCAGTCTGCTCTTCCCTGGGTGTGTTACATTGACAGAGTTTGGTCAGTCTGCTTGTCCCTGGGTGGGTTACATTGACAGAGTGAGGTCAGTCTGCTCTTCCCTGGGTATGTTACATTGACAGAGTGGTGCAAGTCTGCTCTTCCCTGGGTCTGTTACATTGACAGAGTGGGGTCAGTCTGCTCTTCTCTGGGTGTGTTACATTGACAGATTGTGGTCCGTCTGCTCTTCCCTGGGTGTGTTACACTGACAGAGTGGGATCAGTCTGCTCTTCCCTGGGTGTGCTACATTGACAGAGTGAGGTAAGTCTGCTCTTCCCTGGGTGTGTTACATTGACTGAGTGGGGTCAGTCTGATCTTCCCTGGGTGGGTTACATTGACAGAGTGTGGTCAGTCTGCTCTTCCCTGGGTGTGTTACATTGACAGAGTGGGGTCAGTCTGCTCAATCACTGGGTGTGTTACATTTACAGCGTGCAGTCAGTCTTCTCTTCTCGGGGAGTGTTACACTGACAGAGTGGGGTCAGTCTGCTCTTCCCTGGGTGGTTTACATTGACAGAATGGGTGAGTCTGCTCCTCCCTGGGTGTGCTACATTGACAGTGTGAGGTCAGTCTGCTCTTCCCTGGATGTGTTACATTGACAGAGTTGGCTCAGTCTGCTCTTCCTGTCTTCTCTTCCCTGGATGTGTTACATTGACAGAGTGGGGTCAGTCTGCTCTTCCCTGGGTGTGTTACATTGACAGAATGGGGTCAGTCTGCTCTTCCCTGGGTGTGTTACATTGACAGCGTGGGGTCCGTCTGATCTTCCCTGGGTGCGTTACATTGACAGAGTGTGTTCAGTCTGCTCTTCCCTGGGTGTCTTACTTTGACAGATTGCGGTCAGTCTGCTCTTCCCTGGGTTTGTTACATTTGCAGTGTAGGGTCAGTCTGCTCTTCCCTGGTTGGGTTATATTGACAGAATGGGGTCAGTCTGCTCTCCCCTGGGTGGGTTACATTGACTGAGTGAGGTTCAGTCTGCTCTTCCCTGGGTGTGTTACATTGACAGAGTGGGGTCAGTCTGCTCTTCCCTGGGTGTGTTCCATTGACAGAGTTTGGTCAGTCTGCTTGTCCCTGGGTGGGTTACATTGACAGAGTGAGGTCAGTCTGCTCTTCCCTGGGTGTGTTACATTGACAGAGTGGAGCCAGTCTGCTCTACCCTGGGTCTGTTAAATTGACAGAGTGGGGTCAGTCTGCTCTTCTCTGGGTGTGTTACATTGACAGATTCTGGTCCGTCTGCTCTTCCCTGGGTGTGTTACACTGACAGAGTGGGATCAGTCTGCTCTTCCCTGGGTGTGCTACATTGACAGAGTGGAGCCAGTCTGCTCTTCCCTGGGTCTGTTACTTTGACAGAGAGGGGTCAGTCCGCTCTTCTTTCGGTTTGTTACATTGACAGAGTGAGGTCAGTCTGCTCTTCTCTGGGTGGGTTACACTGACAGAGTGGGGTCAGTCTGCTCTTCCCTGGGTGGGTTACATTGACAGAGTGGGGTTAGTCTCCTCTTCCCTGTGTGGGAAATATTGAAAGGGTGGGGTCCGTCTGCTCTTCCGTCAGTGTGTAATATTGACAGTGTGGGGTCAGTCTGCTCTTCCCTGGGTGTGTTACATTAACAGAGTGGGGTCAGTCTGCTCTTCCCTGGGTGTGTTACATTGACAGAGTGGGGTGAGTCTGCTCTTCCCGGGGTGCGTTACATTAACAGAGAGGGGACAGTCCGCTCTTCTTTGGGTTTGTTACATTGACAGAGTGAGGTCAGTCTGCTCTTCTCTGGGTAGGTTACACTGACAGAGTCAGGTCAGTCTGCTCTTCCCTGGGTGGGTTACATTGACAGAGTGGGTTTAGTCTCCTCATTCCTGTGTGGGTAATATTGAAAGGATGGGGTCCGTCTGCTCTTCCGTCAGTGTGTAATATTGACAATGTGGGGTCAGTCTACTCTTCCCTGGGTGTGTTTCATTGACAGCGTGGGGACAGTCTGACCTTCCCTGGGTGTCTTACATTGACAGAGTGTGGTCAGTCTGCTCTTCCCTGGGTGTGTTACATTTACAGTGAGGGGTCAGCCTGCTCTTCCCTGGGTGTGTTACATTGACAGAGTGGGGTCAGTCTGCTCTTCCCTGGGTGTGTAATATTGACAGAGTTTGGTCAGTCTGCTTGTCCCTGGGTGTGTTACTTTGACAGAGTGAGGTCAGTCTGCTCTTCCCTGGGTCTTTGACATTGACAGATTGTGGTCCGTCTGCTCTTCCCTGTGTGTGTTACACTGACAGAGTGTGATCAGTCTGCTCTTCCCTGGGTGTGTAACATTGACAGAGTGAAGTCAGGCTGCCCTTCCCTGGGGGTTTTACAGTGATAGAGTGGGGTCACTCTGCTCTTCCCTGGGTGTGTTACATTGACAGAGTGGGGTCAGTCTGCTCTTCCCTGGGTGTTTTACAGTGACAGAGTGGGGTCAGTCTGCTCTTCCCTGGGTTCCTTACATTGACTGATTTGGCTCACTCTGCACTTCCCTGGGTGTGTAATATTTACAGAGAGGAGTCAGTCTGCTCTTCCCTGGGTGTGTTTCATTGACAGAGTTTGGTCAGTCTGCTCTTCCCTGGGCGTGTAACAGTGACAGAGTGGGGTCAGTCTGCTCTTCCCTGGGTGTGTTACATTGACAGAGTAGGATCAGTCTGCTCTTCCCAAGGTGTTTTACATTGACAGATTGGTGTCAGTATGCTCTCCCCTGGGAGTGTTACATTGTGAGAGTGTGGTCAGTCTGCTCTTCCCGGGGTGTGTTATATTGACAGAGTGGGGTCAGTCTGATCTTCCCTGGGTGTGTTACATTGACAGAGTGGGGTCAGTCTGCTTTTCCCTGGATGCGTTACATTGACAGAGTTGGCTCAGTCTGCTCTTCCCGGGGTGTGTTACATGAACAGAGAGGGGTCAGTAGTCTCTTCTTTGGGTTTGTAACATTGACATACTGAGGTCAGTCTGCTCTTCTCTGGGTGGGTTAGACCTACAGAGTGGGGTCAGTCTGCTCTTCCCTGGGTGGGTTACATTGACATAGTGGGGTTAGTCTCCTCTTCCCTGTGTGGGTAATATTGAAAGGGTTGGGTCCGTCTGATCTTCCCTAGGTGTGTAATATTGACAGTGTGCGGTCAGTCTGCTCTTCCCTGGGTGTGTTACATTTACTGAGTGGAGCCAGTCTGCTCTACCCTGGGTCTGTTACATTGACAGAGTGGGGTCAGACTGCTCTTCCCTGGGTGTGTTACACTGACAGAGTGGGATCAGTCTTCTCTTCCCTGGGTGTGCTACATTGACAGAGTGAGGTCAGTCTGCTCTTCCCTGGGTGAGTTACATTAACGGAGTGGAGCCAGTCTGCTCTTCCCTGGGTGGGTTACATTGACAGAGTGGGGTTAGTCTCCTCTTCCGTGTGTGAGCAATATTGAAAGGGTGGGGTCCGTCTGCTCTTCCCTGGGTGTGTAACAGTGACAGAGTGGGGTCAGTCTGCTCTTCCCTGCGTGTGTAACATTAACAGAGTGGGGTCAGTCTGCTCTTCCCTGGGTGTGTTACATTGACAGAGTGGGGTGAGTCTGCTCTTCCCGGGGTGTGTTACATTAACAGAGAGGGGTCAGTCCGCTCTTCTTTGGGTTTGTTACATTGACAGAGTGAGGTCAGTCTGCTCTTCTCTGGGTCGGTTACACTGACAGAGTGGGGTCAGTCTGCTCTTCCCTGGGTGGGTTACATTGAAAGAGTGGGGTTAGTCTCCTCTTCCCTGTGTGAGAAATATTGAAAGGGTGGGGTCCGTCTGCTCTTCCCTGGGTGTGTAACAGTGACAGAGTGGGGTCAGTCTGCTCTTCCCTGGGTGTGTTACATTGACAGCGTGGGGTCCGTCTGATCTTCCTTGGGTGCGTTACATTGACAGAGTGTGCTCAGTCTGCTCTTCCCTGGGTGTGTTACGTTGACAGATTCCGTTCAGTCTGCTCTTCCCTGGTTGGGTTATATTGACAGAATGGGGTCAGTCTGCTCTCCCCTGGGTGGGTTACATTGACTGAGTGAGGTTCAGTCTGCTCTTCTCTGGGTGTGTTACGTTGACAGATTGCGGTCAGTCTGCTCTTCCCTGGGTGTGTTCCATTGACAGAGTTTGGTCAGTCTGCTTGTCCCTGGGTGGGTTACATTGACAGAGTGAGGTCAGTCTGCTCTTCCCTGGGTGTGTTACATTGACAGAGTGGAGCCAGTCTGCTCTACCCTGGGTCTGTTAAATTGACAGAGTGGGGTCAGTCTGCCCTTCTCTGGGTGTGTTACATTGACATATTCTGGTCCGTCTGCTCTTCCCTGGGTGTGTTACACTGACAGAATGGGATCAGTCTGCTCTTCCCTGGGTGTGCTACATTGACAGAGTGAGGTCAGTCTGCTCTTCCCTGGGTGTGTTACATTGACAGAGTGGAGCCAGTCTGCTCTTCCCTGGGTCTGTTACTTTAACAGAGTGGGATCAGTCTGCTCTTCCCTGGGTGTGCTACATTGACAGTGTGGGGTCAGTCTACTCTTCCCTGGGTGTGTTTCATTGACAGCGTGGGGACAGTCTGACCTTCCCTGGGTGTCTTACATTGACAGAGTGTGGTCAGTCTGCTCTTCCCTGGGTGTGTTACATTTACAGTGAGGGGTCAGCCTGCTCTTCCCTGGGTGTGTTACATTGACAGAGTGGGGTCAGTCTGCTCAATCACTGGGTGTGTTACATTTACAGCGTGCAGTCAGTCTTCTCTTCTTGGGGAGTGTTACACTGACAGAGTGGGGTCAGTCTGCTCTTCCCTGGGTGGTTTACATTGACAGAATGGGTGAGTCTGCTCCTCCCTGGGTGTGCTACATTGACAGTGTGAGGTCAGTCTGCTCTTCCCTGGATGTGTTACATTGACAGAGTTGGCTCAGTCTGCTCTTCCTGTCTTCTCTTCCCTGGATGTGTTACATTGACAGAGTGGGGTCAGTCTGCTCTTCCCTGGGTGTGTTACATTGACAGAATGGGGTCAGTCTGCTCTTCCCTGGGTGTGTTACATTGACAGCGTGGGGTCCGTCTGATCTTCCCTGGGTGCGTTACATTGACAGAGTGTGTTCAGTCTGCTCTTCCCTGGGTGTCTTACTTTGACAGATTGCGGTCAGTCTGCTCTTCCCTGGGTTTGTTACATTTGCAGTGTAGGGTCAGTCTGCTCTTCCCTGGTTGGGTTATATTGACAGAATGGGGTCAGTCTGCTCTCCCCTGGGTGGGTTACATTGACTGAGTGAGGTTCAGTCTGCTCTTCCCTGGGTGTGTTACATTGACAGAGTGGGGTCAGTCTGCTCTTCCCTGGGTGTGTTCCATTGACAGAGTTTGGTCAGTCTGCTTGTCCCTGGGTGGGTTACATTGACAGAGTGAGGTCAGTCTGCTCTTCCCTGGGTGTGTTACACTGACAGAGTGGAGCCAGTCTGCTCTACCCTGGGTCTGTTAAATTGACAGAGTGGGGTCAGTCTGCTCTTCTCTGGGTGTGTTACATTGACAGATTCTGGTCCGTCTGCTCTTCCCTGGGTGTGTTACACTGACAGAGTGGGATCAGTCTGCTCTTCCCTGGGTGTGCTACATTGACAGAGTGGAGCCAGTCTGCTCTTCCCTGGGTCTGTTACTTTGACAGAGAGGGGTCAGTCCGCTCTTCTTTCGGTTTGTTACATTGACAGAGTGAGGTCAGTCTGCTCTTCTCTGGGTGGGTTACACTGACAGAGTGGGGTCAGTCTGCTCTTCCCTGGGTGGGTTACATTGACAGAGTGGGGTTAGTCTCCTCTTCCCTGTGTGGGAAATATTGAAAGGGTGGGGTCCGTCTGCTCTTCCGTCAGTGTGTAATATTGACAGTGTGGGGTCAGTCTGCTCTTCCCTGGGTGTGTTACATTAACAGAGTGGGGTCAGTCTGCTCTTCCCTGGGTGTGTTACATTGACAGAGTGGGGTGAGTCTGCTCTTCCCGGGGTGCGTTACATTAACAGAGAGGGGACAGTCCGCTCTTCTTTGGGTTTGTTACATTGACAGAGTGAGGTCAGTCTGCTCTTCTCTGGGTAGGTTACACTGACAGAGTCAGGTCAGTCTGCTCTTCCCTGGGTGGGTTACATTGACAGAGTGGGTTTAGTCTCCTCATTCCTGTGTGGGTAATATTGAAAGGATGGGGTCCGTCTGCTCTTCCGTCAGTGTGTAATATTGACAATGTGGGGTCAGTCTACTCTTCCCTGGGTGTGTTTCATTGACAGCGTGGGGACAGTCTGACCTTCCCTGGGTGTCTTACATTGACAGAGTGTGGTCAGTCTGCTCTTCCCTGGGTGTGTTACATTTACAGTGAGGGGTCAGCCTGCTCTTCCCTGGGTGTGTTACATTGACAGAGTGGGGTCAGTCTGCTCTTCCCTGGGTGTGTAATATTGACAGAGTTTGGTCAGTCTGCTTGTCCCTGGGTGTGTTACTTTGACAGAGTGAGGTCAGTCTGCTCTTCCCTGGGTCTTTGACATTGACAGATTGTGGTCCGTCTGCTCTTCCCTGTGTGTGTTACACTGACAGAGTGTGATCAGTCTGCTCTTCCCTGGGTGTGTAACATTGACAGAGTGAAGTCAGGCTGCCCTTCCCTGGGGGTTTTACAGTGATAGAGTGGGGTCACTCTGCTCTTCCCTGGGTGTGTTACATTGACAGAGTGGGGTCAGTCTGCTCTTCCCTGGGTGTTTTACAGTGACAGAGTGGGGTCAGTCTGCTCTTCCCTGGGTTCCTTACATTGACTGATTTGGCTCACTCTGCACTTCCCTGGGTGTGTAATATTTACAGAGAGGAGTCAGTCTGCTCTTCCCTGGGTGTGTTTCATTGACAGAGTTTGGTCAGTCTGCTCTTCCCTGGGCGTGTAACAGTGACAGAGTGGGGTCAGTCTGCTCTTCCCTGGGTGTGTTACATTGACAGAGTAGGATCAGTCTGCTCTTCCCAAGGTGTTTTACATTGACAGATTGGTGTCAGTATGCTCTCCCCTGGGAGTGTTACATTGTGAGAGTGTGGTCAGTCTGCTCTTCCCGGGGTGTGTTATATTGACAGAGTGGGGTCAGTCTGATCTTCCCTGGGTGTGTTACATTGACAGAGTGGGGTCAGTCTGCTTTTCCCTGGATGCGTTACATTGACAGAGTTGGCTCAGTCTGCTCTTCCCGGGGTGTGTTACATGAACAGAGAGGGGTCAGTAGTCTCTTCTTTGGGTTTGTAACATTGACATACTGAGGTCAGTCTGCTCTTCTCTGGGTGGGTTAGACCTACAGAGTGGGGTCAGTCTGCTCTTCCCTGGGTGGGTTACATTGACATAGTGGGGTTAGTCTCCTCTTCCCTGTGTGGGTAATATTGAAAGGGTTGGGTCCGTCTGATCTTCCCTAGGTGTGTAATATTGACAGTGTGCGGTCAGTCTGCTCTTCCCTGGGTGTGTTACATTTACTGAGTGGAGCCAGTCTGCTCTACCCTGGGTCTGTTACATTGACAGAGTGGGGTCAGACTGCTCTTCCCTGGGTGTGTTACACTGACAGAGTGGGATCAGTCTTCTCTTCCCTGGGTGTGCTACATTGACAGAGTGAGGTCAGTCTGCTCTTCCCTGGGTGAGTTACATTAACGGAGTGGAGCCAGTCTGCTCTTCCCTGGGTGGGTTACATTGACAGAGTGGGGTTAGTCTCCTCTTCCGTGTGTGAGCAATATTGAAAGGGTGGGGTCCGTCTGCTCTTCCCTGGGTGTCTAACAGTGACAGAGTGGGGTCAGTCTGCTCTTCCCTGCGTGTGTAACATTAACAGAGTGGGGTCAGTCTGCTCTTCCCTGGGTGTGTTACATTGACAGAGTGGGGTGAGTCTGCTCTTCCCGGGGTGTGTTACATTAACAGAGAGGGGTCAGTCCGCTCTTCTTTGGGTTTGTTACATTGACAGAGTGAGGTCAGTCTGCTCTTCTCTGGGTCGGTTACACTGACAGAGTGGGGTCAGTCTGCTCTTCCCTGGGTGGGTTACATTGAAAGAGTGGGGTTAGTCTCCTCTTCCCTGTGTGAGAAATATTGAAAGGGTGGGGTCCGTCTGCTCTTCCCTGGGTGTGTAACAGTGACAGAGTGGGGTCAGTCTGCTCTTCCCTGGGTGTGTTACATTGACAGCGTGGGGTCCGTCTGATCTTCCTTGGGTGCGTTACATTGACAGAGTGTGCTCAGTCTGCTCTTCCCTGGGTGTGTTACGTTGACAGATTGCGGTCAGTCTGCTCTTCCCTGGTTGGGTTATATTGACAGAATGGGGTCAGTCTGCTCTCCCCTGGGTGGGTTACATTGACTGAGTGAGGTTCAGTCTGCTCTTCTCTGGGTGTGTTACGTTGACAGATTGCGGTCAGTCTGCTCTTCCCTGGGTGTGTTCCATTGACAGAGTTTGGTCAGTCTGCTTGTCCCTGGGTGTGCTACATTGACAGAGTGAGGTCAGTCTGCTCTTCCCTGGGTGTGTTACATTGACAGAGTGGAGCCAGTCTGCTCTTCCCTGGGTCTGTTACTTTAACAGAGTGGGATCAGTCTGCTCTTCCCTGGGTGTGCTACATTGACAGTGTGGGGTCAGTCTACTCTTCCCTGGGTGTGTTTCATTGACAGCGTGGGGACAGTCTGACCTTCCCTGGGTGTCTTACATTGACAGAGTGTGGTCAGTCTGCTCTTCCCTGGGTGTGTTACATTTACAGTGAGGGGTCAGCCTGCTCTTCCCTGGGTGTGTTACATTGACAGAGTGGGGTCAGTCTGCTCAATCACTGGGTGTGTTACATTTACAGCGTGCAGTCAGTCTTCTCTTCTTGGGGAGTGTTACACTGACAGAGTGGGGTCAGTCTGCTCTTCCCTGGGTGGTTTACATTGACAGAATGGGTGAGTCTGCTCCTCCCTGGGTGTGCTACATTGACAGTGTGAGGTCAGTCTGCTCTTCCCTGGATGTGTTACATTGACAGAGTTGGCTCAGTCTGCTCTTCCTGTCTTCTCTTCCCTGGATGTGTTACATTGACAGAGTGGGGTCAGTCTGCTCTTCCCTGGGTGTGTTACATTGACAGAATGGGGTCAGTCTGCTCTTCCCTGGGTGTGTTACATTGACAGCGTGGGGTCCGTCTGATCTTCCCTGGGTGCGTTACATTGACAGAGTGTGTTCAGTCTGCTCTTCCCTGGGTGTCTTACTTTGACAGATTGCGGTCAGTCTGCTCTTCCCTGGGTTTGTTACATTTGCAGTGTAGGGTCAGTCTGCTCTTCCCTGGTTGGGTTATATTGACAGAATGGGGTCAGTCTGCTCTCCCCTGGGTGGGTTACATTGACTGAGTGAGGTTCAGTCTGCTCTTCCCTGGGTGTGTTACATTGACAGAGTGGGGTCAGTCTGCTCTTCCCTGGGTGTGTTCCATTGACAGAGTTTGGTCAGTCTGCTTGTCCCTGGGTGGGTTACATTGACAGAGTGAGGTCAGTCTGCTCTTCCCTGGGTGTGTTACACTGACAGAGTGGAGCCAGTCTGCTCTACCCTGGGTCTGTTAAATTGACAGAGTGGGGTCAGTCTGCTCTTCTCTGGGTGTGTTACATTGACAGATTCTGGTCCGTCTGCTCTTCCCTGGGTGTGTTACACTGACAGAGTGGGATCAGTCTGCTCTTCCCTGGGTGTGCTACATTGACAGAGTGGAGCCAGTCTGCTCTTCCCTGGGTCTGTTACTTTGACAGAGAGGGGTCAGTCCGCTCTTCTTTCGGTTTGTTACATTGACAGAGTGAGGTCAGTCTGCTCTTCTCTGGGTGGGTTACACTGACAGAGTGGGGTCAGTCTGCTCTTCCCTGGGTGGGTTACATTGACAGAGTGGGGTTAGTCTCCTCTTCCCTGTGTGGGAAATATTGAAAGGGTGGGGTCCGTCTGCTCTTCCGTCAGTGTGTAATATTGACAGTGTGGGGTCAGTCTGCTCTTCCCTGGGTGTGTTACATTAACAGAGTGGGGTCAGTCTGCTCTTCCCTGGGTGTGTTACATTGACAGAGTGGGGTGAGTCTGCTCTTCCCGGGGTGCGTTACATTAACAGAGAGGGGACAGTCCGCTCTTCTTTGGGTTTGTTACATTGACAGAGTGAGGTCAGTCTGCTCTTCTCTGGGTAGGTTACACTGACAGAGTCAGGTCAGTCTGCTCTTCCCTGGGTGGGTTACATTGACAGAGTGGGTTTAGTCTCCTCATTCCTGTGTGGGTAATATTGAAAGGATGGGGTCCGTCTGCTCTTCCGTCAGTGTGTAATATTGACAATGTGGGGTCAGTCTACTCTTCCCTGGGTGTGTTTCATTGACAGCGTGGGGACAGTCTGACCTTCCCTGGGTGTCTTACATTGACAGAGTGTGGTCAGTCTGCTCTTCCCTGGGTGTGTTACATTTACAGTGAGGGGTCAGCCTGCTCTTCCCTGGGTGTGTTACATTGACAGTGTGGGGTCAGTCTGCTCTTCCCTGGGTGTGTAATATTGACAGAGTTTGGTCAGTCTGCTTGTCCCTGGGTGTGTTACTTTGACAGAGTGAGGTCAGTCTGCTCTTCCCTGGGTCTTTGACATTGACAGATTGTGGTCCGTCTGCTCTTCCCTGTGTGTGTTACACTGACAGAGTGTGATCAGTCTGCTCTTCCCTGGGTGTGTAACATTGACAGAGTGAAGTCAGGCTGCCCTTCCCTGGGGGTTTTACAGTGATAGAGTGGGGTCACTCTGCTCTTCCCTGGGTGTGTTACATTGACAGAGTGGGGTCAGTCTGCTCTTCCCTGGGTGTTTTACAGTGACAGAGTGGGGTCAGTCTGCTCTTCCCTGGGTTCCTTACATTGACTGATTTGGCTCACTCTGCACTTCCCTGGGTGTGTAATATTTACAGAGAGGAGTCAGTCTGCTCTTCCCTGGGTGTGTTTCATTGACAGAGTTTGGTCAGTCTGCTCTTCCCTGGGCGTGTAACAGTGACAGAGTGGGGTCAGTCTGCTCTTCCCTGGGTGTGTTACATTGACAGAGTAGGATCAGTCTGCTCTTCCCAAGGTGTTTTACATTGACAGATTGGTGTCAGTATGCTCTCCCCTGGGAGTGTTACATTGTGAGAGTGTGGTCAGTCTGCTCTTCCCGGGGTGTGTTATATTGACAGAGTGGGGTCAGTCTGATCTTCCCTGGGTGTGTTACATTGACAGAGTGGGGTCAGTCTGCTTTTCCCTGGATGCGTTACATTGACAGAGTTGGCTCAGTCTGCTCTTCCCGGGGTGTGTTACATGAACAGAGAGGGGTCAGTAGTCTCTTCTTTGGGTTTGTAACATTGACATACTGAGGTCAGTCTGCTCTTCTCTGGGTGGGTTAGACCTACAGAGTGGGGTCAGTCTGCTCTTCCCTGGGTGGGTTACATTGACATAGTGGGGTTAGTCTCCTCTTCCCTGTGTGGGTAATATTGAAAGGGTTGGGTCCGTCTGATCTTCCCTAGGTGTGTAATATTGACAGTGTGCGGTCAGTCTGCTCTTCCCTGGGTGTGTTACATTTACTGAGTGGAGCCAGTCTGCTCTACCCTGGGTCTGTTACATTGACAGAGTGGGGTCAGACTGCTCTTCCCTGGGTGTGTTACACTGACAGAGTGGGATCAGTCTTCTCTTCCCTGGGTGTGCTACATTGACAGAGTGAGGTCAGTCTGCTCTTCCCTGGGTGAGTTACATTAACGGAGTGGAGCCAGTCTGCTCTTCCCTGGGTGGGTTACATTGACAGAGTGGGGTTAGTCTCCTCTTCCGTGTGTGAGCAATATTGAAAGGGTGGGGTCCGTCTGCTCTTCCCTGGGTGTCTAACAGTGACAGAGTGGGGTCAGTCTGCTCTTCCCTGCGTGTGTAACATTAACAGAGTGGGGTCAGTCTGCTCTTCCCTGGGTGTGTTACATTGACAGAGTGGGGTGAGTCTGCTCTTCCTGGGGTGTGTTACATTAACAGAGAGGGGTCAGCCCGCTCTTCTTTGGGTTTGTTACATTGACAGAGTGAGGTCAGTCTGCTCTTCTCTGGGTCGGTTACACTGACAGAGTGGGGTCAGTCTGCTCTTCCCTGGGTGGGTTACATTGAAAGAGTGGGGTTAGTCTCCTCTTCCCTGTGTGAGAAATATTGAAAGGGTGGGGTCCGTCTGCTCTTCCCTGGGTGTGTAACAGTGACAGAGTGGGGTCAGTCTGCTCTTCCCTGGGTGTGTTACATTGACAGCGTGGGGTCCGTCTGATCTTCCTTGGGTGCGTTACATTGACAGAGTGTGCTCAGTCTGCTCTTCCCTGGGTGTGTTACGTTGACAGATTGCGGTCAGTCTGCTCTTCCCTGGTTGGGTTATATTGACAGAATGGGGTCAGTCTGCTCTCCCCTGGGTGGGTTACATTGACTGAGTGAGGTTCAGTCTGCTCTTCTCTGGGTGTGTTACGTTGACAGATTGCGGTCAGTCTGCTCTTCCCTGGGTGTGTTCCATTGACAGAGTTTGGTCAGTCTGCTTGTCCCTGGGTGTGCTACATTGACAGAGTGAGGTCAGTCTGCTCTTCCCTGGGTGTGTTACATTGACAGAGTGGAGCCAGTCTGCTCTACCCTGGGTCTGTTAAATTGACAGAGTGGGGTCAGTCTGCCCTTCTCTGGGTGTGTTACATTGACATATTCTGGTCCGTCTGCTCTTCCCTGGGTGTGTTACACTGACAGAGTGGGATCAGTCTGCTCTTCCCTGGGTGTGCTACATTGACAGAGTGAGGTCAGTCTGCTCTTCCCTGGGTGTGTTACATTGACAGAGTGGAGCCAGTCTGCTCTTCCCTGGGTCTGTTACTTTAACAGAGTGGGATCAGTCTGCTCTTCCCTGGGTGTGCTACATTGACAGTGTGGGGTCAGTCTACTCTTCCCTGGGTGTGTTTCATTGACAGCGTGGGGACAGTCTGACCTTCCCTGGGTGTCTTACATTGACAGAGTGTGGTCAGTCTGCTCTTCCCTGGGTGTGTTACATTTACAGTGAGGGGTCAGCCTGCTCTTCCCTGGGTGTGTTACATTGACAGAGTGGGGTCAGTCTGCTCTTCCCTGGGTGTGTAATATTGACAGAGTTTGGTCAGTCTGCTTGTCCCTGGGTGTGTTACTTTGACAGAGTGAGGTCACTCTGCTCTTCCCTTGGTCTTTTACATTGACAGATTGTGGTCGGTCTGCTCTTCCCTGTGTGTGTTACACTGACAGAGTGGGGTCACTCTGCTCTTCCCTGGGTGTGTT
Organism: Chiloscyllium punctatum; assembly: GCF_047496795.1. Classification (NCBI taxonomy): domain Eukaryota; kingdom Metazoa; phylum Chordata; class Chondrichthyes; order Orectolobiformes; family Hemiscylliidae; genus Chiloscyllium; species Chiloscyllium punctatum. Next base: position 24,877,584 of record NC_092745.1, on the reverse strand, counting down.
ACATTGACAGAGTGGGGTCAGTCTGCTCTTCCCTGGGTGTTTTACAGTTACAGAGTGGGGTCAGTCTGCTCTTCCCTGGGTGCCTTACATTGACTGATTTGGCTCACTCTGCACTTCCCTGGGTGTGTAATATTTACAGAGAGGAGTCAGTCTGCTCTTCCCTGGGTGTGTTTCATTGACAGAGTTTGGTCAGTCTGCTCTTCCCTGGGCGTGTAACAGTGACAGAGTGGGGTCAGTCTGCTCTTCCCTGGGTGTGTTACATTGACAGAGTAGGATCAGTCTGCTCTTCCCAAGGTGTTTTACATTGACAGATTGGTGTCAGTATGCTCTTCCCTGGGAGTGTTACATTGTGAGAGTGTGGTCAGTCTGCTCTTCCCGGGGTGTGTTATATTGACAGAGTGGGGTCAGTCTGATCTTCCCTCGGTGTGCTACATTGACAGAGTGGGGTCAGTCTGCTTTTCCCTGGATGCGTTACATTGACAGAGTTGGCTCAGTCTGCTCTTCCCGGGGTGTGTTACATGAACAGAGAGGTGTCAGTAGTCTCTTCTTTGGGTTTGTAACATTGACATACTGAGGTCAGTCTGCTCTTCTCTGGGTGGGTTAGACCTACAGAGTGGGGTCAGTCTGCTCTTCCCTGGGTGGGTTACATTGACATAGTGGGGTTAGTCTCCTCTTCCCTGTGTGGGTAATATTGAAAGTGTGGGGTCCGTCTGATCTTCCCTAGGTGTGTAATATTGACAGTGTGCTGTGAGTCTGCTCTTCCCTGGGTGTGTTACATTGACAGAGTGGGGTCAGTCTGCTCTTCCCTGGGTGTGTTACATTGACAGAGTGGGGTCAGTCTGCTCTTCCCTGGGTGTGTTACATTGACAGCGTGGGGTCCGTCTGATCTTCCCTGGGTGCGTTACATTGACAGAGTGTGTTCAGTCTGCTCTTCCCTGGGTGTCTTACTTTGACAGATTGCGGTCAGTCTGCTCTTCCCTGGGTGTGTTACATTTGCAGCGTTGGGTCAGTCTGCTCTTCCCTGGTTGGGTTATATTGACAGAATGGGCTCAGTCTGCTCTCCCCTGGGTGGGTTACATTGACTGAGTGAGGTTCAGTCTGCTCTTCCCTGGGTGTGTTACATTGACAGAGTGGGGTCAGTCTGCTCTTCCCTGGTGTGTTCCATTGACAGAGTTTGGTCAGTCTGCTTGTCCCTGGGTGGGTTACATTGACAGAGTGAGGTCAGTCTGCTCTTCCCTGGGTGTGTTACATTGACAGAGTGGAGCCAGTCTGCTCTACCCTGGGTCTGTTAAATTGACAGATTGGGGTCAGTCTGCTCTTCTCTGGGTGTGTTACATTGACAGATTCTGGTCCGTCTGCTCTTCCCTGGGTGTGTTACACTGACAGAGTGGGATCAGTCTGCTCTTCCCTGGGTGTGCTACATTGACAGAGTGAGGTCAGTCTGCTCTTCCCTGGGTGTGTTACATTGACAGAGTGGAGCCAGTCTGCTCTTCCCTGGGTCTGTTACTTTAACAGAGAGGGGTCAGTCCGCTCTACTTTGGGTTTGTTACATTGACAGAGTGAGGTCAGTCTGCTCTTCTCTGGGTGGGTTACACTGACAGAGTGGGGTCAGTCTGCTCTTCCCTGGGTGTGTTACATTGACAGAGTGGGGTTAGTCTCCTCTTCCCTGTGTGGGTAATATTGAAAGGGTGGGGTCCGTCTGCTCTTCCGTCAGTGTGTAATATTGACAGTGTGGGGTCAGTCTACTCTTCCCTGGGTGTGTTTCATTGACAGCGTGGGGACAGTCTGACCTTCCCTGGGTGTCTTACATTGACAGAGTGTGGTCAGTCTGCTCTTCCCTGGGTGTGTTACATTTACAGTGAGGGGTCAGCCTGCTCTTCCCTGGGTGTGTTACATTGTCAGAGTGGGGTCAGTCTGCTCTTCCCTGGGTGTGTAATATTGACAGAGTTTGGTCAGTCTGCTTGTCCCTGGGTGTGTTACTTTGACAGAGTGAGGTCAGTCTGCTCTTCCCTGGGTCTTTTACATTGACAGATTGTGGTCCGTCTACTCTTCCCTGTGTGTGTTACACTGACAGCGTGTGATCAGTCTGCTCTTCCCTGGGTGTGTAACATTGACAGAGTGAAGTCAGGCTGCCATTCCCTGGGGGTTTTACAGTGATAGAGTGGGGTCACTCTGCTCTTCCCTGGGTGTGTTACATTGACAGAGTGGGGTCAGTCTGCTCTTCCCTGGGTGTTTTACAGTGACAGAGTGGGGTCAGTCTGCTCTTCCCTGGGTGCCTTACATTGACTGATTTGGCTCACTCTGCACTTCCCTGGGTGTGTAATATTTACAGAGAGGAGTCAGTCTGCTCTTCCCTGGGTGTGTTTCATTGACAGAGTTTGGTCAGTCTGCTCTTCCCTGGGCGTGTAACAGTGACAGAGTGGGGTCAGTCTGCTCTTCCCTGGGTGTGTTACATTGACAGAGTAGGATCAGTCTGCTCTTCCAAAGGTGTTTTACATTGACAGATTGGTGTCAGTATGCTCTCCCCTGGGAGTGTTACATTGTGAGAGTGTGGTCAGTCTGCTCTTCCCGGGGTGTGTTCTATTGACAGAGTGGGGTCAGTCTGATCTTCCCTGGGTGTGTTACATTGACAGAGTGGGGTCAGTCTGCTTTTCCCTGGATGCGTTACATTGACAGAGTTGGCTCAGTCTGCTCTTCCCGGGGTGTGTTACATGAACAGAGAGGGGTCAGTAGTCTCTTCTTTGGGTTTGTAACATTGACATACTGAGGTCAGTCTGCTCTTCTCTGGGTGGGTTAGACCTACAGAGTGGTGTCAGTCTGCTCGTCCCTGGGTGTGTTACATTGACAGAGTGGGGTCAGTCTGCTCTTCCCTGGGTGTGTTACATTGACAGAGTGTGTTCAGTCTGCTCTTCCCTGGGTGTGTTACGTTGACAGATTTTGGTCAGTCTGCTCTTCCCTGGGTGTATTCCATTTGCAGTGTGGGGTCAGTCTGCTCTTCCCTGGGTGGGTTATATTGACAGAATGGGGTCAGTCTGCTCTCACCTGGGTGGGTTACATTGACTGAGTGAGGTTTAGTCTGCTCTTCCCTGGGTGTGTTACATTGACAGAGTGGAGTCAGTCTGCTCTTCCCTGGGTGTGTTACATTGACAGAGTTTGGTCAGCCTGCTTGTCCCTGGGTGGGTTACATTGTCAGAGTGAGGTCAGTCTGCTCTTCCCTGGGTATGTTACATTGACAGAGTGGTGCAAGTCTGCTCTTCCCTGGGTCTGTTACATTGACAGAGTGGGGTCAGTCTGCTCTTCTCTGGGTGTGTTACATTGACAGATTGTGGTCCGTCTGCTCTTCCCTGGGTGTGTTACATTGACAGAGTGGCGTCAGTCTGCTCAATCACTGGGTGTGATACATTTAAAGCGTGCAGTCAGTCTTCTCTTCTCGGGGAGTGTTACACTGACAGAGTGGGGTCAGTCTGCTCTTCCCTGGGTGTGTTACACTGACAGAGTGGGGTGAGTCTGCTCTTCCCGGGGTGTGTTACATTAACAGAGAGGGGTCAGTCCGCTCTTCTTTGGGTTTGTTACATTGACAGAGTGAGGTCAGTCTGCTCTTCTCTGGGTGGGTTACACTGACAGAGTCAGGTCAGTCTGCTCTTCCCTGGGTGGGTTACATTGACAGAGTGGGGTTAGTCTCCTCTTTCCTGTGTGGTTAATATTGAAAGGGTGGGGTCCGTCTGTTCTTCCCTAGGTGTGTAATATTGACAGTGTGGGGTCAGTCTACTCTTCCCTGGGTGTGTTTCATTGCCAGAGTGGGGTCAGTCTGACCTTTGCTGGGTGTCTTACATTGACAGAGTGTAGTCAGTCTGCTCTTCCCTGGGTGTGTTACATTTACAGTGAGGGGTCAGCCTGCTCTTCCCTGGGTGTGTTACATTGACAGAGTGAGGTCAGTCTGCTCTTCCCTGGGTCTGTTACATTGACAGATTCTGGTCCGTCTGCTCTTCCCTGTGTGTGTTACACTGACAGAGTGTGATCAGTCTGCTCTTCCCTGGGTGTGTAACATTGACAGAGTGAATTCAGGCTGCTCTTCCATGGGGGTTTTACGGTGATAGAGTGTGGTCAGTCTGCTCTTCCCTGGGTGTGTTACATTGACAGAGTGGGGTCAGTCTGCTCTTCTCTGGGTGTTTTACAGTGACAGAGTGGGGTCAGTCTGCTCAATCACTGGGTGTGTTACATTTACAGTGTGCGGTCAGTCTTCTCTTCCCTGGGAGTGTTACACTGACAGAGTGGGGTCAGTCTGCTATTCCCTGGGTGTGTTACATTGACAGAATGGGGTGAGTCTGCTCCTCCCTGGGTGTGCTACATTGACAGTGTGAGGTCAGTCTGCTCTTCACTGGATGTGTTACATTGACAGAGTTGGCTCAGTCTGCTCTTCCCGTGGTCTGTTACATTAACAGAGAGGGGTCAGTCCGCTCTTCTTTGGGTTTGTTACATTGACAGAGTGAGGTCAGTCTGCTCTTCTCTGGGTGCGTTACACTGACAGAGTTAGGTCAGTCTGCTCTTCCCTGGGTGGGTTACATTGACAGAGTGGGGTTAGTCTCCTCTTCCCTGTGTGGGTAATATTGAAAGGGTGGGGTCCGTCTGCTCTTCCCTCGGTGTGTAATATTGACAGTGTGGGTTCAGTCTGCTCCTTCCTGGGTGTGTTACATTGACAGAGTGGGGTCAGTCTGCTCTTCCCTGGGTGTGTTACATTGACAGAGTGGGGTCAGTCTGGTGTTCCCTGGGTGTGTTTCATTGACAGAGTGGGGTCAGTCTGACCTTCCCTGGGTGTGTTACATTGACAGAGTGTGGTCAGTCTGCTCTTCCCTGGGTGTGTTACATTTACAGCTAGGGGTCAGTCTGCTCTTCCCTGGGTGCGTTACATTGACAGAATGGGGTCAGTCTGCTCTTCCCTGGGTTTAATATATTGACAGAGTTTGGTCAGTCTGCCTGTCCCTGGGTGGTTTACATTGACAGAGTGAGGTCAGTCTGCTCTTCCCTGGGTGTGTTACATTGACAGAGTGGGATCAGTCAGCTCTTCCCAAGGTGTTTTACATTGACAGATTGGTTTCAGTATGCTCTCCCCTGGGTGTGTTACATTGTCAGAGTGTGGTCAGTCTGCTCTTCTCTGAGTGTGTTACATTGACAGAGTGGGGTCAGTCTGCTCTTCCCTGGGTGGGTAACTTTGAAAGGGTCTGGTCAGTCTGCACTTGCCTGGGTTGTTACATTTGCAGAGTGGGGTCAGTCTGCTCGTCCCTGGGTGTGTTACATTGACAGAGTGGGGTCAGTCTGCTCTTTCCTGGGTGTGTTACATTGACAGAGTGTGTTCAGTCTGCTCTTCCCTGGGTGTGTTACGTTGACAGATTGTGGTCAGTCTGCTCTTCCCTGGGTGTGTTCCATTTGCAGTGTGGGGTCAGTCTGCTCTTCCCTGGGTGGGTTATATTGACAGAATGGGGTCAGTCTGCTCTCACCTGGGTGGGTTACATTGACTGAGTGAGGTTTAGTCTGCTCTTCCCTGGGTGTGTTACATTGACAGAGTGGAGTCAGTCTGCTCTTCCCTGGGTGTGTTACATTGACAGAGTTTGGTCAGTCTGCTTGTCCCTGGGTGGGTTACATTGACAGAGTGAGGTCAGTCTGCTCTTCCCTGGGTACGTTACATTGACAGAGTGGTGCAAGTCTGCTCTTCCCTGGGTCTGTTACATTGACAGAGTGGGGTCAGTCTGCTCTTCTCTGGGTGTGTTACATTGACAGATTGTGGTCCGTCTGCTCTTCCCTGGGTGTGTTACACTGACAGAGTGGGATCAGTCTGCTCTTCCCTGGGTGTGCTACATTGACAGAGTGAGGTAAGTCTGCTCTTCCCTGGGTGTGTTACATTGACTGAGTGGGGTCAGTCTGATCTTCCCTGGGTGGGTTACATTGACAGAGTGTGGTCAGTCTGCTCTTCCCTGGGTGTGTTACATTGACAGAGTGGGGTCAGTCTGCTCAATCACTGGGTGCGTTACATTTACAGCGTGCAGTCAGTCTTCTCTTCTCGGGGAGTGTTACACTGACAGAGTGGGGTCAGTCTGCTCTTCCCTGGGTGGTTTACATTGACAGAATGGGTGAGTCTGCTCCTCCCTGGGTGTGCTACATTGACAGTGTGAGGTCAGTCTGCTCTTCCCTGGATGTGTAACATTGACAGAGTTGGCTCAGTCTGCTCTTCCTGTCTTCTCTTCCCTGGATGTGTTATATTAACAGAGTTGGCTCAGTCTGCTCTTCCCGGGGTGTGTTACATTAACAGAGAGGGGTCAGTCCACTCTTCTTTGGGTTTGTTACATTGACAGAGTCAGGTCAGTCTGCTCTTCTCTGGGTGTGTTACATTGACAGAGTTTGGTCAGTCTGCTTGTCCCTGGGTGGGTAAGATTGAAAGGGTCGTGTCAATCTGCACTTCCCTGGGTGTGTTACATTGACAGAGTGGTGTCAGTCTGCTCTTCCCTGGGTGTGTTACATTGACAGAGTGGGGTCAGTCTGCTCTTCCCTGGGTGTGTTACATTGACAGCGTGGGGTCCGTCTGATCTTCCCTGGGTGCGTTACATTGACAGAGTGTGTTCAGTCTGCTCTTCCCTGGGTGTCTTACTTTGACAGATTGCGGTCAGTCTGCTCTTCCCTGGGTTTGTTACATTTGCAGTGTAGGGTCAGTCTGCTCTTCCCTGGTTGGGTTATATTGACAGAATGGGGTCCGTCTGCTCTCCCCTGGGTGGGTTACATTGACAGAGTTTGGTCAGTCTGCTTGTCCCTGGGTGGGTTACATTGACAGAGTGAGGTCAGTCTGCTCTTCCCTGGGTGTGTTACATTGACAGAGTGGAGTCAGTCTGCTCTACCCTGGGTATGTTAAATTGACAGAGTGGGGTCAGTCTGCTCTTCTCTGGGTGTGTGACATTGACAGATTCTGGTCCGTCTGCTCTTCCCTGGGTGTGTTACACTGACAGAGTGGGATCAGTCTGCTCTTCCCTGGGTGTGCTACATTGACAGAGTGAGGTCAGTCCGCTCTTCTTTGGGTTTGTTACATTGACAGAGTGAGGTCAGTCTGCTCTTCTCTGGGTGGGTTACACTGACAGAGTGGGGTCAGTCTGCTCTTCCCCGGGTGGGTTACATTGACAGAGTGGGGTTAGTCTCCTCTTCCCTGTGTGGGAAATATTGAAAGGGTGGGGTCCGTCTGCTCTTCCGTCAGTGTGTAATATTGACAGTGTGGGGTCAGTCTGCTCTTCCCTGGGTGTGTTACATTAACAGAGTGGGGTCAGTCTGCTCTTCCCTGGGTGTGTTACATTGACAGAGTGGGGTGAGTCTGCTCTTCCCTGGTTGTGTTACATTGACAGAGTGGGGTCAGTCTGCTTTTCCCTGGATGCGTTACATTGACAGAGTTGGCTCAGTCTGCTCTTCCCGGGGTGTGTTACATTAACAGAGAGGGGTCAGTAGTCTCTTCTTTGGGTTTGTAACATTGACATACTGAGGTCAGTCTGCTCTTCTCTGGGTGGGTTAGACCTACAGAGTGGGGTCAGTCTGCTCTTCCCTGGGTGGGTTACATTGACATAGTGGGGTTAGTCTCCTCTTCCCTGTGTGGGTAATATTGAAAGGGTGGGGTCCGTCTGATCTTCCCTAGGTGTGTAATATTGACAGTGTGCGGTCAGTCTGCTCTTCCCTGGGTGTGTTACATTTACTGAGTGGAGCCAGTCTGCTCTACCCTGGGTCTGTTACATTGACAGAGTGGGATCAGTCTTCTCTTCCCTGGGTGTGTTACACTGACAGAGTGAGGTCAGTCTGCTCTTCCCTGGGTGAGTTACATTAACAGAGTGGAGCCAGTCTGCTCTTCCCTGGGTCTGTTACTTTAACAGAGAGGGGTCAGTCCGCTCTTCTTTGGGTTTGTTACATTGACAGAGTGAGGTCAGTCTGCTCTTCTCTGGGTCGGTTACACTGACAGAGTGGGGTCAGTCTGCTCTTCCCTGGGTGGGTTACATTGACAGAGTGGGGTTAGTCTCCTCTTCCGTGTGTGAGAAATATTGAAAGGGTGGGGTCCGTCTGCTCTTCCCTGGGTGTGTAACAGTGACAGAGTGGGGTCAGTCTGCTCTTCCCTGGGTGTGTAACATTAACAGAGTGGGGTCAGTCTGCTCTTCCCTGGGTGTGTTACATTGACAGAGTGGGGTGAGTCTGCTCTTCCCGGGGTGTGTTACATTAACAGAGAGGGGTCAGTCCGCTCTTCTTTGGGTTTGTTACATTGACAGAGTGAGGTCAGTCTACTCTTCTCTGGGTCGGTTACACTGACAGAGTGGGGTCCGTCTGCTCTTCCCTGGGTGGGTTACATTGAAAGAGTGGGGTTAGTCTCCTCTTCCCTGTGTGAGAAATATTGAAACGGTGGGGTCCGTCTGCTCTTCCCTGGGTGTGTAACAGTGACAGAGTGGGGTCAGTCTGCTCTTCCCTGGGTGCGTTACATTGACAGAGTGTGCTCAGTCTGCTCTTCCCTGGGTGTGTAACGTTGACAGATTGCGGTCAGTCTGCTCTTCCCTGGGTGTGTTACATTTGCAGTGTAGGGTCAGTCTGCTCTTCCCTGGTTGCGTTATATTGACAGAATGGGGTCAGTCTGCTCTCCCCTGGGTGGGTTACATTGACTGAGTGAGGTTCAGTCTGCTCTTCCCTGGGTGTGTTACATTGACAGTGTGGGGTCAGTCTGCTCTTCCCTGGGTGAGTTCCTTTGACAGAGTTTGGTCAGTCTGCTTGTCCCTGGGTGGGTTACATTGACAGAGTGAGGTCAGTCTGCTCTTCCCTGGGTGTGTTACTATGACGGAGTGGAGCCAGTCTGCTCTACCCTGGGTCTGTTAAATTGACAGAGTGGGGTCAGTCTGCTCTTCTCTGGGTGTGTTACATTGACAGATTCTGGTCCGTCTGCTCTTCCCTGGGTGTGTTACACTGACAGAGTGGGATCAGTCTGCTCTTCCCTGGGTGTGCTACATTGACAGAGTGAGGTCAGTCTGCTCTTCCCTGGGTGTGTTACATTGACAGAGTGGAGCCAGTCTGCTCTTCCCTGGGTCTGTTACTTTAACAGAGAGGGGTCAGTCCGCTCTTCTTTGGGTTTGTTACATTGACAGAGTGAGGTCAGTCTGTTCTTCTCTGGGTGGGTTACACTGACAGAGTGGGGTCAGTCTGCTCTTCCCTGGGTGGGTTACATTGACAGAGAGGGGTCAGTCCGCTCTTCTTTGGGTTTGTTCCATTGACAGAGTGAGGTCATCCTGCTCTTCTCTGGATGGGTTACACTGACAGAGTCAGGTCAGTCTGCTCTTCCCTGTGTGGGTTACATTGACAGAGTGGGTTTAGTCTCCTCTTTCCTGTGTGGGTAATATTGAAAGGGTGGGGTCCGTCTGCTCTTCCATAGGTGTGTAATATTGACAGTGTGGGGTCAGTCTACTCTTCCCTGGGTGTGTTTCATTGACAGCGTGGGGACAGTCTGACCTTCCCTGGGTGTCTTACATTGACAGAGTGTGGTCAGTCTGCTCTTCCCTGGGTGTGTTACATTTACAGTGAGGGGTCAGCCTGCTCTTCCCTGGGTGTGTTACATTGACAGAGTGGGGTCAGTCTGCTCTTCCCTGGGTGTGTTACATTTACAGTGAGGGGTCAGCCTGCTCTTCCCTGGGTGTGTTACATTGACAGAGTGGGGTCAGTCTGCTCTTCCCTGGGTCTTTTACATTGACAGATTGTGGTCCGTCTGCTCTTCCCTGTGTGTGTTACACTGACAGAGTGTGATCAGTCTGCTCTTCCCTGGGTGTGTAACATTGACAGAGTGAAGTCAGGCTGCCCTTCCCTGGGGGTTTTACAGTGATAGAGTGGGGTCACTCTGCTCTTCCCTGGGTGTGTTACATTGCCAGAGTGGGGTCAGTCTGCTCTTCCCTGGGTGTTTTACAGTGACAGAGTGGGGTCAGTCTGCTCTTCCCTGGGTGCCTTACATTGACTGATTTGGCTCACTCTGCACTTCCCTGGGTGTGTAATATTTACAGAGAGGAGTCAGTCTGCTCTTCCCTGGGTGTGTTTCATTGACAGAGTTTGGTCAGTCTGCTCTTCCCTGAGCGTGTAACAGTGACAGAGTGGGGTCAGTCTGCTCTTCCCTGGGTGTGTTACATTGACAGAGTAGGATCAGTCTGTTCTTCGCAAGGTGTTTTACATTGACAGATTGGTGTCAGTATGCTCTCCCCTGGGAGTGTTACATTGTGAGAGTGTGGTCAGTCTGCTCTTCCCGGGGTGTGTTATATTGACAGAGTGGGGTCAGTCTGATCTTCCCTGGGTGTGTTACATTGACAGAGTGGGGTCAGTCTGCTTTTCCCTGGATGCGTTACATTGACAGAGTTGGCTCAGTCCGCTCTTCCCGGGGTGTGTTACATTAACAGAGAGGGGTCAGTAGTCTCTTCTTTGGGTTTGTAACATTGACATACTGAGGTCAGTCTGCTCTTCTCTGGGTGGGTTAGACCTACAGAGTGGGGTCAGTCTGCTCTTCCCTGGGTGGGTTACATTGACATAGTGGGGTTAGTCTCCTCTTCCCTGTGTGGGTAATATTGAAAGGGTGGGGTCCGTCTGATCTTCCCTAGGTGTGTAATATTGACAGTGTGCGGTCAGTCTACTCTTCCCTGGGTGTGTTACATTTACTGAGTGGAGCCAGTCTGCTCTACCCTGGGTCTGTTACATTGACAGAGTGGGGTCAGACTGCTCTTCCCTGGGTGTGTTACACTGACAGAGTGGGATCAGTCTTCTCTTCCCTGGGTGTGCTACATTGACAGAGTGAGGTCAGTCTGCTCTTCCCTGGGTGAGTTACATTAACGGAGTGGAGCCAGTCTGCTCTTCCCTGGGTCTGTTTCTTTAACAGAGAGGGGTCAGTCCGCTCTTCTTTGGGTTTGTTACATTGACAGAGTGAGGTCAGTCTGCTCTTCTCTGGGTCGGTTACACTGACAGAGTGGGGTCAGTCTGCTCTTCCCTGGGTGGGTTACATTGACAGAGTGGGGTTAGTCTCCTCTTCCGTGTGTGAGAAATATTGAAAGGGTGGGGTCCGTCTGCTCTTCCCTGGGTGTGTAACAGTGACAGAGTGGGGTCAGTCTGCTCTTCCCTGGGTGTGTAACATTAACAGAGTGGGGTCAGTCTGCTCTTCCCTGGGTGTGTTACATTGACAGAGTGGGGTGAGTCTGCTCTTCCCGGGGTGTGTTACATTAACAGAGAGGGGTCAGTCCGCTCTTCTTTGGGTTTGTTACATTGACAGAGTGAGGTCAGTCTGCTCTTCTCTGGGTGGGTTACACTGACAAAGTCAGGTCAGTCTGCTCTTCCCTGCGTGGGTTACATTGACAGAGTGGGGTTAGTCTCCTCTTTCCTGTGTGGGTAACATTGAAAGTGTGGGGTCCGTCTGCTCTTCCCTTGGTGTGGAATATTGACAGTGTGGGGTCAGTCTACTCTTCCCTGGGTGTGTTTCATTGTCAGAGTGGGGTCAGTCTGACCTTCCCTGGGTGTCTTACATTGACAGAGTGTGGTCAGTCTGCTCTTCCCTGGGTGTGTTACATTTATAGTGAGGGGTCAGCCTGCTCTTCCCTGGGTGTGTTACATTGACAGAGTGAGGTCAGTCTGCTCTTCCCTGGGTCTGTTCCATTGACAGATTGTGGTCCGTCTGCTCTTCCCTGTGTGTGTTACACTGACAGAGTGTGATCAGTCTGCTCTTCCCTGGGTGTGTAACATTGACAGAGTGAATTCAGGCTGCTCTTCCATTGGGGTTTTACAGTGATAGAGTGGGGTCAGTCTGCTCTTCCCTGGTTGTGTTACATTGACAGAGTGGGGTCAGTCTGCTCTTCCCTGGGTGTTTTACAGTGACAGAGTGAGTTCAGTCTGCTCTTCCCTGGGTGTGTTACATTGACAGAGTGGGGTCAGTCTGCTCAATCACTGGGTGTGTTACATTTACAGTGTGCGGTCAGTCTTCTCTTCCCTGGGAGTGTTACACTGACAGAGTGGGGTCAGTCTGCTCTTTACTGGGTGTGTTACATTGACAGAATGGGGTGAGTCTGCTCCTCCCTGGGTGTGCTACATTGACAGTGTGAGGTCAGTCTGCTCTTCCCTGGGTGTGTTACATTGACAGAGTTGGCTCAGTCTGCTCTTTCCGGGGTGTGTTGCATTAACAGAGAGGGGTCAGTCCGCTCTTCTTTGGGTTTGTTACATTGACAGAGTGAGGTCAGTCTGCTCTTCTCTGGGTGGGTTACACTGACAAAGTCAGGTCAGTCTGCTCTTCCCTGGGTGGGTTACATTGACAGAGTGGGGTTAGTCTCCTCTTCCCTGTGTGTGTAATATTGAAAGGGTGGGGTCCGTCTGCTCTTCCCTCGGTGTGGAATATTGACAGTGTGGGTTCAGTCTGCTCTTTCCTGGGTGTGTTACATTGACAGAGTGGGGTCTGTCTGCTCTTCCCTGGGTGTGTTACATTGACAGAGTGGGGTAAGTCTGGTGTGCCCTGGGTGTGTTTCATTGACAGAGTGGGGTCAGTCTGACCTTCCCTGGGTGTGTTACATTGACAGAGTGTGGTCAGTCTACTCTTCCCTGGGTGTGTTACATTTACAGTGAGGGGTCAGTCTGCTATTCCCTGGGTGCGTTACATTGACAGAATGGGGTCAGTCTGCTCTACCCTGGGTTTAATATATTGACAGAGTTTGGTCAGTCTGCCTGTCCCTGGGTGGGTTACATTGACAGAGTGAGGTCAGTCTGCTCTTCCCTGGGTGTGTTACATTGACAGAGTGGGATCAGTCAGCTCTTCCCATGGTGTTTTATATTGACAGATTGGTTTCAGTATGCTCTCCCCTGGGTGTGTTACATTGTCAGAGTGTGGTCAGTCTGCTCTTCTCTGAATGTGTTACATTGACAGAGTGGGGTAGTCTGCTCTTCCCTGGGTGGGTAACATTGAAAGGGTCTGGTCAGTCTGCACTTCCCTGGGTTGTTACATTTGCAGAGTGGGGTCAGTCTGCTCGTCCCTGGGTGTGTTACATTGACAGATTGTGGTCAGTCTGCTCTTCCCTGGGTGTGTTACATTTGCAGTGTGGGGTCAGTCTGCTCTTCCCTGGGTGGGTTATATTGACAGAATGGGGTCAGTCTGCTCTCCCCTGTGTGGGTTGCATTGACTGAGTGAGGTTCAGTCTGCTCTTCCCTGGGTGTGTTACATTGACAGAGTGGAGTCAGTCTGCTCTTCTCTGGGTGTGTTACATTGACAGAGTTTGGTCAGTCTGCTTGTCCCTGGGTGGGTTACATTGACAGAGTGAGGTCAGTCTGCTCTTCCCTGGGTGTGTTACATTGACAGAGTGGTGCCAGTCTGCTCTTCCCTGGGTCTGTTACATTGACAGAGTGGGGTCAGTCTGCTCTTCTCTGGGTGTGTTACATTGACAGATTGTGGTCCGTCTGCTCTTCCCTGGGTGTGTTACACTGACAGAGTGGGATCAGGCTGCACTTCCCTGGGTGTGCTACATTGACAGTGTGAGGTCAGTCTGCTTTCCCTGGGTGTGTTACATTGACTGAGTGGGATCAGTCTGCTCAATCACTGGGTGTGTTACATTTACAGCGTGCAGTCAGCCTTATCTTCCCTGGGAGTGTTACACTGACAGATTGGGGTCAGTCTGCTCTTCCCTGGGTTTGTTACATTGACAGAATGGGTGAGTCTGCTCCTCCCTGGGTGTGCTACATTGACAGTGTGAGGTCAGTCTGCTCTGCGCTGGGTGTGTTACATTGACAGAGTGGGGTCAGTCTGCTCAATCACTGGGTGTGTTACATTTACAGCGTGCAGTCAGTCTTCTCTTCCCTGGGAGTGTTACACTGACAGAGTGGGGTCAGTGTGCTCTTCCCTGGGTCGGTTACATTGACAGAATGGGTGAGTCTGCTCCTCCCTGGGTGTGCTACATTGACAGTGTGAGGTCAGTCTGCTCTTCCCTGGATATGTTACATTGACAGAGTTGGCTCAGTCTGCTCTTCCTGTCTGCTCTTCCCTGGATGTGTTACATTGACAGAGTTGGCTCAGTCTGCTCTTCCCGGGGTGTGTTACATTAACAGAGAGGGGTCAGTCCGCTCTTCTTTGGGTTTGTTACATTGACAGAGTCAGGTCAGTCTGCTCTTCCCTGGGTGGGTTACATTGACAGAGTGGGATTAGTCTCCTCTTCCCCATGTGAGTAATATAGAAAGTGTGGGGTCCGCCTGCTCTTCCCTCGGTGTGTAATATTGACAGTGTGGGGTCAGTCTGCTCTTTCCTGGGTGTGTTACATTGACAGAGTGGGGTCAGTCTGGTGTTCCCTGGGTGTGTTTCATTGACAGAGTGGGGTCAGTCTGATCTTCCCTGGGTGAGTTACATTAACGGAGTGGAGCCAGTCTGCTCTTCCCTGGGTCTGTTACTTTAACAGAGAGGGGTCAGTCCGCTCTTCTTTGGGTTTGTTACATTGACAGAGTGAGGTCAGTCTGCTCTTCTCTGGGTCGGTTACACTGACAGAGTGGGGTCAGTCTGCTCTTCCCTGGGTAGGTTACATTGACAGAGTGGGGTTAGTCTCCTCTTCCCTGTGTGAGAAATATTGAAAGGGTGCGGTCCGTCTGCTCTTCCCTGGGTGTGTAACAGTGACAGAGTGGGGTCAGTCTGCTCTTCCCTGGGTGTGTAACATTAACAGAGTGGGGTCAGTCTGCTCTTCCCTGGGTGTGTTACATTGACAGAGTGGGGTGAGTCTGCTCTTCCCGGGGTGTGTTACATTAACAGAGAGGGGTCAGTCCTCTCTTCTTTGGGTTTGTTACATTGACAGAGTGAGGTCAGTCTGCTCTTCTCTGGGTGGGTTACACTGACAGAGTCAGGTCAGTCTGCTCTTCCCTGCGTGGGTTACATTGACAGAGTGGGGTTAGTCTCCTCTTTCCTGTGTGGGTGATATTGAAAGGGTGGGGTCCGTCTGCTCTTCCCTAGGTGTGGAATATTGACAGTGTGGGGTCAGTCTACTCTTCCCTGGGTGTGTTTCATTGTCAGAGTGGGGTCAGTCTGACCATCCCTGGGTGTCTTACATTGACAGAGTGTGGTCAGTCTGCTCTTCCCTGGGTGTGTTACATTTATAGTGAGGGGTCAGCCTGCTCTTCCCTGGGTGTGTTACATTGACAGAGTGGGGTCAGTCTGCTCTTCCCTGGTTGTGTAATATTGACGGAGTTTGGTCAGTCTGCTTGTCCCTGGGTGTGTTACTTTGACAGAGTGAGGTCAGTCTGCTCTTCCCTGGGTGTGTTACATTGACAGAGTGGGGTCAGTCTGCTCAATCACTGGGTGTGTTACATTTACAGTGTGCGGTCAGTCTTCTCTTCCCTGGGAGTGTTACACTGACAGAGTGGGGTCATTCTGCTCTTTACTGGGTGTGTTACATTGACAGAATGGGGTGAGTCTGCTCCTCCCTGGGTGTGCTACATTGACAGTGTGAGGTCAGTCTGCTCTTCCCTGGGTGTGTTACATTGACAGAGTTGGCTCAGTCTGCTCTTTCCGGGGTGTGTTGCATTAACAGAGAGGGGTCAGTCCGCTCTTCTTTGGGTTTGTTACATTGACAGAGTGAGGTCAGTCTGCTCTTCTCTGGGTGGGTTACACTGACAAAGTCAGGTCAGTCTGCTCTTCCCTGGGTGGGTTACATTGACAGAGTGGGGTTAGTCTCCTCTTCCCTGTGTGTGTAATATTGAAAGGGTGGGGTCCGTCTGCTCTTCCCTCGGTGTGGAATATTGACAGTGTGGGTTCAGTCTGCTCTTTCCTGCGTGTGTTACATTTACAGAGTGGGGTCAGTCTGCTCTTCCCTGGGTGTGTTATATTGACAGAATGGGGTAAGTCTGGTGTTCCCTGGGTGTGTTTCATTGACAGAGTGGGGTCAGTCTGACCTTCCCTGGGTGTGTTACATTGACAGAGTGTGGTCAGTCTACTCTTCCCTGGGTGTGTTACATTTACAGTGAGGGGTCAGTCTGCTCTTCCCTGGGT
Source organism: Chiloscyllium punctatum (assembly GCF_047496795.1). Taxonomy (NCBI): domain Eukaryota; kingdom Metazoa; phylum Chordata; class Chondrichthyes; order Orectolobiformes; family Hemiscylliidae; genus Chiloscyllium; species Chiloscyllium punctatum. The sequence continues at coordinate 24,861,563 of NC_092745.1, read as the reverse complement.
GCGTTACATTGACAGAATGGGGTCAGTCTGCTCTACCCTGGGTTTAATATATTGACAGAGTTTGGTCAGTCTGCCTGTCCCTGGGTGGGTTACATTGACAGAGTGAGGTCAGTCTGCTCTTCCCTGGGTGTGTTACATTGTCAGAGTGTGGTCAGTCTGCTCTTCTCTGAATGTGTTACATTGACAGAGTGGGGTAGTCTGCTCTTCCCTGGGTGGGTAACATTGAAAGGGTCTGGTCAGTCTGCACTTCCCTGGGTTGTTACATTTGCAGAGTGGGGTCAGTCTGCTCGTCCCTGGGTGTGTTACATTGACAGATTGTGGTCAGTCTGCTCTTCCCTGGGTGTGTTACATTTGCAGTGTGGGGTCAGTCTGCTCTTCCCTGGGTGGGTTATATTGACAGAATGGGGTCAGTCTGCTCTCCCCTGTGTGGGTTGCATTGACTGAGTGAGGTTCAGTCTGCTCTTCCCTGGGTGTGTTACATTGACAGAGTGGAGTCAGTCTGCTCTTCCCTGGGTGTGTTACATTGACAGAGTTTGGTCAGTCTGCTTGTCCCTGGGTGGGTTACATTGACAGAGTGAGGTCAGTCTGCTCAATCGTTGGGTGTGTTACATTGACAGAGTGGTGCCAGTCTGCTCTTCCCTGGGTCTGTTACATTGACAGAGTGGGGTCAGTCTGCTCTTCTCTGGGTGTGTTACATTGACAGATTGTGGTCCGTCTGCTCTTCCCTGGGTGTGTTACACTGACAGAGTGGGATCAGGCTGCACTTCCCTGGGTGTGCTACATTGACAGTGTGAGGTCAGTCTGCTTTCCCTGGGTGTGTTACATTGACAGAGTGGGGTCAGTCTGCTCAATCACTGGGTGTGTTACATTTACAGCGTGCAGTCAGTCTTCTCTTCCCTGGGAGTGTTACACTGACAGATTGGGGTCAGTCTGCTCTTCCCTGGGTGGGCTACATTGACAGAATGGGTGAGTCTGCTCCTCCCTGGGTGTGCTAAATTGACAGTGTGAGGTCAGTCTGCTCTGCGCTGGGTGTGTTACATTGACAGAGTGGGGTCAGTCTGCTCAATCACTGGGTGTGTTACATTTACAGCGTGCAGTCAGTCTTCTCTTCCCTGGGAGTGTTACACTGACAGAGTGGGGTCAGTCTGCTCTTCCCTGGGTCGGTTACATTGACAGAATGGGTGAGTCTGCTCCTCCCTGGGTGTGCTACATTGACAGTGTGAGGTCAGTCTGCTCTTCCCTGGATATGTTACATTGACAGAGTTGGCTCAGTCTGCTCTTCCTGTCTGCTCTTCCCTGGATGTGTTACATTGACAGAGTTGGCTCAGTCTGCTCTTCCCGGGGTGTGTTACATTAACAGAGAGGGGTCAGTCCGCTCTTCTTTGGGTTTGTTACATTGACAGAGTCAGGTCAGTCTGCTCTTCCCTGGGTGGGTTACATTGACAGAGTGGGGTTAGTCTCCTCTTCCCCATGTGAGGAATATAGAAAGTGTGGGGTCCGCCTGCTCTTCCCTCGGTGTGTAATATTGACAGTGTGGGGTCAGTCTGCTCTTTCCTGGGTGTGTTACATTGACAGAGTGGGGTCAGTCTGGTGTTCCCTGGGTGTGTTTCATTGACAGAGTGGGGTCAGTCTGATCTTCCCTGGGTGTGTTACATTTACAGTGAGGGGGCAGTCTGCTCTTCCCTGGGTGCGTTATATTGACAGAATGGGGTCAGTCTGCTCTTTCCTGGGTTTAATATATTGACAGAGTTTGGTCAGTCTGCCTGTCCCTGGGTGGGTTACATTGACAGAGTGGGATCAGTCAGCTCTTCCCAAGGTGTTTTACATTGACAGAGTTTGGTCAGTCTGCTTGTCCCTGGGTGGGTAACATTGAAAGTGTCGGGTCAGTCTGCACTTCCCTGGGTATGTTACATTGACAGAGTGGGGTCAGTCTGCTCTTCCCTGGGTGTGTTACATTGACAGAGTGGGGTCAGTCTGCTCTTCCCTGGGTGTGTTACATTTGCAGTGTGGGGTCAGTCTGCTCTTCCCTGGGTGCGTTATATTGACAGAATGGGGTCAGTCTGCTCTCCCCTGGGTGGTTTACATTGACTGAGTGAGATTCAGTCTGCTCTTCCCTGGGTGTGTTACATTGACAGAGTGGAGTCAGTCTGCGCTTCCCTGGGTGTGTTACATTGACAGATTTTGGTCAGTCTGCTTGTCCCTGGGTGGGTTACATTGACAGAGTGAGGTCAGTCTGCTCTTCCCTGGGTGTGTTACATTGACAGAGTGGAGCCAGTCTGCTCTACCCTGGGTCTGTTACATTGACAGAGTGGGGTCAGTCTGCTCTTCTCTGGGTGTGTTACATTGACAGATTGTGGTCCGTCTGCTCTTCCCTGGATGTGTTACACTGACAGAGTGGGGTTAGTCTCCTCTTTCCTGTGTGGGTAATATTGAAAGGGTGGGGTCCGTCTGCTGTTCCCTAGGTGTGTAATATTGACAGTGTGGGGTCAGTCTACTCTTCCCTGGGTGTGTTTCATTGACAGAGTGGGGACAGTCTGATCTTCCCTGGGTGTCTTACATTGACAGAGTGTGGTCAGTCTGCTCTTCCCTGGGAGTGTTACATTTACAGTGTGCGGTCAGTCTGCTCTTCCCTGGGTGTGTAACATTGACAGAGTGAAGTCAGGCTGCCCTTCCCTGGGGGTTTTACAGTGATAGAGTGGGGTCACTCTGCTCTTCCCTGGGTGTGTTACATTGACAGAGTGGGATCAGTCTGCTCTTCCCTGGGTGCCTTACATTGACAGATTTGGCTCACTCTGCACTTCCCTGGGTGTGTAATATTTACAGAGAGGAGTCAGTCTGCTCTTCCCTGGGTGTGTTTCATTGACAGAGTTTGGTCAGTCTGCTCTTCCCTGGGCGTGTAACAGTGACAGAGTGGGGTCAGTCTGCTCTTCCCAAGGTGTTTTACATTGACAGATTGGTGTCAGTATGCTCTGCCCTGGGAGTGTTACATTGTGAGAGTGTGGTCAGTCTGCGCTTTCCGGGGTGTGTTATATTGACAGAGTGGGGTCAGTCTGATCTTCCCTGGGTGTGTTACATTGGCAGAGTGGGGTCAGTCTGCTCTTCACTGGATGTGTTAAATTGACAGTGTGGGGTCAGTCTGCTCTTCCCTGGGTGTGTTACATTGACAGAATGGGGTGAGTCTGCTCCTCCCTGGGTGTGCTACATTGACAGTGTGAGGTAAGTCTGATTTTCCCTGGATGCGTTACATTGACAGAGTTGGCTCAGTCTGCTCTTCCCGGGGTGTGTTACATTAACAGAGAGGGGTCAGTAGTCTCTTCTTTGGGTTTGTAACATTGACAGAGTGAGGTCAGTCTGCTCTTCTCTGGGTGGGTTAGACTGACAGAGTGGGTTCAGTCTGCTCTTCCCTGGGTGGGTTACATTGACAGAGTGGGGTTAGTCTCCTCTTCCCTGTGTGGGTAATATTGAAAGGGTGGGGTCCGTCTGATCTTCCCTAGGTGTGTAATATTGACAGTGTGCGGTCAGTCTGCTCTTCCCTGGGTGTGTTACATTTACTGAGTGAAGCCAGTCTGCTCTTCCCTGGGTGTGTTACAGTGACAGAGTAGGATCAGTCTGCTCTTCACAGGGTGTGTTACATTAACAGATTGTGGTCCGTCTGCTCTTCCCTGGGTGTGTTACACTGACAGAGTGGGATCAGTCTGCTCTTCCCTGGGTGTGCTACATTGACAGAGTGAGGTCAGTCTGCTCTTCCCTGGGTGTGTTACATTGACAGAGTGGAGCCAGTCTGCTCTTCCCTGGGTCTGTTACTTTAACAGAGAGGGGTCAGTCTGCTCTTCCCTGGGTGGGTTACACTGACAGAGTCAGGTCAGTCTGCTCTTCCCTGGGTGGATAACATTGACAGTGTGGGGTTAGTCTCCTCTTTCCTGTGTGGGTAATACTGAAAGGGTGGGGTACGTCTGCTCTTCCCTCGGTGTGTAATATTGACAGTGTGGGGTCAGTCTACTCTTCCCTGGGTGTGTTTCATTGACAGAGTGTGGTCAGTCTGCTTGTCCCTGGGTGTGTTACTTTGACAGTGAGGGGTCAGTCTGCTCTTCCCTGGGTGTGTAATATTGACAGAGTTTGGTCAGTCTGCTTGTCCCTGCGTGTGTTACTTTGACAGTGTGAGGTCAGTCTGCTCTTCCCTGGGTCTATTACATTGACAGATTGTGGTCCGTCTGCTCTTCCCTGTGTTTGTTACACTGACAGAGTGTGATCAGTCTGCTCTTCCCTGGGTGTGTAACATTGACAGAGCGAATTCAGGCTGCTTTTCCATGGGGGTTTTACAGTGATAGAGTGGGGTCAGTCTGCTCTTCCCTGGGTGTGTTACATTGACAGAGTGGGGTCAGTCTGATCTTCCCTGGGTGTTTTACAGTGACAGAGTGGGGTCAGTCTGCTCTTCCCTGGGTGCCTTACATTGACTGATTTGGCTCACTCTGCACTTCCCTGGGTGTGTAATATTTACAGAGAGGAGTCAGTCTGCTCTTCCCTGGGTGTGTTTCATTGACAGAGTTTGGTCAGTCTGCTCTTCCCTGGGCGTGTAACAGTGACAGAGTGGGGTCAGTCTGCTCTTCCCTGGGTGTGTTACATTGACAGAGTAGGATCAGTCTGCTCTTCCCAAGGTGTTTTACATTGACAGATTGGTGTCACTATGCTCTCCCCTGGGAGTGTTACATTGTGAGAGTGTGGTCAGTCTGCTCTTCCCGGGGTGTGTTATATTGACAGAGTGGGATCAGTCTGATCTTCCCTGGGTGTGTTACATTGACAGAGTGGGGTCAGTCTGCTCTTCCCTGGGAGTTTTACTTTGTGAGAGTGTGGTCAGTCTGCTCTTCCCTGTGTGTGTTATATTGACAGAGTGGGGACAGTCTGATCTTCACTGGGTGTGTGAAATTGACAGTGTGGGGTCAGTCTGCTCAATCACTTGGTGTGTTACATTTACAGCATGGGGTCAGTCTTCTCTTCCTGGGTGTGTTACAGTGACAGAGTGGGGTCAGTCTGCTCTTCCCTGGGTGTGTTACATTGACAGAATGGGGTGAGTCTGCTCCTCCCTGGGTGTGCGACATTGACAGTGTGAGGTCAGTCTGCTTTTCCCTGGATGCGTTACATTGACAGAGTTGGCTCATTCTGCTCTTCCCGGGGTGTGTTACATTAACAGAGAGGGGTCAGTAGTCTCTTCTTTGGGTTTGTAACATTGACAGAGTGAGGTCAGTCTGCTCTTCTCTGGGTGGGTTAGACTGACAGAGTGGGGTCAGTCTGCTCTTCCCTGGGTGGGTTACATTGACAGAGTGGTGTTAGTCTCCTCTTCCCTGTGTGGGTAATATTGAAAGGGTGGGGTCCGTCTGATCTTCCCGAGGTGTGTAATATTGGCAGTGTGCGGTCAGTCTGCTCTTCCCTGGGTGTGTTACATTTACTGAGTGAAGCCAGTCTGCTCTACCCTGGGTCTGTTACATTGACAGAGTGGGGTCAGTCTGCTCTTCACAGGGTGTGTTACATTAACAGATTGTGGTCCGTCTGCTCTTCCCTGGGTGTGTTGCACTGACAGAGTGGGATCAGTCTGCTCTTCCCTGGGTGTGCTACATTGACAGAGTGAGGTCAATCTGCTCTTCCCTGGGTGTGTTACATTGACAGAGTGGAGCCAGTCTGCTCTTCCCTGGGTCTGTTACTTTAACAGAGAGGGGTCAGTCTGCTCTTCCCTGGGTGGGTTACATTGACAGAGTGGGGTGAGTCTGCTCTTCCCGGGGTGTGTTACAGTAACAGAGAGGGGTCAGTCCGCTCTTCTTTGGGTTTGTTACATTGACAGAGTGAGGTCAGTCTGCTCTTCTCTGGGTGGGTTACACTGACAGAGTCAGGTCAGTCTGCTCTTCCCTGGGTGGGTTACATTGACAGAGTGTGGTCAGTCTGCTTGTCCCTGGGTGTGTTACTTTGACAGTGAGGGGTCAGTCTGCTCTTCCCTGGGAGTTTTACTTTGTGAGAGTGTGGTCAGTCTGCTCTTCCCGGGGTGTGTTATATTGACAGAGTGGGGTCAGTCTGATCTTCACTGGGTGTGTTAAATTGATAGTGTGGGGTCAGTCTGCTCAATCACTTGGTGTGTTACATTTACAGCATGGGGTCAGTCTTCTCTTCCTGGGTGTGTTACAGTGACAGAGTGGGGTCAGTCTGCTCTTCCCTGGGTGTGTTACATTGACAGAATGGGGTGAGTCTGCTCCTCCCTGGGTGTGCTACATTGACAGTGTGAGGTCAGTCTGCTTTTCCCTGGATGCGTTACATTGACAGAGTTGGCTCAGTCTGCTCTTCCCGGGGTGTGTTACATTCACAGAGAGGGGTCAGTAGTCTCTTCTTTGGGTTTGTAACATTGTCAGAGTGAGGTCAGTCTGCTCTTCTCTGGGTGGGTTAGACTGACAGAGTGGGGTCAGTCTGCTCTTCCCTGGGTGGGTTACATTGACAGAGTGTGGTTAGTCTCCTCTTCCCTGTGTGGGTAATATTGAAAGGGTGGGGTCCGTCTGATCTTCCCGAGGTGTGTAATATTGACAGTGTGCGGTCAGTCTGCTCTTCCCAGGGTGTGCTACATTGACAGAGTGAGGTCAGTCTGCTCTTCCCTGGGTGTGTTACATTGACAGAGTGGGGTCAGTCTGCTCTTCCCTGGATGTGTAATATTGACAGAGTTTGGTCAGTCTGCTTGTCCCTGGGTGTGTTACTTTGACAGTGTGAGGTCAGTCTGCTCTTCCCTGGGTCTATTACATTGACAGATTGTGGTCCGTCTGCTCTTCCCTGTGTGGGTAATATTGAAAGGGTGGGGTCCGTCTGATCTTCCCTAGGTGTGTAATATTGACAGTGTGCGGTCAGTCTGCTCTTCCCTGGGTGTGTTACATTTACTGAGTGAAGCCAGTCTGCTCTACCCTTGGTCTGTTACATTGACAGAGTGGGGTCAGTCTGCTCTTCACAGGGTGTGTTACATTAACAGATTGTGGTCCGTCTGCGCTTCCCTGGGTGTGTTGCACTGACAGAGTGGGATCAGTCTGCTCTTCCCAGGGTGTGCTACATTGACAGAGTGAGGTCAGTCTGCTCTTCCCTGGGTGTGTTACATTGATAGAGTGGAGCCAGTCTGCTCTTCCCTGGGTCTGTTACTTTAACAGAGAGGGGTCAGTCTGCTCTTCCCTGGGTGTGTTACATTGACAGAGTGGGGTGAGTCTGCTCTTTCCGGGGTGTGTTACAGTAACAGAGAGGGGTCAGTCCGCTCTTCTTTGGGTTTGTTACATTGACAGAGTGAGGTCATTCTGCTCTTCTCTGGGTGGGTTACACTGACAGAGTCAGGTCAGTCTGCTCTTCCCTGGGTGGGTAACATTGACAGAGTGAGGTAAGTCTCCTCTTTCCTGTGTGGGTAATATTGAAAGGGTGGGGTCCGTCTGCTCTTCCCTCGGTGTGTAATATTGACAGTGTGGGGTCAGTCTACTCTTCCCTGGGTGTGTTTCATTGACAGAGTGTGGTCAGTCTGCTTGTCCCTGGGTGTGTTAGTTTGACAGTGAGGGGTCAGCCTGCTCTTCCCTGGGTGTGTTACATTGACAGAGTGGGGTCAGTCTGCTCTTCCCTGGGTGTGTAATATTGACAGAGTTTGGTCAGTCTGCTTGTCCCTGGGTGTGTTACTTTGACAGTGTGAGGTCAGTCTGCTCTTCCCTGGGTCTATTACATTGACAGAGTGTGATCAGTCTGCTCTTCCCTGGGTGTGTAACATTTACAGAGTGAATTCAGGCTGCTCTTCCATGGGGGTTTTACAGTGATAGAGTGGGGTCACTCTGCTCTTCCCTGGGTGTGTTACATTGACAGAGTGGGGTCAGTCTGCTCTTCCCTGGGTGTTTTACAGTGACAGACTGGGGTCAGTCTGCTCTTCCCTGGGTGCCTTACATTGACTGATTTGGCTCACTCTGCACTTCCCTGGGTGTGTAATATTTACAGAGAGGAGTCAGTCTGCTCTTCCCTGGGTGTGTTTCATTGACAGAGTTTGGTCAGTCTGCTCTTCCCTGAGCGTGTAACAGTGACAGAGTGGGGTCAGTCTGCTCTTCCCTGGGTGTGTTATATTGACAGATTGGTGTCAGTATGCTCTCCCCTGGGAGTGTTACATTGTGAGAGTGTGGTCAGTCTGCTCTTCCCGGGGTGTGTTATTTTGACAGAGTGGGGTCAGTCTGATCTTCCCTGGGTGTGTTACATTGACAGAGTGGGGTCAGTCTGCTCTTCCCTGGGAGTTTTACTTTGTGAGAGTGTGGTCAGTCTGCTCTTCCCGGGGTGTGTTATATTGACAGAGTTGGGTCAGTCTGATCTTCACTGGGTGTGTTAAATTGACAGTGTGTGGTCAGTCTGCTCAATCACTTGGTGTGTGACATTTACAGCATGGGGAAAGTCTTCTCTTCCTGGGTGTGTTACAGTGACAGAGTGGGGTCAGTCTGCTCTTCCCTGGGTGTGTTACATTGACAGAATGGGGTGAGTCTGCTCCTCCCTGGGTGTGCTACATTGACAGTGTGAGGTCAGTCTGCTTTTCCCTGGATGCGTTACATTGACAGAGTTGGCTCAGTCTGCTCCTCCCGGGGTGTGTTACATTAACAGAGAGGGGTCAGTAGTCTCTTCTTTGGGTTTGTAACATTGACAGAGTGAGGTCAGTCTGCTCTTCTCTGGGTGGGTTAGGCTGACAGATTGGGGTCAGTCTGCGCTTCCCTGGGTGGGTTACATTGACAGAGTGTGGTTCGTCTCCTCTTCACTGTGTGAGTAATATTGAAAGGGTGGGGTCCGTCTGATCTTCCCTAGGTGTGTAATATTGAGAGTGTGAGGTCAGTCTGCTCTTCCCTGGGTGTGTTACATTTATGAGTGGGGTCAGTCTGATCTTCCCTGGGTGGGTTACTTTGACAGAGTGTGGTCAGTCTGCTCTTCTCTGGGTGTGTTACATTGACAGAGTGGGGTCAGTCTGCTCAATCACTGGGTGTGTTACATTTACAGTGTGGGGTCAGTCTTCTCTTCCCTGGGAGTGTTACACTGACAGAGTTGGGTCAGTCTGCTATTCCCTGGGTGTGTTACATTGACAGAATGGGGTAAGTCTGCTCCTCCCTGGGTGTGCTACATTGACAGTGTGAGGTCAGTTTGCTCTTGCCTGGATGTGTTACATTGACAGATTTGGCTCAGTCTGCTCTTCCCGGGGTGTGTTACATTAACAGAGAGGGGTCATTCCGCTCTTCTTTGGGTTTGTTACATTGACAGAGTGAGGTCAGTCTGCTCTGCTCTGGGTGGGTTACACTGACAGAGTCAGGTCAGTCTGCTCTTCCCTGGGTGGGTTACATTGACAGATTGGGGTTTGTCTCCTCTTCCCTGGGTGTGTGACATTGACAGAGTGAGGTCAGTCTGCTCTTCTCTGGGTGGGTTACACTGACTGAGTGAGGTCAGTCTGCTCTTCTCTGGGTGTGTTACATTGACAGAGTGGGGTCAGTCTGCTTTTCCCTGGGTTTGTTACATTGACAGAGTGGGGTCAGTCTGCTCTTCTCTTGGTGGGTTGCACTGAGAGAGTGTGGTCAGTCTGCTCTTCCCTGGATGGGTTACCTTGACAGAGTGTGGTCAGTCTGCTCTTCCCTGGGTGGGTTACCTTGACAGAGTGTGGTCAGTCTGCTCTTCCCTGGGTGTGTGACATTTTCAGTGTGGAGTCAGTCTGCTCTTCCCTGGGTGTGTTACATTGACAGAGTGAGGTCAGTCTGTTCTTCTCTGGGTGGGTTTCACTGACAGAGTGGGGTCAGTCGGTTCTTCCCTGGGTGTGTTACATTGACAGAGTGGGGTCAGTCTGCTCTTCCCTCGGTGTGTTACAATGACATAGTGGGGTCAGTCTGCCCTCCCATGGGTGTGTTACATTGACAGAGTGTGGTCAGTCTGATATTCCCTGGGTGTGTTACATTGACAGAATGTGGTCAGTCTGCTCTTCCCTGGGTGTGTTACATTGACAGAGTGGGGTCAGTCTGCTCAATCGCTGGGTGTGTTACATTTACAGTGTGGGGTCAGTCTTCCCTTCCCTGGGTATGTTACAGTGACAGAGTGGGGTCAGTCTGTTCTTCCCTGGGTGTGTTACATTGACAGAATGGGGTGAGTCTGCTCCTCCCTGGGTGTGCTACATTGACAAAGTGGGGTCAGTCTGCTCTTCCCTGGGTGTGTTACATTGACATGGTGGGGTCAGTCTGCTCTTCCCTGGGTGTGATAAATTGACAGAAGAGGGTGAGTCTGCTCCTCCCTGGGTGTGCTACATTGACAGAGTGGGGTCAGTCTGCTCTTCCCTGGGTGTGTTACATTGACAGAGTGGGGTCAGTCTGCTCTTCCCGGGGTGTGTTGCATTGACAGAGAGGGGTCAGTCTGCTCTTCCCTGGGTTTGTTACATTGACAGAGTGGGGTCAGTCCGCTCTTCTCTGGGTGGGGTGCACTGAGAGAGTGGGGTCAGTCTGCTCTTCCCTGGGTGGGTTACCTTGACAGAGTGTGGTCAGTCTGCTCTTCCCTGGGTGTGTGACATTTACTGTGTGGGGTCTATCTGCTCTTCCCTGAGTGTGTTATATTGACAGTGTGGGGTCAGTCTGCTCTTCCCTGGGTGTGTTACATTTACAGATTGGGGTCAGTCTGCTCTTCTCTGGGTGGGTTACACTGACAGAGTGGGGTCAGTCTGCTCCTCCCTGGGTGTGTTACATTTACAGAGAGGCGTCAGTCTGCTCTTCGCTGGGTGTTTTACCGTGACAGAGTGGGGTCAGTCTGCTCTTCCCTGGGTGCTTAACCTTGACAGATTTGGCTCAGTCTGCACTTCCCTGGTTGTGTTATATTTACAGAGAGGAGTCAGTCTGCTCTTCCCTGGGTTTGTTCCGTTGACAGAGTTGGGTCAGTCTGCTCTTACCTGGGTGTGTTACAGTAACAGAGTGGGGTCAGTCTGCTCTTCCCTGGGTGTGTTACATTGACAGAGTGGGATCAGTCTGCTCTTCCCAAGGTGTTTTACATTGACAGATTGGTGTTAGTATGCTCTCCGCTGGGTGTGTTACATTGTCAGAGTGTGGTCAGTCTGCTCTTCACTGGGTGTGTTACATTGACAGAGTGGGGTCAGTCTGCTCTTCCCTGGGTGTGTTACATTGACATATTGGGGTCAGTCTGCTCTTCCCTCGGTGTGATAAATTGACAGAGTGGGGTCAGTCTGCTGTTCCCTGGGTGTGTTTCATTGACAGAGTGGGGTCAGTCTGCTCTTCCCTGGGTGGGTTACATTGACACAGTGGGGTCAGTCTGCTCTTCCCTGGGTGTGTTACATTGACAGAGTGGGGTCAGTCTGCTCTTCTTTCGGTGTGTTACAATGACAGAGTGGGGTCAGTCTGCTCTTCCCTGGGTGTGTTACATTGACAGAGTGGGGTCAGTCTGATCTTCCCTGGGTGGGTTACATTGACTGAGTGTGGTCAGTCTCCCCTTCCGTGGGTGTGTTACGTCGACAGAGTGGGGTCAGTCTCCTCAATCCCTGGGTGTGTTACATTTAGAGTGTGGGGTCAGTGTTCTCTTTCCTGGGTGTTTTACAGTGAAAGAGTAGGGTCAGTCTGCTCTACGCTGGGTGTGTTACATTGACAGAGTGGGGTCAGTCTGCTCTTCCCTGGGTGTGTTACAGTGACAGAGTGTGGTCAGTCTGATATTCCCTGGGTGTGTTACATTGACAGAATGGGGTGAGTCTGCTCCTCCCTGGGTGTGCTACATTGACAGAGTGGGGTCAGTCTGCTCTTCCCTGGGTGTGTAACATTGACATAGTGGGGTCAGTCTTCTCTTCCCTGGTTGTGTTACTTTGACAGAGTGGTGTCAGTCTGATGTTCCCTGGGTGTGTTTCATTGAAAGAGTGGGGTCAGTCTGATCTTCCCTGGGTGGGTTACATTGACAGAGTGGGGTCAGTCTGATCTTCCCTGGGTGTGTTACATTGACAGAGTGTGGTCAGTCTGCTCTTCCCTGGGTGTGTTACATTGACAGAGTGTGATCAGTCTGCTCTTCCCTGGGTGGGTTACATTGACAGAGTGGGGTCAGTCTGCTGTTCTCTGGGTGTGATAAATTGACAGAGTGGGGTCAGTCTGCTGTTCGCTGGGTGTGTTTCGTTGACAGAGTGGGGTCAGTCTGATCTTCCCTGGGTGTGTTACATTTACGGTGTGGGGTCAGTCTGCTCTTCCCTGGGTGTTTTATATTGACAGAGTGGGGTAAGTCTCCTCTTCCCTCGGTGTGTTACAGTGACATCGTGGTGTCAGTCTGCTCTTCCCTGGGTGTGTTACATTGACAGAGTGGGGTCAGTCTGATCTTCCCTGGGTGTGTTACATTGACAGAATGTGGTCAGTCTGCTCTTCCCTGTGTGTGTTACGTTGACAGAGTGGGGTCAGTCTGCTCACTCGCTGGGTGTGTTACATTTACAGTGTGGGGTCAGTCTTCTCTTCCCTGGGTGTGTTACAGTGACAGAGTGGGGTCAGTCTGTTCTTCCCTGGGTGTGTTACATTGACAGAATGGGCTCAATCTGCTCCTCCCTGGGTGTGCTACATTGACAGAGTGGGGTCAGTCTGCTCTTCCCTGGGTGTGTTACATTGACATAGTGGGGTCAGTCTGCTCTTCCCTGGGTGGGTTACATTGACAGAGTGGGGTTAGTGACCTCTTCCCTGTGTGGGTAATATTGAATGTGTGGGGTCCGTCTGCTCTTCCCTAGGTGTGTAATATTGACAGTGTGGGGTCCGTCTGCTCTTCCCTCGGTGCGTTACATTGACAGAGTGGGGTCAGTCTGCTCTCCCCTGGTTGTGTTACTTTGACAGAGTGGGGTCAGTCTGATGTTCCCTGGGTGTGTTTCATTGAAAGAGTGTGGTCAGTCTGATCTTCCCTGGGTGGGTTACATTGACAGTGTGGGGTCCGTCTGCTCTTCCCTCGGTGCGTTACATTGACAGAGTGGGGTCAGTCTGCTCTTCCCTGGGTGTGTTATATTGACAGATTGGTGTCAGTATGCTCTCCCCTGGGAGTGTTACATTGTGAGAGTGTGGTCAGTCTGCTCTTCCCGGGGTGTGTTATTTTGACAGAGTGGGGTCAGTCTGATCTTCCCTGGGTGTGTTACATTGACAGAGTGGGGTCAGTCTGCTCTTCCCTGGGAGTTTTACTTTGTGAGAGTGTGGTCAGTCTGCTCTTCCCGGGGTGTGTTATATTGACAGAGTTGGGTCAGTCTGATCTTCACTGGGTGTGTTAAATTGACAGTGTGTGGTCAGTCTGCTCAATCACTTGGTGTGTGACATTTACAGCATGGGGAAAGTCTTCTCTTCCTGGGTGTGTTACAGTGACAGAGTGGGGTCAGTCTGCTCTTCCCTGGGTGTGTTACATTGACAGAATGGGGTGAGTCTGCTCCTCCCTGGGTGTGCTACATTGACAGTGTGAGGTCAGTCTGCTTTTCCCTGGATGCGTTACATTGACAGAGTTGGCTCAGTCTGCTCCTCCCGGGGTGTGTTACATTAACAGAGAGGGGTCAGTAGTCTCTTCTTTGGGTTTGTAACATTGACAGAGTGAGGTCAGTCTGCTCTTCTCTGGGTGGGTTAGGCTGACAGATTGGGGTCAGTCTGCGCTTCACTGGGTGGGTTACATTGACAGAGTGTGGTTCGTCTCCTCTTCACTGTGTGGGTAATATTGAAAGGGTGGGGTCCGTCTGATCTTCCCTAGGTGTGTAATATTGAGAGTGTGAGGTCAGTCTGCTCTTCCCTGGGTGTGTTACATTTACTGAGTGGGGTCAGTCTGATCTTCCCTGGGTGGGTTACTTTGACAGAGTGTGGTCAGTCTGCTCTTCTCTGGGTGTGTTACATTGACAGAGTGGGGTCAGTCTGCTCAATCACTGGGTGTGTTACATTTACAGTGTGGGGTCAGTCTTCTCTTCCCTGGGAGTGTTACACTGACAGAGTGGGGTCAGTCTGCTCTTCCCTGGGTGTGTTACATTGACAGAATGGGGTAAGTCTGCTCCTCCCTGGGTGTGCTACATTGACAGTGTGAGGTCAGTCTGCTCTTGCCTGGATGTGTTACATTGACAGATTTGGCTCAGTCTGCTCTTCCCGGGGTGTGTTACATTGACAGAGTGGGGTGAGTCTGCTCTTCCCGGGGTGTGTTATAGTAACAGAGAGGGGTCAGTCCGCTCTTCTTTGGGTTTGTTACATTGACAGAGTGAGGTCAGTCTGCTCTTCTCTGGGTGGGTTACACTGACAGAGTCAGGTCAGTCTGCTCTTCCCTGGGTGGGATACATTGACAGAGTGGGGTTAGTCTCCTCTTTCCTGTGTGGGTAATATTGAAAGGGTGGGGTCCGTCTGCTCTTCCCTAGGTGTGTAATATTGACAGTGTGGGGTCAGTCTACTCTTCCCTGGGTGTGTTACTTTGACAGTGAGGGGTCAGCCTGCTCTTCCCTGGGTGTGTTACATTGACAGAGTGGGTTCAGTCTGCTCTTCCCTGGGTGTGTAATATTGACAGAGTTTGGTCAGTCTGCTTGTCCCTGTGTGTGTTACTTTGACAGTGTGAGGTCAGTCTGCTCTTCCCTGGGTCTATTACATTGACAGATTGTGGTCCGTCTGCTCTTCCCTGTGTGTGTTACACTGACAGAGTGTGATCAGTCTGCTCTTCCCTGGGTGAGTAACATTGACAGAGTGAATTCAGGCTGCTTTTCCATGGGGGCTTTACAGTGATAGAGTTGGCTCAGTCTGCTCTTCCCGGGGTGTGTTACATTAACAGAGAGGGGTCAGTAGTCTCTTCTTTGGGTTTGTGACATTGACAGAGTGAGGTCAGTCTGCTCTTCTCTGGGTGGGTTAGGCTGACAGAGTGGGGTCAGTCTGCGCTTCCCTGGGTGGGTTACATTGACAGAGTGGGGTTAGTCTCCTCTTCACTGTGTGAGTAATATTGAAAGGGTGGGGTCCGTCTGATCTTCCCTAGGTGTGTAATATTGAGAGTGTGAGGTCAGTCTGCTCTTCCCTGGGTGTGTTACATTTATGAGTGGGGTCAGTCTGATCTTCCCTGGGTGGGTTACTTTGACAGAGTGTGGTCAGTCTGCTCTTCTCTGGGTGTGTTACATTGACAGAGTGGGGTCAGTCTGCTCAATCACTGGGTGTGTTACATTTACAGTGTGGGGTCAGTCTTCTCTTCCCTGGGAGTGTTACACTGACAGAGTTGGGTCAGTCTGCTATTCCCTGGGTGTGTTACATTGACAGAATGGGGTAAGTCTGCTCCTCCCTGGGTGTGCTACATTGACAGTGTGAGGTCAGTTTGCTCTTGCCTGGATGTGTTACATTGACAGATTTGGCTCAGTCTGCTCTTCCCGGGGTGTGTTACATTAACAGAGAGGGGTCATTCCGCTCTTTGGGTTTGTTACATTGACAGAGTGAGGTCAGTCTGCTCTGCTCTGGGTGGGTTACACTGACAGAGTCAGGTCAGTCTGCTCTTCCCTGGGTGGGTTACATTGACAGATTGGGGTTTGTCTCCTCTTCCCTGGGTGTGTGACATTGACAGAGTGAGGTCAGTCTGCTCTTCTCTGGGTGGGTTACACTGACTGAGTGAGGTCAGTCTGCTCTTCTCTGGGTGTGTTACATTGACAGAGTGGGGTCAGTCTGCTTTTCCCTGGGTTTGTTACATTGACAGAGTGGGGTCAGTCTGCTCTTCTCTTGGTGGGTTGCACTGAGAGAGTGTGGTCAGTCTGCTCTTCCCTGGATGGGTTACCTTGACAGAGTGTGGTCAGTCTGCTCTTCCCTGGGTGGGTTACCTTGACAGAGTGTGGTCAGTCTGCTCTTCCCTGGGTGTGTGACATTTTCAGTGTGGAGTCAGTCTGCTCTTCCCTGGGTGTGTTACATTGACAGAGTGAGGTCAGTCTGTTCTTCTCTGGGTGGGTTTCACTGACAGAGTGGGGTCAGTCGGTTCTTCCCTGGGTGTGTTACATTGACAGAGTGGGGTCAGTCTGCTCTTCCCTCGGTGTGTTACAATGACATAGTGGGGTCAGTCTGCCCTCCCATGGGTGTGTTACATTGACAGAGTGTGGTCAGTCTGATATTCCCTGGGTGTGTTACATTGACAGAATGTGGTCAGTCTGCTCTTCCCTGGGTGTGTTACATTGACAGAGTGGGGTCAGTCTGCTCAATCGCTGGGTGTGTTACATTTACAGTGTGGGGTCAGTCTTCCCTTCCCTGGGTATGTTACAGTGACAGAGTGGGGTCAGTCTGTTCTTCCCTGGGTGTGTTACATTGACAGAATGGGGTGAGTCTGCTCCTCCCTGGGTGTGCTACATTGACAAAGTGGGGTCAGTCTGCTCTTCCCTGGGTGTGTTACATTGACATGGTGGGGTCAGTCTGCTCTTCCCTGGGTGTGATAAATTGACAGAAGAGGGTGAGTCTGCTCCTCCCTGGGTGTGCTACATTGACAGAGTGGGGTCAGTCTGCTCTTCCCTGGGTGTGTTACATTGACAGAGTGGGGTCAGTCTGCTCTTCCCGGGGTGTGTTGCATTGACAGAGAGGGGTCAGTCTGCTCTTCCCTGGGTTTGTTACATTGACAGAGTGGGGTCAGTCCGCTCTTCTCTGGGTGGGGTGCACTGAGAGAGTGGGGTCAGTCTGCTCTTCCCTGGGTGGGTTACCTTGACAGAGTGTGGTCAGTCTGCTCTTCCCTGGGTGTGTGACATTTACTGTGTGGGGTCTATCTGCTCTTCCCTGAGTGTGTTATATTGACAGTGTGGGGTCAGTCTGCTCTTCCCTGGGTGTGTTACATTTACAGATTGGGGTCAGTCTGCTCTTCTCTGGGTGGGTTACACTGACAGAGTGGGGTCAGTCTGCTCCTCCCTGGGTGTGTTACATTTACAGAGAGGCGTCAGTCTGCTCTTCGCTGGGTGTTTTACCGTGACAGAGTGGGGTCAGTCTGCTCTTCCCTGGGTGCTTAACCTTGACAGATTTGGCTCAGTCTGCACTTCCCTGGTTGTGTTATATTTACAGAGAGGAGTCAGTCTGCTCTTCCCTGGGTTTGTTCCGTTGACAGAGTTGGGTCAGTCTGCTCTTACCTGGGTGTGTTACAGTAACAGAGTGGGGTCAGTCTGCTCTTCCCTGGGTGTGTTACATTGACAGAGTGGGATCAGTCTGCTCTTCCCAAGGTGTTTTACATTGACAGATTGGTGTTAGTATGCTCTCCGCTGGGTGTGTTACATTGTCAGAGTGTGGTCAGTCTGCTCTTCACTGGGTGTGTTACATTGACAGAGTGGGGTCAGTCTGCTCTTCCCTGGGTGTGTTACATTGACATATTGGGGTCAGTCTGCTCTTCCCTCGGTGTGATAAATTGACAGAGTGGGGTCAGTCTGCTGTTCCCTGGGTGTGTTTCATTGACAGAGTGGGGTCAGTCTGCTCTTCCCTGGGTGGGTTACATTGACACAGTGGGGTCAGTCTGCTCTTCCCTGGGTGTGTTACATTGACAGAGTGGGGTCAGTCTGCTCTTCTTTCGGTGTGTTACAATGACAGAGTGGGGTCAGTCTGCTCTTCCCTGGGTGTGTTACATTGACAGAGTGGGGTCAGTCTGATCTTCCCTGGGTGGGTTACATTGACTGAGTGTGGTCAGTCTCCCCTTCCGTGGGTGTGTTACGTCGACAGAGTGGGGTCAGTCTCCTCAATCCCTGGGTGTGTTACATTTAGAGTGTGGGGTCAGTGTTCTCTTTCCTGGGTGTTTTACAGTGAAAGAGTAGGGTCAGTCTGCTCTACGCTGGGTGTGTTACATTGACAGAGTGGGGTCAGTCTGCTCTTCCCTGGGTGTGTTACAGTGACAGAGTGTGGTCAGTCTGATATTCCCTGGGTGTGTTACATTGACAGAATGGGGTGAGTCTGCTCCTCCCTGGGTGTGCTACATTGACAGAGTGGGGTCAGTCTGCTCTTCCCTGGGTGTGTAACATTGACATAGTGGGGTCAGTCTTCTCTTCCCTGGTTGTGTTACTTTGACAGAGTGGTGTCAGTCTGATGTTCCCTGGGTGTGTTTCATTGAAAGAGTGGGGTCAGTCTGATCTTCCCTGGGTGGGTTACATTGACAGAGTGGGGTCAGTCTGATCTTCCCTGGGTGTGTTACATTGACAGAGTGTGGTCAGTCTGCTCTTCACTGGGTGTGTTACATTGACAGAGTGTGATCAGTCTGCTCTTCCCTGGGTGGGTTACATTGACAGAGTGGGGTCAGTCTGCTGTTCTCTGGGTGTGATAAATTGACAGAGTGGGGTCAGTCTGCTGTTCGCTGGGTGTGTTTCGTTGACAGAGTGGGGTCAGTCTGATCTTCCCTGGGTGTGTTACATTTACGGTGTGGGGTCAGTCTGCTCTTCCCTGGGTGTTTTATATTGACAGAGTGGGGTAAGTCTCCTCTTCCCTCGGTGTGTTACAGTGACATCGTGGTGTCAGTCTGCTCTTCCCTGGGTGTGTTACATTGACAGAGTGGGGTCAGTCTGATCTTCCCTGGGTGTGTTACATTGACAGAATGTGGTCAGTCTGCTCTTCCCTGTGTGTGTTACGTTGACAGAGTGGGGTCAGTCTGCTCACTCGCTGGGTGTGTTACATTTACAGTGTGGGGTCAGTCTTCTCTTCCCTGGGTGTGTTACAGTGACAGAGTGGGGTCAGTCTGTTCTTCCCTGGGTGTGTTACATTGACAGAATGGGCTCAATCTGCTCCTCCCTGGGTGTGCTACATTGACAGAGTGGGGTCAGTCTGCTCTTCCCTGGGTGTGTTACATTGACATAGTGGGGTCAGTCTGCTCTTCCCTGGGTGGGTTACATTGACAGAGTGGGGTTAGTGACCTCTTCCCTGTGTGGGTAATATTGAATGTGTGGGGTCCGTCTGCTCTTCCCTAGGTGTGTAATATTGACAGTGTGGGGTCCGTCTGCTCTTCCCTCGGTGCGTTACATTGACAGAGTGGGGTCAGTCTGCTCTCCCCTGGTTGTGTTACTTTGACAGAGTGGGGTCAGTCTGATGTTCCCTGGGTGTGTTTCATTGAAAGAGTGTGGTCAGTCTGATCTTCCCTGGGTGGGTTACATTGACAGAGTGGGGTCAGTCTGATCTTCCCTGGGTGTGTTACATTGACAGAGTGTGGTCAGTCTGCTCTTCCCTGGGTGTGTTACATTGACAGAGTGGGGTCAGTCTGCTCTTCCCTGGGTGTGTTACAATGACATAGTGGGGTCATTCTGCTCTTCCCTGGGTGTGTTACATTGACAGAGTGGGGTCAGTCTGATCTTCCCTGGGTGTGTTACATTGACAGAATGTGGTCAGTCTGCTCATCCCTGGGTGTGTTACATTGACAGAGTGGGGTCAGTCTGCTCAATCGTTGGGTGTGTTACATTTACAGTGTGGGGTCAGTCTTCTCTTCCCTGGGTGTGTTACAGTGACAGAGTGGGGTCAGTCTGTTCTTCCCTGGATGTGTTACATTGACAGAATGGCGTGAGTCTGCTCCTCCCTGGGTGTGCTACATTGACAAAGTGAGGTCAGTCAGCTCTTCCCTGGATGTGTTACATTGACATAGTGGGACCAGTCTGCTCTTCCCTGGGTGTGATAAATTGATAGTGTGGGGTCAGTCTTCTCTTCCCTGGGTGTGTTACATTGACAGAATAGGGTGAGTCTGCTCCTCCCTTGGTGTGTTACATTGACAGAGTGGGGTCAGTCTGCTCAATCGTTGGGTGTGTTACATTTATAGTTTGGGGTCAGTCTTCTCTTCCCTGGGTGTGTTACATTGACAGAGTGGGGTCAGTCTGTTCTTCCCTGGGTGTGTTACATTGACAGAATGGCGTGAGTCTGCTCCTCCCTGGGTGTGCTACATTGACAAAGTGAGGTCAGTCTGCTCTTCCCTGGATGTGTTACATTGACATAGTGGGGCCAGTCTGCTCTTCCCTGGGTGTGATAAATTGATAGTTTGGGGTCAGTCTTCTCTTCCCTGGGTGTGTTACATTGACAGAATAGGGTGAGTCTGCTCCTTCCTTGGTGTGCTACATTGACAGAGTGGGGACAGTCTGCTCTTCCCTGGGTGTGTTACATTGACAGAGTGGGGTCAGTCTGCTCTTCCCGGGGTATGTTACATTGACTGAGAGGGGTCAGTCTGCTCTTCCCTGAATTTGTTACATTGACAGAGTGGGGTCCGTCTGCTCTTCTCTGCGTGGGTTGCACTGAGAAAGTAGGGTCAGTCTGCTCTTCCTGGGTGTGTTACAATGACATAGTGGGGTCATTCTGCTCTTCCCTGGGTGTGTTACATTGACAGAGTGGGGTCAGTCTGATCTTCCCTGGGTGTGTTACATTGACAGAATGTGGTCAGTCTGCTCATCCCTGGGTGTGTTACATTGACAGAGTGGGGTCAGTCTGCTCAATCGTTGGGTGTGTTACATTTACAGTGTGGGGTCAGTCTTCTCTTCCCTGGGTGTGTTACAGTGATAGAGTGGGGTCAGTCTGTTCTTCCCTGGGTGTGTTACATTGACAGAATGGCGTGAGTCTGCTCCTCCCTGGGTGTGCTACATTGACAAAGTGAGGTCAGTCTGCTCTTCCCTGGATGTGTTACATTGACATAGTGCGACCAGTCTGCTCTTCCCTGGATGGGTTACATTGACAGAGTGGGGTCAGTCTGCTCTTCCCTGGGTGTGATAAATTGACAGAGTGGGGTCAGTCTGCTGTTCCCTGGGTGTGTTTCGTTGACAGAGTGGGGTCAGTCTGATCTTCCCTGGGTGGCTTACCTGACAGAGTGTGGTCAGTCTTCTCTTCCCTGGGTGTGTTACATTTACAGTGTGGGGTCAGTCTGCTTTTCCCTGGGTGTGTTATATTGACAGAGTGTGGTCAGTCCTCTCTTCCCTGGGTGTGTTACATTGACAGAGTGGGGTCAGTCTGCTCTTCCCTCGGTGTGTTACAATGACATAGTGGGGTCAGTCTGCTCTTCCCTGGGTGTGTTACATTGACAGAGTGGGGTCAGTCTGATCTTCCCTGGGTGTGTTACATTGACAGAATGTGGTCAGTCTGCTCTTCCCCGTGTGTGTTACGTTGACAGAGTGGGGTCAGTCTGCTCAATCGCTGGGTGTGTTACATTTACAGGGTGGGGTCAGTCTTCTCTTCCCTGGGTGTGTTACAGTGACAGAGTGGGGTCAGTCTGTTCTTCCCTGGGTGTGTTACATTGACAGAATGGGCTCAATCTGCTCCTCCCTGGGTGTGCTACATTGACAGAGTGGGGTCAGTCTGCTCTTCCCTGGGTGTGTAACATTGACATAGTGGGGTCAGTCTGCTCTTCCCTGCGTGGGTTACATTGACAGAGTGGGGTTAGTGACCTCTTCCCTGTGTGGGTAATATTGAATGTGTGGGGTCCGTCTGCTCTTCCCTAGGTGTGTAATATTGACAGTGTGGGGTCAGTCTGCTCTTCCCTGGGTGTGTTACATTGACAGTGTGGGGTCAGTCTGCTCTCCCCTGGTTGTGTTACTTTGACAGAGTGGGGTCAGTCTGATGTTCCCTGGGTGTGTTTCATTGAAAGAGTGGGTTCAGTCTGATCTTCCCTGGGTGGGTTACATTGACAGAGTGGGGTCAGTCTGATCTTCCCTGTGTGTGTTACATTGATAGAATGTGGTCAGTATGCTCTTCCCTGGGTGTGTTACATTGACAGAGTGGGGTCAGTCTGCTCTTCCCTGGGTGTGTTACAATGACATAGTGGGGTTATTCTGCTCTTCCCTGGGTGTGCTACATTGACAGAGTGGGGTCAGTCTGATCTTCCCTGGTTGTGTTACATTGACAGAATGTGGTCAGTCTGCTCATCCCTGGGTGTGTTACATTGACAGAGTGGGGTCAGTCTGCTCAATCGTTGGGTGTGTTACATTTACAGTTTGGGGTTAGTCTTCTCTTCCCTGGGTGTGTTACAGTGACAGAGTGGGATCAGTCTGTTCTTCCCTGGGTGTGTTACATTGACAGAATGGCGTGAGTCTGCTCCTCCCTGGGTGTGCTACATTGACAAAGTGAGGTCAGTCTGCTCTTCCCTGGATGTGTTACATTGACATAGTGGGGCCAGTCTGCTCTTCCCTGGGTGTGATAAATTGATAGTTTGGGGTCAGTCTTCTCTTCCCTGGGTGTGTTACATTGACAGAATAGGGTGAGTCTGCTCCTCCCTTGGTGTGCTACATTGAAAGAGTGGGGACAGTCTGCTCTTCCCTGGGTGTGTTACATTGACAGAGTGGGGTCAGTCTGCTCTTCCCGGGGTGTGTTACATTGACAGAGAGGGGTCAGTCTGCTCTTCCCTGAATTTGTTACATTGACAGAGTGGGGTCCGTCTGCTCTTCTCTGCGTGGGTTGCACTGAGAAAGTGGGGTCAGTCTGCTCTTCCTGGGTGTGTTACATTGACATAGTGGGGTCATTCTGCTCTTCCCTGGGTGTGTTACATTGACAGAGTGGGGTCAGTCTGATCTTCCCTGGGTGTGTTACATTGACAGAATGTGGTCAGTCTGCTCATCCCTGGGTGTGTTACATTGACAGAGTGGGGTCAGTCTGCTCAATCGTTGGGTGTGTTACATTTACAGTGTGGGGTCAGTCTTCTCTTCCCTGGGTGTGTTACAGTGACAGAGTGGGGTCAGTCTGTTCTTCCCTGGGTGTGTTACATTGACAGAATGGCGTGAGTCTGCTCCTCCCTGGGTGTGCTACATTGACAAAGTGAGGTCAGTCTGCTCTTCCCTGGATGTGTTACATTGACATAGTGGGACCAGTCTGCTCTTCCCTGGGTGTGATAAATTGATAGTGTGGGGTCAGTCTTCTCTTCCCTGGGTGTGTTACATTGACAGAATAGGGTGAGTCTGCTCCTCCCTTGGTGTGCTACATTGACAAAGTGGGGACAGTCTGCTCTTCCCTGGGTGTGTTACATTGACAGAGTGGGGTCAGTCTGCTCTTCCTGGGTGGGTTACCTTGACAGAGTGTGGTCAGTCTGCTCTTCCCTGGGTGTGTGACATTTTCAGTCTGGGATCAGTCTGCTCTTCCCTGGGTGTGTTACATTGACAGAGTGGGGTAAGTCCGCTCTTCTTTGGGTTTGTTACATTGACAGAGTGAAGTCAGTCTGCTCTTCTCTGGGGGGCTTTCACTGACAGAGTGGGGTCAGTCTGCTTCCCTGGGTGGGTTACATTGACAGAGTGGGGTTAGTGACCTCTTCCCTGTGTGGGTAATATTGAATGTGTGGGGTCCCTCTGCTCTTCCCTAGGTGTGTAATATTGACAGTGTGGGGTCAGTCTGCTCTTCCCTGGGTGTGTTACATTGACAGAGTGGGGTCAGTCTGCTCTTCCCTGGGTGTGTTACATTGACAGAGTGGGGTCAGTCTGATGTTCCCTGGGTGTGTTTCATTGACAGAGTGGTGTCAGTCTGATCTTCCCTGGGTGGGTTACATTGACAGAGTGTGGTCAGTCTGCTCTTCCCTGTGTGTTACATTTACAGTTTGGGGTCAGTCTGCTCTTCCCTGGTTGTGTTACATTGACAGAGTGGGGTCAGTCTGCTCTTCCCTGGTTGGGTAACATTGACAGTGTGGGGTCAGTCTTCTCTTCCCTGGGTGTGTTACATTGACAGAATAGGGTGAGTCTGCTCCTCCCTGGGTGTGTTACATTGACAGAGTGGCGTCAGTCTGCTCTTCCCTGGGTGTGTTGCATTGACAGAGTGTGGTCAGTCTGCTCTTCCCTGGGTGTGTTACATTTACAGAGAGGGGTCAGTCTGCTCTTCGCTGGGTGTTTAACATTGACAGATTTGGCTCAGTCTGCACTTCCCTGGGTGTGTTATATTTACAGAGAGGAGTCAGTCTGCTCTTCCCTGGTTGTGTTTCATTGACAGAGTTGAGTCAGCCTGCTCTTCCCTGGGTGTGTTACAGTGATAGAGTGGGGTCAGTCTGCTCTTCCCTGGGTGTGTTACATGGACCGAGTGGGATCAGTCTGCTCTTCCCAAGTTGTTTTACATTGACAGATTGGTGTCAGTATGCTCTCCCCTGGGTGTGTTACATTATCAGAGTGTGGTCAGTCTGCTCTTCCCTGGGTGTATTACATTGACAGAGTTGGGTCAGCCTGCTCTTCCCTGTGTGTGTTATATTTACAGAGAGGAGTCAGTCTGCTCTTCCCTGGGTGTGTTTCATTGACAGAGTTGGGTCAGCCTGCTCTTCCCTGGGTGTGTTACAGTGACAGAGTGGGGTCAGTCCGCTCTTCTTTGGGTTTGTTACTTTGACAGAGTGAGGTCAGTCTGCTCTTCTCTGGGTGGGTTTCACTGACAGAGTGGGGTCAGTCTGCTCTTCCCTGGGTGGGTTACATTGACAGAGTGGGCTCAGTCTGCTCTCCCCTGGGTGTGTTACATTGACAGAGTGGGGTCAGTCTGATGTTCCCTGGGTGTGTTTCATTGACAGAGTGGGGTCAGTCTGATCTTCCCTGGGTGGGTTACATTGACAGAGTGGGGTCAGTCTGATTTTCCCTGGGTGTGTTACATTGACAGAGTGTGGTCAGTCTGCTTTTCCCTGGGTGTGTTACATTGACAGAGTGGGGTCAGTCGGCTCTTCCCTCGGTGTGTTACAATGACATAGTTGGGTCAGTCTGCCCTCCCATGCGTGTGTTACATTGACAGAGTGTGGTCAGTCTGATATTCCCTGGGTGTGTTACATTGACAGAATGTGGTCAGTCTGCTCTTCCCTGGGTGTGTTACATTGACAGAGTGGGGTCAGTCTGCTCAATCGCTGGGTGTGTTACATTTACAGTGTGGGGTCAGTCTTCCCTTCCCTGGGTATGTTACAGTGACAGAGTGGGGTCAGTCTGTTCTTCCCTGGGTGTGTTACATTGACAGAATGGGGTGAGTCTGCTCCTCCCTGGGTGTGCTACATTGACAAAGTGGGGTCAGTCTGCTCTTCCCTGGGTGTGATAAATTGACAGAATAGGGTGAGTCTGTTCCTCCCTGGGTGTGCTACATTGACAGAGTGGGGTCAGTCTGCTCTTCCCTGGGTGTGTTACATTGACAGAGTGGGGTCAGTCTGCTCTTCCCGGGGTGTGTTGCATTAACAGAGAGGGGTCAGTCTGCACTTCCCTGGGTTTGTTACATTGACAGAGTGGGGTCAGTCCGCTCTTCTCTGGGTGGGGTGCACTGAGAGAGTGCGGTCAGTCTGCTCTTCCCTGGGTGGGTTACCTTGACAGAGTGTGGTCAGTCTGCTCTTCCCTGGGTGTGTGACATTTACTGTGTGGGATCTATCTGCTCTTCCCTGAGTGTGTTATATTGACAGTGTGGGGTCAGTCTGCTCATCCCTGGGTGTGTTACATTTACAGATTGGGGTCAGTCTGCTCTTCTCTGGGTGGGTTACACTGACAGAGTGGGGTCAGTCTGCTCCTCCCTGGGTGTGTTACATTTACAGAGAGGCGTCAGTCTGCTCTTCGCTGGGTGTTTTACCGTGACAGAGTGGGGTCAGTCTGCTCTTCCCTGGGTGCTTAACATTGACAGATTTGGCTCAGTCTGCACTTCCCTGGGTGTGTTATATTTACAGAGAGGAGTCAGTCTGCTCTTCCCTGGGTGTGTTCCGTTGACAGAGTTGGGTCTGTCTGCTCTTCCCTGGGTGTGTTACAGTAACAGAGTGGGGTCAGTCTGCTCTTCCCTGGGTGTGTTACATTGACAGAGTGGGATCAGTCTGCTCTTCCCAAGGTGTTTTACATTGACAGATTGGTGTTAGTATGCTCTCCGCTGGGTGTGTTACATTGTCAGAGTGTGGTCAGTCTGCTCTTCCCTCGGTGTGATAAATTGACAGAGTGGGGTCAGTCTGCTGTTCCCTGGGTGTGTTTCATTGACAGAGTGGGGTCAGTCTGCTCTTCCCTGGGTGGGTTACATTGACACAGTGGGGTCAGTCTGCTCTTCCCTGGGTGTGTTACATTGACAGAGTGGGGTCAGTCTGCTCTTCTTTCGGTGTGTTACAATGACAGAGTGGGGTCAGTCTGCTCTTCCCTGGGTGTGTTACATTGACAGAGTGGGGTCAGTCTGCTCTTCTTTCGGTGTGTTACAATGACAGAGTGGGGTCAGTCTGCTCTTCCCTGGGTGTGTTACATTGACAGAGTGGGGTCAGTCTGATCTTCCCTGGGTGGGTTACATTGACTGAGTGTGGTCAGTCTCCCCTTCCGTGGGTGTGTTACGTCGACAGAGTGGGGTCAGTCTCCTCAATCCCTGGGTGTGTTACATTTAGAGTGTGGGGTCAGTGTTCTCTTCCCTGGGTGTTTTACAGTGAAAGAGTGGGGTCAGTCTGCTCTACGCTGGGTGTGTTACATTGACAGAGTGGGGTCAGTCTGCTCTTCCCTGGGTGTGTTACGGTGACAGAGTGGAGTCAGTCTGTTCTTCCCTGGGTGTGTTACATTGACAGAATGGGGTGAGTCTGCTCCTCCCTGGGTGTGCTACATTGACAGAGTGGGGTCTGTCTGCTCTTCCCTGGGTGTGTAACATTGACATAGTGGGGTCAGTCTGCTCTTCCCTGGGTGGGTTACATTGACAGAGTGGGGTTAGAGACCTCTTCCCTGTGTGGGTAATATTGAATGTGTGGGGTCCGTCTGCTCTTCCCTAGGTGTGTAATATTGACAGTGTGGGGTCAGTCTGCTCTTCCCTGGGTGTGTTACATTGACAGAGTGGGGTCAGTCTGCTCTCCCCTGGTTGTGTTACTTTGACAGAGTGGTGTCAGTCTGATGTTCCCTGGGTGTGTTTCATTGAATGAGTGGGGTCAGTCTGATCTTCCCTGGGTGTGTTACATTGACAGAGTGTGGTCAGTCTGCTCTTCCCTGGGTGTGTTACATTGACAGAGTGTGATCAGTCTGCTCTTCCCTGGGTGGGTTACATTGACAGAGTGGGGTCAGTCTGCTCTTCCCTGGGTGTGATAAATTGACAGAGTGGGGTCAGTCTGCTGTTCCCTGGGTGTGTTTCGTTGACAGAGTGGGGTCAGTCTGATCTTCCCTGGGTGGCTTACCTGACAGAGTGTGGTCAGTCTGCTCTTCCCTGGGTGTGTTACATTTACAGTGTGGGGTCAGTCTGCTCTTCCCTGGGTGTGTTATATTGACAGAGTGTGGTCAGTCCTCTCTTCCCTGGGTGTGTTACATTGACAGAGTGGGGTCAGTCTGCTCTTCCCTCGGTGTGTTACAATGACATAGTGGGGTCAGTCTGCTCTTCCCTGGGTGTGTTACATTGACAGAGTGGGGTCAGTCTGATCTTCCCTGGGTGTGTTACATTGACAGAATGTTGTCAGTCTGCTCTTCCCCGTGTGTGTTACGTTGACAGAGTGGGGTCAGTCTGCTCAATCGCTGGGTGTGTTACATTTACAGGGTGGGGTCAGTCTTCTCTTCCCTGGGTGTGTTACAGTGACAGAGTGGGGTCAGTCTGTTCTTCCCTGGGTGTGTTACATTGACAGAATGGGCTCAATCTGCTCCTCCCTGGGTGTGCTACATTGACAGAGTGGGGTCAGTCTGCTCTTCCCTTGGTGTGTAACATTGACATAGTGGGGTCAGTCTGCTCTTCCCTGCGTGAGTTACATTGACAGAGTGGGGTTAGTGACCTCTTCCCTGTGTGGGTAATATTGAATGTGTGGGGTCCGTCTGCTCTTCCCTAGGTGTGTTATATTGACAGTGTGGGTCAGTCTGCTCTCCCCTGGTTGTGTTACTTTGACAGAGTGGGGTCAGTCTGATGTTCCCTGGGTGTGTTTCATTGAAAGAGTGGGGTCAGTCTGATCTTCCCTGGGTGGGTTACATTGACAGAGTGGGGTCAGTCTGATCTTCCCTGGGTGTGTTACATTGACAGAATGTGGTCAGTCTGCTCATCCCTGGGTGTGTTACAGTGACAGAGTGGGGTCAGTCTGCTCTTCCCTGGGTGTGTTACAATGACATAGTGGGGTCATTCTGCTCTTCCCTGGGTGTGCTACATTGACAGAGTGGGGTCAGTCTGATCTTCCCTGGGTGTGTTACATTGACAGAATGTGGTCAGTCTGCTCATCCCTGGGTGTGTTACATTGACAGAGTGGGGTCAGTCTGCTCAATCGTTGGGTGTGTTACATTTATAGTTTGGGGTCAGTCTTCTCTTCCCTGGGTGTGTTACAGTGACAGAGTGGGGTCAGTCTGTTCTTCCCTGGGTGTGTTACATTGACAGAATGGCGTGAGTCTGCTCCTCCCTGCGTGTGCTACATTGACAAAGTGAGGTCAGTCTGCTCTTCCCTGGATGTGTTACATTGACATAGTGGGGCCAGTCTGCTCTTCCCTGGGTGTGATAAATTGATAGTGTGGGGTCAGTCTTCTCTTCCCTGGGTGTGTTACATTGACAGAATAGGGTGAGTCTGCTCCTCCCTTGGTGTGCTACATTGACAGAGTGGGGACAGTCTGCTCTTCCCTGGGTGTGTTACATTGACAGAGTGGGGTCAGTCTGCTCTTCCCGGGGTGTGTTACATTGACAGAGAGGGGTCAGTCTGCTCTTCCCTGAATTTGTTACATTGACAGAGTGGGGTCCATCTGCTCTTCTCTGCGTGGGTTGCACTGAGAAAGTGGGGTCAGTCTGCTCTTCCTGGGTGGGTTACCTTGACAGAGTGTGGTCAGTCTGCTCTTCCCTGGGTGTGTGACATTTTCAGTCTGGGATCAGTCTGCTCTTCCCTGGGTGTGTTACATTGACAGAGTGAGGTCAGTCTGCTCTTCTCTGGGGGGCTTTCACTGACAGAGTGGGGTCAGTCTGCTTCCCTGGGTGGGTTACATTGACAGAGTGGGGTTAGTGTCCTCTTCCCTGTGTGGGTAATATTGAATGTGTGGGGTCCCTCTGCTCTTCCCTAGGTGTGTAATATTGACAGTGTGGGGTCAGTCTGCTCTTCCCTGGGTGTGTTACATTGACAGAGTGGGGTCAGTCGGCTCTTCCCTGGGTGTGTTACATTGACAGAGTGGGGTCAGTCTGATGTTCCCTGGGTGTGTTACATTGACAGAGTGGGGTCAGTCTGCTCTTCCCTGGTTGGGTAACATTGACAGTGTGGGGTCAGTCTTCTCTTCCCTGGGTGTGTTACATTGACAGAATAGGGTGAGTCTGCTCCTCCCTCGGTGTGCTACATTGACAGAGTGGGGTCAGTCTGCTCTTCCCTGGGTGTGTTATATTGACAGTGTGGGGTCAGTCTGCTCTTCCCTGGGTGTGTTACATTGACAGAGTGTGGTCAGTCTGCTCTTCTCTGGGTGTATTACATTGACAGAGTGGGGTCAGTCTGATCTTCCCTGGGTGCTTTACATTGACAGATTTGGCTCAGTCTGCACTTCCCTGGGTGTGTTATATTTACAGAGAGGAGTCAGTCTGCTCTTCCCTGGGTGTGTTTCATTGACAGAGTTGGATCAGTCTGCTCTTCCCTGGGTGTGTAACAGTGACAGAGTGTGGTCAGTCTGCTCTTCCCTGGGTGTGTTACTTCGACAGAGTGGGGTCAGTCTGCTCTTCCCTGGGTGTGTTACATTGACATAGTGGGGTCAGTCTGCTCTTCCCTGGGTGTGATAAATTGACAGAGTGGTGTCAGTCTGCTGTTTCCTCGGTGTGTTTCATTGACAGAGTGGGGTCAGTCTGATCTTCCCTGGGTGGTTTAACTTGATAGAGTGTGGTCAGTCTGCTCTTCCCTGGGTGCGTTACATTTGCAGTGTGGGGTCAGTCTGCCCTTCCCTGGGTGGGTTACATTGACAGAATGGGCTCAGTCTGCTCTTCCCTGGGTGTGTTACATTGACAGAATGGGGTGAGTCTGCTCCTCCCTGGGTGTGTTACACTGACAGAGTGGGCTCAGTCTGCTCTTCCCTGGGTGTGTTACATTAACAGTGTCGGGTTAGTCTCCTCTTCCCTGTGTGGGTAATATTGAAAGGGTGGGTTAAGACCATAAGACCATAAGACCATAAGACATAGGAGTGGAAGTTAGGCCATTCGGCCCATCGAGTCCACTCCGCCATTCAATCATGGCTGATGCGCATTTCAGCTCCACTTGCCAGCGTTCTCCCCGTAGCCCTTAATTCCTCTAGACAACAAGAACCTATCAATCTCGGCCTTGAACACATTTAGCGTCCCGGCTTCCACTGCACTCCGTGGCAATGAATTCCACAGGCCCACCACTCTCTGGCTGAAGAAATGTCTCCGCATTTCCGTTCTGAAATGACCCCCTCTAATTCTAAGGTTGTGTCCACGGGTCCTAGTCTCCTCGCCTAACAGAAACAATTGTCTAGCATCCACCTTTTCAAAGCCATGTATTATTTTGTACGTCTCTATTAGATCTCCCCTTAATCTTCTAAACTCCAACGAATACAACCCCAGTATCCTCAGCCGTTCCTCATATGCTAGACCTGTCATTCCAGGGATCATCCGTGTGAATCTCCGCTGGACACGTTCCAGTGCCAGTATGTCCTTCCTGAGGTGTGGGGACCAAAACTGGACACAGTACTCCAAATGGGGCCTAACCAGAGCTTTATAAAGTCTTAGTAGTACATCTCTGCTTTTATATTCCAACCCTCTTGAGATAAGAGACAACATTGCATTCGCTTTCTTAATCACAGACTCAACCTGCATGTTTACCTTTAGAGAATCCTCGACTAGCACTCCCAGATCCCTTTGTGCTTTGGCTTTAATAAGTTTCTCACCATTTAGAAAAAAGTCCATTCCTATATTCTTTTTGCCAAAGTGCAAGACCTCGCACTTGCTCACGTTAAATTCCATCAGCCATTTCCTGGACCACTCTCCCAACCTGTCTAGATCCTTCTGTAGCCTCCCCACTTCCTCAGTACTACCTGCCTGTCTACCTAACTTTGTATCATCGGCAAACTTCGCTAGAATGCCCCCGGTTCCCTCATCCAAATCATTAATATATAATGCGAACAGCTGTGGCCCCAGCACCGAACCCTGCGGGACACCGCTCGTCACCGGCTGCCATTCTGAAAAAGAACCTTTTATCCCAACTCTCTGCCTTCTGTTAGATAGCCAATCCTCAATCCATCCCAGCAGCTCACCTCGAACACCATGGGCCCTCACCTTGCTCAGCAGTCTCCCGTGTGGCACCTTATCAAAGGCCTTTTGAAAGTCCAGATAGACCACATCCACTGGGTTCCCCTGCTCTAACCTACTTGTTACCTCTTCAAAAAATTCCAACAGGTTTGTCAGGCATGACCTCCCTTTACTAAATCCATGTTGACTTGTTCTAATCAGACTCTGCTCTTCCAAGAATTTAGAAACCTCATCCTTAATGATGGATTCTAGAATTTTACCAACAACCGAGGTTAAGCTGATTGGCCTATAATTTTCCATCTTTTGTCTTGATCCTTTCTTGAACAAGGGGGTTACTACAGCCATCTTCCAATCGTCCGGGACCTTTCCTGACTCCAGTGACTCTTGAAAGATCTCAACCAATGCCTCTGCTATTTCCTCAGCAACCTCTCTCAGAACTCTAGGGTGTATCCCATCGGGGGCAGGAGATTTATCAATTTTAAAACTTTTTAACTTTTCTAGCACTATCTCTTTCGTAATGGCAACCATACTCAACTCAGCCCCGTGACACCCTTTAATTTTTGGGATATTACTCCTGTCTTCCACTGTGAAAACTGACGCAAAGTACTTGTTAAGTTCCCCTGCTATTTCCTTATCTCCCATCACTAGGCTCCCTGCATCAGTTTGAAGTGGCCCAATGTCTACTTTTGCCTGTCGTTTGTTTCTTATGTACTGAAAGAAACTTTTACTATTATTTCTAATATTACTGGCTAGCCTACCTTCATATTTGATCCTCTCATTTCTTATTACACTCTTTGTTATCCTCTGTTTGCTTTTGTATCCTTCCCAATCTTCTGATTTCCCACTGTTCTTAGCCACTTTATAGGATCTCTCTTTTTCTTTAATACATTTCCTGACTTCCTTTGTCAGCCAAGGTTGTCTAATCCCTCCCCGGTTAATCTTTCTTTTCTTGGGAATGAACCTCTGTACAGTGTCCTCAATTATACCTACAAACTCCTGCCATTTTTGCTCTAGTGTCTTCCCGGTTAGCCTCTGCTTCCAGTCTATTTTAGTCATTTCCTCTCTCATGCCCTCATAATTACCTTTATTCAACTGTAACACCATTACATCAGATTTCGCCTTCTCCCTTTCAAACTCCAGACTGAACTCTACCATATTATGGTCGCTACTTCCTAAGGGTTCCCTTACTTTAAGATCTTTTATAGAGTCTGGTTCATTGCAAAGCACTAGGTGCAGAATAGCCTGCTCTCTTGTGGGCTCCATGACTAGCTGTTCCAAAAAGCCGCTCCGCTCTTCCCTGAGTGTGTTAAATTGACAGAGTGGGATCAGTCTGCTCTTCCCAAGGTGTCTTAATTGACAGATTGGTGTCAGTATGCTCTCCCCTGGGTATGTTACATTGTCAGAGTGTGGTCAGTCTGCTCTTCCCTGGGTGTGTTACATTGACAGAGTGGGGTCAGTCTGCTCTTCCTTGGGTGTGATAAATTGACAGAGTGGGGTCAGTCTGCTGTTCCCTGGGTGTGTTTCATTGACAGAGTAGGGTCAGCCTGATCTTCCCTGGGTGGCTTACCTTGACAGAGTGTGGTCAGTCTGCTGTTCCCTGGGTGTGTTACATTTACAGTGTGGGGTCAGTCTGCTCTTCCCTGGGTGTGTTACATTGACAGAGTGGGGTCAGTCTGATCTTCCCTGGGTGTGTTACATTTACAGAGTGGGGTCAGTCTGCTCTTCCCTGGGTGTGTTACATTGACAGAGTGGGGTCAGTCTTCTCTTCCCTCGGTGTGTTACAATGACAGAGGGGGGTCAGTCTGCTCTTCCCTGGGTGTGTTACATTGACCGAGTGGGGTCAGTCTGCTCTTCCCTCGGTGTGTTACAATGACAGAGGGGGGTCAGTCTGATCTTCCCTGGGTGTGTTACATTGACAGATTGTGGTCAGTCTGCTCTTCCCTGGGTGTGTTACATTGACAGATTGTGGTCAGTCTGCTCTTCCCTCGGTGTGTTACAATGATTGAGGCGGGTCAGTCTGCCGTTCCCTGGGTGCGTTTCATTGACAGAATGGGGTCAGTCTGACCTTCCCTGGGTCTGTTACATTGACAGAGTGTAGTCACTCTGCTCTTCCTTGTGTGTGTTACATTTACAGTGTGGGGTCAGTCTGCTCTTCCCTGGGTGGGTTACCTTGACAGAGTGTGGTCAGTCTGCTCTTCCCTGGTTGGGTAACATTGACAGTGTTGGGTCAGTCTTCTCTTGCCTGGGTGTGATAAATTGACAGAGTAGGGTCAGTCTGCTGTTCCCTGGGTGTGTTACATTTACAGTGTGGGGTCAGTCTGATCTTCCCTGGGTGTGTTACAATGACAGAGGGGGGTCAGTCTGCTCTTCCCTGGGTGTGTTACATTGACATAGTGGGGTCAGTCTGCTCTTCCCTGGTTGTGATAAATTGACAGTGTGGGGTCAGTCTTCTCTTCCCTGGGTGTGTTACATTGACAGAATAGGGTGAGTCTGCTCCTCCCTGGGTGTGCTGCATTGACAGAGTGGGGTCAGTCTGCTCTTCCCTGGGTGTGTTACATTGACAGAGTGGGGTCAGTCGGCTCTTCCCTGGGTTTGTTACATTGACAGAGTGGGGTCAGTCTGCTCTTCTCTGGGTGGGTTGCACTGAGAGAGTGGGGTCAGTTTGCTCTTCCCTGGGTGGGTTACCTTGACAGAGTGTGGTCAGTCTGCTCTTCCCTGGGTGTGTGACATTTTCAGTGTGGGGTCAGTCTGCTCTTCCCTGGGTGTGTTACATTGACAGAGTGGGGTCAGTCCGTTCTTCTTTGGGGTTGTTACATTGACAGAGTGGGGTCAGTCTGATGTTCCCTGGGTGTGTTTCATTGAAAGAGTGGGGTCAGTCTGATCTTCCCTGGGTGTGTTACATTGTCAGAGTGTGGTCAGTCTGCTCTTCCCTGTGTGTGTTACATTTACAGTGTGGGGTCAGTCTGCTCTTCCCTGGGCGTGTTACATTGACAGAGTGGGGTCAGTCTGCTCTTCCCTGGTTGGGTAACATTGACAGAGTGGGGTCAGTCTGCTCTTCCCTGGGTGTGTTACATTGACAGAGTGGGGTCAGTCTGCTCTTCCCTGGGTGTGTTACATTGACAGTGAATGTTCAGTCTGCTCTTCTCTGGGTGGGTTGCACTGAGAGAGTGGGGTCAGTCTGCTCTTCCCTGGGTGGGCTACATTGACAGATTGGGGTTAGTCTCATCTTCCCTGTGTGGGTAGTATTGAAAGGGTGTGGTCTGTCTGCTCTTCCCTGGGTGTGTTACATTTACAGAGAGGGGTCAGTCTACTCTTCGCTGGGTGTTTTACAGTGTCATAGTGGGATCAATCTGCTCTTCCCTGGGTGCTTAACATTGACAGATTTGGCTCAGTCTGCACTTCCCTGGGTGTGTTATATTTACAGAGAGGAGTCAGTCTGCTCTTCCCTGGGTGTGTTTCATTGACAGAGTTGGGTCGGTCTGCTCTTCCCTGGGTGTGTTACAGTGACAGAGTGGGGTCAGTCTGCTCTTCCCTGGGTGTGTTACATTGACAGAGTGGGATCTGTCTGCTCTTCCAAAGGTATTTTACATTGACAGATTGGTGTCAGTATGCTCTCCCCTGGGTGTGTTACATTGACAGAGTGTGGTCAGTCTGCTCTTCCCTGTGTGTATTACATTGACAGACTGGGGTCAGTCTGCTCTTCCCTGGGTGTGTTACATTGACAGATTGGTGTCAGTATGCTCTCCCCTGGGTGTGTTACATTGTCAGAGTGTGGCCAGTCTGATCTTCCCTGGGTGTGTTACATTGACAGAGTGGGGTCAGTCTGCTCTTCCCTGGGTGCTTTACATTGACAGATTTGGATCAGTCTGCACTTCCCTGGGTGTGTTATATTTACAGAGAGGAGTCAGTCTGCTCTTCCCTGGGTGTGTTTCATTGACAGAGTTGGGTCAGGCTGCTCTTCCCTGGGTGGGGAACAGTGACAGAGTGGGGTCAGTCTGCTCTTCCCTGGGTGTGTTACATTGACAGAGTGGGGTCAGTCTGCTCTTCCCTGGGTGTGTTACATTGAAATAGTGGGGTCAGTCTGCTCTTCCCTGGGTGTGATATATTGACAGAATTGGGTCAGTCTGCTGTTTCCTCGGTGTGTTTCATTGACAGAGTGGGGTCAGTCTGATCTCTTCTGGGTGGGTTAACTTGATAGAGTGTGGTCAGTCTGCTCTTCCCTGGATGTGTTACATTTGCAGTGTGGGGTCAGTCTACCCTTCCCTGGGTAGGTTACATTGACAGAATGGGCTCAGTCTGCTCTTCCCTGGGTGTGTTACATTAACAGAGTGCGGTCAGTCCGCTCTTCCCTGGGTGTGTTACACTGACAGAGTGGGCTCAGTCTGCTCTTCCCTGGGTGTGTTACATTAACAGAGTGGGGTTTGTCTCCTCTTCCCTGTGTGGGTAATATTGAATGTGTGGGGTCCGTCTGCTCTTCCCTGGGTGTGTTAAATTGACAGAGTGGGATCAGTCTGCTCTTCCCAAGGTGTCTTACATTGACAGATTGGTGTCAGTATGCTCTCCACTGGGTATGTTACATTGTCAGAGTGTGGTCAGTCTGCTCTTCTCTGGGTGGGTTGCACTGAGAGAGTGGGGTCAGTTTGCTCTTCCCTGGGTGGGTTACCTTGACAGAATGTGGTCAGTCTGCTCTTCCCTGGGTGTGTGACATTTTCAGTGTGGGGTCAGTCTGCTCTTCCCTGGGTGTGTTACATTGACAGAGTGGGGTCAGTCCGTTCTTCTTTGGGTTTGTTACATTGACAGTGGGGTCAGTCTGCTCTTCCCTGGGTGCGTTACATTGACAGAGTGGGGTCAGTCTGATGTTCCCTGGGTGTGTTTCATTGACAGAGTGGGGTCAGTCTGCTCTTCCCTGTGTGTGTTACATTTACAGTGTGGGGTCAGTCTGCTCTTCCCTGGGCGTGTTACATTGACAGAGTGGGGTCAGTCTGCTCTTCCCTGGTTGGGTAACATTGACAGAGTGGGGTCAGTCTGCTCTTCCCTGGGTGTGTAACATTGACAGAGTGGGGTCAGTCTGCTCTTCCCTGGGTGTGTTACATTGACAGTGAATGGTCAGTCTGCTCTTCTCTGGGTGGGTTGCACTGAGAGAGTGGGGTCAGTCTGCTCTTCCCTGGGTGGGCTACATTGACAGAGTGGGGTTAGTCTCCTCTTTCCTGTGTGGGTAATATTGAAAGGGTGGGGTCTGTCTGCTCTTCCCTGGGTGTGTTACATTTACAGAGAGGGGTCAGTCTACTCTTCGCTGGGTGTTTTACAATGTCATAGTGGGGTCAGTCTGCTCTTCCCTGGGTGCTTAACATTGACAGATTTGGCTCAGTCTGCACTTCCCTGGGTGTGTTATATTTACAGAGAGGAGTCAGTCTGCTCTTCCCTGGGTGTGTTTCATTGACAGAGTTGGGTCGGTCTGCTCTTCCCTGGGTGTGTTACAGTGACAGAGTGGGGTCAGTCTGCTCTTCCCTGGGTGTGTTACATTGACAGAGTGGGATCTGTCTGCTCTTCCAAAGGTATTTTACAATGACAGATTGGTGTCAGTATGCTCTCCCCTGGGTGTGTTACATTGACAGAGTGTGGTCAGTCTGCTCTTCCCTGTGTGTATTACATTGACAGAGTGGGGTCAGTCTGCTCTTCCCTGGGTGTGTTACATTGACAGATTGGTGTCAGTATGCTCTCCCCTGGGTGTGTTACATTGTCAGAGTGTGGCCAGTCTGATCTTCCCTGGGTGTGTTACATTGACAGAGTGGGGTCAGTCTGCTCTTCCCTGGGTGCTTTACATTGACAGATTTGGATCAGTCTGCACTTCCCTGGGTGTGTTATATTTACAGAGAGGAGTCAGTCTGCTCTTCCCTGGGTGTGTTTCATTGACAGAGTTGGGTCAGGCTGCTCTTCCCTGGGTGGGGAACAGTGACAGAGTGGGGTCAGTCTGCTCTTCCCTGGGTGTGTTACATTGAAATAGTGGGGTCAGTCTGCTCTTCCCTGGGTGCTTTACATTGACAGATTTGGATCAGTCTGCACTTCCCTGGGTGTGTTATATTTACAGAGAGGAGTCAGTCTGCTCTTCCCTGGGTGTGTTTCATTGACAGAGTTGGGTCAGGCTGCTCTTCCCTGGGTGGGGAACAGTGACAGAGTGGGGTCAGTCTGCTCTTCCCTGGGTGTGTTACATTGACAGAGTGGGGTCAGTCTGCTCTTCCCTGGGTGTGTTACATTGAAATAGTGGGGTCAGTCTGCTCTTCCCTGGGTGTGATATATTGACAGAATTGGGTCAGTCTGCTGTTTCCTCGGTGTGTTTCATTGACAGAGTGGGGTCAGTCTGATCTCTTCTGGGTGGGTTAACTTGATAGAGTGTGGTCAGTCTGCTCTTCCCTGGATGTGTTACATTTGCAGTGTGGGGTCAGTCTACCCTTCCCTGGGTAGGTTACATTGACAGAATGGGCTCAGTCTGCTCTTCCCTGGGTGTGTTACATTAACAGAGTGGGGTCAGTCCGCTCTTCCCTGGGTGTGTTACACTGACAGAGTGGGCTCAGTCTGCTCTTCCCTGGGTGTGTTACATTAACAGAGTGGGGTTTGTCTCCTCTTCCCTGTGTGGGTAATATTGAATGTGTGGGGTCCGTCTGCTCTTCCCTGGGTGTGTTAAATTGACAGAGTGGGATCAGTCTGCTCTTCCCAAGGTGTCTTACATTGACAGATTGGTGTCAGTATGCTCTCCACTGGGTATGTTACATTGTCAGAGTGTGGTCAGTCTGCTCTTCTCTGGGTGGGTTGCACTGAGAGAGTGGGGTCAGTTTGCTCTTCCCTGGGTGGGTTACCTTGACAGAATGTGGTCAGTCTGCTCTTCCCTGGGTGTGTGACATTTTCAGTATGGGGTCAGTCTGCTCTTCCCTGGGTGTGTTACATTGACAGAGTGGGGTCAGTCCGTTCTTCTTTGGGTTTGTTACATTGACAGAGTGGGGTCAGTCTGCTCTTCCCTGGGTGCGTTACATTGACAGAGTGGGGTCAGTCTGATGTTCCCTGGGTGTGTTTCATTGACAGAGTGGGGTCAGTCTGCTCTTCCCTGTGTGTGTTACGTTTACAGTGTGGGGTCAGTCTGCTCTTCCCTGGGCGTGTTACATTGACAGAGTGGGGTCAGTCTGCTCTTCCCTGGTTGGGTAACATTGACAGAGTGGGGTCAGTCTGCTCTTCCCTGGGTGTGTAACATTGACAGAGTGGGGTCAGTCTGCTCTTCCCTGGGTGTGTTACATTGACAGTGAATGGTCAGTCTGCTCTTCTCTGGGTGGGTTGCACTGAGAGAGTGGGGTCAGTCTGCTCTTCCCTGGGTGGGCTACATTGACAGAGTGGGGTTAGTCTCCTCTTTCCTGTGTGGGTAATATTGAAAGGGTGGGGTCTGTCTGCTCTTCCCTGGGTGTGTTACATTTACAGAGAGGGGTCAGTCTACTC
The DNA here is from genome assembly GCF_047496795.1 of Chiloscyllium punctatum. NCBI lineage: Eukaryota > Metazoa > Chordata > Chondrichthyes > Orectolobiformes > Hemiscylliidae > Chiloscyllium > Chiloscyllium punctatum. The sequence goes on along the minus strand of NC_092745.1, from coordinate 24,823,083 downwards.
TTCGCTGGGTGTTTTACAATGTCATAGTGGGGTCAGTCTGCTCTTCCCTGGGTGCTTAACATTGACAGATTTGGCTCAGTCTGCACTTCCCTGGGTGTGTTATATTTACAGAGAGGAGTCAGTCTGCTCTTCCCTGGGTGTGTTTCATTGACAGAGTTGGGTCGGTCTGCTCTTCCCTGGGTGTGTTACAGTGACAGAGTGGGGTCAGTCTGCTCTTCCCTGGGTGTGTTACATTGACAGAGTGGGATCTGTCTGCTCTTCCAAAGGTATTTCACAATGACAGATTGGTGTCAGTATGCTCTCCCCTGGGTGTGTTACATTGACAGAGTGTGGTCAGTCTGCTCTTCCCTGTGTGTATTACATTGACAGAGTGGGGTCAGTCTGCTCTTCCCTGGGTGTGTTACATTGACAGATTGGTGTCAGTATGCTCTCCCCTGGGTGTGTTACATTGTCAGAGTGTGGCCAGTCTGATCTTCCCTGGGTGTGTTACATTGACAGAGTGGGGTCAGTCTGCTCTTCCCTGGGTGCTTTACATTGACAGATTTGGATCAGTCTGCACTTCCCTGGGTGTGTTATATTTACAGAGAGGAGTCAGTCTGCTCTTCCCTGGGTGTGTTTCATTGACAGAGTTGGGTCAGACTGCTCTTCCCTGGGTGGGGAACAGTGACAGAGTGGGGTCAGTCTGCTCTTCCCTGGGTGTGTTACATTGACAGAGTGGGGTCAGTCTGCTCTTCCCTGGGTGTGTTACATTGACATAGTGGGGTCAGTCTGCTCTTCCCTGGGTGTGATAAATTGACAGAATTGGGTCAGTCTGCTGTTTCCTCGGTGTGTTTCATTGACAGAGTGGGGTCAGTCTGATCTTCCCTGGGTGGGTTAACTTGATAGAGTGTGGTCAGTCTGCTCTTGCCTGGATGTGTTACATTTGCAGTGTGGGGTCAGTCTACCCTTCCCTGGGTGGGTTACATTGACAGAATGGGCTCAGTGTGCTCTTCCCTGGGTGCTTTACATTGACAGATTTGGATCAGTCTGCACTTCCCTGGGTGTGTTATATTTACAGAGAGGAGTCAGTCTGCTCTTCCCTGGGTGTGTTTCATTGACAGAGTTGGGTCAGGCTGCTCTTCCCTGGGTGGGGAACAGTGACAGAGTGGGGTCAGTCTGCTCTTCCCTGGGTGTGTTACATTGACAGAGTGGGGTCAGTCTGCTCTTCCCTGGGTGTGTTACATTGACATAGTGGGGTCAGTCTGCTCTTCCCTGGGTGTGATAAATTGACAGAATTGGGTCAGTCTGCTGTTTCCTCGGTGTGTTTCATTGACAGAGTGGGGTCAGTCTGATCTTCCCTGGGTGGGTTAACTTGATAGAGTGTGGTCAGTCTGCTCTTCCCTGGATGTGTTACATTTGCAGTGTGGGGTCAGTCTACCCTTCCCTGGGTGGGTTACATTGACAGAATGGGCTCAGTGTGCTCTTCCCTGGGTGTGTTACATTGACAGAATGTGGTCAATCTGCTGTTCTCTGCGTGGGTTGCACTGACAGAGTGGGGTCAGTCTGCTCTTCCCTGGGTGTGTTACATTGACAGAGTGGGGTTAGTCTCCTCTTCCCTGTGTGGGTAATATTGAAAGGGTGGGGTCCGTCTGCTCTTCCCTGGGTGTGTTAAATTGACAGAGTGGGATCAGTCTGCTCTTCCCAAGGTGTCTTACATTGACAGATTGGTGTCAGTATGCTCTCCACTGGGTATGTTACATTGTCAGAGTGTGGTCAGTCTGCTCTTCCCTGGGTGTGTTACATTGACAGAGAGGAGTCCGTCTGCTCTTCCCTGGGTGTGTTACATTGACAGAGTGGGGTCAGTCTGCTCTTCTCTCGGTGTGTTACAATGACAGAGGGTTGGTCAGTCTGCTCTTCCCTGGGTGTGTTACATTGACCGAGTGGGGTCAGTCTGATCTTCCCTTGGTGTGTTACATTGACAGATTGGCGTCAGTATGCTCTCCACTGGGTATGTTACATTGTCAGAGTGTGGTCAGTCTGCTCTTCCCTCGGTGTGTTACAATGAACGAGAGGGGTCAGTCTGCTGTTCCCTGGGTGCGTTGCATTGACAGAGTGGGGTCAGTCTGACCTTCCCTGGGTCTGTTACATTGACAGAGTGTGGTCAGTCTGCTCTTCCTTGTGTGTGTTTCATTTACAGTGTGGGGTCCGTCTGCTCTTCCCTGGGTGGGTTACCTTGACAGAGTGGGGTCAGTCTGCTCTTCCCTGGTTGGGTAACATTGAAAGAGTGGGGTCAGTCTTCACTTCCCTGGGTGTGTTACATTGCCGGAAAGGGTGAGTCTGCTCCTCCCTGGGTGTGCTACAGTGACAGAGTGGGGTCAGTCTGCTCTTCCCTGGGTGTGTTACATTGACAGAGTGGGGTCAGTCTGCTCTTCCCGGGGTGTGTTACATTGACAGAGTGGGGTCAGTCTGTTCTTCCCTGGGTTTATTACATTGACAGAGTGGGGTCAGTCTGCTCTTCTCTGGGTGGGTTGCACTGAGAGAGTGGGGTCAGTCTGCTCTTCCCTGGGTGGGTTACATTGACAGAGTGGGGTTAGTCTCCTCTTCCCGGTGTGGGTAATATTGAAAGGGTGGGGTCTGTCTGCTCTTCCCTGAGTGTGTTATAATGACAGTGTGGTGTCAGTCTGCTCTTCGCTGGGTGTGTTACATTGACAGAGCTGTGTCAGTCTGCTCTTCCCTTGGTGTGTTACATTGACAGAGTGGGGTCATCTGCTGTTCCCTTGGTGCGTTTCATTTACAGAGTGGGGTCAGTCTGCTCTTCCCTGGTTTTGTTACATTGACAGAGTGGGGTCAGTCTTCTCTTCTCTGGGTGGGTTACATTTACAGAGAGGGGTCAGTCTGCTCTACGCTGTGTGTTTTACAGTGACAGAGTGGGGTCAGTCTGCTTTTCCCTGCATGCTTAACATTGACAGATTAGGCTCAGTCTGCACTTCCCTGGGTGTGTTATATTTACAGAGAGGAGTCAGTCTGCTCTTTCTGGGTGTGTTTCATTGACAGAGTTGGGTCAGTCTCCTCTTCCCTAGGTGTGTTACAGTGACAGAGTGGGGTCAGTCTGCTCTTCCCTGGGTGTGTCACATTGACAGAGTGGGGTCAGTCCGCTCTTCCCTGGGTGTGTTACATTGACAGAGTGGGGTCAGTCTGATCTTCCCTGGGTGTGATAAATAGACAGAGTGCGGTCAGTCTGCTGTTCCAAGGGTGTGTTTCATTGACAGAGTGGGGTCAGTCTGATCTTCCCTGGGTGTCAGACCTTGACAGAGTGTGGTCAGTCTGCTCTTCACTGGGAGTGTTACATTTACAGTGTGGGGTCAGTCTGCTCTTCCCTGGGTGTGTTACATTGACAGTATGGGGTCAGTCTAATCTTCCCTGGATGTGTTACATTGACAGAGTGTGGTCAGTCTGCTCTTCCCTCGGTGTGTTACAATGACAGAGGGGGGTCAGTCTGCTGTTCCCTGGGTGCGTTGCATTGACAGAGTGGGGTCAGTCTGACCTTCCCTGGGTCTGTTACATTGACAGAGTGTGGTCAGTCTGCTCTTCCTTGTGTCTGTTTCATTTACAGTGTGGGGTCCGTCTGCTCTTCCCTGGGTGGGTTACCTTGACAGAGTGGGGTCAGTCTGCTCTTCCCTGGTTGGGTAACATTGAAAGTGTGGGGTCAGTCTTCACTTCCCTGGGTGTGTTACATTGACAGAATAGGGTGAGTCTGCTCCTCCCTGGGTATGCTACAGTGACAGAGTGGGGTCAGTCTGCTCTTCCCTGGGTGTGTTACATTGACAGAGTGGGGTCAGTCTGCTCTTCCCGGGGTGTGTTACATTGACAGAGTGGGGTCAGTCTGTTCTTCCCTGGGTTTATTACATTGACAGAGTGGGGTCAGTCTGCTCTTCTCTGGGTGGGTTGCACTGAGAGAGTGGGGTCAGTCTGCTCTTCCCTGGGTGGGTTACATTGACAGAGTGGGGTTAGTCTCCTCTTCCCGATGTGTGTAATATTGAAAGGGTGGGGTCTGTCTGCTCTTCCCTGAGTGTGTTATATTGACAGTGTGGTGTCAGTCTGCTCTTCGCTGGGTGTGTTACATTGACAGAGTTGTGTCAGTCTGCTCTTCCCTTGGTGTGTTACATTGACAGAGTGAGGTCATCTGCTGTTCCCTTGGTGTGTTTCATTTACAGAGTGGGGTCAGTCTGCTCTTCCCTGGTTTTGTTACATTGACAGAGTGGGGTCAGTCTTCTCTTCTCTGGGTGGGTTACACTGACAGAGTGCGTTCAGTCTGCTCTTCCCTGGGTGTGTTACATTTACAGAGAGGGGTCAGTCTGCTCTACGCTGTGTGTTTTACAGTGACAGAGTGGGGTCAGTCTGCTTTTCCCTGCATGCTTAACATTGACAGATTAGGCTCAGTCTGCACTTCCCTGGGTGTGTTATATTTACAGAGAGGAGTCAGTCTGCTCTTTCTGGGTGTGTTTCATTGACAGAGTTGGGTCAGTCTCCTCTTCCCTAGGTGTGTTACAGTGACAGAGTGGGGTCAGTCTGCTCTTCCCTGGGTGTGTTACATTGACAGAGTGGGGTCAGTCCGCTCTTCCCTGGGTGTGTTACATTGACAGAGTGGGGTCAGTCTGATCTTCCCTGGGTGTGATCAATAGACAGAGTGCGGTCAGTCTGCTGTTCCCTGGGTGTGTTTCATTGACAGAGTGGGGTCAGTCTGATCTTCCCTGGGTGGCATACCTTGACAGAGTGTGGTCAGTCTGCTCTTCCCTGGGAGTGTTACATTTACAGTGTGGGGTCAGTCTGCTCTTCCCTGGGTGTGTTACATTGACAGTATGGGGTCAGTCTAATCTTCCCTGGTTGTGTTACATTGACAGGGTGGGGTCAGTCTGCTCTTCCCTGGGTGTGTTACATTTACACTGTGGGGTCAGTCTGATCTTCCCTGGGTGTGTTACATTTACAGAGTGGGGTCAGTCTGCTCTTCCCTGGGTGTGTTACATTGACAGAGTGGGGTCCGTCTGATCTTCCCTGGGTGTGTTACATTGACAGAGTGGGGTTAGTCTGCTGTTCCCTGGGTGTGTTACATTGACAGAGTGGGGTCAGTCTGCTCTTCCCTCGGTGTGTTACATTGACAGAGTGGGGTCAGCCTGATCTTTCCTGAGTGTGTTACATTTATAGTGTGGTGTCTGTCTGCTCTTCCCTGGGTGGGTTACATTGACAGAGTGGGGTCAGTCTGCTCTTCCCTGGTTGGGTAACATTGACAGTGTGGGGTCAGTCTTCTCTTCCCTGGGTGTGTTACATTGACAGAGTGGGATCAGTCTGCTCTTCCCTGGGTTTGTTACATTGACAGAATGGGGTCAATCTGCTCTTCTCTGGGTGGGTTGCACGGACAGAGTGGGGTCAGTCTGCTCTTCCCTGGGTGGGTTACATTGACAGAGTGGCGTTAGTCTCCTCTTCCCTGTGTGGGTAATATTGAAAGGGTGGGGTCAATCTGCTCTTCCCTGAGTGTGTTATATTGACAGTGTGTGGTCAGTCTGCTCTTCCCTGGGTGTGTTACATTGACAGAGTGCGGTCAGTCTGCTCTTCCCTGGGTTTGTTACATTGACAGAGTGGGGCTAGTCTGCTCTTCTCTGGGTGGGTTACATTTACAGAGAGGGGTCAGTCTGCTCTTCGCTGGGTGTTTTACAGTGACAGAGTGGGGTCAGTATGCTCTTCCCTGGGTGCTTAACATTGACAGATTTGGCTCAGTCTGCACTTCCCTGGGTGTGTTATATTTACAGACAGGAGTCAGTCTGCTCTTCCCTGGGTGTGTTTCATTGACAGAGTTGGGTCAGTCTGCTCTTCCCTGGGAGGGTTACATTGACAGAGTTGGGTCATTCTGCTCTTCCCTGGGTGTGTTACAGTGACAGAGTGGGGTCAGTCTGCTCTTCCCTGGGTGTGTTACATTGTCAGAGTGTGGTCAGTCTGCTCTTCCCTGGGTGTGTTACATAGACAGAGTGGGGTCAGTCTACTCTTCCCTGAGTGTATTACATTGACAGAGTGGGTCAGTCTGCTCTTACCTGGGTGGGTTACATTGACAGAGTGGGGTCAGTCTGCTCTTCCCTGGGTGTGTTACATTGACATAGTGGGGTCAGTCTGCTATTCCCTGGGTGTGATAAATTGACAGAATGGGCTCAGTCTGCTGTTCCCTGGGTGTGTTTCATTGACAGAGTGGGGTCAGTCTGATCTTCCCTGGGTGGGTTACCCTGACAGTGTGTGGTCAGTCTGCTCTTCCCTGGGTGTGTTACATTGACAGTGTGGGGTCAGTCTGCTCTTCCCTGGGTGTGTTACATTGACAGAGTGGGGTCAGTCTGCTCTTCCCTGGGTGGGTTACATTGACTGAGTGTGGTCAGGCTGCTCTTCTTTGTGTGTTTTACAATGACTGAGTGGGGTCAGTCTGATCTTCCCTGGGTGGGTTACATTGACTGAGTGTGGTCAGTCTCCCCTTCCCTGTGTGTGTTACGTTGACAGAGTGGGGTCAGTCTCCTCAATCCCTGGGTGTGTTACATTTGGAGTGTGGGGTCAGTCTGCTCTTTCCTGGTTGTGTTACAGTGAAAGAGTGGGGTCAGTCTGCTCTACGCTGGGTGTTTTACAGTGACAGAGTGGGGTCAGACCGCTCTACACTGGGTGCTTAACAGTGACAGATTTGGCTCAGTCTGCACTTCCCTGGGTGTGTTATATTTACAGAGAGGAGTCAGTCTGCTCTTCCCTGGGTGTGTTACAATGACAGAGGGGGGTCAGTCTGCTGTTCCCTGGGTGCGTTGCATTGACAGAGTGGGGTCAGTCTGACCTTCCCTGGGTCTGTTACATTGACAGAGTGTGGTCAGTCTGCTCTTCCTTGTGTGTGTTTCATTTACAGTGTGGGGTCCGTCTGCTCTTCCCTGGGTGGGTTACCTTGACAGAGTGGGGTCAGTCTGCTCTTCCCTGGATGGGTAACATTGAAAGTGTGGGGTCAGTCTTCACTTCCCTGGGTGTGTTACATTGACAGAATAGGGTGAGTCTGCTCCTCCCTGGGTGTGCTACAGTGACAGAGTGGGGTCAGTCTGCTCTTCCCTGGGTGTGTTACATTGACAGAGTGGGGTCAGTCTGCTCTTCCCGGTGTGGGTTGCACTGAGAGAGTGGGGTCAGTCTGCTCTTCCCTGGGTGGGTTACATTGACAGAGTGGGGTTAGTCTCCTCTTCCCGGTGTGGGTAATATTGAAAGGGTGGGGTCTGTCTGCTCTTCCCTGAGTGTGTTATATTGACAGTGTGGTGTCAGTCTGCTCTTCGCTGGGTGTGTTACATTGACAGAGTTGTGTCAGTCTGCTCTTCCCTTGGTGTGTTACATTGACAGAGTGGGGTCATCTGCTGTTCCCTTGGTGTGTTTCATTTACAGAGTGGGGTCAGTCTGCTCTTCCCTGGTTTTGTTACATTGACAGAGTGGGGTCAGTCTTCTCTTCTCTGGGTGGGTTCCACTGACAGAGTGCGTTCAGTCTGCTCTTCCCTGGGTGTGTTACATTTACAGAGAGGGGTCAGTCTGCTCTACGCTGTGTGTTTTACAGTGACAGAGTGGGGTCAGTCTGCTTTTCCCTGCATGCTTAACATTGACAGATTAGGCTCAGTCTGCACTTCCCTGGGTGTGTTATATTTACAGAGAGTCAGTCTGCTCTTTCTGGGTGTGTTTCATTGACAGAGTTGGGTCAGTCTCCTCTTCCCTGGTTGTGTTACATTTACACTGTGGGGTCAGTCTGATCTTCCCTGGGTGTGTTACATTTACAGAGTGGGGTCAGTCTGCTCTTCCCTGGGTGTGTTACATTGACAGAGTGGGGTCCGTCTGATCTTCCCTGGGTGTGTTACATTGACAGAGTGGGGTTAGTCTGCTGTTCCCTGGGTGTGTTACATTGACAGAGTGGGGTCAGTCTGCTCTTCCCTCGGTGTGTTACATTGACAGAGTGGGGTTAGCCTGATCTTTCCTGAGTGTGTTACATTTATAGTGTGGTGTCTGTCTGCTCTTCCCTGGGTGGGTTACATTGACAGAGTGGGGTCAGTCTGCTCTTCCCTGGTTGGGTAACATTGACAGTGTGGGGTCAGTCTTCTCTTCCCTGGGTGTGTTACATTGACAGAGTGGGATCAGTCTGCTCTTCCCTGGGTTTGTTACATTGACAGAGTGGGATCAGACTGCTCTTCCCTGGGTTTGTTACATTGACAGAATGGGGTCAATCTGCTCTTCTCTGGGTGGGTTGCACGGACAGAGTGGGGTCAGTCTGCTCTTCCCTGGGTGGGTTACATTGACAGAGTGGCGTTAGTCTCCTCTTCCCTGTGTGGGTAATATTGAAAGGGTGGGGTCAATCTGCTCTTCCCTGAGTGTGTTATATTGACAGTGTGTGGTCAGTCTGCTCTTCCCTGGGTGTGTTACATTGACAGAGTGCGGTCAGTCTGCTCTTCCCTTGGTTTGTTACATTGACAGAGTAGGGCTAGTCTGCTCTTCTCTGGGTGGGTTACATTTACAGAGAGGGGTCAGTCTGCTCTTCGCTGGGTGTTTTACAGTGACAGAGTGGGGTCAGTATGCTCTTCCCTGGGTGCTTAACATTGACAGATTTGGCTCAGTCTGCACTTCCCTGGGTGTGTTATATTTACAGACAGGAGTCAGTCTGCTCTTCCCTGGGTGTGTTTCATTGACAGAGTTGGGTCAGTCTGCTCTTCCCTGGGAGGGTTACATTGACAGAGTTGGGTCATTCTGCTCTTCCCTGGGTGTGTTACAGTGACAGTGTGGGGTCAGTCTGCTCTTCCCTGGGTGTGTTACATTGTCAGAGTGTGGTCAGTCTGCTCTTCCCTGGGTGTGTTACATAGACAGAGTGGGGTCAGTCTACTCTTCCCTGAGTGTATTACATTGACAGAGTGGGTCAGTCTGCTCTTACCTGGGTGGGTTACATTGACAGAGTGGGGTCAGTCTGCTCTTCCCTGGGTGTGTTACGTTGACATAGTGGGGTCAGTCTGCTATTCCCTGGGTGTGATAAATTGACAGAATGGGCTCAGTCTGCTGTTCCCTGGGTGTGTTTCATTGACAGAGTGGGGTCAGTCTGATCTTCCCTGGGTGGGTTACCTTGACAGAGTGTGGTCAGTCTGCTCTTCCTTGGGTGTGTTACATTGACAGTGTGGGGTCAGTCTGCTCTTCCCTGGGTGTGTTACATTGACAGAGTGGGGTCAGTCTGCTCTTCTTTGTGTGTTTTACAATGACTGAGTGGGGTCAGTCTGATCTTCCCTGGGTGGGTTACATTGACTGAGTGTGGTCAGTCTCCCCTTCCCTGTGTGTGTTACGTTGACAGAGTGGGGTCAGTCTCCTCAATGCCTGGGTGTGTTACATTTGGAGTGTGGGGTCTGTCTGCTCTTTCCTGGGTGTGTTACAGTGAAAGAGTGGGGTCAGTCTGCTCTACGCTGGGTGTTTTACAGTGACAGAGTGGGGTCAGACCGCTCTACACTGGGTGCTTAACAGTGACAGATTTGGCTCAGTCTGCACTTCCCTGGGTGTGTTATATTTACAGAGAGGAGTCAGTCTGCTCTTCCCTGGGTGTGTTATATTTACAGAGAGGAGTCAGTCTGCTCTTCCCTGGGTGTGTTACAATGACAGAGTTGGGTCATTCTGCTCTTCCCTGGGTGTGTTACAGTGACAGAGTGGGGTCAGTCTGCTCTTCCCTGGGTGTGTTACATTGTCAGAGTGTGGTCAGTCTGCTCTTCCCTGGGTGTGTTACATAGACAGAGTGGGGTCAGTCTGCTCTTCCCTGGGTGTGTTACATTGACATAGTGGGGTCAGTCTGCTATTCCCTGGGTCTGATAAATTGACAGAATGGGCTCAGTCTGCTGTTCCCTGGGTGTGTTTCATTGACAGAGTGGGGTCAGTCTGATCTTCCCTGGGTGCGTTACCTTGACAGAGTGTGGTCAGTCTGCTCTTCCTTGGGTGTGTTACATTGACAGTGTGGGGTCAGTCTGCTCTTCCCTGGGTGTGTTACATTGACAGAGTGGGGTCAGTCTGCTCTTCTTTGTGTGTTTTACAATGACTGAGTGGGGTCAGTCTGATCTTCCCTGGGTGGGTTACATTGACTGAGTGTGGTCAGTCTCCCCTTCCCTGTGTGTGTTACGTTGACAGAGTGGGGTCAGTCTCCTCAATCCCTGGGTGTGTTACATTTGGAGTGTGGGGTCAGTCTGCTCTTTCCTGGGTGTGTTACAGTGAAAGAGTGGGGTCAGTCTGCTCTACGCTGGGTGTTTTACAGTGACAGAGTGGGGTCAGACCGCTCTACACTGGGTGCTTAACAGTGACAGATTTGGCTCAGTCTGCACTTCCCTGGGTGTGTTATATTTACAGAGAGGAGTCAGTCTGCTCTTCCCTGGGTGTGTTACAATGACAGAGGGGGGTCAGTCTGCTGTTCCCTGGGTGCGTTGCATTGACAGAGTGGGGTCAGTCTGACCTTCCCTGGGTCTGTTACATTGACAGAGTGTGGTCAGTCTGCTCTTCCTTGTGTCTGTTTCATTTACAGTGTGGGGTCCGTCTGCTCTTCCCTGGGTGGGTTACCTTGACAGAGTGGGGTCAGTCTGCTCTTCCCTGGTTGGGTAACATTGAAAGTGTGGGGTCAGTCTTCACTTCCCTGGGTGTGTTACATTGACAGAATAGGGTGAGTCTGCTCCTCCCTGGGTGTGCTACAGTGACAGAGTGGGGTCAGTCTGCTCTTCCCTGGGTGTGTTACATTGACAGAGTGGGGTCAGTCTGCTCTTCCCGGGGTGTGTTACATTGACAGAGTGGGGTCAGTCTGTTCTTCCCTGGGTTTATTACATTGACAGCGTGGGGTCAGTCTGCTCTTCTCTGGGTGGGTTGCACTGAGAGAGTGGGGTCAGTCTGCTCTTCCCTGGGTGGGTTACATTGACAGAGTGGGGTTAGTCTCCTCTTCCCGGTGTGGGTAATATTGAAAGGGTGGGGTCTGTCTGCTCTTCCCTGAGTGTGTTATATTGACAGTGTGGTGTCAGTCTGCTCTTTGCTGGGTGTGTTACATTGACAGAGTTGTGTCAGTCTGCTCTTCCCTTGGTGTGTTACATTGACAGAGTGGGGTCATCTGCTGTTCCCTTGGTGTGTTTCATTTACAGAGTGGGGTCAGTCTGCTCTTCCCTGGTTTTGTTACATTGACAGAGTGGGGTCAGTCTTCTCTTCTCTGGGTGGGTTACACTGACAGAGTGCGTTCAGTCTGCTCTTCCCTGGGTGTGTTACATTTACAGAGAGGGGTCAGTCTGCTCTACGCTGTGTGTTTTACAGTGACAGAGTGGGGTCAGTCTGCTTTTCCCTGCATGCTTAACATTGACAGATTAGGCTCAGTCTGCACTTCCCTGGGTGTGTTATATTTACAGAGAGGAGTCAGTCTGCTCTTTCTGGGTGTGTTTCATTGACAGAGTTGGGTCAGTCTCCTCTTCCCTAGGTGTGTTACAGTGACAGAGTGGGGTCAGTCTGCTCTTCCCTGGGTGTGTTACATTGACAGAGTGGGGTCAGTCCGCTCTTCCCTGGGTGTGTTACATTGACAGAGTGGGGTCAGTCTGATCTTCCCTGGGTGTGATCAATAGACAGAGTGCGGTCAGTCTGCTGTTCCCTGGGTGTGTTTCATTGACAGAGTGGGGTCAGTCTGATCTTCCCTGGGTGGCATACCTTGACAGAGTGTGGTCAGTCTGCTCTTCCCTGGGAGTGTTACATTTACAGTGTGGGGTCAGTCTGCTCTTCCCTGGGTGTGTTACATTGACAGTATGGGGTCAGTCTAATCTTCCCTGGGTGTGTTACATTGACAGGGTGGGGTCAGTCTGCTCTTCCCTGGGTGTGTTACATTTACACTGTGGGGTCAGTCTGATCTTCCCTGGGTGTGTTACATTTACAGAGTGGGGTCAGTCTGCTCTTCCCTGGGTGTGTTACATTGACAGAGTGGGGTCCGTCTGATCTTCCCTGGGTGTGTTACATTGACAGAGTGGGGTTAGTCTGCTGTTCCCTGGGTGTGTTACATTGACAGAGTGGGGTCAGTCTGCTCTTCCCTCGGTGTGTTACATTGACAGAGTGGGGTTAGCCTGATCTTTCCTGAGTGTGTTACATTTATAGTGTGGTGTCTGTCTGCTCTTCCCTGGGTGGGTTACATTGACAGAGTGGGGTCAGTCTGCTCTTCCCTGGTTGGGTAACATTGACAGTGTGGGGTCAGTCTTCTCTTCCCTGGGTGTGTTACATTGACAGAGTGGGATCAGTCTGCTCTTCCCTGGGTTTGTTACATTGACAGAGTGGGATCAGTCTGCTCTTCCCTGGGTTTGTTACATTGACAGAATGGGGTCAATCTGCTCTTCTCTGGGTGGGTTGCACGGACAGAGTGGGGTCAGTCTGCTCTTCCCTGGGTGGGTTACATTGACAGAGTGGCGTTAGTCTCCTCTTCCCTGTGTGGGTAATATTGAAAGGGTGGGGTCAATCTGCTCTTCCCTGAGTGTGTTATATTGACAGTGTGTGGTCAGTCTGCTCTTCCCTGGGTGTGTTACATTGACAGAGTGCGGTCAGTCTGCTCTTCCCTGGGTTTGTTACATTGACAGAGTAGGGCTAGTCTGCTCTTCTCTGGGTGGGTTACATTTACAGAGAGGGGTCAGTCTGCTCTTCGCTGGGTGTTTTACAGTGACAGAGTGGGGTCAGTATGCTCTTCCCTGGGTGCTTAACATTGACAGATTTGGCTCAGTCTGCACTTCCCTGGGTGTGTTATATTTACAGACAGGAGTCAGTCTGCTCTTCCCTGGGTGTGTTTCATTGACAGAGTTGGGTCAGTCTGCTCTTCCCTGGGAGGGTTACATTGACAGAGTTGGGTCATTCTGCTCTTCCCTGGGTGTGTTACAGTGACAGAGTGGGGTCAGTCTGCTCTTCCCTGGGTGTGTTACATTGTCAGAGTGTGGTCAGTCTGCTCTTCCCTGGGTGTGTTACATAGACAGAGTGGGGTCAGTCTACTCTTCCCTGAGTGTATTACATTGACAGAGTGGGTCAGTCTGCTCTTACCTGGGTGGGTTACATTGACAGAGTGGGGTCAGTCTGCTCTTCCCTGGGTGTGTTACGTTGACATAGTGGGGTCAGTCTGCTATTCCCTGGGTGTGATAAATTGACAGAATGGGCTCAGTCTGCTGTTCCCTGGGTGTGTTTCATTGACAGAGTGGGGTCAGTCTGATCTTCCCTGGGTGGGTTACCTTGACAGAGTGTGGTCAGTCTGCTCTTCCTTGGGTGTGTTACATTGACAGTGTGGGGTCAGTCTGCTCTTCCCTGGGTGTGTTACATTGACAGAGTGGGGTCTGTCTGCTCTTCTTTGTGTGTTTTACAATGACTGAGTGGGGTCAGTCTGATCTTCCCTGGGTGGGTTACATTGACTGAGTGTGGTCAGTCTCCCCTTCCCTGTGTGTGTTACGTTGACAGAGTGGGGTCAGTCTCCTCAATCCCTGGGTGTGTTACATTTGGAGTGTGGGGTCTGTCTGCTCTTTCCTGGGTGTGTTACAGTGAAAGAGTGGGGTCAGTCTGCTCTACGCTGGGTGTTTTACAGTGACAGAGTGGGGTCAGACCGCTCTACACTGGGTGCTTAACAGTGACAGATTTGGCTCAGTCTGCACTTCCCTGGGTGTGTTATATTTACAGAGAGGAGTCAGTCTGCTCTTCCCTGGGTGTGTTATATTTACAGAGAGGAGTCAGTCTGCTCTTCCCTGGGTGTGTTACAATGACAGAGTTGGGTCATTCTGCTCTTCCCTGGGTGTGTTACAGTGACAGAGTGGGGTCAGTCTGCTCTTCCCTGGGTGTGTTACATTGTCAGAGTGTGGTCAGTCTGCTCTTCCCTGGGTGTGTTACATAGACAGAGTGGGGTCAGTCTACTCTTCCCTGAGTGTATTACATTGACAGAGTGGGTCAGTCTGCTCTTACCTGGGTGGGTTACATTGACAGAGTGGGGTCAGTCTGCTCTTCCCTGGGTGTGTTACATTGACATAGTGGGGTCAGTCTGCTATTCCCTGGGTGTGATAAATTGACAGAATGGGCTCAGTCTGCTGTTCCCTGGGTGTGTTTCATTGACAGAGTGGGGTCAGTCTGATCTTCCCTGGGTGCGTTACCTTGACAGAGTGTGGTCAGTCTGCTCTTCCCTGGGTGTGTTACATTGACAGTGTGGGGTCAGTCTGCTCTTCCCTGGGTGTGTTACATTGACAGAGTGGGGTCAGTCTGCTCTTCTTTGTGTGTTTTACAATGACTGAGTGGGGTCAGTCTGATCTTCCCTGGGTGGGTTACATTGACTGAGTGTGGTCAGTCTCCCCTTCCCTGTGTGTGTTACGTTGACAGAGTGGGGTCAGTCTCCTCAATCCCTGGGTGTGTTACATTTGGAGTGTGGGGTCAGTCTGCTCTTTCCTGGGTGTGTTACAGTGAAAGAGTGGGGTCAGTCTGCTCTACGCTGGGTGTTTTACAGTGACAGAGTGGGGTCAGACCGCTCTACACTGGGTGCTTAACAGTGACAGATTTGGCTCAGTCTGCACTTCCCTGGGTGTGTTATATTTACAGAGAGGAGTCAGTCTGCTCTTCCCTGGGTGTGTTACAATGACAGAGGGGGGTCAGTCTGCTGTTCCCTGGGTGCGTTGCATTGACAGAGTGGGGTCAGTCTGACCTTCCCTGGGTCTGTTACATTGACAGAGTGTGGTCAGTCTGCTCTTCCTTGTGTGTGTTTCATTTACAGTGTGGGGTCCGTCTGCTCTTCCCTGGGTGGGTTACCTTGACAGAGTGGGGTCAGTCTGCTCTTCCCTGGTTGGGTAACATTGAAAGTGTGGGGTCAGTCTTCACTTCCCTGGGTGTGTTACATTGACAGAATAGGGTGAGTCTGCTCCTCCCTGGGTGTGCTACAGTGACAGAGTGGGGTCAGTCTGCTCTTCCCTGGGTGTGTTACATTGACAGAGTGGGGTCAGTCTGCTCTTCCCGGGGTGTGTTACATTGACAGAGTGGGGTCAGTCTGTTCTTCCCTGGGTTTATTACATTGACAGCGTGGGGTCAGTCTGCTCTTCTCTGGGTGGGTTGCACTGAGAGAGTGGGGTCAGTCTGCTCTTCCCTGGGTGGGTTACATTGACAGAGTGGGGTTAGTCTCCTCTTCCCGGTGTGGGTAATATTGAAAGGGTGGGGTCTGTCTGCTCTTCCCTGAGTGTGTTATATTGACAGTGTGGTGTCAGTCTGCTCTTCGCTGGGTGTGTTACATTGACAGAGTTGTGTCAGTCTGCTCTTCCCTTGGTGTGTTACATTGACAGAGTGGGGTCATCTGCTGTTCCCTTGGTGTGTTTCATTTACAGAGTGGGGTCAGTCTGCTCTTCCCTGGTTTTGTTACATTGACAGAGTGGGGTCAGTCTTCTCTTCTCTGGGTGGGTTACACTGACAGAGTGCGTTCAGTCTGCTCTTCCCTGGGTGTGTTACATTTACAGAGAGGGGTCAGTCTGCTCTACGCTGTGTGTTTTACAGTGACAGAGTGGGGTCAGTCTGCTTTTCCCTGCATGCTTAACATTGACAGATTAGGCTCAGTCTGCACTTCCCTGGGTGTGTTATATTTACAGAGAGGAGTCAGTCTGCTCTTTCTGGGTGTGTTTCATTGACAGAGTTGGGTCAGTCTCCTCTTCCCTAGGTGTGTTACAGTGACAGAGTGGGGTCAGTCTGCTCTTCCCTGGGTGTGTTACATTGACAGAGTGGGGTCAGTCCGCTCTTCCCTGGGTGTGTTACATTGACAGAGTGGGGCGGGTCTGATCTTCCCTGGGTGTGATCAATAGACAGAGTGCGGTCAGTCTGCTGTTCCCTGGGTGTGCTTCATTGACAGAGTGGGGTCAGTCTGATCTTCCCTGGGTGGCATACCTTGACAGAGTGTGGTCAGTCTGCTCTTCCCTGGGAGTGTTACATTTACAGTGTGGGGTCAGTCTGCTCTTCCCTGGGTGTGTTACATTGACAGTATGGGGTCAGTCTAATCTTCCCTGGGTGTGTTACATTGACAGGGTGGGGTCAGTCTGCTCTTCCCTGGGTGTGTTACATTTACACTGTGGGGTCAGTCTGATCTTCCCTGGGTGTGTTACATTTACAGAGTGGGGTCAGTCTGCTCTTCCCTGGGTGTGTTACATTGACAGAGTGGGGTCCGTCTGATCTTCCCTGGGTGTGTTACATTGACAGAGTGGGGTTAGTCTGCTGTTCCCTGGGTGTGTTACATTGACAGAGTGGGGTCAGTCTGCTCTTCCCTCGGTGTGTTACATTGACAGAGTGGGGTCAGCCTGATCTTTCCTGAGTGTGTTACATTTATAGTGTGGTGTCTGTCTGCTCTTCCCTGGGTGGGTTACATTGACAGAGTGGGGTCAGTCTGCTCTTCCCTGGTTGGGTAACATTGACAGTGTGGGGTCAGTCTTCTCTTCCCTGGGTGTGTTACATTGACAGAGTGGGATCAGTCTGCTCTTCCCTGGGTTTGTTACATTGACAGAATGGGGTCAATCTGCTCTTCTCTGGGTGGGTTGCACGGACAGAGTGGGGTCAGTCTGCTCTTCCCTGGGTGGGTTACATTGACAGAGTGGCGTTAGTCTCCTCTTCCCTGTGTGGGTAATATTGAAAGGGTGGGGTCAATCTGCTCTTCCCTGAGTGTGTTATATTGACAGTGTGTGGTCAGTCTGCTCTTCCCTGGGTGTGTTACATTGACAGAGTGCGGTCAGTCTGCTCTTCCCTTGGTGTGTTACATTCACAGAGTAGGGCTAGTCTGCTCTTCTCTGGGTGGGTTACATTTACAGAGAGGGGTCAGTCTGCTCTTCGCTGGGTGTTTTACAGTGACAGAGTGGGGTCAGTATGCTCTTCCCTGGGTGCTTAACATTGACAGATTTGGCTCAGTCTGCACTTCCCTGGGTGTGTTATATTTACAGACAGGAGTCAGTCTGCTCTTCCCTGGGTGTGTTTCATTGACAGAGTTGGGTCAGTCTGCTCTTCCCTGGGAGGGTTACATTGACAGAGTTGGGTCATTCTGCTCTTCCCTGGGTGTGTTACAGTGACAGAGTGGGGTCAGTCTGCTCTTCCCTGGGTGTGTTACATTGTCAGAGTGTGGTCAGTCTGCTCTTCCCTGGGTGTGTTACATAGACAGAGTGGGGTCAGTCTACTCTTCCCTGAGTGTATCACATTGACAGAGTGGGTCAGTCTGCTCTTACCTGGGTGGGTTACATTGACAGAGTGGGGTCAGTCTGCTCTTCCCTGGGTGTGTTACATTGACATAGTGGGGTCAGTCTGCTATTCCCTGGGTGTGATAAATTGACAAAATGGGCTCAGTCTGCTGTTCCCTGGGTGTGTTTCATTGACAGAGTGGGGTCAGTCTGATCTTCCCTGGGTGGGTTACCTTGACAGAGTGTGGTCAGTCTGCTCTTCCCTGGGTGTGTTACATTGACAGTGTGGGGTCAGTCTGCTCTTCCCTGGGTGTGTTACATTGACAGAGTGGGGTCAGTCTGCTCTTCCCTGGGTGTGTTACATTGACAGAGTGGGGTCAGGCTGCTCTTCTTTGTGTGTTTTACAATGACTGAGTGGGGTCAGTCTGATCTTCCCTGGGTGGGTTACATTGACTGAGTGTGGTCAGTCTCCCCTTCCCTGTGTGTGTTACGTTGACAGAGTGGGGTCAGTCTCCTCAATCCCTGGGTGTGTTACATTTGGAGTGTGGGGTCAGTCTGCTCTTTCCTGGGTGTGTTACAGTGAAAGAGTGGGGTCAGTCTGCTCTACGCTGGGTGTTTTACAGTGACAGAGTGGGGTCAGACCGCTCTACACTGGGTGCTTAACAGTGACAGATTTGGCTCAGTCTGCACTTCCCTGGGTGTGTTATATTTACAGAGAGGAGTCTGTCTGCTCTTCCCTGGGTGTGTTACATTGACAGAGTGGGGTCAGTCTGCTCTTCCCTGGGTGTGTTACATTGACAGAGTGAGGTCAGTCTGCTCTTCCCTGGGTGTGTTACTTTGACTGAGTGGGATCAGTCTGCTCTTCCCTGGGTGGGTTACATTGACAGAGTGGGGTCAGTCTGCTCTTCCCTGGGTGTGTTACATTGACAGAGTGGGGTCAGTCTGCTCTTCCCTGGGTGTGATAAATTGACAGAGTGGAGTCAGTCTGCTGTTCCCTGGGTGTGTTTCATTGACAGAGTGGGGTCAGTCTGATATTCCCTGGGTGGCTTGCGTTGACAGAGTGATGTCAGTCTGCTCTTCCCTGGGTGTGTTACATTTACAGTGTGGCGTCAGTCTGCTCTTCCCTGGGTGTGTTACATTGACAGAGTGGGGTCAGTCTGATCTTCCCTGGGTGTGTTACATTGACAGAGTATGGTCAGTCTGTTCTTCCCTGGGTGTGTTACAGTGACAGAGTGGGGTCAGTCTGATCTTCCCTGGGTGTGTTACATTGACAGAATGGGGTGAGTCTGCTCCTCCCTGGGTGTGCTACATTGACAAAGTGAGGTCAGTCTGCTCTTCCCTGGGTGTGTTACATTATCAGACTGGAGTCAGTCCGCTCATCTTTGAATTTGTTACATTGACAGGGTAAGGTCATTCTGCTCTTCTCTGGGTGGGTTACACTGACAGAGGGGGGTCAGTCTGATCTTCCCTGGGTTTGTTACATTGACAGAATGTGGTCAATCTGCTGTTCTCTGCGTGGGTTGCACTGACAGAGTGGGGTCAGTCTGCTCTTCCCTAGGTGTGTTACAGTGACAGAGTGGGGTCAGTCTGCTCTTCCCTGGGTGTGTTACATTGACAGAGTGGGGTCAGTCCGCTCTTCCCTGGGTGTGTTACATTGACAGAGTGGGGTCAGTCTGATCTTCCCTGGGTGTGATCAATAGACAGAGTGCGGTCAGTCTGCTGTTCCCTGGGTGTGTTTCATTGACAGAGTGGGGTCAGTCTGATCTTCCCTGGGTGGCATACCTTGACAGAGTGTGGTCAGTCTGCTCTTCCCTGGGAGTGTTACATTTACAGTGTGGGGTCAGTCTGCTCTTCCCTGGGTGTGTTACATTGACAGTATGGGGTCAGTCTAATCTTCCCTGGGTGTGTTACATTGATAGGGTGGGGTCAGTCTGCTCTTCCCTGGGTGTGTTACATTTACACTGTGGGGTCAGTCTGATCTTCCCTGGGTGTGTTACATTTACAGAGTGGGGTCAGTCTGCTCTTCCCTGGGTGTGTTACATTGACAGAGTGGGGTCCGTCTGATCTTCCCTGGGTGTGTTACATTGACAGAGTGGGGTTAGTCTGCTGTTCCCTGGGTGTGTTACATTGACAGAGTGGGGTCAGTCTGCTCTTCCCTCGGTGTGTTACATTGACAGAGTGGGGTCAGCCTGATCTTTCCTGAGTGTGTTACATTTATAGTGTGGTGTCTGTCTGCTCTTCCCTGGGTGGGTTACATTGACAGAGTGGGGTCAGTCTTCTCTTCCCTGGGTGTGTTACATTGACAGAGTGGGATCAGTCTGCTCTTCCCTGGGTTTGTTACATTGACAGAATGGGGTCAATCTGCTCTTCTCTGGGTGGGTTGCACGGACAGAGTGGGGTCAGTCTGCTCTTCCCTGGGTGGGTTACATTGACAGAGTGGCGTTAGTCTCCTCTTCCCTGTGTGGGTAATATTGAAAGGGTGGGGTCAATCTGCTCTTCCCTGAGTGTGTTATATTGACAGTGTGTGGTCAGTCTGCTCTTCCCTGGGTGTGTTACATTGACAGAGTGCGGTCAGTCTGCTCTTCCCTGGGTTTGTTACATTGACAGAGTAGGGCTAGTCTGCTCTTCTCTGGGTGGGTTACATTTACAGAGAGGGGTCAGTCTGCTCTTCGCTGGGTGTTTTACAGTGACAGAGTGGGGTCAGTATGCTCTTCCCTGGGTGCTTAACATTGACAGATTTGGCACAGTCTGCACTTCCCTGGGTGTGTTATATTTACAGACAGGAGTCAGTCTGCTCTTCCCTGGGTGTGTTTCATTGACAGAGTTGGGTCAGTCTGCTCTTCCCTGGGAGGGTTACATTGACAGAGTTGGGTCATTCTGCTCTTCCCTGGGTGTGTTACAGTGACAGAGTGGGGTCAGTCTGCTCTTCCCTGGGTGTGTTACATTGTCAGAGTGTGGTCAGTCTGCTCTTCCCTGGGTGTGTTACATAGACAGAGTGGGGTCAGTCTACTCTTCCCTGAGTGTATTACATTGACAGAGTGGGTCAGTCTGCTCTTACCTGGGTGGGTTACATTGACAGAGTGGGGTCAGTCTGATCTTCCCTGGGTGGGTTACCTTGACAGAGTGTGGTCAGTCTGCTCTTCCCTGGGTGTGTTACATTGACAGTGTGGGGTCAGTCTGCTCTTCCCTGGGTGTGTTACATTGACAGAGTGGGGTCAGTCTGCTCTTCCCTGGGTGTGTTACATTGACAGAGTGGGGTCAGGCTGCTCTTCTTTGTGTGTTTTACAATGACTGAGTGGGGTCAGTCTGCTCTTCCCTGTGTGTGTTACGTTGACAGAGTGGGGTCAGTCTCCTCAATCCCTGGGTGTGTTACATTTGGAGTGTGGGGTCAGTCTGCTCTTTCCTGGGTGTGTTACAGTGAAAGAGTGGGGTCAGTCTGCTCTACGCTGGGTGTTTTACAGTGACAGAGTGGGGTCAGAACGCTCTACACTGGGTGCTTAACAGTGACAGATTTGGCTCAGTCTGCACTTCCCTGGGTGTGTTATATTTACAGAGAGGAGTCAGTCTGCTCTTCCCTGGGTGTGTTACATTGACAGAGTGGGGTCAGTCTGCTCTTCCCTGGGTGTGTTACATTGACAGAGTGAGGTCAGTCTGCTCTTCCCTGGGTGCGTTACTTTGACTGAGTGGGATCAGTCTGCTCTTCCCTGGGTGGGTTACATTGACAGAGTGGGGTCAGTCTGCTCTTCCCTGGGTGTGTTACATTGACAGAGTGGGGTCAGTCTGCTCTTCCCTGGGTGTGATAAATTGACAGAGTGGAGTCAGTCTGCTGTTCCCTGGGTGTGTTTCATTGACAGAGTGGGGTCAGTCTGATATTCCCTGGGTGGCTTGCGTTGACAGAGTGATGTCAGTCTGCTCTTCCCTGGGTGTGTTACATTTACAGTGTGGCGTCAGTCTGCTCTTCCCTGGGTGTGTTACATTGACAGAGTGGGGTCAGTCTGATCTTCCCTGGGTGTGTTACATTGACAGAGTATGGTCAGTCTGTTCTTCCCTGGGTGTGTTACAGTGACAGAGTGGGGTCAGTCTGATCTTCCCTGGGTGTGTTACATTGACAGAATGGGGTGAGCCTGCTCCTCCCTGGGTGTGCTACATTGACAAAGTGAGGTCAGTCTGCTCTTCCCTGGGTGTGTTACATTATCAGACTGGAGTCAGTCCGCTCATCTTTGAATTTGTTACATTGACAGGGTAAGGTCATTCTGCTCTTCTCTGGGTGGGTTACACTGACAGAGGGGGGTCAGTCTGATCTTCCCTGGGTTTGTTACATTGACAGAATGTGGTCAATCTGCTGTTCTCTGCGTGGGTTGCACTGACAGAGTGGGGTCAGTCTGCTCTTCCCTGGGTGGGTTACATTGACAGAGTGGGGTTAGTCTCCTCTTCCCTGTATGGGTAATATTGAAAGGGTGGGGTCCGTCTGCTCTTCCCTACGTGTGTAATAGTGACAGTGTGGCGTCAGTCTGCTCTTCCCTGGGTGTGTTACATTGACAGAGTGGGGTCATTCTGATCTTCCCTGGGTGTGTTACATTGACAGAGTGGGGTCAGTCTGCTCTTCCCTGGGTGTGTTACATTGAATGAGTGTGGTCAGTCTGCTCTTCCTTGTGTGTGTTTCATTTACAGTGTGGTGTCAGTCTGCTCTTCACTGGGCGGGTTACATTGACAGAGTGGGGTCAGTCTGCTCTTCCCTGGTTGGGTAACATTGACAGTGTGGGGTCAGTCTTCTCTTCCCTGGGTGTTACATTGACAGAATAGGGTGAGTCTGCTCCTCCCTGGGTGTGCTACATTGACAGAGTGGGGACGGTCTGCTCTTCCCTGGGTGTGTTACATTTGCAGAGTGGGGTCATTCTGCTCTTCCCGGGGTGTGTGACATTGTCAGAGTGGGGTCAGTCTGCTCTTCCCTATGTTTGTTATATTGACAGAGTGGGGTCAGTCTGCTCTTCTCTGTTTGGGTTGCACTGACAGAGTGGGGTCAGTCTGCTCTTCCCTGGGTGGGTTACATTGACAGAGTGGGGTTCGTCTCCTCTTCCCTCCGTGGGTAATATTGAAAGGATGGAGTCAGTCTGCTCTTCCCTGAGTCTGTTATATTGACAGTGTGGGGTCAGTCTGCTCTTCCCTGGGTGTGTTACATTGACAGAGTTGGGTCAATCTGCTCTTCCCTGCGTGTGTTACATTGACAGAGTGGGGTCAGTCTGCTCTTCCCTGGGTGTGTTACATTGACAGAGTGGGGTCAATCTGCTCTTCCCTGGGTGTGTTACATTGACAGTGTGGGGTCAGTCTGCTCTTCCCTGGGTGTGTTACATTGACAGAGTGGGGTCAGTCTGCTCTTCTCTGGGTGGGTTGCGCTGACAGAGTGTGATCAGTCTGCTCTTCCCTGGGAATGTTACATTGACAGAGTGGGGTTAGTCTCCTCTTCCCTGCGTGGGTAATATTGAAAGGATGGGGTCAGTCTGCTCCTCCCTGAGTCTGTTATATTTACAGTGTGGGGTCAGTCTGCTCTTCCCTGGGTGTGTTACATTGACAGAGTGGGGTCAATCTGCTCTTCCCTGGGTGTGTTTCATTGACAGAGTTGGGTCAGCCTCCTCTTCCCAAGTCGTTTTACATTGACAGATTGGTGTCAGTCTGCTCTCCCCTGGGTGTGTTACATTGACAGAGTGGGGTCAGTCTGCTCTTCCCTGGGTGTGTTACATTGACATAGTGGGGTCAGTCTGTTCTTCCTGGGGTGTGATAAATTGACAGATTGGGGTCAGTCTGCTGTTCCCTGGGTGTGTTAACTTGACAGAGTGGGGTCAGTCTGATCTTCCCTGGGTGGCTTACCTTGACAGAGTGTTGTCAGTGTGCTCTTCCCTGGGTGTGTTACATTTACAGTGTGGGTTCAGTCTGCTCTTCCCTGGATGTGTTACATTGACAGAGTGGGGTCAGTCTGATCTTCCCTGGTTTGTTACATTGACAGAGTGGGGTCATGCTGCTCTTCCCTGGGTGTGTTACATTGGCCGAGTGCGGTCAGTCTGCTCTTCCCTCGGTGTGTTACAATGACAGTGTGGGGTCAGTCTGCTCTTCCCTGGTTGGGTAACATTGAAAGTGTGGGGTCAGTCTTCTCTTCCCTGGGTGTGTTAAATTGACAGAGTGGGATCAGTCTGCTCTTCCCTGGGTTTGTTACATTGACAGAATGGGGTCAATCTGCTCTTCTCTGGGTGGGTTGCACTGACAGAGTGGGGTCAGTCTGCTCCTCCCTGGGTGGGTTACATTGACAGAGTGGGGTTAGTCCCCTCGTCCCTGTGTGGGTAATATTGAAAGGGTGGGGTCAATCTGCTCTTCCCTGAGTGTGTTAAATTGACAGTGTGTGGTCGGTCTGCTCTTCCCTGGGTGTGTTACATTGACAGAGTGCGGTCAGTCTGCTCTTCCCTGGGTTTGTTACATTGATAGAGTGGGGCCAGTCCGCTCTTCTCTGGGTGAGTTACATTTACAGAGAGGGGTCAGTCTGCTCTTCGCTGGGTGTTTTACAGTGACAGAGTGGGGTCAGTCTGCTCTTCCCTGGGTGCTTAACATATACAGATTTGGCTCAGTCTGCATTCCCTGGGTGTGTTATATTTACAGACAGGAGTTAGTCTGCTCTTCCCTGGGTGTGTTCCATTGACAGAGTTGGGTCAGCCTGCTCTTCCCTGGGTGTGTTACAATGACAGAGAGGGGTCAGTCTGCTCTTCCCTGGGTGTGTTGCATTGTCAGAGTGTGGTCAGTCTGCTCTTCCCTGGGTGTGTTACATTGACAGAGTGGGGTCAGTCTGCTCTTCTCTGAGTGTATTACATTGACAGAGTGGGTCAGTCTGCTCTTACCTGGGTGGGTTACATTGACAGAGTGGGGTCAGTCTGCTCTTCCCTGGGTGTGTTACATTGACATAGTGGGGTCAGTCTGCTCTTCCCTGGGTGTGATAAATTGACAGAGTGGGGTCTGTCTGCTGTTCCCTGGGTGTGTTTCATTGACAGAGTGGGGTCAGTCTGACCTTCCCTGGGTGGGTTACCTTGACAGAGTGTGGTCAGTCTGCTCTTCCCTGGGTGTGTTACATTTACAGTGTGGCGTCAGTCTGCTCTTCCTTGGGTGTGTTACATTGACAGTGTGTGGTCAGTCTGCTCTTCCCTGGGTGTGTTACATTGACAGAGTGGGGTCAGTCTGATCTTCCCTGGGTGGGTTACATTGACTGAGTGTGGTCAGTCTCCCCTTCCCTCTGTGTGTTACGTTGACAGAGTGGGGTCAGTCTCCTCAATCCCTTGGTGTGTTACATTTAGAGTGTGGGGTCAGTCTGCTCTTTCCTGGGTGTGTTACAATGAAAGAGTGGGGTCAGTCTGCTCTACGCTGGGTGTTTTACAGTGACAGAGTGGGGTCAGACCGCTCTACACTGGGTGCTTAACAGTGACAGATTTCGCTCAGTCTGCACTTCCCTGGGTGTGTTACGTTGACTGAGTGGGATCAGTCTGCTCTTCCCTGGGTGTGTTACATTGACAGAGTGGGGTCAGTCTGCTCTTCCCTGGATGTGATAAATTGACAAAGTGGAGTCAGTCTGCTGTTCCCTGGGTGTGTTTCATTCACAGAGTGGGGTCAGTCTGATCTTCCCTGGGTGGCTTACGTTGACAGAGCGTGGTCAGTCTGCTCGTCCCTGGGTGTGTCACATTTACAGTGTGGCGTCAGTCTGCTCTTCCCTGGGTGTGTTACATTGACAGAGTGGGGTCAGTCTGCTCTTCCCTGGGTGTGTTACATTGACAGAGTGGGGTAAGTCTGCTCCTCACTGGGTGTGCTACATTGACAAAGTGAGGTCAGTCTGCTCTTCCCTGGGTGTGTTACATTGACAGAGTGGGGTCAGTCTGCTCTTCTCTAGGTGGGTTGCACTGACAGAGTGGGATCAGTCTGCTCTTCCCTGGGTGTGTTACATTGACAGAGTGGGGTTAGTCTCCTCTTCCCTGCGTGAGTAGTATTGAAAGGATGGGGTCAGTCTGCTCCTCCCTGAGTCTGTTATATTGACAGTGTGGGGTCAGTCTGCTCTTCCCTTTGTGTGTTACATTGACAGAGTGGGGTCAATCTGCTCTTCCCTGGGTGTGTTTCATTGACAGAGTTGGGTCAGCCTCCTCTTCCCTGGGTATGTTACAGTGACAGAGTGGCGTTAGTCTGCTCTTCCCTGGGTGTGTTAAATTGACAGAGTGGGATCAGTCTGCTCTTCCCAAGGCGTTTTACATTGACAGATTGGTGTCAGTCTGCTCTCCCCTGGGTGTGTTACATTGTCAGAGTGTGGTCAGTCTGCTCTTCCGTGGGTGTGTTACATTGACATAGTAGGGTCAGTCTGTTCTTCCCGGGGTGTGATAAATTGACAGATTGGGGTCAGTCTGCTGTTCCCTGGGTGTGTTAACTTGACAGAGTGGGGTCAGTCTGATCTTCCCTGGGTGGCTTACCTTGACAGAGTGTTGTCAGTCTGCTCTTCCCTGGGTGTGTTACATTTACAGTGTGGGGTCAGTCTGCTCTTCCCTGGGTGTGTTTCATTGACAGAGTGGGGTCAGTCTGATCTTCCCTGGGTGTGTTACATTGACAGAGTGGGGTCAGTCTGCTCTTCCCTGGGTGTTTTACATTGGCCGAGTGCAGTCAGTCTGCTCTTCCCTCGGTGTGTTACAATGACAGAGTGGGGTCAGTCTGCTCTTCCCTGGGTGTGTTACATTGACAGAGTGGGGTCAGTCTGATCTTCCCTGGGTGTGTTACATTTACAGTGTGGGGTCCGTCTGCTCTTCCCTGGGTGTGTTACATTGACAGAGTTGGGTCAGTCTGATCATCCCTGGGTGTGTTACATTGACAGAGTGGGGTCAGTCTGGTCTTCCCTGGGTGTGTTACATTTATAGTGTGGGGTCAGTCTCCTCTTCCCCGTGAGGGGTACGTTGACCGAGTGGGGTCAGTCTGCTCTTCCCTGGTTGGGTAACATTGACAGTGTGGGGGTCAGTCTTATCTTCCCTGGGTGTGTTACATTGACAGAATAGTTTGAGTCTGCTCCACCCTGGGTGTGCTACATTGACAGCGTGGGGTCAGTCTGCTCTTCCCTGGGTGTGTTACATTTATAGTGTGGGGTCAGTCTGCTCTTCCCTGGGTGTGTTACATTGATAGAGTGGGGTCAGTCTGCTCTTCCCTGGTTGGGTAACATTGACAGTGTGGGGTCAGTCTTCTCTTCCCTGGGTGTGTTACATTGACAGAATAG
This sequence comes from Chiloscyllium punctatum, assembly GCF_047496795.1. Lineage (NCBI taxonomy): Eukaryota > Metazoa > Chordata > Chondrichthyes > Orectolobiformes > Hemiscylliidae > Chiloscyllium > Chiloscyllium punctatum. The sequence goes on along the minus strand of NC_092745.1, from coordinate 24,796,623 downwards.
TGTGAGTCTGCTCCTCCCTGTGTGCGCTACATTGACAGGGTGGGGTCAGGCTGCTCTTCCTTGGGTGTTTTACATTGACAGAGTGGGGTCAATCTGCTCTTCCCTGGGTGTGTTTCATTGACAGAGTTGGGTCAGCCTCCTCTTCCCTGGGTGTGTTACAGTGACAGAGTGGCGTTAGTCTGCTCTTCCCTGGGTGTGTTACATTGACAGAGTGGGATCAGTCTGCTCTTCCCAAGGCGTTTTACATTGACAGATTGGTGTCAGTCTGCTCTTCCCTGGGTGTGTTACATTGTCAGAGTGTGGTCAGTCTGCTCTTCCCTCGGTGTGTTACATTGACAGAGTGGGGTCAGTCTGCTCTTCCGTGGGTGTGTTACATTGACAGAGTAGGGTCAGTCTGATCTTCCCTGGGTGTGTTACATTGACAGAGTGGGGTCAGTCTGCTCTTCCCTGGGTGTTTTTCATTGGCCGAGTGCGGTCAGTCTGCTCTTCCCTCGGTGTGTTACAATGACAGAGTGGGGTCAGTCTGCTCTTCCCTGGGTGTGTTACATTGACAGAGTGGGGTCAGTCTGATCTTCCCTGGGTGTGTTACATTTACAGTGTGGGGTCAGTCTGCTCTTCCCTGGGTGTGTTACATTGACAGAGTTGGGTCAGTCTGATCATCCCTGGGTGTGTTACATTGACAGAGTGGGGTCAGTCTGGTCTTCCCTGGGTGTGTTACATTTATACTGTGGGGTCAGTCTCCTCTCTCCCGTGTGGGGTACATTGACCGAGTGGGGTCAGTCTGCTCTTCCCTGGTTGGGTAACAATGACAGTGTGGGGGTCAGTCTTAACTTCCCTGGGTGTGTGACATTGACAGAATAGTTTGAGTCTGCTCCTCCCTGGGTGTGCTACATTGACAGAGTGGGGCCAGTCTGCTCTTCCCTGGGTGTGTTACATTTATAGTGTGGGGTCAGTCTGCTCTTCCCTGGGTGGGTTACATTGACAGAGTGGAGTCAGTCTGCTCTTCCCTGGTTGGGTAACATTGACAGTGTGGGGTCAGTCTTCTCTTCCCTGGGTGTGTTACATTGACAGAATAGTGTGAGTCTGCTCCTCCCTGTGTGTGCTACATTGACAGGGTGGGGTCAGGCTGCTCTTCCCTGGGTGTGTTACATTGACAGATTGGGGTCAGTCTGCTCTTCCCGGGGTGTATTACATTGACAGAGTTGGGTCAGTCTGCTCTTCGCTGGGTGTTTTACAGTGACAGAGTGGGGTCAGTCTGCTCTTCCCTGGGTGCTTAACATTGACAAGTACTTCTCTTCAGTATTTACGAACGAGAGGGACTGTATTGTTGAAGAGGAGAGTGTGAAACGGACTGATAAGCTCGAAGAGATACCTGTTAGGAAGGAAGATGTGTTGGACATTTTGAACAACTTGAGGATAGACAAGTCCCCCGGGCCTGACGGAATATATCCTAGGATTATGTGGGAAGCAAGAGAGGAAATTGCAGTACCGTTGGCAATGATCTTCTCGTCTTCACTGGCAACGGGGGTGGTACCAGGGGACTGGAGAGTAGCGAATGTTGTGCCCCTGTTCAAAAAAGGGAATAGGGATAACCCCGGGAATTACAGGCCAGTTAGTCTTACTTCTGTGGTAGGCAAAGTAATGGAAAGGGTACTGAGGGATAGGATTTACGAGTATCTGGAAAGACACTGCTTGATTAGGGACAGCCAGCACGGATTTGTGAAGGGTAGGTCTTGCCTTACAAGTCTTATTGAATTCTTCGAGGAGGTGACCAAGCATGTGGATGAGGGTAGAGCAGTGGATGTCGTGTACATGGATTTTAGTAAGGCATTTGATAAGGTTCCCCATGGTAGGCTTATGTGGAAAGTCAGGAGGCATGGGATAGAGGGAAATTTGGCCAATTGGATAGAAAACTGGCTAACCGGTCGAAGTCAAAGAGTGGTGGTAGATGGTAAATAATCAGCATGGAGCCCAGTTACAAGTGGAGTTCCGCAGGGATCAGTTCTGGGTCCTCTGCTGTTTGTAATTTTTATGAATGACTTAGATGAGGGAGTCGAAGGGTGGGTCAGTAAATTTGCAGATAATACAAAGATAGGTGGAGTTGTGGACAGTGAGGAGGGCTGTTGTCGGCTGCAGAGGGACTTAGATATGATGCAGAGCTGGGCTGAGGAGTGGCAGATGGAGTTCAACCCTGCCAAGTGTGAAGTTATCCATTTTGGAAGAACAAATAAGAATGCGGAATACAGGGTTAATGGTAGGGTTCTTGGTCAGGTGGAGGAACAGAGGGATCTTGGGGTCTATGTACATAGATCTTTGAAGGTTGCCACTCAGGTGGATAGAGTTTGTAAGAAGGCCTATGGAGTATTATCGTTCATTAGCAGAGGGATTGAATTCTAGAGTCGTGAGGTGATGTTGCAGCTGTACAGGACTTTGGTTAGGCCACATTTGGAGTACTGTGTGCAGTTCTGGTCGCCTCACTTTAGGAAAGATGTGGAAGCTTTGGAGCGGGTGCAGAGAAGATTTACCAGGATGTTGCCTGGAATGGAGAGTAGGTCGTACGAGGATAGGTTGACACTTCTCGGCCTTTTCTCGTTGGAACGGCGAAGGATGAGGGGTGACTTGATAGAGGTTTATAAGATGATCAGAGGAATAGATAGAGTAGACAGTCAGAAACTTTTTCCCTGGGTACAACAGAGTGTTACAAGGGGACATAAATTTAAGGTGAAGGGTGGAAGGTATAGGGGAGATGTCAGGGGTGGGTTCTTTACCCAGAGAGTGGTGGGGGCATGGAATGCGCTGCCCGTGGGAGTGGTAGAGTCAGATTCATTGGCGACCTTTAAGCGGCATTTGGATAGGTACATGGATGGGTGCTTAATCTAGGATCGAAGTTCGGCACAACATCGTGGGCCGAAGGGCCTGTTCTGTGCTGTATTGTTCTATGTTCTATGTTCTATGACAGATTTGGCTCAGTCTGCACTTCCCTGGGTGTGTTTCATTGACAGAGTTGGGTCAGTCTGCTCTTCCCTGGGTGTGTTTCATTGACAGAGTTGGGTCAGTCTGCTCTTCCCTGGGTGTGTTACAGTGACAGAGTGGGGTCAGTCTGCTCTTCCCTGAGTGTATTACATCGACAGAATGGGTCAGTCTGCTCTTCCCTGGGTGTGTTACATTGACATAGTGGCGTCAGTCTGCTCTTCCCTGCGTGCGATAAATTGACAGAGTGGCGTTAGGCTGCTGTTCCCTGGGTGTGTTTCATTGACAGAGTGGGTTTAGTCTGATCTTCCCTGTTTGGGTTACCTTGACAGAGTGTGGTCAGTCTGCTCTTCCCTGGGTGTGTTACATTGACAGAGTGGTGTCAATCTGCTCTTCCCTGGGTGTGTTACATTGACAGAGTGGGGTCAGTCTGCTCTTCCCTCGGTGTGTTACAGTGAAAGAGTGGGGTCAGTCTGCTCTTCCCTGGGTGTGTTACATTGACAGAATGGGGTGAGTCTGCTCCTTCCTGGGTGTGTGACATTGATAGAGTGGGCTCAGTCTGCTCTTCACGGGGTGTGTTACATTAACAGAGTGGGGTCAGTCCGCTCTTCTCTGGATGGGTTACACTGACAGAGTGGGGTCAGTCTGCTCTACCCTGGGTGGGTTACACTGACAGAGTGGGGTCTGTCTGCTCTTCCCTGGGTGTGTTACATTGACAGAGTGTGCTTAGTCTGCTCTTCCCGGGGTGTGTTACATTAACAGAGTGGGGTCAGTCCGCTCTTCTCTGGATGGGTTACACTGACAGAGTTTGGTCAGTCTGCTCTTCCCGAGGTGTGTTACATTGACATAGTGGTGTCAGTCTGCTGTTCCCTGGGTGCGTTTCATTTATAGAGTAGGGTCAGTCTGCTCTTCCCTGTGTGGGGTACATTGTCAGAGTGGGGTCAGTCTGCTCTTCCCTGGTTGGGTAACATTGACAGTGTGGGGTCAGTCTTCTCTTCCCTGGGTGTGTTTCATTGACAGAATAGGTTGAGTCTGCTCCTCGCTGGGTGTGCTACATTGACAGAGTGGGGTCAGTCTGCTCTTCCCTGGGTGTGTTACATTGACAGAGTGGGGTCAGTCTGCTCTTCCCGGGGTGTGTTACATTGACAGAGTGGGGTCAGTCTGCTATTACCTGGGTTTGTTATATTGACAGAGTGGGGTCAGTCTGCTCTTCCCTGGGTGTGTTACATTGACAGAGTGGGGTCAGTCTGCTCTTCCTGGGGTGTGTTACATTGACAGAGTGGGGTCAGTCTGTTCTTACCTGGGTTTGTTATATTGACAGAGTGGGGTCAGTCTGCTCTTCCCTTGGTTGGTTGCACTGACAGAGTTGGGTCAGTCTGCTCTTCTCTGGGTGGGTTACATTGACAGAGTGGGGTTAGTCTCCTCTTCCCTGTGTGGGTAATATTGAAAGGGTGGGGTCTGTCTGCTCTTCCCTGAGTGTGTTATATTGACAGTGTGGGGTCAGTCTGCTCTTCCCTGGGTGTGTTGCATTGACAGAATTGGGTCAGTCTGCTCTACGCTGGGTGTTTTACCGTGACAGAGTGGGTTCAGTCTGCTCTTCCCTGGGTGTGTTACATTGATAGAGTGGGTTCAGTCTGCTCTTCCCTGGGTGTGTTACATTGATAGAGTGGGATCAGTCTGCTCTTCCCAAGGTGTTTTACATTGACAGATTGCTTATCGCAGCAGAGAGCGGCGGGAGCTGGGCGGAAGTTCAGACGGAGCGCAAAGCTGGTCGGGTAGGTAAGTGATTGTTATTAGAGTGGGTGTGTTCTAAACCCCAGGTTCTACAAAGTAGGATCTCCCTCCCTCCCTCCTCCTCTAACCTTAATTAAGAGTCCACAGAGTTGTCATAGGAAGAGGGTCTAAGGAAGTTTAGATCGAAGAGTGAGGCTTCAGCTCAGGAATCTTGATAAGGAGGTTGAGTAAAGAGATTACGCCACAGTTGAAGTGGGTGAAGACATGACTGCTCAGCTGGTTCAGTGCGCTACGTGTTTGATGTGGCAAGTCAACGACTCTGGTGTGTCTGGCTCGTATATGTGTGGAAAGTGTGCCCACATTCAGCAATTGACCGAGCATATTGCAGCACTGACGAAAGAACTCGAAGACCTTAGGCTCATCCGAGAGAACGAGATCTTTCTGGACAAGACCTTCAGTGATGTTATTACACCAATCATGCCAGTAGAGAGCAGAAGAGTGCAGACGATGAGGAAGGCAGAGAGGAGACAGGTGCAAGAGACGCCAGGAGAAGTACCTGTCAGGAACAAGTTGAAGCTTTTGGAAACAGTAGAGTCTGATGACACTACCAGTTCGCAAGGCGGCCATGTTTGTCAATCAAAAGTTGCCGCAGAAGCAGAGCGGAAGAGTCGGACATCGCATAGAGCCGTGGTAATAGGGGACTCCATCGTGAGAGGAACTGACCGGGGTTTTTGTGGCAGCAGACGGGATTTAAGGATGGTGTGTTGCTTTCCTGGTGCTAGAGTGAAAGACATCGCGGACAGAGTGCAGGACATCCTCAAGGACGAGGGTGAAGAGCCCGAGGTGGTGGTACACGTCGGCACAAATGATGTCGGGAAGAACAGGAGGAACATACTACAGCGAGACTTCGCAGAACTAGGAAGAAGGCTAAAAAGCAGGACGTCCAAGATGGTTATCTCCAGTTTGCTTCCAGTTCCTCGGGCTAGTGTGGCCAGAAACCGGGAGATAATGGACTTGAACGTGTGGTTGGAGAACTGGTGCAGGAAGCAAGGTTTCAAGTTCTTGGATCATTGGGGTATATTTTATGGTAACCATAAATTCTACAAGAGAGATGGCTTGCACCTTAATAGATCAGGGATCGGCATTCTGGCAGGCAGGTTTTCTGCTGCAACACCGCTACATTTAAACTAAGTAGCGGGGGGGAGGGGACAAGCTGGATGTTTAAAAAGGAAATTGAAGGGGTAGTTAGAACAAGAGAAGTCAAGAAAGACAACTGTATCAAGGAGGCAGAAAACTGCAAAAGGCATCATGATGTAAAGTTGAGTGACATAAGGGTTGAGGGGAAGGGTGAGAGCAGTAACAAATTAAAAATTCTCTATATGAATGCACGAAGCCTTAGACACAAGGTGGATGAGCTTGAGGCTCTTTTGGAAATTGGCAGATACGATATTGTGGGGATAACTGAGACGTGGCTTCATGGGGACAGGGCCTGGGAAATGAATATTCAAGGCTACACGTGCTATCGTAAGGACAGACTGACGGGCAGAGGGGGTGGGGTGGCCTTGTTGGTAAGGGAGGATATTCAGTCCCTTGTGCGGGGGAACCTAGAGTCAGGGGATGTAGAGTCAGTGTGGATAGAGCTTCGAAACACTAAGGGTAAAAAGACTTTCATGGGAGTCATCTACAGGCCCCCAAACAGTAGTCTGGATGTTGGAGGTAAGTTGAATCAGGAGCTGAAATTGGCTTGTCGCAAAGATGTTACTACAGTTGTTATGGGGGATTTTAACATGCAGGTAGACTGGGAGAATCAGGATGGTATCGGGCCTCAAGAAAGAGACTTTGTGGAGTGCCTCAGAGATGGATTTTTAGAGCAGCTCGTGCTGGAGCCGACCAGGGATAAGGCGATTCTGGATCTGGTAATGTGCAACGAACCAGAAATGGTCAGTGACCTCGAAGTGAAGGAGCCATTGGGAAGTAGTGACCATAATACAATAAGCTTCAATCTGCAATTTGAGAGGGAGTGGGTACAATCTGAAGTGACAATATTTCAGTTGAATAAAGGGAAATATGGAGCTATGAGGGAGCAACTGGCCAAAGTTCAATGGTTCAATACCTTAACAGGGAAGACCGTGGAGGAACAATGGCGGATATTTCTGTGTATAATGCAGAAGTTGCAGGAGCAGTTCATTCCTAAAAGGAAGAAAGATCCCAGGAGGAGACATGGGCGGCCATGGCTGACGAGGGAAATAAAGAAACATATAAGGTTAAAAGAGAAAAAGTATAACTTAGCGAAGATAAGTGGGAAAACGGAGGACTGGGAAGCTTTTAAAGAACAACAGAGGATTAGTAAGAAGGAAATACGCAGAGAAAAAATGAGGTACGAAGGTAAACTGGCCAAGAATATAAAGGAGGATAGTAAAAGCTTTTTTAGGTATGTCCAAGGCAAAAAAATGGTTAGGATAAAAATTGGGCCCTTGAAGACAGAAGCAGGGGAATATATTACTGGGAACAAAGAAATGGCAGAAGAATTAAATGGGTACTTCAGATCTGTGTTCACTGGGGAAGACACAAGCAATCTCCCTGAGGTAACAGTGGCTGAAGGACCTGAACTTAAGGGAATTTCTATTTGCCAGGATTTGGTGTTGGAGAGACTGTTAGGTCTGAAGGTTGATAAGTCTCCGGGACCTGATGGCCTGCATCCCAGGGTACTGAAGGAGGTGGCTCGGGAAATCGTGGATGCGCTGGTGATTATTTTCCAGCGTTCAATAGAATCTGGGTCGGTTCCTGAGGATTGGAGGGCGGCTAATGTTGTGCCACTTTTTAAGAAGGGTGGGCGGGAGAAAGCAGGAAATTATAGACCAGTTAGTCTGACCTCAGTGGTGGGAAAGATGCTGGAGTCTATTATAAAGGATGAAGTTACGGCACATCTGGATAATAGTAACAGGATAGGACAGAGTCAGCATGGATTTATGAAGGGGAAATCATGCTTGACTAATCTTCTTGAATTTTTTGAGGATGTAACTCGGAAGATGGACGAGGGAGATCCAGTGGATGTAGTGTACCTGGACTTTCAGAAAGCTTTTGATAAAGTCCCACACAAGAGGTTAGTGAGTAAACTTAGGGCGCACGGGATTGGGGGCAAAGTACTAGATTGGATAGAGAATTGGTTGGCTAATAGGAAACAAAGGGTAGTGATTAACGGCTCCATTTCGGAATGGCAGGCAGTGACCAGTGGGGTACCGCAGGGATCCGTGCTGGGACCGCAGCTTTTTACAATATATGTAAATGATATAGAAGATGGTATCAGCAATAACATTAGCAAATTTGCTGATGACACAAAGCTAGGTGGTAGGGTGAAATGTGATGAGGATGTTAGGAGATTACAGGGTGACCTGGACAAGTTAGGTGAGTGGGCAGATGCATGGCAGATGCAGTTTAATGTGGATAAATGTCTGGTTATCCACTTTGGTGGCAAGAACAGGAAGGCATATTACTACCTCAATGGTATCAAATTAGGTAAAGGGGCTGTTCAGAGAGATCTGGGTGTTCTTGTCCACCAGTCAATGAAGGCAAGCATGCAGGTACAGCAGGTCGTGAAGAAGGCTAATAGCATGCTGGCCTTCATAACAAGAGGGATTGAGTATAGAAGCAAAGAGGTGCTTCTGCAGCTGTACAGGGCCCTGGTGAGACCACACCTGGAGTACTGTGTACAGTTCTGGTCTCCAAATTTGAGGAAAGACATTCTGGCTATTGAGGGAGTGCAGCGTAGGTTCACGAGGTCAATTCCTGGAATGGCAGGATTGCCTTACACGGAAAGACTGAAGCGACTGGGCTTGTATAACCTTGAGTTTAGAAGACTGAGAGGGGATCTGATTGAAACGTATAGGATTATGAAAGGTCTGGACACTCTGGCAGGAGGAAACATATTTCCATTGATGGGGGAGTGCCGAACCAGAGGACACAACTTAAAAATACGGGGTAGACAATTTAGGACAGAGATGAGGAGAAACTACTTCACCCAGAGAGTGGTGGCTGTGTGGAATGCTCTGCCCCAGAGGGCAGTGGAGGCCCAGTCTCTGGAATCATTTAAGAAAGAATTGGATAGAGCTCTTAAAGATAGTGGAGTCAAGGGGTATGGAGATAAGGCAGGAACAGGATACTGATTAGGAATGATCAGCCATGATCATATTGAATGGCGGTGCAGGCTCGAAGGGCAGAATGGCCTACTCCTGCATCTATTGTCTATTGTCTATTGTCTATTGACAGATTTGGCTCAGTCTGCACTTCCCTGGGTGTGTTATATTTACAGAGAGGAGTCAGTCTCCTCTTCCCTGGGTGTGTTACAGTGGCAGAGTGGGGTCAGTCTGCTCTTCGCTGGGTGTGTTACATTGACAGAGTGGGATCAGTCTGCTGTTCCCAAGGTGTTTTACATTGACAGATTGGTGTCAGTATGCTCTCCCCTGGGTGTGTTACATTGTCAGAGTGTGGTCAGTCTGCTCTTCCCTGGGTGTGTTACATTGACAGAGTGGGGTCAGTCTGCTCTCCCCTGGGTGTGTTACATTGACAGAGTGGGGTCAGTCTGCTCTTCCCTGCGTGCGATAAATTGACAGAGTGGCGTAAGGCTGCTGTTCCCTGGGTGTGTTTCATTGACAGAGTGGGTTAAGTCTGACCTTCCCTGGGTGGGTTACCTTGACAGAGTGTGGTCAGTCTGCTCTTCCCTGGGTGTGTTATATTGACAGAGTGGGGTCAATCTGCTCTTCCCTGGGTGTGTTACATTGACAGAGTGGGGTCAGTCTGTTCTTCCCTCGGTGTGTTACAGTGAAAGAGTGGGGTCAGTCTGCTCTTCCCTGGGTGTGTTACATTGACAGAATGGGGTGAGTCTGCTCCTCCCTGGGTGTGTTACATTGACAGAGTGGGATCAGTCTGCTCTTCCCGGGGTGTGTTACATTAACAGAGTGGTGTCAGTCCGCTCTTCTCTGGATGGGTTACATTGACAGAGTGAGGTTAGTCTACTCTTCCCTGGGTGTGTTACATTGACATAGTGGGATCAGTCTGCTCTTCCCTGGGTCTGTTACATTTATAGTGTGGGGTCAGTCTGCTCTTCCATGTGTGGGGTACATTGACAGAGTGTTGTCAGTCTGCTCTTCCCTGGCTGTGTTACATTGACAAAGTGGGGTCAGTCTGCTGTTCCCTGGGTGCGTTTCATTGACAGAGTGGGGTCAGTCTGACCTTTCCTGGGTGTGTTACATTGACAGAGTGTGGTCAGTCTGCTCTTCGCTGGGTGTGTTACATTTATAGTTTGGGGTCAGTCTGCTCTTCCCTGTGTGGGGTACATTGACAGAGTGGGGTCAGTCTGCTGTTCCCTGGTTGGGTAACATTGACAGTGTGGGGTCAGTCTTCTCTTCCCTGCGTGTGTTACATTGACAGAATAGAGTGAGTCTGCTCCTCGCTGGGTGTGCTACATTGACAGAGTGGGGTCAGTCTGCTCTTCTCTGGGTGGGTTGCACTGACAGAGTTGGGTCAGTCTGCTCTTCCCTGGGTGGGTTACATTGACAGAGTGGGGTTAGTCTCCTCTTCCCTGTGTGGCTAATATTGAAAGGGTGGCGTCTGTCTGCTCTTCCCTGAGTGTGTTATATTGACAGTGTGGGGTCAGTCTGCTCTTCCCTGGGTGTGTTGCATTGACAGAGTTGGGTCAGTCTGCTCTACGCTGGGTGTTTTACATTGACAGATTGGTGTCAGTATGCTCTCCCCTGAGTGTGTTACATTGTCAGAGTGTGGTCAGTCTGCTCTTCTCTGGGTGGGTTACATTGACAGAGTGGGGTCAGTCTGCTCTTCCCTGGTTGTGTTACATTTACAGAGAGGGGTCAGTTTGCTCTACGCTGGGTGTTTTACAGTGACAGAGTGGGGTCAGTCTGCTCTTCCCTGGGTGCTTAACATTGACAGATTTGGCTCAGTCTGCACTTCCCTGGGTGTGTTATATTTACAGAGAGGAGGCAGTCTCCTCTTCCCTGGGTGTGTTACAGTGGCAGAGTGTGGTCAGTCTGCTCTTCCCTGGGTGGGTTACCTTGACAGAGTGTGGTCAGTCTGCTCTTCCCTGCGTGTGATAAATTGACAGAGTGGCGTCAGTCTGCTGTTCCCTGGGTGTGTTTCATTGACAGAGTGGGATCAGTCTGATCTTCCCTGGGTGGGTTACCTTGACAGAGTGTGGTCAGTCTGCTCTTCCCTGGGTGTGTTACATTTACAGTGTGGGGTCAGTCTGCTCTTCCCTGGTTGTGTTACATTGACAGAGTGGGCTCAGTCTGCTCTTATCTGGGTGCGTTACATTGACAGAATGGTGTCAGTCTGCTCTCCCCTCTGTGGGTTACATTGACTGAGTGAGGTTCATTGTGCTCTTCCCTGGGTGTGTTACATTGAAAGAGTGGGGTCAGTCTGCTCTTCCCTAGGTGTGTAACAAAAATAGAGTTTGGTCAATCTGCTTGTCCCTGGGTGGGTTACATTGACAGAGTGGGGTCAGTCTGCTCTTCCCTGTGTGTGTTACATTGGCAGATTTTTGTCCGTCTGCTCATCCGTGGGTGTGTTACATTGACAGAGTGGGGTCAGTCTGCTCTTTTTGGGTGTGTTACATTGACAGAATGGGGTCAGTCTGCTCTTCCCTGCGTGCTTTACATTGACAGGTTTGGCTCAGTCAGCACTTCCCTGGGTGTGTTATATTTACAGAGAGGAGTCAGCCTGCTCTTCCCTGGGTGTGTTACATTGACAGAGTAGGATCAGTCTGCGCTTCCCAAGGTGTTTTACATTGACAGATTGGTGTCAGTATGCTCTCCCCTGGGTGTGTTACATTGACAGAGTGGGGTCAGTCTGCTCTTTTCTGCGTGTTCTACATTGACAGAGTGGGGTCAGTCTGCTCAATCCCTGGGTGTGTTACATTGACAGAGTGGGGTCAGTATCCTCTTCCCTCTGTGGGTAATATTGAAAGGGTGAGGTCCGTCTGCTCTTCCCAAGGTGCGTTATATTGACAGTGTGGGGTCAGTCTGCTCTTCCCTGGGTGTGTTATATTGACAGAGTGTGTTCAGTCTGATCTTCTTTTGGTGTGTTACATTGACAGAGTGGGGTCTGTCTACTCTTCCCTGGATGTGTTACATTGACAGTGTGGGGTCAGCCTGATCTTCCCTGAGTGTGTTACATTGACAGACTGTGGTCAGTCTGCTGTTCCCTGGTTGTGTTACACTGCCAGAGTGGGGTCAGTCTGATCTTCTCTTGGTGTGTTACATTGACAGAGTGGGGTCAGTCTGCTCTTCCCTGTGTGTGTTACATTGACAGAGTGGGGTCAGTCTGCTGTTCCGTGGGTGTGTTACATTGACAGAGTGGGGTCAGTCTGATCTTCCCTGAGTGTGTTACATTGACAGAGTGGGGTCAGTCTGCCCTTCCCTGGATGTGTTACATTGATAGTGTGAGGTCCGTCAGCTCTTCCCTGGGTGTGTTACATTGACAGAGTGGGTTCAGTCTGCTCTTCCCTGGGTGTGTTACATTGACAGTGTGAGGTCCGTCAGCTCTTCCCTCTCTGTGTTACAATGACAGAGTGGGGTCAGTCTGCTCTTCCCTGGGTGTGTTACATTGACAGAGTGGGGTCAGTCTGCTCTTCCCTCGGTGTGTTACAGTGAAAGAGTGGGGTCAGTCTGCTCTTCCCTGGGTGTGTTACATTGACAGAATGGGGTGAGTCTGCTCCTCCCTGGGTGTGTTACATTGACAGAGTGGGCTCAGTCTGCTCTTCCCGGGGTTTGTTACATTAACAGAGTGGTGTCAGTCCGCTCTTCTCTGGATGGGTTACACTGACAGAGTGGGGTCTGTCTGCTCTTCCCTGGGTGTGTTACATTGACAGAGTGAGGTTAGTCTACTCTTCCCTGGGTGTGTTACATTGACATAGTGGGATCAGTCTGCTCTTCCCTGGGTCTGTTACATTTATAGTGTGGGGTCAGTCTGCTCTTCCCTGTGTGGGGTACATTGACAGAGTGTTGTCAGTCTGCTCTTCCCTGGCTGTGTTACATTGACAAAGTGGGGTCAGTCTGCTGTTCCCTGGGTGCGTTTCATTGACAGAGTGGGGTCAGTCTGACCTTTCCTGGGTGTGTTACATTGACAGAGTGTGGTCAGTCTGCTCTTCGCTGGTTGTGTTACATTTATAGTTTGGGGTCAGTCTGCTCTTCCCTGTGTGGGGTACATTGACAGAGTGGGGTCAGTCTGCTGTTCCCTGGTTGGGTAACATTGACAGTGTGGGGTCAGTCGTCTCTTCCCTGCGTGTGTTTCATTGACAGAATAGAGTGAGTCTGCTCCTCGCTGGGTGTGCTACATTGACAGAGTGGGGTCAGTCTGCTCTTCTCTGGGTGGGTTGCACTGACAGAGTTGAGTCTGTCTGCTCTTCCCTGGGTGGGTTACATTGACAGAGTGGGGTTAGTCTCCTCTTCCCTGTGTGGCTAATATTGAAAGGGTGGGGTCTGTCTGCTCTTCCCTGAGTGTGTTATATTGACAGTGTGGGGTTAGTCTGCTCTTCCCTGGGTGTGTTGCATTGACAGAGTTGGGTCAGTCTGCTCTACGCTGGGTGTTTTACATTGACAGATTGGTGTCAGTATGCTCTCCCCTGAGTGTGTTACATTGTCAGAGTGTGGTCAGTCTGCTCTTCTCTGGGTGGGTTACATTGACAGAGTGGGGTCAGTCTGCTCTTCCCTGGTTGTGTTACATTTACAGAGAGGGGTCAGTCTGCTCTTCCCTGGGTGCTTAACATTGACAGATTTGGCTCAGTCTGCACTTCCCTGGGTGTGTTATATTTACAGAGAGGAGGCAGTCTCCTCTTCCCTGGGTGTGTTACAGTGGCAGAGTGTGGTCAGTCTGCTCTTCCCTGGGTGTGTTACATTGACAGAGTGGGATCAGTCTGATCTTCCCTGGGTGGGTTACCTTGACAGAGTGTGGTCAGTCTGCTCTTCCCTGCGTGTGATAAATTGACAGAGTGGCGTCAGTCTGCTGTTCCCTGGGTGTGTTTCATTGACAAAGTGGGATCAGTCTGATCTTCCCTGGGTGGGTTACCTTGACAGAGTGTGGTCAGTCTGCTCTTCCCTGGGTGTGTTACATTTACAGTGTGGGGTCAGTCTGCTCTTCCCTGGTTGTGTTACATTGACAGAGTGGGCTCAGTCTGCTCTTATCTGGGTGCGTTACATTGACAGAGTGGTGTCAGTCTGATCTTCCATGGGTGGGTTACTTTGACAGAGTGTGGTCAGTCTGCTCTTCCCTGGGTGTGTTACATTGACAGAGTGTGGTCAGTCTGCTCTTCCCTGGGTGTGTTACATTGACAGAATGGTGTCAGTCTGCTCTCCCCTGTGTGGGTTACATTGACTGAGTGAGGTTCATTCTGCTCTTCCCTGGATGTGTTACATTGAAAGAGTGGGGTCAGTCTGCTCTTCCCTAGGTGTGTAACATTGATAGAGTTTGGTCAATCTGCTTGTCCCTGGGTGGGTTACATTGACAGAATGGGGTCAGTCTGCTCTTCCCTGCGTGCTTTACATTGACAGGTTTGGCTCAGTCAGCACTTCCCTGGGTGTGTTATATTTACAGAGAGGAGTCAGCCTGCTCTTCCCTGGGTGTGTTACATTGACAGAGTAGGATCAGTCTGCGCTTCCCAAGGTGTTTTACATTGACAGATTGGTGTCAGTATGCTCTCCCCTGGGTGTGTTACATTGACAGAGTGGGGTCAGTCTGCTCTTTTCTGCGTGTTCTACATTGACAGAGTGGGGTCAGTCTGCTCAATCCCTGGGTGTGTTACATTGACAGAGTGGGGTCAGCCTGATCTTCCCTGAGTGTGTTACATTGACAGACTGTGGTCAGTCTGCTGTTCCCTGGTTGTGTTACACTGCCAGAGTGGGGTCAGTCTGATCTTCTCTTGGTGTGTTTCATTGACAGAGTGGGGTCAGTCTGCTCTTTTCTGCGTGTTCTACATTGACAGATTGGTGTCAGTATGCTCTCCCCTGGGTGTGTTACATTGACAGTGTGGGGTCAGCCTGATCTTCCCTGAGTGTGTTACATTGACAGACTGTGGTCAGTCTGCTGTTCCCTGGTTGTGTTACACTGCCAGAGTGGGGTCAGTCTGATCTTCTCTTGGTGTGTTACATTGACAGAGTGGGGTCAGTCTGCTCTTCCCTGTGTGTGTTACATTGACAGAGTGGGGTCAGTCTGCTGTTCCGTGGGTGTGTTACATTGACAGAGTGGGGTCAGTCTGATCTTCCCTGTGTGGGTTACAGTGACAGAGTGGGGTCAGCCTGCTCTTCCCTGGGAGTGTTACATTGACAGAGTAGGATCAGTCTGCGCTTCCCAAGGTGTTTTACATTGACAGATTGGTGTCAGTATGCTCTCCCCTGGGTGTGTTACATTGACAGAGTGGGGTCAGTCTGCTCTTTTCTGCGTGTTCTACATTGACAGAGTGGGGTCAGTCTGCTCAATCCCTGGGTGTGTTACATTGACAGAGTGGGGTCAGTCTGCTCAATCCCTGGGTGTGTTACATTGACAGAGTGGGGTCAGCCTGATCTTCCCTGAGTGTGTTACATTGACAGACTGTGGTCAGTCTGCTGTTCCCTGGTTGTGTTACACTGCCAGAGTGGGGTCAGTCTGATCTTCTCTTGGTGTGTTACATTGACAGAGTGGGGTCAGTCTGCTCTTTTCTGCGTGTTCTACATTGACAGATTGGTGTCAGTATGCTCTCCCCTGGGTGTGTTACATTGACAGTGTGGGGTCAGCCTGATCTTCCCTGAGTGTGTTACATTGACAGACTGTGGTCAGTCTGCTGTTCCCTGGTTGTGTTACACTGCCAGAGTGGGGTCAGTCTGATCTTCTCTTGGTGTGTTACATTGACAGAGTGGGGTCAGTCTGCTCTTCCCTGTGTGTGTTACATTGACAGAGTGGGGTCAGTCTGCTGTTCCGTGGGTGTGTTACATTGACAGAGTGGGGTCAGTCTGATCTTCCCTGTGTGGGTTACAGTGACAGAGTGGGGTCAGCCTGCTCTTCCCTGGGAGTGTTACATTGACAGAGTAGGATCAGTCTGCGCTTCCCAAGGTGTTTTACATTGACAGATTGGTGTCAGTATGCTCTCCCCTGGGTGTGTTACATTGACAGAGTGGGGTCAGTCTGCTCTTTTCTGCGTGTTCTACATTGACAGAGTGGGGTCAGTCTGCTCAATCCCTGGGTGTGTTACATTGACAGAGTGGGGTCAGTATCCTCTTCCCTCTGTGGGTAATATTGAAAGGGTGAGGTCCGTCTGCTCTTCCCAAGGTGCGTAATATTGACAGTGTGGGGTCAGTCTGCTCTTCCCTGGGTGTGTTATATTGACAGAGTGGGGTCAGTCTGCTCTTCTCTGGGCGTGTTACATTTCCAGAGTGGGGTCAGTCTGATCTTCCCTGAGTGTGTTACATTGACAGAGTGGGGGCAGTCTGCTCTTCCCTGGGTGTGTT
Organism: Chiloscyllium punctatum; assembly: GCF_047496795.1. Lineage (NCBI taxonomy): Eukaryota > Metazoa > Chordata > Chondrichthyes > Orectolobiformes > Hemiscylliidae > Chiloscyllium > Chiloscyllium punctatum. Next base: position 24,780,433 of record NC_092745.1, on the reverse strand, counting down.
ACATTTCCAGAGTGGGGTCAGTCTGATCTTCTCTTGGTGTGTTACATTGACAGAGTGGGGTCTGTCTACTCTTCCCTGGATGTGTTACATTGACAGTGTGGGGTCAGCCTGATCTTCCCTGAGTGTGTTACATTGACAGACTGTGGTCAGTCTGCTGTTCCCTGGTTGTGTTACACTGCCAGAGTGTGGTCAGTCTGATCTTCTCTTGGTGTGTTACATTGATAGAGTTGGGTCAGTCTGCTCTTCCCTTGGTGTGTTACATTGACAGAGTGGGGTTAGTCTTCTCTTCCCTGTGTGGGTATCAATGAAAGGGTGGGGTCAGTCTGCTCTTCCCTAGGTGTGTAACATAGACAGTGTGGGTTCAGTCTGTTGTTCCCTGGGTTTGTTACATTGACAGAGTGGGGTCAGTCTGCTCTTCCCTGGGTGTGTTACATTGACAGAGTAGGGTCAGTCTGCTCTTCCTTGGATGTGTTACATTTACAGTGTGGGTCAGTCTGCTGTTCCCTGGGTGGGTTACATTGACAGAGTGGGGTTAGTCTTCTCTTCCCTGTGTGGGTATCAATGAAAGGGTGAGGTCAGTCTGCTCTTCCCTAGGTGTGTAACATAGACAGTGTGGGTTCAGTCTGTTCTTCCCTGGGTTTGTTACATTGACAGAGTGGGGTCAGCCTGCTCTTCCCTGGGTGTGTTACATTGTCAGAGTGGGGTCCGTCAGCTCTTCCCTCTGTGTGTTACAATGAGAGATTGGGGTTAGTCTGCTCCTCCCTGCGTGTGCTATATTGACAGAATGGGGTCAGTCTATTCTTCGCTTGGTGTGTTACATTCACAGTTTGGGGTCAGTCTGCTCTTTCCTGGGTGTGTTACATTGAGAGAATGGGGTCTGTCTGCTCTTCACAGGGTTTGCAACATTCATAGAGTGGGCTGTTTGCTCTTCCTTTGGTGGTAATATTGAGAGATTGGTATCAGTCTGCTCTTCCCTGCGTATGTTACATTGACAGAAGGGGTCTGTCTGCTCTTCCCTGGGTGTGTTACATTGACTGAGTGGGGTCAGTCTGCTCTTCCGTGGGTGGTTTACATTGACAGAGTGGGGTCAGTCTGCTCTTACCTGTGTGGGTTACAGTGACAGAGTGGGGTCAGTCTGCTCTTACCTGTGTGGGTTACAGTGACAGAGTGGGGTCAGCCTGCTCTTCCCTGGGAGTGTTACATTGACAGAGTGGGGTCAGTCTGCTCTTCCCTGGGTGTGTTACATTGACAGAGTGTGGTCCGCCTGCTCTTCCCTGGGTGGGTAGAATTTAGAGATTGGGGTCAGTCTGCTCTTCGCTGGGTATGTTACCTTGACAGAATGGGGTCAGTCTGCTCTTCCCTGTGTGTGTTACATTGACAGAGTGGGGTCAGTCTGAACTTTCCTGGGTGTGTTACATTGACAGAGTGGAGTCAGTCTGCTCTTCACTCGGTGTTTTACATTGACAGAGTGTGTTCACTCTGCTCATCCCTCGGTGTGTTACATTGACAGAGTGGAGTCTGTCTGCTCTTCCCTCAGTGTGTTACATTAAAAGAGAGGGGTTAGTCTGCTCTTTCCTGGGTGTGTTACAGTGACAGAGTGGGGTCAGTCTGTTCTTCCCTGGGTGTGTAATGTTGACACGGTGGCGTCAGTCTGCACTTCCCTGGGTGTGTTACATTGACAGTGTGGGGTCAGTCTGTTCTTCCCTGGGTTGGTTACATTGACAGAGTAGGTTCAGTCTGCTCTGCGCTATGTGTGTTACATTGACAGAGTGGGGTCAGTCTGCTCTTCCATGGGTGGGTTAAATTGACTGAGTGAGGTCAGTCTGCTCTCCCCTGGGTGTGTTACATTGACAGAGTGGGGTCAGTCTGCTCTTCCCTGGGCGTGTTACATTGACAGAGTGGGGTCAGTCTGCTCTTCCCTGGGTGTGTTACATTGACAGTGTGGGGTCAGTCTGCTCTTCCCTGGGCGTGTTACATTGACAGAGTGGGGTCAGTCTGCTCTTCCCTGGGTGTGTTACATTGACAGATGGCGGTCCGTCTACTCTTCCACGAGTGTGTTACATTGACAGAGTGGGATCAGTCTGCTCTTCCCTGGGTGTGTAACATTGACAGAGTGGGGTCAGTCTGCTCCTCCCTGGGTGTGTAACATTGACAGAGTGGGGTCAGTCTGCTCCTCCCTGGGTGTGTTACATTGACAGAGTGGGGTCAGTCTGCTCTTCCCTGGGTGTGTTACAGTGACCGAGTGGTGTCGGTCTGCTCCTCCCTGGGTGTGTAACATGGACAGAGTGGGGTCAGTCTGCTCTTCCCTTGGTGGGTTACTTTGACAGTGTGGGGTCAGTCTGCTCTTCCCTGTGTGGGTAACATTGGAAGGGTGGGATCAGTCTGCACTTCCCTGGGTCAGTTACATTGCCAGAGTTTGGTCAGTCTGCTCTTCCCTGGGTGTGTTACATTGACCGTGTGGGGTCATTCTGCTATTCCTGTGTGTGTTACATTTACAGTCTGGTGTCAGTCTGCTCTTCCCTGTGTGGGTAACATTGAAAGGGTCGGATCAGTCTGCACTTCCCTGGGTCAGTTGCATTGACAGAGTGGGGTCAGTCTGCTCTTCCTTGGGTGTGTTCCATTGAGAGGTTGTGGTCAGTCTGCTCATCCCTGGGTATGTTACATTGACAGAGTGGGCTCAGTCTACTCTTCCCTGGGTGTGTTACTTTGAGAGATTGGGGTCAGTCTGCTCTTCCCTGTGAATTTTACATTGACAGAGTGGGGTCAGTCTGCTCTTTCCTGGGTGTGTTACATTGACAGAATGGGGTCAGTCTGCTCTTCTCTGGGTGTGTTACATTGACAGAGTGGAGTCTGTCTGCTCTTCCCTCAGTGTGTTACATTAAAAGAGAGGGGTTAGTCTGCTCTTTCCTGGGTGTGTTACAGTGACAGAGTGGGGTCAGTCTGTTCTTCACTGGGTGTGTAATGTTGACACGGTGGCGTCAGTCTGCACTTCCCTGGGTGTGTTACATTGACAGTGTGGGGTCAGTCTATTCTTCCCTGGGTTGGTTACATTGACAGAGTAGGTTCAGTCTGCTCTGCGCTGTGTGTGTTACATTGACAGAGTGGGGTCAATCTGCTCTTCCATGGGTGGGTTAAATTGACTGAGTGAGGTCAGTCTGCTCTCCCCTGGGTGTGTTACATTGACAGAGTGGGGTAAGTCCTCTCTTCCCTGGGCGTGTTACATTGACAGAGTGGGGTCAGTCTGCTCTTCCCTGGGTGTGTTACATTGACAGTGTGGGGTCAGTCTGCTCTTCCCTGGGCGTGTTACATTGACAGAGTGGGGTCAGTCTGCTCTTCCCTGGGTGTGTTACATTGACAGATTGCGGTCCGTCTACTCTTCCACGAGTGTGTTATATTGACAGAGTGGGATCAGTCTGCTCTTCCCTGGGTGTGTAACATTGACAGAGTGGGGTCAGTCTGCTCCTCCCTGGGTGTGTTACATTGACAGAGTGGGGTCAGTCTGCTCTTCCCTGGGTGTGTTACAGTGACCGAGTGGTGTCGGTCTGCTCCTCCCTGGGTGTGTAACATTGACAGAGTGGGGTCAGTCTGCTCTTCCCTTGGTGGGTTACTTTGACAGTGTGGGGTCAGTCTGCTCTTCCCTGTGTGGGTAACATTGAAAGGGTGGGATCAGTCTGCACTTCCCTGGGTCAGTTACATTGCCAGAGTGTGGTCAGTCTGCTCTTCCCTGGGTGTGTTACATTGACCGTGTGGGGTCATTCTGCTATTCCTGTGTGTGTTACATTTACAGTCTGGTGTCAGTCTGCTCTTCCCTGTGTGGGTAACATTGAAAGGGTCGGATCAGTCTGCACTTCCCTGGGTCAGTTGCATTGACAGAGTGGGGTCAGTCTGCTCTTCCTTGGGTGTGTTCCATTGAGAGGTTGTGGTCAGTCTGCTCATCCCTGGGTATGTTACATTGACAGAGTGGGCTCAGTCTACTCTTCCCTGGGTGTGTTACTTTGAGAGATTGGGGTCAGTCTGCTCTTCCCTGTGAATTTTACATTGACAGAGTGGGGTCAGTCTGCTCTTTCCTGGGTGTGTTACATTGACAGAATGGGGTCAGTCTGCTCTTCTCTGGATGTGTTACATTGACAGAGTGGGGTCATTCTGCTCTTCCCTGGGTGTGTTGCATTGAGAGTGGGGTCAGTCTGCTCTTCCCTCGATGTGTTACATTGACAGAGTGGGGTCAGTCTGCTCTTCCCTTGGTGTGTTACATTGACAGAGTGGGGTCAGTCTGCTCCTCCCTGGGTGTGTAAGATTGACAGAGTGGGGTCAGTCTGCTCTTCCCTTGGTGGGTTACATTGACAGAGTGGGGTCAGTCTGCTCTTCCCTGTGTGGGTAACATTGAAAGGGTGGGATCAGTCTGCACTTCCCTGGGTCAGTTACATTGACAGAGTGGGGTCAGTCTGCTCTTCCCTGTGTGGGTAACATTGAAAGGGTGGGATCAGTCTGCACTTCCCTGGGTCATTTACATTGACAGAGTGGGGTCAGTCTGCTCTTCCTTGGGTGTGTTACATTGAGAGATTGGGGTCAGTCTGCTCATCCCTGGGTATGTTACATTGTTAGAGTGGGCTCAGTCTGCTCTTCCCTGGGTGTGTTACATTGAGAGATTGGGCTCAATCTGCTCTTCCCTGTGTATGTTACATTGACAGAGTGGGGTCAGTCTGCTCTTTCCTGGGTGTGTTACGCTGACATGGTGGGGTCAGCCTGCTCTTCCTTGGGTGTGTTACATTGACAGAATGGGGTCAGTCTGCTCTTCTCTGGGTGGGTTACATTGACAGAGTGGGGTCAGTCTACTCTTCGCTGTGTGTGTTACATTGACAGAGTGGGGTCATTCTGCTCTTCCCTGGGTGTGTTATATTGACAGAGTGGGGTGAGTCTGCCCTTCCCTGGGTGTGTTGCATTGAGAGAGTGGGGTCAGTCTGCTCTTCCCTGGATGTGTTACATTGACAGATTGGGGTCAGTCTGCTCTTCCCTTGGTGTGTTACTTTGACAGAGTGGGGTCAGTCTGCTCTTCCCTGGGTGAGTTACATTGACAGAGTGTGGTCAGTCTGCTCTTCCCTGGGTGTGTTATATTGACAATTTGGGATCAGTCTGCTCTTGCCTGGGTGGGTTACATTGACAGAATGGGGTCAGTCTGCTCTTCCCTGTAGGTGGGTTGCATTGACAATGTGGCGTCAGCCTGCTCTTGCGTGTGTGAGTTAGTTTGACAGAGTGGGTCAGTCTGTTATTCGCTGTTTGAGTTATTTTTACAGAGTAGGGTTGGTCTGCCTTGGTGTGTAAGTTTGCTGAACCGAGTGTGGTCAGTCTGCTCTTCCGTGGGTGTGTTACATTGACAGAGTGGCGTCATTCTTCTATTCCCTGGATGGGATACACTAACAGAGTGGATTCTACAGTGTTGCGTAAAGAGCAGTCACGGAGGGGTAGATTGCAGTGTTGGGTAGGGATCAGTCAGGGAGGGGTAGATTGCAGTGTTGGGGTGGGATCAGTCAGGGAATGGGGTGAGTGCAGTGTTGGGTAGGGATCAGCCAGGGAGCGGGTGAGTGCCGTGTTGCGTAGGGATCATTCAGGGAGGGGGTAATTGCAGTGTTGGGTTGAGATCTGTCAGGGAGGGCAGATTGCACTGTTGTGTAGGGAGCAGTCAGGGAGGGGGTGATTGCAGTGTTGGGTAGGGATCAGTCAGGGAGGGGGTGAGTTGAGTGTTGGGTAGGGATCATTCAGGGATGGCGAGATTGCAGTGTTGGGTAGGGATCAGTCAGGGAGGGGGCGATTGCAGTGTTGGATAGGGATCAGTCAGGGACGGGGAGATTGCAGTGTTGGGTAGGGATCAGTCAGGGAGGGGGAGATTGTTGTGTTGGGTAGGGATCAGTAAGGGAGGGGAGATTGCAGTGTTGGGTAGGGATCAGTAAGGGAGGGGAGATTGCAGTGTTGGGTAGGGATCAGTAAGGTAGGGCTGATTGCAGTGTTGGATAGCGATCATTCAGGGAGGGGGTGAGTCCAGTGTTGTGTAGGGATTAGTCAGGGAGGGGAGATTACAGTGTTGGGTAGGGATTAGTCAGGGAGGGGGAGATTGCAGTGTTGGGTAGGGATCATTCAGGGAGGGGGTGAGTGCAGTGTTGGGTAGGGAACTGTCAGGGAGGGGGTGAGTGCAGTGTTGAGTAGGGATAGAGGGAAATCAGGAGGGCCAAAAGGGGACATGAGTTTGCTTTGACAAATAGGGTTAAGGAGAATCCAAAGGATTTTTACAAATCCATAACGGCCAAAGGATTACTGGGGAGAGAATAGGACCCCTCAAAGATCAAGACAGCCTGCACGTGGAGCTGCAGGAGATGGGGGAGATACTGAACAAGTATTTCCTGTAGAGAAGGACATGGAAGAAGTAGACTTGAGTGATGGTTTGGGAAATAGCATTGGGAAATAGATGATGTCCATCTTGCAAAATGTCCATATTACAGAGGAGGAGGTGCTGGATGTCTTGAAATGGTTAAAGGTGGATAAATCCCCAGGACCTGATCAGGTGTACTCTCGATCTCTGTTGGAAACTAGAGAAGTGATTGCTGGGCCCCGTGCTGAAATATTTGTATAATCGATAGACACAGGTGAGGTGCCAGAAGACTGGAGGTTGGGCTAACGGAGTGCCACTGTTTAGGAAGGGTGGTAAGGACAAGACAGGGAACTACAGACTGGTTCACCTGACGTCAGTCGTGGACACGTGGAAAGATGGATACATGAGGGACAGGAATTACATGTGTTTAGAAAGGCAATGTCTAATTGGGGATAGTCAGTATTGCTTTGTACATGGGAAATCATGTCTCAAGATAGTGAGTTTTTTGAAGCAGTAACAAAAGGATTGATGAGGGCAGCGCGGTGGATGTGAGTGATATGGACTTCAGTAAGGTATTCGAAATGATACCACATGGGAGATTGGAGAGCAAGGATAGATCTCATGGAATACAGGGAAAACCAGCCATTTGGATACAGAACTGGCTCAAAGGTAGAAGACAGAGGGTGGTTGTGGGGGGTGGCTTTTTCAGACTGGAGACCTGTGACCAGTGGAGTGCCACAAGGATCGGGGGGTGGGGGTGGGGTGTCCACTACTTTCCATTAATTATATAAATGATTTGAATGTGAACACAGCAGGTATAGATAGTAAGTTTGCAGATGACACCAAAATTGCAGGTGTAGTGGACAGTGAAGATTGTTACTTCAGATTACAACGGGATGGTGAACTGATGGGCCAATGGGCTGAGGGGTGGGAGATAGAGTTTAATTTAGATAAATGGGAGGTGCTGCATTTTGGAAAAGCAACTCTTCGCAGGAATGATACACTTAATGTTAAGGTCCCAGGGAGTGTTTCTGAACAAAGAGACCTTGGAGTGCAGGTTCATTGTTCCTTGAAAGGAGGATTGTGGGTTGATAGGATAGTGAAGAAGGTGTTTGGTATGCTTGTGTTTACTGATCAGTGCATTGAGTAGAGGAGTTGGGAGGTCATGTTGTGGCTATACAGGATATTCGATAAGTCACTTTTGGAATATTGTATGCAATTCTTGTCTCCTCCCTATCGGAAGGATGTTGTATAAATTGTAAGGGTTCAGAAAAGATTTACAAGGATGCTGATAGGATTGGAGGATTTGAGCTGCAGGGAGAGGTGAAATGGACTGGGCCTGTTTTCCCTAGAATGTCTGAGGCTGAGGGCACCCATATGGAGGTTTATAAAACCATGAGACGAATCGATAGGTATGACAGACATGTTCTTTTCCCTGGGGTGGGGTAGTCCAGAACTGGAGGGCACAGGTTGAGGGTGAGAGGAGAAAAATATAAAAGGAACGTAAGGGACAACGTTTTGATGTGGAGGGTATTGCGTGTATGGAATTAACTGCCAGATGAAGTGGTGGAGACTGGTACAATTACTGCATTTAAAAGGCATTTGGATGGGTATACGAACAGGAAGGGTTGAGAGGGATTTGGGCCAAGTGCTGGCAAATAAAACGAGATTATGATAGGATATGTTGGTGGCGTGGATGATTTGTTTCTGTGCTGTACATCTCTGTGACTGTAAATGTTTTCCACTGTCCATTTCCAGCCATACACTTCACTGTTTCCCCTGTTTACCTTGGTCAGTTCCCCTCTCAAACACATGTTAATGGCTTTTGTTGTGATTGTAGGGTGTGCTTTATACTCACTTTAACAATCCATCATCTCACTGAATTCCACTACACCACAATTTCCCAGAGGATATCTCAGCGTCATCATCCAATGGTCGATCTGAGATAGTCACCTCCCTGGCCGTTTGCACAACGTCTTATTCAAAGAAACACTGACACAAACATTCAAAGAGGAGTTCGGAGAACATCACTTTCGCCGATGTGACTGTCCCAGATTATACAAAGACTGAAGTCTCCCAGAATTATCACAGTGCCTTTGTATTACACAGGAATGTGTAACAGGTCTGAGCAATGAAATGCTGTTAGGCAGCCTCTAAACTGTTCTCCTGCTTGTGTTTTTGACACGTGTTACCCAGAATCTGCATTCAGACTGATTCAGCTTCATCATCTGAGGCCAAATGCTTTCTCTGTAATGCCTTTGTTCCCCATTCCTGTCAGGGTTATCCATCCTGCACTCCCTGACATAAATATTCATATTCCACCTTTTGTTCACCCAGTCACCACTAAAATCATTTATCTCTGTGCCACAATCCATCCACCTTATTGCAGAGACATTATCCAGTACAAAAAAAGAACATTACGATTGACTCTTTCCACAATTTCTTGTCACAGTCCAATTCACTGATGTACAGTTTCAGTTAAACTCTGTCTCTTCCTGTTCCTTTCTGCTTGTCTTCAGCTACAATGCCATTTCTGTTTGGATTTGGAAAGCTCCTTTCACCTGAACCCTGGCCCTGCATCCTCTCTGTCAGTTTAAAGTCCTGACCATAGGCTTACCGACATGATTGGCCAGGACACTGCTCCCAGCAATGTTGTGTTTAATTCACTCATGGGATGTTGCTGTTTCTGGCTGTCCAGCATCGCATGCCCACCCCGAGCTGCCCTTGAGCTGAGTGCCTTGCTGGATCATTTCAGGGGGCAGTTGAGAGTCAACCCCACTGCTCTGGGTCTGGATTCATATGTAGGCCAGACCCGCTGCCCATAACAGATTTCCTTCCTGAAAGGATATGAGGCAGTTAGATGGGTACACTGCACTCCGGTATTAAAGTTTGGATGAACAGTCGGGTGAAAATAGCACGAGGCCATTACCTGTCCCACTCGTAGTTCAACCGTCAGTGAGTACTGATCCCAATGCAGCATGAATTAAACCCCTTTCACTATGGCCATTGTGTGATCCTGATACCTTCCTGCACTCTGGTGATATCACTCAGTCTCTCTCCATGTGATATCCCTCACTGTGTGGGTCTAAGTGCTGCCTCTGTCAGCGTCTCTCACTCTTGCAGCTACTCCAGATCCTGAGCTTACAGAATTCTCCACTCCAGAGAGAAGCAACTGCACAGGCCAGGGATGGAGACTGGGATTTTCCAGATCTCTGTGGGACTCAGGGCCATTCTCCATGTGTAAACCTCACTGCATCAGCCTAATTTCCCATTCTGTCTGTTTCTCTGTCTCCTGTAGGTAATCAGGATGTTCCTGTCTTAGCCGAATTCCTAACTCCTGTCTCATCCATAACCACATCAAAGACGCTTGGTCAGCCAGAGATAGACGGAGCGGGAGATCTGGAGCCTTTAGTAAATCCTGCAGCCGGTAAGATCACTCAGAGTAAACAGCACAGGGAGGGGTTAGTGACCTTCTGTATTCAGACCTGGAAGACAGAACATCGACACAGAGCTGGGCAAGGAACAGCTACATTCTAGGCTTCATTCACATCATCTTGTGAGGGACCTGCTTTCGCCTCTGCTGTACTGGTCCTCCCTGGGACATCTCTCTCTGACTTTCTGTCTCTTTTTCTCTATCCCCTCTCTCACCCACCCACTCTCATTCTCTCTCTCACCCACTCTCACCCTGTCTCTCCAAATCTCTTCCCCTCACTCATTCTCTCTCTCTCACCCTCTCACTCACTCTTGCTCCAACCCCCTCACTCACTCTCCACCTCATCCCTGTCTCTCACCGAACGCTCTCTCTCTCCCTCGCGTGCCTCTCCCTCACATCCCTCTCTCTCTGGCTCACCCTGTATCGCTCCCTAGCTCGCGCTCCCCCTCTTTTTATCTTACTCTCTTTCTCTTTCTCTCTCATGTCCCCTTATCATGCTCTCTCTCGATCTCTCAGTCTCTCTCATTTTCGTCCCCTCGCTCACTCACACTTGCACCTCTCTCTCTCCCTCACGTGCCTCTCCCTCACATCCCTCTCTCTCTGGCTCACCCTGTATCGCTCCCTAGCTCGCTCTCCCCCTCTTTTTATCTTACTCTCTTTCTCTTTCTCTCTCATGTCCCCTTATCATGCTCTCTCTCGATCTCTCAGTCTCTCTCATTTTCGTCCCCTCGCTCACTCACACTTGCACCTCTCTCTCTCCCTCGCGTGCCTCTCCCTCACATCCCTCTCTCTCTGGCTCACCCTGTATCGCTCCCTAGCTCGCTCTCCCCCTCTTTTTATCTTGCTCTCTTTCTCTTTCTATCTCTTGTCCCCTTATCATGCTCTCTCTCGATCTCTCAGTCTCTCTCATTTTCGTCCCCTCGCTCACTCACACTTGCACCTCTCTCTCTCCCTCACGTGCCTCTCCCTCATGTCCCTCTCTCACTGGCTCACCCTGTATCTCTCCCCATTTCGCTCTCCCCTCTTTCTATCTTACTCTCTTTCTCTTTCTCTCTCACATCCCCTTATCGTTCTCACTGTCTCGATCTCCCAGACACTCTCTCGCATTCCGTCCCCTCACTCACTCTCTCTCTTTCTCGCTCGCCCCATCTCTCGCCCGTCTCTCTTGCTCACACCTCGCTCTCTCCCTCTTTCTCCCTTCACTCTCTCTCCCTTCTCTATCACTTTCTCCCCATCACTCTGCCCCTTCTCTCTCCGCCCTCTCTCCCCCCTTTCTCCCCCTCTCTCTCCCCGCCTTACCCCAATATCTCACCCCTCTCTCACACCTCTCTCTCACCCCTCTCTCACCCCCTCTCTCACCCCCTCTGCACCACCCTCTGTCACACCCTCTCTCGACCCCTTCTCTCGACGCCCCTCCCTTTCCCCTCTCTCCCCACCTCACCCCTCTCTCTCACCCCTCTCTCCCTCTCTCTCCCCCACTTTCTCGATAAACTCTCTCGACCCCCTAACTTGACCCCTTCACTCGACCCCCTCTCTCGACTCCCTCTCTCGACCCCGCGCTCTCAACCCTTCTCTCTCTCCCCACTCTCTCTCCCCCCTCTCCCCATCTCTCCCCCTCTCAAAACCCTCACTCAACCACCTCTCTCAACTCCCTCTCTGGACACCCTCTCTCGACTCCCTCTCGCTCTCCCAACCCCTCTATCCCCCCTCCACCCCTTTCCCCCTCCTCCCTCTCTCCCCCTCTCTCAATCCCCTCACTCTACCCCTTCTCTCGACTCCCTCTCTCACCCCTCTCTCCCCTTCTCTCTTCCCCCTCTCAGAACGCACTCTCTCTCCCCACTTACCCCCTTTCTGTTCCCCTCTCTCCATACTCCCTCTCCCATTCCTCCCCCTCCCCCTCTCACTAATCCTGTCTCTCCCTCCCTCACCCCCGTCGCTCTCCCCGTCTCTCTCCTCCCCTCTCTCCCCCTTTCTCTCCCCCTCCCTCTCTCCCTCTCTCTCCCTCTCACTTGACACCCCTCTCTCGACCTCCCCTCTTTCAAACCCCCTCACTTTACACCATCTCTCGACACCCTCTCACGACCCGCCTCTTTTGACCCCATCTCACGACCCATTCACTCGAACCGCCTCACTTGAACCCCTTCTCTCTCCCCGCCATCCACCTCTCTCTCACTCGATCCCCTCTCTCCCCCCTCTCTTGAGCCCGTCTCTCAGTTCCCTCACTCGACCCCCGTCACTCGACTCACCTCACTCGAGCCCTTCACTCGAACCCCTCACTCAACCCGGCCTCACTTGGCCCCCCTCACTCGACCCACTCTATCAACATCCCATTGTCTATACCCTCTCTCTCCTGCATCTCTCCCGCGTCTCTCTCCTCCTCTCTCTCCTCCTCTCTCTCCCCCTCTTGAACCCCCTCATTCAAACCCCCTCAATCTAACCCCCTCACTGCACCCCCTCACTTGACCCCCTGCTCTCCCTCTGTCTCTTCCCGCTCTCTTTCCCTCACCCCCTTTCTTTCCCCCCCTCTCCCCACACCGTCCCTCCCTTCCTCACCCTCCCCTCTCATTCCCCCGTCTCCCCCTCTCACTCCCCTCTCTCTCACCCCCTCCCTCTCTCCCCTCTCTCTCCCCATCTCTCTCTCCCCTCTCTCTGCCCCCCTCTCTCTCCCCCTCTCTTTCTCCCCCTCTCTCTCCCCTCTCTTTCTCCCTAACTCTCTCCCCCCCTCTCTCTCCCCCTCTCTCTCTCTCCCCTCTCTCTCCACCCTCTCTCTCCCCCCCCTCTCTCCCCCCCTCTCTCTCTTTACCCCTCACTCTCTCCCCCTCACTCTCTCCCCCTCTTTCTCGCCCCTTTCTCTGCCCCCTCTCCCACTCTATCTCCCCCCTCTCTCCCCCTCTTTCTCCCAGTCTGTCTCCCCCTCTCTCTCCCCACTCTCTCCCCCTCTCTCTCTCAGCACCCCTCACTCTCCCCCTCACTCTCCCCCCAACTCTCCACCTCTCTCTACCCCTCTTTCTCCCCCGCTCTCTGCCCCCTCTCTCCTGCACACTCTCCCCCTCTATCTCCCCACTCTCTTTCCCCCCTCTGTCTCCCCCTCCCTCTCTCTCCACCTCTCTCTTTCCTCACTCCCCTTCTCTCTTGCCTCCTCTCCCTCCTCTCTTTCGCCTCTCTCCCTGACCCTCTCTCTGCCACTCTCTCTCACCTCACTCTGTCACCTCACTTTCCTTCCCTCTCTCATTCCCGCCCTCTCTCCCTTCCTCCCTCTCTCACCCTGTCATTCACTATCGTTCCTCTCCCCCACTCACTGACCCCTCTTTCCCCTTTCTCAAACACACACTTCCCCGTCTCTTTACTTCTCTCCCTCTACCCTCTCTCTCTCCTCTCTCTCCCCTTCAATCTCTCCATCGCTCTCCCCCTCTGTCCCCCTCTCTACCCCTCTCTCCCTCTCTCCTTCTCTCACCGCCTCTTTCCCCATCTCTCTCTACTGTCTCTCTCATCCCGTCTCTCTACCCCTCACTCTCTCTCCCCCTCTCTCTTTCTCTTCACTAACTCTCTCCCATACCCTGTGACCTAACTGTCTCCCCTCTCTCTCTCTCTCACTCCCTCCCTCCCTAACCCTCTCCCTCCCCACTCTCTCCCCCCCACTCTCACCGGCCACACTCTCCCCCACTCTCTCTCCACAATCTCTCTCCCCCCACTTTCTCCCCCCACTTTCTCTCCCCACTTTCTCCCCCCACTTTCTCTCCCCACTTTCTCTCCCCACTCTCTCTCCCCATCTCTCTCCCCATCTATCTCCCCATCTCTCTCCCCACCTCTCTCCCCTTCCCTCTCTCCCCTTCCCTCTCTCCGCACCCCTCTCTCCCCATCCCTCTCTCCCCATCTCTCTCTCCCCCTCACTCTCTTCCCCTCACTCTCTCCCCCTCTTTCTCATCCCGTTCTCTGCCCCCTGTCCCACTCTATCTCCGCCCCTCCCCCTCTTTCTCCCAGTCTGTCTCCCCCTCTCTCCCCACTCTCTCCCCCTCTCTCTCTTACCCCCTCACTCTCCCCTGCTCTCTCACCCCCTCACTCTCCCCTGCTCTCTCACCTCCGCTCTCTCACACTCCTCACTCTCCCCCTCACTCTCCCCATTTCTCTTCCCCCTCTTTCTCGCCCGCTCTCTGCCCGCCTCTCCCCCTCTCACTCTCTACTGCCTCTCTATCTCCCCATCTCTCTCTCCCCCCTCCCCTCTCCCCTCTCTCTCCCCCTCCCTTGCCCCCTCTCTGGCGTCTGTCTCTCCCCCCTCTCTCTTTGACCCGCTTTTCCCTCTCCCTTGCCCCTTCTCCCTTGCATCCTCTCCATCCAGTCTTTCACCCTCCCTCTCTCGCCCCTTTCTCTCTGCACCTCTCTCTGTCTTCTCTCTCTCCCCTCACTCTGTCACCTCACTCTGCCTCCCTCTCTCACTCCCTCCCTCTCTTCCTCCCTCTCTCTCTCACCCTGTCACTCACGATCCTCTATTTCCCCCACTCACTCCCCTCTCTCTCCCCCTGTCTCATACCCACACTCCCCTTCTCCACTTCCTTCCCTCCACCCCCTCTCTTTCTCCCCTTCTCTCCCCCTCTCTCTCACCCTCTCTCCTCTCTCCCCCCTCTCCCCTCTCCCTATCTCTCTTCCCCAGTCTCTATCTCGCTCTACCGCCTCTCTCTTCCCCCTCTCTCGACTCTCTCTCTCACTCCCCGCTCTCTCCTCACCCCTCTCTCGCCCCCTCTCTCACCATCTTTCCCCTCCTCTCTCTCACTCACTCTCCCTACCTCTCTCCCCTCTCTCCCTACCGTTTGTCTCTCTCAACCCCTCTCTCTACACCTCTCTCTCTCACACACCCTCTCTAACTCACACTCTCTCTCTCCCCTCGCTCACACCCACACTCCCCCTCTCCACTTCCCTCCTTCCACCCCCTCTCTTTCTCCCCCTCTCTCTCCCTCTCTCCCCTTCTCTCTCCCCATCTCTCTTCACCCTCTCTTCCCCTCATTCTCCCCCCTCCCCTCTCCCCATCTCTCTTCCCCAGTGTCTATCTCGGCCTGCCTCCTCTCTCTTCCCCCTCTCTCCATGACTCGTTCTCGCTCCACCCTCTCTCCACACCCCTCTCTCGCCCTCTCTCTCACCATCTCTCCCCTCCTCTCTCCCACTCTCTCTTGCCCCCCTCTCTCCCCCTCTTTCTCCCCCTCTCTCTCCCCTCTCTTTCTACCGTCTCTCTCACCCCTCCTCTCTACCCTCTCTCTCTCCCCTCTCTCTTCACTAACTCCCTCCCCGACTCTGTCACCTAACTCGCTATCTCTTTCTCCCTCCCTCCCCAACACTCTCCCTCCCCCACTCTCTCCCCCACTCTCTCCCCACTCTGTCCCCCCATTCTGTCTCCCCACTCTCCCCACACTTCTCTCTCCCACAGTCTCACTCCCACTTTTCCCCCCACTCTCTCTGCCCCCACTCTCTCTGCACTCACTCTCTCTCACCCTCTCTCTCTCCCCCTCTCTCCTCCTCTCTGTCCCCAAACTCTCTCTCCTTCTTTCTCTCCCCCTTTCTCACCCCTTCTCTCCCCTTTCTCTCCCCTTTCTCTCCCCCCTCTAGCCTCCTCTCTCTCGCCTCTCTCTCTCTCACCCTCTCTCTCCTCCCACATTCTCCCCCTCTCTCCCCTCTCTCTGCCCCCTCTCCCCTTCTCTACCCCCTCTCTCCCCCCTAACCAACTCTCTCCCCCTCCCCCTCTCTATCCCCACACTCTCCCCCTCTCACCCCCTCTCTCCCTCTCTCTCCCCTCTCTACCCAATCTCTCTCGCACCCTCTCTCTAGCCCCCTCTTTCTTGCCCACTCCGATCTCTGTCTCCCCTCTATCTTGCCCCACTCTAACTCCCCTCTCCCGCCCCCTCCTTTGCTCACCCCCTCTCTCTACCCCTCTCTCTCACCATCTCTCTCTCTTCACTACATCGTTCCCCTTACTCTGTCACCTCTTTTCCCTCCCTCTCTCACACCGTCCCTCTCTCTCCCTTCCTCCCTCTCACTCTCCCCCACTCACTCCCCTCGCTCTCCCACACTCTCCCCTCTCTCGCACTCTCCCCCTCTCTCTCCCCCTCTCTCGACCCCTCTCTTGCCCTCTCTTGCCTCATCTCTGTTGCCCATCACTCTCATCCCCTCTCTCTCAATCCCCCCTCTCCCTCACCCTCTCTCTCCACCCATCTCTCTCCACCCATCTCTCTCCACCCATCGCTCTCTCCACATCACTCTCCATCCATCTCTCTCCCCCCTCTCTCCCCCTCTCTCCCCCCTCTCTCACCCCGTCCCCTCTCTCTCCCCCATCCCACGCCTACTACCTCCCCCTCTGTCTCCGCCCATTCTCTCCCCTCCTCTCACCCCCTGTCTCCCCCTCCCCGTCTCTCTTCCCTCTGTCTCTCTCCCCGCCTCTCTCCCTGCCTCTTTCTCCCCACCTCTCTTCCCGTCTCTCCCTGACTCTCTCCCCATCTCTCTTCCCATAATTTCCTCCCTTGCCCCCTTTCTAGCTCCATACTCTCTCGCCACTCTCTCCCCACTCACTGTCCTCTCTTTCTCTTCCTCTCTCTCCCCACTCACTCTCCTCTCTCTCTCCCCGTCTCTCCCCCGTCTCTCCCCCATCTCTCCCCCATCTCTCCCCCTCTCTCCCCTCTCTCTCCTCCCTCTCTCCCCCTCTCTCTCCCTCCCCCTCTCTCCCTCTCTCTTCCTGCTCTTTCTCCTCCTCCCTCACTCCCATTCTGTCCTCCTCTGTCTCCCTCTCCCTCCCCCTCTCGCTCTCTCTCCCCCTCTTCCCCCCACTCTCCTGTGTCTCTCCACCCTCTACTGTCTCTCTACCGTCTCTCTCTACCACTTCTCTCTCTCCCTCCCTCCCACCCTCTCTCCCCTTCTATCTCCCCCCTCTCCACCCCACTCTCTCCACCCCACTGTCTCTATCCTCTCTCCCCCTCTCTCTCTCTCCACACTCTCTATCCCCGCTCCCTCACCCCCGCTCCCTCAACCCCGCTCGCTCACCCCCGCTCTCTCACCCCCCCCGCGCTCTCACCCCCCGCTCTCTCACCCCCACTCTCTCACCCCCCACTCTCTCACCCCGCTCTCTCATCCCGCTCTATCAACCCCCCTCTCTCCCTCTCTCTACCTCTCTCTCTCACCCCCTCACTCTCCCCCTCACTCTCCCCCTCACTCTCCACCCTCTCTCTTCCCCCCTTTCTATCTCTCCACTCTCTGCCCCCTGACTCTACTCCCTCTCTCTCTTTTGCCTCTCTCTCTACCCCCTCTCTCCCCATGATTCTCTATCTATCTCCACCCACTCTCCCCACACACCCCTCTCTCCCCCCCCTTGCATCCTCTCTCTCGCCTCTCTCGCTCTTCCTCTCTCCCCCCTCTTCCTTGCCTCCTCTCCCTCCCCTCTTTCGCCCTCCCTCTCTCGCCCCTCTCTCTCTACCCCTCACTCTGCCCTCTCTCTCTCTTTTCACTCTGTCACCTCACTCTCCTTCCCTCTCTCACTCCCTCCCACTCTCCCTCCCTCCGTCTCTCACCCTATCACTCACTATAGTGTCTGTCCCCCACTCTCCCCCTCCTCTCCCCCCACTCTCCCCCCTCTCTCTACACCCCTCTCTCACCCCTCTCTCTACCCTCTCTCACTATCCCGCTCACCCCCTCTCTGTACCCCTCAATCTCTCTCCCCCCTCTTTGTTCACTAACTCTCTCCCCACTCTGTCACCTAAATCTCTCGTCTCCCTCTCTCACTTCCTCCCTCTCTCCCGCTCTCAGTCTCTCCTCTCCAACACTGTCTTTTCCCACACTCTCCCACACTCTCTTCCCCACTCTCATCCACAGCTTTCTCCCCTCTCTCTCTTTCCCATTTCTGTCCTCTCTCTCCTCCTCCGTCTCTCACCCACTCACTCTCCCCCTCTCTCCCTCCCACTCTCTCGCCACTCTATCCCCCAATCTCACTCACCATCTTTCTCTCCCCCTTTCTCTCCCCCCTTTTTCTGCCCCCTCTCTCTCCCCCAACCCCCACAATTCCCCCGACCCCTCTCTCACCTCCTCTCTCTTACCCCTTTCTCTCTCACCCCTCTCTCTCACCCCCTCTCTCTCACCCCCCCTCTCTCACCCCCTCGCTCTCACCCTCTCTCCCCCTTCTCTCTCACCCCCTCTCTCTCACCCCTCTCCCTCGCCCCACTCTCGCCTGCTCTCTCTCTCAACCCCACTCTCTCCCCCTCTCTCACCCCCTCTCGTACACCCTCTCTCACACCCTCTGTCTCACCCATCTTCCTCCCCCCTCTCTCTCCCATTACGCCAACCTCTCTCACCCCCACTCTCCCAAACACTCTCTCCCCGTCTCTACCCCCTCTCTCACCCCCTATCTCTGCACCCTATCTCCACCCCCTCTCTCTCGCCCGCTCTCTCTTGTCCCCCTCTTTCACACCCTTTGTCTCGCCTCCTCTGTCCCCGTCTCACTCTCTGTCTTGCCTTTTTCTCTCTCTCCCCTTTCCCTCCCCTCTCTTTCTCACCTCCTCTCTCTACCCCTTTCTCTCCATCTCTCTCGCTTCACTAGCTCCCTCTCCTTACTCTGTCACCTCACTCACCCTCCGTCTCTCACTCCTCGTCTCTCCTCCCTCCCTCTCACTCTCCCCTCTCTCATCCCCACGCACTCCCCTGTCTCACCCCCAATCACTCCCCTCTCTCTCTCACTCACTCCCCTCTCTCTCTCCTCTTCTCTGTAAACGCCTCCATCACTCCCTCTCTTTACCCTCTCTCTCCACCCCGCTCACTCCCTCTCTCAACACCTCAATCTCTTTCTCACCTCTATCTCTTCACTAACTCTCTCCTCCACTCTGTCACCTAAATCTCTTCCCTCTCTTACCCTCCCTCTCTCACTCCCTCCCTCTCCCTCCCTCTTACTCTCCCCTCTCTCCCCGCTGTCTTTCCCCAATCTCTCCCCAATATCTTCCCCCACTCTCACCGCCATCTCACTCCCCTCTCTCCCTCTCCCCTCTCTCCCCCTCTTTCTCCCACTCTCTCCACCCTCTTTCTCCCCCTCCCTCTCTCAACCTCCCTCTCTCCCCTCTCTCTCTCTCTCAATTGCTCTCCACTCTCTCCCCAATCTCACTCCCCCTCTTTCTCTCCCCTATCTCTGCCCCTTTCTCTCCCCTTTCTCTGCCCCCATCTCTCTGCCCCACGCCCCACTTTCCCCCCTCTCTGTCCCCCACTATATCTTCCCCCCCCCTCTCTGCCCCCTCTCGCTCTGTCCCCCCTCGCTCTGTCCCCCTGGTCTCTGCTCCCCTCCTCTCTGTCCCCCCTTCCTCTCTGTTCCCCCCTCTATCTGTCCCCCCCCTCTCTCCCCTTCTCTCTGTACCCCTCTCTCTGTCCCCCACTCTCTCTGTCCCCCTCTCTCTGTCCCCCCTTCTCTGTTCCCACTCTCTGACCACCCCTCTCTCTGTCCCCCTCTCTCTGTCCTCAATCTTTGACTCCCCCTCTCTCTGTCACTCTCTCCCTATCCCCTGTCCTCCTCTCTCTTCCCCCCGCCCTGTTCCCCCTCACTATGTCCCGCCCCTCTCTCTGTCGCCCCTCTCTCTGTCCCCCCGTCTCTCTGTACCCCCCTCTCTGTCCCCCCCTCTCTCTGTCTCCCCTCTCTCTGTCCCCCTCTCTCTGTCCCCCCTCTCTCTGCCTCCCCTCTCTGCCCCTCTATCTGTCCCCTCCCCTCTGCCCCTCTCTCTTCCCACCCTCCCTGTCCCCTGTCTCTCAGTCTCCCCCTCGCTCTGTCGCCCCCTCGCTCTGTCACCTCCTCGTCTGTCGCCCCCTCGGTCTGTCCCTCTGCTCTCTACCCCCCTCCTCTCTGTTTCCCCCATTCCTTTCTGCTCCCCCTCTCTGTGTCCTCCCTCTCCCTGAACCCCTATGACCCACACTCTCTGTCCCCTTATCTCTGTCCCCCCTTTCTGTCCTCCCTCTCTCTGTCCCCACTCTCTCTGTCCCTCACTCTCTGTCCCTGTCTCTCTATCTCCCCTCTGTCCCCCACACTCTGTCGCCCACACTCTGTGCCCCGCTATCTGTCCCCCCTCTGTCCCGCCTTTCTGTTACCCTCTTTCTGCCCCCCACTCTGTCCGCACTCTCTCTCACCGCCCTCTTTCTCCGCCCTCTCTCTCTGTCTCCCTTTCTCTGTCCGACTCTCTCTCTGTCCGCCCCTCTCTCTGTCAGCCCCTCTCTCTGTCCCCATCTCTCTGTCACCCTCTCTCTGTCCCCCTCTCTCTGTCCGAACCTCTCTCTGTCCCCATCTCTCTGTCACCCTCTCTCTGTCCGACCCTCTCTCTGTCCGCCCCTCTCTCTGTCCCTATCTCTCTGTCCTACTCTCTCTGTACGACCCTCTCTCTGTCCGCCCCTCTCTCTGTCAGCCCCTCTCTCTGTCCCCATCTCTCTGTCACCCTCTCTCTGTCCCACTCTCTCTGTCCGACCCTCTCTCTGTCCCCATCTCTCTGTCCTACTTTCTCTGTACGACCCTCTCTCTGTCCGACCCTCTCTCTGTCCGCCCCTCTCTCTATCCCCATCTCTCTGTCCCCCTCTCTCTGTCCGACCCTCTCTCTGTCCGCCCATCTCTCTGTCCGCCCATCTCTCTGTCCGCCTCTCTCCCTGTCCCCCATCTCTCTGTCCTCTCTCTCTCTGTCCCCATCTCTCTCTGTCACCCTCTCTCTGTCCCGCCCGTCCCTCCTCTTTCTGTTCCTCTCTTTCTGCCTCCGTCTCTGTCCGCCCTCTGTCTGAGCTCTGTCTCTGTCCCCCCCTCTCACTGTCCCCCTCTCTCTGCCTGCCTCTCTCTTTCCCCCTCTCGGTGTACCCCTCTCTGTGTCCCCCTCTTTGTGTCCCACCTCTCTCTGTCCCCCCTCGCTGTCCCTCACTCTCTGCCCACTCTCTCTGCTCCCCATGACCCCCGTCTCTCTCTCTCTCTCCGTCTCTCTGTCCCCTGTCTCACTGTCCCCATCTCTGTCCCCACGCTCTCTGTCCCCATTTCTGTCCCTACTCTCTATGTCCACCCTCTCTGTCCCCCCTCTCGGTACTCACCCTCTGTTCCACCACTCTGTCCTCCATCCCTCCTCTTTCTATTCCCCTCTTTCTGTCCCCCGTCCCCCCTCTATCCTCCCTCTCTCTGTCCCCCCTCGCTATCCCTCATTATCTTCTCACCTTCTCTGCTCCCCATGACCCCCTTTCTCTGTCCCCATCTCTCTGTCTCCCCTCTCTCTGTCACACCTCTCTCTGTCCACCCTCTCTCTGTCACCCCCGCTCTGTCCCCCAGCCGCCCCACTGTACCACCCCGCTCTGTCCCCTATCTCTGTCCCTTCTCTCTCTGTCCCCCGTTCCCCTCTCTCTGTCTCCCCCTACTATTCCTGCTCTCTCTGTCCACCACTCTCTGTCCTCCTCGCTCTGTCCCCCCTCCCTGTCCCCCGCTCTCTGTCTCCTGCTCCCTGTCCCCCTGTCTCTCGCCCCTCTTTCTATCGCCCCTCTATTTGTCCCTCTCTCTATTCCTGCTCCCTCCTCCTCTCTTTGTCCCTTCTCTCTCTGTCCCTTCTCTCTCTGTCCCTTCTCCCTCTGCCCCTTCTCGCACTGTCCCCCCTCTCTCTGCCCCTCTCTCTGTCCCACATCTCTGTCCCCTCTTTCTGTCCCCTCTCTCTCTGACCTCCTCTCTCTGTCGTCCTCTCTCTCCGTCCCCCCCTCTGTTGCCCCTCTCTCTGTCGCCACTCTCTTTGTCTCCCTCTCTATTCCTGCTCTCTCTCCCCTCCTCCTCTCTCTGTCCCTTCTCCCTCTGTCCCTTCTCTCTCTGTCCCCCTCTCTCTCTGTCCCCCCTCTCTCCGTCCCACTCTCTCTGTCCGACCCTCTCTCTGTCCGGCCCTCTCTCTGTCCGCCCCTCTCTCTATCCCCATCTCTCTGTCCCCCTCTCTCTGTCCGACCCTCTCTCTGTCCGACCCTCTCTCTGTCCGACCCTCTCTCTGTCCGCCCATCTCTCTGTCCGCCCATCTCTCTGTCCGCCTCTCTCCCTGTCCCCATCTCTCTGTCCTCTCTCTCTCTGTCCCCATCTCTCTGTCACCCTCTCTCTGTCCCGCCCGTCCCTCCTCTTTCTGTTCCTCTCTTTCTGCCTCCGTCTCTGTCCGCCCTCTGTCTGCGCTCTGTCTCTGTCCCCCCTCTCACTGTCCCCCTCTCTCTGCCTGCCTCTCTCTTTCCCCCTCTCGGTGTACCCCTCTCTGTGTCCCCCTCTTTGTGTCCCACCTCTCTCTGTCCCCCCTCGCTGTCCCTCACTCTCTGCCCACTCTCTCTGCTCCCCATGACCCCCCGTCTCTCTCTCTCTCGTCTCTCTGTCCCCTGTCTCACTGTCCCCATCTCTGTCCCCACGCTCTCTGTCCCCATCTCTGTCCCTACTCTCTATGTCCACCCTCTCTGTCCCCCCTCTCGGTACTCACCCTCTGTTCCACCACTCTGTCCTCCATCCCTCCTCTTTCTATTCCCCTCTTTCTGTCCCCCGTCCCCCCTCTATCCTCCCTCTCTCTGTCCCCCCTCGCTGTCCCTCATTATCTTCTCACCTTCTCTGCTCCCCATGACCCCCTTTCTCTGTCCC